>NC_092514.1:73877384-74540300 GCF_047511675.1 Marmota flaviventris
TATTATTATTTATGTTTTTTGGCAGTGCTGGGACTCTAACCCAGGGCCTGACACGTGCTGGGTAAGCACTCTACGGTGGAGCTCTATCCTCAACACAAGGTTGATATGTTTTTAAATATTAAAAAGTGTTTAAAAAAATCTAAGGAGGGCTATTTCAGGGCTAGGCTGTACTCAGTGGAAGAGCGCAGGCTCGGCATGAGCAAGGCCCTGGCTTTAATCAGACACAAACACGAAAAGAGGGATACTGTGCAGCCCGGGCAACTGACATGGGAAGTTCAAGTTCCGATTTGGTGAAGAAAGCTCCACTGGATACAGGCTCATGTGTCGTGGGCAGTGTCTGAGCGAGGGGTGTGAGAGGGACTCCTGCCTTTACAGAAGTCTGCCAGCCTCCACAGGGGCCTGGGGTGGCATCTCCAGGCTGCAGGGGGGTCCGCCGGCTCCACCTTGATCCTTCTGGGACCGTGGCTTCCACCGGTATCTCCTGGTGGAAAGGCAAAGGAGGTGAGCAGAAGCAGGGACCCACTGAGGCCGGCTCAAGTCACTTCCTCCCGCCTCCCACGTGCTCTGCCCACTCTGCAGTCACATGTCGAAGGCCAAGAATCTATCATTCTGATACCAGGAGGGAGCCAAGGGTTGGAAGCAAGGATCTCATTGGCCGCCGTTGGGGATCCAGGGTATGAACTGGGCTGTGTGCTCCGCTGCGTCTTCCTGAGCAGGCTCTCGAGTGCATGAAGAAAAGAATGGGAAGGAGGAGACAGAAAGTCCTCCCATCATCTCCCCACCAGGGCTGTTCCCGCAACCATAATCAAAGCCCAGATGGCCAGAGGCCCTGGGACACCACAGCAAGGGCAGCATATTCTTCTGCAGTGTCCCTGTTGACACTGGAATGCAGAGAGGGACAGGAAGTGGAAAAATTCCAAAGATCATCCTTTCAGTCACCCCGTGGCTCTCTCGGAGCCTGCTCTGTCAGCTCTGGGGAGGTGGCCCGAGTCGAGTCGGAGGCCCTTGCAAATGAGCAGGAGAAATGGAGGGATGTGGCCATCCCCCTCCGCTGGTTTTCCACTCACGCAGGAAGACACAGTCACAGAGCCCCCGCAGCCGGGTAACAGCAGGCTTCGAGGACGTTGGAGCCGGGATGTGTCCCTTGTGCTGACTGACAGGGCCGCAGGAAGCAGGGAGAGGGTGACGGTGATTCCCAGGCTCCCACGGCTCCTGGGCCCCCCCCCCGCGCTGGCTCTCCCTGCCATCATGAAATTGGATGCTTGCCAAGGAAGAGGGAGGAAGGAGTCATAAGACACACTCCTCACTCGGAGCCGCTGTGCTTAAAGAAGACACAGAGAAGAAAAGAAAGGAAGCGGATAATAGAGGGCGCTGACATGTAGACATCTTAGGAGGGGGGCTGGAGTGATGTCCTCTCAAGGTCCACTGAAACTCCAGGAAGCTAGGAATCCGTCTTGGAACAGGCACGTCAGCAGTATCACTTTTGGTGACACGTCTTGTGGCTTCAAGCCCCTGCGCATAGTGTCCTTCTGAATGATGCTCCAGAGAAATTCAAACCCTTGTGTCGAGGGCTGACTTTCAATAGATCGCAGCGAGGGAGAGAAATTCAAATTTTTGTTCTGGGAAAATGTCTTTGTTTACTCAGATGGAAGGATAAAACTCCCATTGGTTGAGGACGTATTTGCGCCAGGCACCAACGTCTATAGACAGGGTTCCATTCGGCCGTCCTGTGAGGCAGGCTTAGCTGTGTCCACTCTCCCCATGGGGAAACGGAGGCCGAGATGGAAAGGTTTGTGACCTCCTAAGACACGACAGCCTCTAAGCAGGAGAGCTGGACGAAAACTGGGTTCAGTTTTCATTCATTTGACAGATTCCCAAAGGAATAGGCTAAAACACTTGATCTCCAAGGGGTCGTAACTTGGTTAATTTTGATACATTTTTTTTTAAATTGAGATTCAAAACCTTCCTAATTATGAGTTCCCCGCAGCCCTGACTTGCCTACTGATGGGACCCTGGTGGAGGTGGAGACCAGCCCCAGTCGAGCCCCCTTCGCCCTCCCTGCATCTTGTTTTTGAAGCATTTCAAAGCGAATTACTCTCATCAGTATGCTTCTCCTAAATAATTCAGCATGCCCGTCATTAGCTACAGCTCTGTATTTATTCACATTTTTTTTTTTGAAGGTTAGAATCTGCTTGCAATGGCAGGTCCAGGTCTTAAGTGCTCCGTTACAGAGTTTCCAGACACACACACACTGTGCATCCAGCCTCCCGTCACCCAGAAAGTTCCCCCACGCCCCAGCTGATCCCATCTCCAACTTCCAGACACAAGGGAGGTATGATATAGGCACATGGCCGCGAGACCCATTGGCCTCACCACTTGCTTCAATGTCCAGAAACTCCTGAGCTCAGAGGACAGTCCAGGGGCCCACTAGGGGCTCTTCCAAGGCGCCTGGTAAGGGTGGTGTCTTGCACTCGGGTGCACATCCTCTAGGACTCTGGGATGCTGTGCATATGCTGATGGTCCATGCGCAGGGCCCTGTGTGCAGACATTAGAGGCCACTGCCCAGGAAGCAAGAGTAGCCCCTCTTGCCAACTCTGCAAACAGGCTCTGCTAGACTCCAGGCCTCAGTTGCTGGGGACAGGGGAGGTTCCAACTGTTCCCACGGGGACAGCGTAAGAGTTCTACTGAACTTGAAACTACACCTACTACTGGTCATTATGGATTCCTCGTGCCAATGGACCTGTAGGCAAAGGAGTGCCGGGGCTGGGGTCCCACATCCTCTCAAGGGCACGCCCCCAGTGGCCTTCCCCCCCACCGGGCACCCCCTGGAACTTCCCTCCCCCTCCCAATAGTGTCATGGGATGGTGGCCAAGCCCTCAACGCAGCAGCCCTTGGGGGACATTTAAGATCCAAACCAAAGCCAAAGCCAGTTTAAAATAAGAAAAGCTGTAACCAACTAAAACACCAAAGAAGATAAAAACGACCAGGAATGAGGAGGAAGCTTGACTCCGGATCTAGTGGGAATTTTGAAATGACATATAAATACTAGGAAAAACTTTATGTTAATGCATTTCAAAATTTAGATAAAATGAATAATTTGCTAAAGGAATACTTGCCACCATATTTTAAAGACAAAAAAACCTGAATAAAACAATTAGTGCTAAAAAATCGAATCAATTCATAAGTTTCCCTACCTCCCCAAACACCCAGGAACAGATAATCCATAACTAAAAAATGTGTTTCAGAAACTAAGGAGGAGAGGGAGAGGACAAGGACAAGCAGAGCCCCGCTTACTTCTGAAGGGAGACGCCTCACACCTCGAGGAATAGCTCAGCAGAGAGAAACCAGATTTATCCCACTCCATCCCAGGAATGCAAGAATAGTGCATCACGTCATGTCTTGGTGATATTTCAATTACAGAACTGCTCTAGACTCCTTCAGTTTGGGCCAGAACGTTCCCCAAACCTCCCGTGCTGAAGGCATGGTCCCTGGGCAGCACTGTTCAGGGGGGACTCTGGGGAGGTGACTGGCAGGTGAGGGCCCTGACTCATCAGGGGGTCAGTCCACCACTGGGTTCTTACTGTGATGGCACTATTGGGGGTGGTGAGACCCGAGGAGGTGGGCCTAGTTGGAGGGGAGGGTCCTTGGGGGTGTGGCACTGGGGATGGCTTCCCCTCCCCAGCCTTCTCCTCTCTACTCCCGGGGCCACCAGGAGTTGACAGCCTTCCTCTTCCCTGCCCTTCCTCCCCACAGCCCAGGAACAGGGAGCCGGCCACCCATAGACTGCAACCTCTGGGACCATGAGCCAAAATAAGTTTTCCCTCTTTCAAGTTGTTCTCCAAGGAGATTTTGTCGTAGTGACAGACAACAACATTTAAGGAAACTCACAGTCTCCTTGACTTAAATCCTCCTGGGCTGGGGGTCTACCCCCCTGTTACAGCGGGAGGTGGAGGGCCAACCCCCAGCACCACGAAAAATAAATAAAGATGCAGAGAACAGGCTAGAGTTAGACAAGAACTTTCCTACCCAGCCAACAGGATTCATGAAACCTTCAATAAATCTACTCAGTGGTGAAACTTTTGAAAAGGCGGCATTAAAATCCTAAGTGAGACAAGGAAACCGTTTCTTTTCAACATTTTACTGAACCACCGACTAATACAGTGAGACCAGAAAGACACGAGATGTATGAAGCTGAAGAGGCGAAGCAGTCATCTGAAGATAATATGATCACCTGCATAGGAATTCCAGAGACTCTACAGACTGTTAGAAGTAAGAAGAGCCCAGACATGAAGTGCACACCTGTGATCCAGCCATTCCGGAGGCTGAGACAGGAGCATCACAGGTTCAAAGCCAGTCTGGGTAACTGAGAGAGACCCTGTCTCAAAACAAAAATAAAAAGGTCTGTGGCCAGGCAGGTGGCACAGCCCTGTAATCCCAGCCACTTGGGAGGTGAAGACAAGAGAATCACAAGTTTGAGGCCAGCCTCCACAACTTAGAAATGTTATAAAAATTTTAAAAGCCTGGGGGTTGAGAAAGAGAGAGAGAGAGAGAGAGAGAGAGAGAGAGCACGAGAGAGCAAGTGCACATATCCCTACGTTCACTCCACCATACTGCAAAAAAAAAAAATATATATATATATATATATATACCTCCATACTAACAATAATTACTGGAGCTAATATACAAAATACAGATGTCCCCAACAAATGATGTTTCTTTGTTGTTGTTGTTTGGTTTTTTGGTACTGGGGATGGAACTTTGGGACACTCAACCACTGAGCCACATCCCTGGCAGTTTTTTTGTATTTTATTTGGAGACAGATTCTCACTGAGTTGCTTAGGGCCTTGCTAAGTTGCTGAGGCTGGCTTTGAACTCATGATCCTCCTGCCTCAGCCTCCCAAACCACTGGGATTACAGGTGTGCACCACTGTGCCCAGCTGACTTGATAATTTTTTGACTTTACAATGATGCAAAGGCAATGTGTGTTTATTAGAAACCCTACTTCAAATTTTGAATTTAGATCTTTTCTGATTGCAAGACACTGATGTTGGGCCAGGAGTGGTGGTGCACGCCTGTAATCCCAGAAGCTTGAGAGGCTGAGACAGGAGGATCGTGAGTTCAAAGTTACCCTCAGCAATGGCGAGGTGTTAAGCAATTCAGTGAGACCCTGTCTCTAAATAAAATACAAAATAGGGCTGGGGATGTGGCTCAGTGGTCGAGTGCCCCTGAGTTCAGTCTCCCGTTAAAAAAAAAAAAAAAAAAGGCACCGATGCTGGGCGGAGGCAGGGAGCACAGCCCCTGGTCCACTCACGAGGGCAAGCGCGGGTGCCCCATGGTGCCTGAGTTGCTGAGTTGGGTCGGCACCAGGCCAGCTGCATGAAGCGCATTTTGAACTACTTTCAACTTAGGGTGTGTTATGAGGGTGTCATCCCATTGTAAGTCAAGAAGTATCTGCTCCATGTGCAATAATAACTCACAGAGCAAATGGAAACTTTAAAAAAATAGGATTGCATTTAAAATAACGAGACAAAATATTTACCACACAATCCACAGATGATACGCCACATCCAGAGAGAGGATGAAACGGCTTTCTGAAGGACGTAAATAGATTCCTCATATTCATGCATGAGGGGGAAGACTCAACATCAAATATTGTCACTTTTCCCCAAACTAATGCAGAAAACTCAATGCAATTTCAATCAAAGCTCCAATATTGTTTTTCATGAAACCCGACAAGGTGGTGACAAAATTCGTAAGGAAAAGCAAAAGACCAAGAATAATGGCGAGGCTCTGGAGATGAAGAATAGTGGACATGTCGGGAACCCTGCCCAGGGTAGCAGCTGGGTGTTGGCACTGGAGGTCACAGGCCCTTGGCCCCAGGCGTGGGTGACATTCTTTAGGAGGGTTCTACCCATGGACAGGCCTTGGTCTCTAGTCCACCCCAACAAGGCACAGACCCTCCGAGACCGTCACTGTTCTCACCACCGAGGGTCCCTAAGGACAGAAGAGAGGACTCCAGGGAGAAACTGGAAATGCAGCGGAGCCAGTTCCCTGCGGGAAGAAAGTTCCAGAAGTCACAGTTAACATTCTCAGAAGGAAAGAGAAGAGTAACAGGAGGGAGGAGAGAAGAGCCACGCGGGAGGGGACAGGAGCCTCGGTGCACAGGCACTTGGGGTCATTAATGACAGGTGGCTCCAGAGCCCTGGGCTGCTAAGAAAGCCACTTAGGGGCAACCAGAAAAGGAGACTTCAGTTTGCCAACAGGAAACTACCAACAGCCTCTAAGGAGACTTCACCCACCCAAACCACGGGCTAACAGGGCTGCTGTTCACTGTCATCAATCAAACGGCTTCCTGTATAAAAGTCCCCTGTCCCCTGTGCACCCCGGGAGCCCTGGGCTGTGTGCAGCTTGGTCCTGCCTGGTGCCGAATCCCGTTTGCCCTAAGAGAGTCTAAATCCTTAACCTGCCTGAGTGTGTCTTTTAGCGAGTCGGTGCTGATGGCATCGAGCTGACGCCAGAGACCCTCCAGAACCTTTACTGAGAGCCTTCTCTTTCCTGGGCCCTGCCCTGGGTACAGGAGGTGCAAACATCATAAGACCTGACCAGAGGGTCAAATGCAGCAGGGAAGGAAGCCCAGGGCCATAGGGGGGGTGGGGGGTGGGGGAGGTACCGCATGCAGTGCTGAGGGAGCAGGGAGGAGCCCCCAGCTCTCCCTCAGTGGGGTCAACTGATCATCCTCAAAAACTGAAAGCATGACTCCCAGATACAAAACGAGTATGTGCACATGACCTTATGCATCTTGTAACCTGATGAGGAAGCCAAGAAGATGTTGAGACCAGCTGAAAGGAGATGTCGGAGTCAGCTGTCGGTACAGGCGATCCCGAGTGTGGGGAGCCATTCTCGCACGTGATTGGGCACCTCCCGGATTGGGTGTGAGGCGCTCTGGCCAAACTGTGTTGGAGCTTTCCCGGCCCTCTCCAAGTGCGAGAGCCTGTCCGTGTGGGGGTGTGACTGACCACTGACCCTGAGGCCAATCACTGACCCTGACCTTGGAGTGCTGCCCCCCTCGACCTTCATTGGATGGAATTCTCCCCTGAATTTCTTGTTCCCCAATAAAAGGCCACTCCCTGGCGTGCTCTCTCTCTCTCTCTCCTGGAGCCCTGAGTAAGCCTTGCTGCCCCACCGGGTGGTTCGAGGTGTGAGCCAGAGAGGGGAGAGCTGTCTCGGACCTGGTCATAGAAAAAGGTAACTGAGTCTGTGTGTTTTATTTTGATCTCACTAGTTAACTTTTAGGCCATGAACCTCTTTAATGAAACCAGTGTGCTGGTCGCCTGGTGGAAAGAAGGCTGGGACATTCCATCCCTCGTATAGTCTTCATGTGTGTATGTGGGGGATCAAGTCCAGCGTCAGATTTTATTTAGAAAATAAGAAAAGGTACATAAAAATGTATTTTAAAATCTTTTATAATTCTAACCTTAGACATGACCACTTATGCTATTTTGGTATATTTCTTTGCAGTTTTTTTAAATATAAACTTTGTTTTTTTTTATTTGTGATTATGATATATATATATATATATATATATATATATATATATATACAGATATATAGCTTTATATCATCCTTTTCCTTGAGCAATATTTTTAAAAAAAGAAAGAAAAGAAAGGATGCTAGAACAAAATTGTTAATAAAGTAAATCTGGTCAGTGTCCCACAGGGCAATCAAGTTGCATTTAAAGTCACCTTTTCTAGGGAGGGACTGCGGTTGTAGCTCAGTGGTAGAGCACTTGTCTAGCACGTGTGAGGCCCTGGGTTTGATCCTCAGCACCACGTAAAAATAAGTAAATAAAGGTATTGTGTCCATTTACAACTAAAAATATAAATAAAAGTATTAAATCCATCTTTTTAGAGGACAGAAACCACTGTAAGCTGGATGCAGCTGTGACCTTAGCTACTCAGGAGGCTTAGGCAAGTTTGAGGGCAGCCTGGGCAACTTCAAGAGACCCAGTTAAAAAAAGAAAAAGGAAGCCTGTTGTGTCTCTGTGGGGAGAGACCCATCCGCAGTGTCATGCACCAGAATCAGCCCCCTGGCCTACGGTTCAGCTCCTCCCCTACCTGAGCCACAAAGAGCCTCATCAATAGACTTTCAAAGGTACAAACCCTTATAAACAGGCAGCCCCTGAAACCCTGCCCTCCACTGCAAGCCTGCCCAGTCTCTCTTGCCCACTCACAAGTCTTGGACAACTTCTCCCAATGGGGACTGTTTGGCTGTTCATAGCTGCAGACCTTCCCGGGTGCCTCTAATCCTGTACCCTGGATGGCCACAGTGCTTCCCAACATCCTGATTCCCGAGCCACACCCCAGACCATAAAATCAGAACTTCCCTGGGTGGTGTCTGGCTTCAGGGTCTTTTATAATCCAGGGCTCCAGAAGAGCAGCCTCAGGGAAACGGTCTGGGTGCCCGGGGACTGGCCATTGCTGGAACTGTCCACTTCTCAGGCAGCCAAAACCCTGAGCACGTTGATGGGCCCCAAGGAGGAGAGAATTGAGGGAGGGGGTGGAGGGATGGGGATCGGGACAGGGAGCTACGGCTGATTTGGAGTTTGGCCTCCGTGGTGACATGGAGGACATCACTGAGTCCAGTAGACTATGGGCAGTCAGGGCGCTGGATGCTGAAAACCTTCACCTGTTTCTTGTTCTCAGGTGACCTCAGGTAAGTCACCTGGCCTTTCTGAGCCTGTGACAGACACGCACACCAACAGCTAATTCCTAAGGTTGCTTTGAGGGGAAAATGAGGCAGAGTTCGAGAAAGCAGTGACCCTGAGGCCAGGCCCTCCGTCCTCCCTTCAGGGTATCAGAATTCAGGGCTTGCTGACCCCTGCTGGACCTGGGTGTGTTCAGGCCTTTCAACCCCTGACGAGGGAGGACACTCAGAGCCACTCAGGGTGACAGGGCTTTGCCGAGCCCTCCTGGGCTCCCTGAGCCACTCGACTCACAGGGGTAGAGAGGCCTCATGACGAGGAGCAGAGTGGCCACTCGGCTGGCCGCTCTGGGGGCTGCTCCTCCTCCCTCCTTCATGACTGGTGCAAGAGGCGTCCCTGTTCCCACATGTAATCAGAGCCAACTGTCCTCTGATGGCACCCGGGCTGACAAGTTCCTGTTCCAGGTGTAGATGTGCCCAGTGCTCAGAGGTGACCCTTTGAAAAGAAAGGCACTTGGGACATGAGTCCAGACTCCAGCTGCCACCTGGCCCTCGCCCTCCGGCCCCACAAACACCGTCACCTCCCACAGCCACTCTCCCCTCCTTGGCAACAGGGACCGTGCATGCAGGGACCCGGTTCCCCAGCTCTGTGACTGTGTCCTGATGGAGACACAGAGGGCTTCCGCCTCCCGGCCTGGGCCTGTCCCCGCTGCAGGCTTGAGCCCAGGTGAACCTCGCTTAGGTCACTGTTCGAAACAGACCAACCGCCTTGTCAACCACATAGGAACCGGCCCCGGCCCCAGCGCAACTCCCCAGACTCTTAAATAAACCCTGCGCCCCACCCCGCTGCAGACACACCAGGCGGACACCATCCACTGTCCCTCCGCGTGTGAGTTCCCTGGTGGATGCTTCGGAGGGACCACGTGGCATTTGGAGAGCCCAGGACGTGGGGGGTAAGCACAGCAGAGAGCCGGCATCGAGGGTCAGGGAGGGCGTCACCTGCTACCCGGGGGGCCTGCAAGGCCGGGCCTCTGCTGAGAGGAGCCATGGGGTGTCTGAGGCAGGGGCAGTCAGAGAGGTGTCAAAGTGGGGACAGAGACAGTGACGTGGGCAGTATTCCCTGCTGGGCCGGGAAAGGCCCGTGAATTCCCTCTCTGCGCCTCTCCACGGGTTATTCACTCTCTGGGGTGAAATGTGATTTGCTGGGTTTCGATTTTTCCTAATGAAGCAGAAATGGGAAAGGAGGAGGAGGAGCAATGGTTTGGCCTCTGCTCAGAGGTGGCAGGGAAGGAGCAGAAGCTGCTGACCTGTGTTCAGCGTCTCCAGGAGCCACCACCAGGGGGCACAGGTGGGGACACGGTACAGCCCCCTGCCTTCTCCCGCCCAGGACTACTTTCCTGCTCCTGGAAGCTTCACCCAGCTAACCAGGGACCATCCCGCTCCAGCTCCAAGGGCAAAAACAGTAGTTCCAGGTACTCAAGAGGCTGAGGCGGGAGGATCACCTGAGCCCAGGAGTTCAAGGCCAGCCTGGGCAACAGAGAGACCTCGTCTCAAAAACACAGAAACCAAATAGTCCCGCAAAGCTCTCTCTCCTGCTGGATGAAGGCCTCATTCCTTCTGTGCAGCTCACTGGTTGGAATCTGGGGTTCAAGGAATGCACAAGTTGGGGGACTCTTCTCTAAGAGGACCCCAGCTTCTCCAACCACGTGAGCCCAATGCCAGCAGAGAGCCACTAGCACTGTTCCCAAACCTGTTTGTGCCAGTTGATTATCATTCTATAATCACATGATTCGATTAGTAAACTCGTGAAATAGGGTAAAACAAAACAGAGTCATTGTCCCCCATCCCAACACCGAAAACCTAAGTTGAACTGAAAATTTCATTGTTGAGTTATCTTTGCGCAGGACAGTCTACAGAGGGGAGGTCATAATCATCCTGATGAATTTTCTCTCACATTATTTTACATGTCTTCAACACCTCCCCAGAAAGGGAGACTCACGCTAAAAATAAAAGGCCTAAGGGTTGGTGGTATGGTTCAGTGGTAGAGCTGGGTTCAATCTCCAGCTCCGCAAAAAAAAAAAAAAAAAAAAAAGTATATGACATCTGTTATTATTTTTAACTCCCTGCTTTATCTAACTTTGGGGTAAAGCTGATTCCAGTCCGAGCATGTTGTCTAAGTTTCTACTGTACCATGCCTTCAGCCACAGAGGTCACATGGCCCCAGGCTGGACCATCCAGTTCTCTGTGGAATTTCACACCCTGAGGAGACACTGGGATGATGGAAGCCTGGCACTGTCTAAAGGGCTTTAATGCCACTTACCAGCCTGGGGGTTTTAGTCCAGGCTCCCCAAGTCACAAAGTCAAATGGCTCCCATGTACGGAGATACTGCACAAGTAGAAAACAGTGGGTGCACAATAGGGAGTGGTGGAGCCTGTGGCTAACAGAGACAGTCCCTGTCTCAGGCATAAAACAAACCCAAACGCTGAGGGGGTCAAACAAGCCCCTCCTGCAAGCCGAGCCAGACTGTTGGTTTGTGACTCCTGGTGCTGGGGCAGAGGCTGGTGAGGGCTCAAGCCAAGGAGGGTTGGGATCTCTGTCTCCCAGGTTCTGTCATTTTCCCAGATCCAGCTCTTCCCTCGACCCTGAACCGCCTGGCACTGATCACGTGCTCATCTTTTGGTAGAACGACCTTTGCTGCGGACGTCCTAGGCAAAGGCGGCCTTCATCTTCCCGTAGCCCCTCTCCTCCCATGTCTTCCTTTCACCTGGGGTGATGAAAAGAGCTTTGCATTCGGAGCAGAACGGCTTGGGTTTGAACCCGACTCTGCCACTTCCCAGCTGGCTGCGCTTGGGAAAGTAACTTGGTTTCTCTGGAGCCCCAGATTTCTCATCTGTAAAAAAAAAAATAAGATGATTGCAAGAGGAGAGGAGGGCCACTGCACGCAAGGCTCCAGACCCTTGCAGGATGTTAGGAAACAGCGGTTCCTTCTGCTTCCCTGCTACTGGGGCCCTTCCCCGCCGCCAAGGCTCTCATCCCCTTTAACCGTATCTCGCGCCACGGCCCCTTTAAGATCGCCTTGGAGGACCCAAATTCAAAATCGAGGGCGACCCTCTAGCTGCTGTCTCGATGGTAAATCCTCACTTCCTGCCGGAAGTGCGTCTGCAGAGCTGCTTCCGTCCAGCGGGGTGGGAAGCGAGTAAAGCCACGTGTAGAGGAGACCGGCTGTCGCCTCCTACTGGCCGCGGCACCCTCTGCCACCAGCCCGGGGTCCCTGAGACCCCAGGCCTTCCTCGCGGGGCCCCTGGCACCCACGCCTTCCCGCGGAACGGAACCGAGGAGCCGCGCCCCGCTGAGCCGCTGGGGCCCGGACGATGCCCCCGGAAGTGGGCCCGGGGCGGCGCAGGCGGCCGCGGTGGGTGAGCCGAGCGCGACTGTCCTCTTAAACCCCGCTGCTTTGCTCTCTTCGCAGGGTTTCCGCGGGAAGGGAGGAACTTCCAGGCCCCGGCGGTGGGGTGAAGGCGTGCAGAGACGCCTCCCTCCAGAAAGTGACCTCCGTGTGGGTGACCAGGTATGTCCAGCGGGGGTCCAGCGTCCGCAGGGCCGTGGTCCGGGGAACGGCGCCTGTGTTGTCGCACCTGCCCAGTGGCCTGTGCAGCCCGTACCAGGCAGCCCCACCCTGACCTAGAGTAAGTCCCGGGAGCCCTCCCGGGTCGGAATTTTGCAGTAACAGGTGTGAGCACTCTGGCAGCCGCTTGGTGGTCATGTATGATACTGCAAACAGGCGGAAGAACTTAGTGGTATTGGACCAGGCGCCATGGGAAGCGTTGGGGATACACAGGTGAAACAGCCAAGGCTTTTCCCGGGGAGTTTCCGGACAGCTGGGGAGATAAAGTTAAATTACCACACTTACGAGGGTGCCATTCCCGGGGCACCGAGGCACACACGCATAGTCCCAGTTACTGGGAGGTCGAGACAGGAGGATTGGAAGCTCACGGCCAGCCTCGGCAATTTGGGAAGATCCTGCCTCAAAGAACAAAAAAAGACTGCATGTAGCTCAGTGGTCGGGCATCCCTGGGTTCCTTCTCCAGTACCAGGGCAGAAAAAAAAGAGGTGGTTAATTTAAGCAGAGGTGAATGTTCTGAAGGGAAGCACAGTATATCTCAGGGAGATGGAGGCTGGAAAGCTTTTCCGAGGATGAGACTTGAGCTGGACTCTGGATAAGTAGGCGTTTGCTCAGAAAGCCTGGTAATAGTGTGTGCAAAGGCCCAGTGGCCTAGGGAGGAGGAACTGGAAGAAAACCATCCTAGCTCAGAAAGCATGCAAAGCCAAAAAGGTGCAGAAGAACCAGGCCACACAGGGCCTTGTGGCTTGGTGAGGGTCTTGGTCTTTGTCCTAGAAATACTGGGATACAGTTAGGTGTTTCGAACAAAAGGAAGGTGTGCATAGATCTCTGATTTCAAAAGATCACTGGATCCAGAACAGTGCTGTTAAACAGACTTGCTACAATGATGGACATTCTCTAGGCTGTCTAGAGTGGCCACTAGCCACAGGACTGATTAAGCATTTGCTGTGTGGCTGGTGTGACTGAGGGACTGGTACAGTGTACCTACCTGATGGCCGCCATATTGGATGGGGTAGCTCTAGCTCACTTTGGCAGGGAGCAGCGACCCCTTATTTGGGCTCAGGGCACACAGATATTCCTATGTCTCCTGCACCCTGTCCCCTCCTGGCTAGAGTCAGAGACTGCGTCCAGCTCCAGGCAGTAACTGTTGGTGGGATTTTTAGTATTGAAGCAGCCTCTTCCTTCCCCTGGCTGCCTGCTTTGTTGTCAGCACAGATTGTGAGGTGACATTTTCAGCATGGCATTGTGTCCCATGCCTTGGACAGGACATAAAGAAAAGCGTGGTCCTGGCCAGGCGCACAGCTCGGTGGAGGAGCACCTGCTCAGTATGCACGAGCCCTGGGTTGAGGGTAGACATCAGTAAGTGCATGGGACAACAGGAGGGGGCGCTTTTAAAGGGACCCATCGGTGTGAGACCCCGAGGCAGCCAAGGCTGTTTTTAGCTGAGGCAACATAACAAAGGCAGGAACTGAGAGAGGGCTCGAGGGGACATGGGGAGCAGCGGTGCGTGGGCTGGGCTTGGGAGATGCATGGCCATGGAGGGGAAGGAAAGTGAAGTGGGAATGTGTGGTGGGGGACTTTGCCTGGCAGATTCAGGCTGATTGTGGCTTAACCAGCAGGTTTCTGAGGAATGAAAGCAACAGTTAAAGCCTGATTAAGCAGGATGGGGCAGGACGTCACTGTGATCGCTTTGGTGGTATGTGACCAGTGCTGGGTCGGCCAGCGCCTGAAGCCCTGGGGGGTGGGGGGCGGTGGAAGCAGGGTCTTCACAGGGCAGAACCCCAAGGCATCTTCTGCGTGGCATCCGGGTGGAGGTGGACTGCCAATGTCGAGGGCACTTCGTGGTGCAACAGTTTTCAGTGCTCACACTTGGTGAAGTAGAACAGGAATAATGAGGTGTCCTTCCTTGCAGGTCAGCGTCCCTGGAGCTTGCTGTGTTGGCTGGTGCTCCTGACGGTGGTCCTGCAGGTTCTGTGCTGGCATGGGCTCTTGTGGGTTAGGGCCTCCAGGTTGGTTTGGTTCCATTCTGACCCACGTGTGTGGTGAAGACCTGCTGGAGACGGCTCCACGTGCATCCAAATAAACCAAGTGCAACCCTAGGATGTCTCTTCACCTCTTGTGGTTTCCTTGCGGCTGGGGTGCGCACTTGGCGCGCTGTTTCCAGCTGTTCCAGAGAGTGACTTACACTCGTCACCAGCACAAGTCCTTGGGACACATGGGTGGGTGCTGGGGACACTTCATCCTGCAGGAACACAAACTGTTGAGAAGTGACGATGCATGTAGGGCGACAACCACGGTCCTTGGCATCTGTGGGAAGGATGGCTCCTGCGCACCTGGGTAGGTCAGCATCTTGGTGATCCTCTCAGACCTGGTCACAGCGTGCCGCATCATGGCTACTGCCCCTTGTTCCTCAGGTACCTTCTACCCTGTGTGGGCCTCTTTAGCTCACTCTCCAGGACCTGGATGTCACCTAGGGCACTGCTAGCCTTCTGTAGGGACGAGCAGCTCCCTTGCTGGTCAGTGTCCCTGGAGCTTGGTGTGTTGGCTGGTGCTCCTGACATCTAGGGCTCAAGGGCAGTGGCAGTGCGTGGTCCTGCACCCTCTGTGCTGCCTCCCCTGTCCCTACAACTTCATTCCTCTCCACTCCTGTCCCCAGTCACACTCATCCGAGGAACATTGTCATAGGGATGGGGGGAATGCTTGGTTGTCTGCTATGTGAACGACGCACCTCTGCCAGCCCGTGTTCTGACTGCATGTTTCTGGTTTTGCATGTGGGGCAGACACCTGGCCATTTGGGCTGTTCCCATGGTGGGCCGTCACAGCAACGAAGGTGGTTTGTATGGACCTCTGACCTCACACTGTTCGGTGCAAGGTACCTGCGTGTCCCCCTGCTTACATTTCCTTTTTCTGGACATGCTTATTGACCTGTTGATTTCATGGTCCCTCGCCTGCCCCTGTCTTGTCCACCTCAGCTCTGGAGAATCTGTCCCGGCTGGTCTCCCCCAGGGCCAGGAATAGAATTTCAATACCATGAGATAAACCTTTGGTGGATTCATGGCAGCTGACCAGTAACCTGAAGGACCTGTGGCTGCCCAGAAGAGGCAGGCCCACGTGGACAGTTCCCAAGCCCAGCAGCACTTAGTTTGGGTGACCACAAAGGGCCTTGGCACTGAGGTAGAAGCATCCACATTCCCACACAGGACTTCAGATCCCAGCTCCACACCAGCTGCTGTGTGACCTCAGCAAGTCACCTGTCTACTTGGTTACTTAAGTGGGAACCCTGATGGTGACAATGACTCCCCAGGGGGTTCTCCCGTGGCCGGAAGTGAGCAGATCTGGGTCTGGGTGGGACGGGGGCCTGCGCTGAGGCTGAGGCATAGGCATGTTCTTGCCTTTGGTCTTCTTCCTGCTTTCAGCTGGGAGACCCTCGGCCTCAGGAAAGGCCTGGGGCCTTGATGGGTGCTGTGGCAGCAGGAAGGTGCCCACATTGCCACCGAGGCAGGAAGCTGAGGTCTCCAGGTGCCTGAGTTGTGTTTTGAGACGTGATACATGCTGGACACGGCGGCTCTGTGTTGGTATGTGTGGATGGACCATCTTGATGGCCAGTTAGAGACTCGCTCTGCTGGGGGGTGTTTCCCTGTGTGCAGAGTGTTGGTCCCTCAGTGTCCCCGGGCAGGCCTCTCTGTCCTCAGAACATGAGGTCTGCTTGCGACTCCCTGGAGCAGTGGGTTTGGCCCCTTACCTGGGGGCGCTGGGCCTGGGCCTCTGGCAGTGCAGCTGTCACAGGCCGCAGGGAGCCCGCGGCTGACCCTGGGGAGTCGCTTCCTCCAGGTGACACAAGCTCCTGAGTCCTCTGGTAGGGCTGAGACTTCCTAGGGTACAAAGTGGCAAGAAAGAAGAAGGACGAGGGGAGTGACTGACCCAAGGTAGCCAGCTAGTGAGCCTCCCTGTCCTGGTCTCTCAGCTGAGGTGCCACCCCAAGATGACTTCACCTTGAGCTTCCTGCCTTTCTCTGCGACCGTCCAGCGTGGTAGTAGTCTTCATTAGTTTTCTCATAGTCAAGGGCTCCTGTGACCTGGCGTGCTGGGCACCCTGGTGGGTGGTGGGAGGGAGGCCCAGACTCCTGGAGGAGGTGCGAGACACCCCAAGCCTTGAAGGGCCTCACCCATCTTTAGCTCCTGCTGGCTAGGCACAGCTGAGGACCAGTTTACCCCAGAGAACAGATGCATGTTTAAAGTGGGCAGCAGTGTGTCCTGGAGGGGCCTGAGTGTGACTGTTCTTCTGGGTTACATAAGAGGACTGAAGTGGGCAGGAGTCCTGAGTTTTAAAAAGATAGGACGCCGGGCGCAGTGGCGCATGCCTGTAATCCCAGCGACTTGGGATCCTTGAGGTAGGAGGGTGGAAGGTTCGAGGCCAGCCTCAGCGATTTAGCAAGACCCTGTCTCAAAATTGGAAAAATGCACCTGGGTTTATTCCCCAGTGTTAAAAAGAAAAAAGTTTTTTTCAGATCTTAAAGATGACTGTGGGACACACAGGGCTTATATCAGAAAAGAATAAAACCTGAACGGAAACAGTTCTGGTCAGGATTGTGAACTCCTCTCTGTCCACTAGGGGGTGCACGTCCTATACCAGACTGCCCTTTTGAAGCCAAGTACACAAGTTGGGTTTTTTGGTTTTTGATTTGGGGTTTTTTTTAAGCCAAGACTTTTTCTTCATCGGGAAGTTATGTAGAAGATTCATATGCAGGGTGGGGCTCTTGCTTAGGAATCCATAGTTAGCCCCAGTTATACACAGTTCTCGGGAAGTGCTAGTAATGCCCTGGAGCAGCTACACTCTGCTCAGGCATGCGGGGACAAGAGCACGCTCTAGGTGTCTGTCCCTGCAAAACCACTCCCAGTGCCAATTTGTGGGTTACCCACAGGGAAAGTGTCTTGGGTGAGGAATCCAGCACTGCGCATGCCAGTAGATGAAGCCCCAGACACCGTGTTAAGGATTTGCCAGGATCTCAGGAGAGAACGTTGCTTGCATTTGAAAGGCACATATCCAGACTAAGCAGGGTTTGCACAATGCTGCGCTGCGGTGGTGTAGACTGCTGATGGTCGTCCACCAGGAGAGGGCTGTGGCCTGAGGGAAAGACTGACCCTTCTGGAGATGTCACTGAGTACTGGGTGCCCTCTGGGCTGGTTAGGGCTTTCTGATGGATTAACAAATGTGTCACTGAGCACTTGCTGCTGGCTGTGTTAGGGTACAGTGAGCAAATCCAACTCTCCACCCTCAGGGAGCGTCTATCCCAGCACAGGAAGATAGGACCTAAATCAGAATATGTGGAGAAAAAGAAAGCCACTGGGCCAGGTCGGAGTCAGGCTTGTGGTGAGATCAGGCGGCTGGGACCTGTCTGGGAGATGACCTTTAGCAAGGTCCTAAGGTCAGAGTAATTCATGAGGTGGCAGGAAGAGCACCCCAGGCAGAGGATCTTGAATAGGAGACCAGAAGTTTCCCCAGGGCGTCTGGTGGGTCCTCAGGGCCTTGTGGGCAGGAAGGGGGGGGCTTGAGGTCTTTGAGGAGCATCAGGAGTGCAGACTTCCCTCTGTTCCCATATTGGAGGGGCCATCCTCCCCCAGTAAAGGAGTCATTTGGAAGTATCTCCTGTTCCTGTGCTAACAGGCTTGCCCACTGAGGGGACCCCAGATCCAAGCATGGGGAGCATCATCTCTCTTGGGACAACTGTAGGAGCTCACTGGGCCCAGGAGATGAGTGACATGGGAAGAGTCCTGTGGACATAACAGGTGACAGCTCCCAGGACAGCCCACCTCCACATAAAGACCGTGTCCCTTCACCATGGCTGTGAAGCCCGGGGACAGGGGCATTGGCCCACGTTTCGTCATGTTGCCTTGGCCCTGTGTTTCCACCTCTGCCCCAGCTCCTGGAGGGTAGCAACCCTGTGTGGACTCGGTTTTTCAACAAAGAGTAGATTTGTTTCTTCCCTTTAAATTGTTGTTTTAATTACTAACAGGACTAGAAAAAGCACATTCTGTAATCCTCACAAGTGGAAGCCTGTTTGGGCTTTTCATGGTTCACATAAAACAAATATTTGTTCTGGGTTTTTTTTTTCCGGATCAATTATGCAGCTACAGCAGAAAACTAGTTCTATTATTGCAAATGTAATTACAGTAAACCCGTGTAAGTCGTTGGAAGGTCGCCGTCTGCAGACCGTCAGTTGTGGGCAGTTATGTAATGGTTACGCAAGGCCGCGAGCTGCAGCCGCCAGCTCCGAAATGTTTAGGTTGTTGTGTTGAATTAAAATAAGACTCCCGTCTCTTCCACAGCCGAGCCTCCTTTAGCCAAACCAAGGCGTGGGCTCCAGGGCAGCGTCCACTGACGGCTGTGCAGGGCTGTGCCTACCTGGGAGAGGTCTGTGGCTGCTGGCAAACTTGGTTGTCACCTGATACCAGGACAGTCGTGGGTGAAGCCCACAAATCCACCTTTGCCTGATGTACTCACCGTCTGTGTTCCAAAATCCTGAAGAAGAGGTTAAAGAGATAAGGCTTCGCTCCCCAGCCTGGCTTGCTTTTATTTTATTGTTCTGAGTAAAGGGCACGTAGGGCTCTTCTAGACTCATTTTAGTCCACTTCCTTTCTGATGGGTTTGGACAGAGCTGTCCCCAAGCACCCTTCCCCCCCCACCCCACCCCCACCCCGGGGCCATCAACCTATGGCAGCTTCCTGTTGCAGTCTGCACTGGGGCTGCAGCCCTCACCCTGCCTTCCCTGCTTCTCTTGTTCTCCCTCCCCGTTTCCCTTTCTGTTTTGTTTCTCCTCCAGCTGGGTTCCTCCCGGTGGCCTCAGAGTGGCTCTGTACCAGGTCAGTCACATTAGGTAATCTTCCATCCCAGTTTTTTCTTAGAGGCATGAAAAGAGACTCGCCAGCCAATTTAATCATGAGCTTGTGTCAAAGTCTTGTTGCCGCCAGGCAGTCAGCACCTGTGATCCCAGCTGCTCTGGAGGCCGAGGCAGGAAGATCACAAGTTCAAGGCCAGCCTGGGCAACGGAGCAAGACATTGTCTCAGAATAAAAAACAGAAGGCCTGAGGGTGTAGCTCGGTGGTAGAGTGCTTGCCTAGCATGTGCAAGGCCCTGGGTTTCATCCCCAGAACCAAAACACGAGTTTTGTTACCGTCTTGAATGGACCAATTCAGAAGTTCATTTTTCAGTGAGGATATTTTATAGGAAAACAAAAAGGCTGACTTATCAGGCAAAATACACAAAGAACGGCCAGCTAAGAGCCCGACAGCCAGCTGGCTGGGTCACTGGCTTCCCTGGAAACTTAAGGACCCCGCCAGTCTCTTCCCAGAAGGAAGTTATGAATTAGACCAGTAGGAAGGGCCCTGTGACAAGCCTGGCTTAGACCAATCTCACTGTCCCTCGTTTCAACCAGACAAAATCGCTGTCTTGGTTACTGCGTCTCTGTTCAGAAGGCCTGTCTTACTGCGCGGTTGGTCTGCTGGGCAAGAGTCTCCTGGGCACCTGGGCCTGAGCGTCTGCATTTCCCACTGCTCTAGGCAGCTCAGTGAGGGCAGCCCTGACATTCAGGGGCGGTGGGATTCCTTGGGTGTAGGCCATGCACCATCCTGGCCGCTGGTCATGTTGATGGACTCGCTGGTATTTCCTGAATAAGGGAAGGGTTTCTAGCCAGGGCCACAGAGGGCATGATTCCCTGTAGTTTGATCGTCTGGGCTGTGCACTGTGCAAGGTGGAAACCCGGAGACGTTGACACAGGTGCAGCAAGATGCAACGATGAGCATCGGAGACCTTGCTGATGCCTTGTTGGGGAAATGTAATTAAAGTCTCCTCCCCGCCTAGAAAGCCTCTCCAGAAAGGTCAAAGGGAAGGAAAACAGTTTATCACAGAAAACACATAGACCCGCAGCATCAGGGCAGCCCACTAAGGGGCTCTCGGAGGTGGAAGGAAATCGCCTGGTGACAGGGCTGGGTGGCTTAGAGCAAGTGGTCAGGTGACAGCTGAAGTTGGGCCCATCTCCCAGGAAAGATAAGGGTTCTGAGAGGTGGCTCTGGGATCCTGTAGGAAACGGTGGTGAGCCATGAGCCTGGGAGAGGGCTTGTTCAGTCACTGAAAAAATGTACACGTGTGTGTGTGTGTGTGTGTGTGTGTGTGTGTGTGTAGGAAGTTCTGGAAGAAGAGGGAATGGGGGCTGGGTGGGGGGATCTCTTTTCTTTTGTTCAAGGGGGAGAGTCTAACATTTAAGGTTTTGTTTGTTTTACCCGAGGCTTTTTTATTTTTTTACACATGGTGCTGAGGGTCAGTTGCCTCACACCTGCTAGGAAGCTCCACTCTACCTCTGAGCCACAACCTCAGCCTCAGCTTTAAGCTTTAATCTGTTTGCCCTCACAAGATAGGATCCCTAAAGCCAGGGTGAAGTCCTGCCTCGAGCACTGGGAGACTCAGAGGCCAGCCAGTTTCTACCACTCTTCACAGTGGTTTTCTTGGAGACCACCAGCTGAGGACATCTGAATCTCCCAATCACCGCCCTGCCTGGCCTGGCGGAAGGAACGTGACTACCTGGAAGGCCGGACATGGCCTCTCATGGGAAGGACGATTTTGTCCCTGGCGTGACACTTCTGACACAAACAAGATTATAGATTAGATGTGTCTAATTATATCCTGCTAGGAAGGAGGCCAGTTGTCATGGAGGTCACGCAAGCAGCGACTTTGCCAGGAAAGGTGGGGGACTTGACAAACGTCAGTCATGTCACTCTGACCACCCTTGGGAGTGGTTGGGCAGCACCCGTGCGTATGAGCTGCATTTTTACCAAATTATGGTGGACTCAGATATTCAAGTTCAAACCTCAGTTTTGTTGCAGGCCTGGGAGAGGAACCCTAGGTCACCACACCTGAGTCCCACTTCCTCATTGGTGAGGTGGGCTTCATGTTCACCTTCTGTGCTAGGAAGCTGCCACTCGACCCTGCAGATGATAAAAGATGACAATGCCTACCAAGGAGGCACGGGGCTGTGGCTCAGTGGTAGAGCACTCGCCTAGCATGTGCGGGGCCCGGGTTCCATCTCCAGCAGCACAAAAAAGCAACGGCTCAATGATGTTCCTTAACATCTACGTCCTAGAAGCTTTAGCTCGGCCCCATGTTTGACCCCCCACACACCTTTCCCCTGGAGGAGGCTCCAGTCTGCCTGGTGGACCTGGGGTGGGGCTGGAAGCGGGGTCCAGAGGGCCGAGGGTAGGAGCTGGGGGCCTGTGGTTCTGAAGAGAAGTGGGCTGGGAGCAGCTCCGGTGAAGAGAGGGCATTCGGGAAAGAGCAGCCTAAAAAAAAGTGTTTTCAGGGTAACTTGGAGATCAATGCAGGGTTGTCAGATTTAGCAGATATAAGTACAGGACATGCAATTCAATTTGAATTTCAAATGAACAATAATTTTTGTAGTCTAAGTCTTAAATATTGCATGAGACATGTGTATACTAAAAAATAGCTGAAATTAAAAATATAACTGGTTGGTTCTGTCCTTCATTTAGCAGCCTGGGTCCTGAGGCCTCGAGGACTCCCGGGGTGGCCGAGAACCGAGCCCCTCTTGCGACTGTGCTGGAGTGGCTTGGGCTGCGGCTGTGCCCAGCTTGCCCAGCTTCTCCTCCTCAGGAGACTTAGGCTTCCTCTGAGTTGCTCGACTTCCTCCTGAATAAAAAGGGGCCCTGGTCCCAGTGGACCTTACCTGCCCCGCACCCCCTGAAGGGGGAGATGGTTAAGAATCACCACTGCACCCTCCCTCCGTGGGCTTCAGGTGCACTTTGGGTGGCTTGACTTAGAGAAGGTCACAGATGCTGCTGCACCTACTTATTAGCTTGTGACCCTCCAGATTCCCATTAGTCTCCTATGTGATTGGTGGAACTGTGGTCCCCAGTGATCAATGGACACTAGTGAAGCCAGATTTAAAGTTAGGTAGTCAGTGTAGTTAGGTAAATCAGGTCTAATATCGAGTAAGATCTAAAATGGAGGCCATGTTGAGGATGAATTCCCGGAAAAGCGGAACAACTCTTGGAATGTTAATGAAGTTCAGGAAAAGCCCATCCCAGAGCCCATCCCAAAGAAGTGTTAACCAAGATTACTTCTTTGCCCCACCTGTGCCCCACCCCTCGGGCCTTCCCACCTACATTCCATCACTGAAGGAACTCTAAAATGGAGAGACAACCGCACTTCCACGGATTCCACCTCTTGGGTCCCCTTCTTCCTCTTTTCTGCTGTCCTTTAATAAACTTCTAATTTCCACTCTGACCTTGCCTCGGCGTGCTTCTCTGGTGTTATTCTTCAACACTGGGGAAGCAAGGACTCGTCAGCGGTCGACAGCGGTAACACTAGGTGCCTGTGCGTGGGACTTCCAGGCACCTTCGTCTCCTTGCTGTGTCCAGGCCTGAGCTCAGCTCACCCTCCTGTGAGCAGCACACAGCCCCTTCCCAGAGCCCCTCATGGATGAGCCCTGGGCTAGAGCTGCCGGATCTGCCCCACCTGCCCCTTCCTGCACTCCCCAGCCTCCAGGCCTTTCACCCCTCCTGTGAGAGCTTCCTTGGGGTGACCCCAGAGGCACTTGCAGACTTCAAATTCCGAGGGTTTTTCCCATCGCAGTAGCACTTCCCCCACTTCCCTTGCAATGATCAATAGTCCTTCCCAGAAAGGTCCCTACCCTGGATTCCCCGCCCCAGTGGCACTAGGGGTGAAGCCCAACTGTTCAAGCACTGTACCTGGCCATACCCCAGGCCCTGGGCTTGTTTTCCAACATTGGGCAGCCAAAAGGCCCTGCTTTATTGGGGTCACGGGGCCTAAGGCCTCAGCATCAGCACACAGATCTGGACTGGGTCATGGGCCCCGCTTCTGGCCTGCCACGTGGCCTCTACTGCTGTCCCACATCCTCTTTGAGATTCAGCTCAGCTCAGCTCAGACACCAACAGCCAGGGCTTCCCTCTTGCCCCCGCCTAAAACGGAGATAAAAACTTGGGATAAAAATCAGTTTTAAAGGTTTATCTGAGCAAAGGAGGATTCATGGGTCAGGCAACCTTGGAACCAGAAGAGGTTCAGAGGACTCTGTGGGGCCACTGTGGGCTGCGGGTACTTGTAGATAGCAGGAGGCCGAGGGAAGGAGCTGGTCACAGCAAGGGACTTCCTTATCGAGCTGGCTACACTGGCCTGTCTGGGCACAGGATAGACTCCCTCTTGATTTCTGTGAAGGTCAGGTAAACAATCTAGTTTTGGCACAGTGGCCCAAACTCAGAGTGATTGATTCTGCTTTGGTCTAGTCCCATGGGACCTAGTACAGGAGTTGAGGCAGATCGGTGACCTCCTATGAATTTCATGTAACAGCAGGAACCCTGTCCTCACTTGGTCCTGTGAGGGGGATTTGGGAATAAAGGGAAAGGTACTGAGTCCCAAAGGAAGTGTCCTACACCCTGGAGCAGTCGCAGCTCCTGAGTGACAGGCCCTGACCCTGCCCTCAACCCATGCCTTTGAGACAGGAGGTGATGAGTAAGTCAGGTCCAGCCGGAGTGGAGACTGCCGCTCCTCTAGTGCAGCGCCCCCCCACACACACCCTCTGGACCTCAGCACCTGCCCGGGGCTGCTGTCTCTCCCTTGAACACGTAGCTACTTCCCTAAACAGTCCTGTCTCCGCCTTTGGCTGGCATGCCTGGGATTCTTCTCCATCACTTCAGCCAGGAACCCTGCTGGTCTTGACTTGAGCTCCCCCTCCTCTCTGGGACCTTCCTTGGAGACACCTCTGATCCCCTGAGAGTCCCGTGACCATCAGGGAAGGGGCCTTATCCCAAGTGATCTTCTTTGTGTGTTTCTTTAATTTTTTTTTAATTCAACTAGAAAATCCACTGCAGGCCATGATGGCCATCCTGCTCAGCCTCGTGTCCCGGGTGCCCAGGAGTGTGCCCTGTGAGTGTGAGTATGAATGAGAAAGCAAACACTGGCCAGTGACCTTGGGCAGTCACTGCACCTGGCTGAGCCCAGGTCCAAGGAGATAGCCTTGACTGGCTGGGGTGTGGCTCGGCGGAAGAGCTGCTCCTGTGTGTGTGGTGCCCAGGGTTCAGTCCACAACACCATAGATCACCCTTTCCATTATAGAACATTCCCCATTCTTCCATATTCAACCCCCAGAGGATTAAATGAGGGTAGATTATTCGGAAAAGATGCTAGTTCCTTTGGCAGGGATGAAGAACATTTCCTCTATACACGTAAGTTTAATGATTGGGGATCTGTGGATCATACTGATGAAAGACAGATAATTAACAGAAAAGACTCACTTTAAAAAATTCAAGGGGCTGGGGATGTGGCTCAAGCGGTAGTGCGCTCGCCTGGCATGCTTGTGGCCCAGGTTCGACCCTCAGCACCACATACAAACAAAGATGTTGTGTCAGCCGAAAACTAAAAAATAAATATTAAAAAACTCTCTCTCTCTCTCTCTTTAAAAAAATAAAATAAAAATAAAAAATTCAAATACATAGGAATTCACAGATAAACCTGACTCAAAGAAATGGTTAGAATTTGGGATGGAGAAGTGTTGGTCTTGTGTGATGTTGTGACAATGTCTGTTTGTCTCTCTTTTGGTACTAGAGATTGAATCCAGTGGTGCTTAACCAGGGAGCTACACTCCAGCTCTTATTTATTTTGAGACAGGGTTTTGCTAAGTTGATGAGGCTGGCCTCAAACTTGTGATCCTCATGCCTCAGCCTCCCAAGCTGCTGGGATGACAGGTGTGTGCCACTGCACCCAGCTGTTGAGGTGACTTCTTATCCTGCTGAGTTCAGTGATGGGTGACAGGAGTCAATCTTTCCCTGTTGTAAGGCTGACTTTGGATTCTTCAGGGAAGTTCTGCCTTTCAAGAGATAAGGGGAATTCAGAACAGAAAGAAAAACCACCACCACCACCCTTGTTCTGGCCATACTCTCCTCTTGTTTTGCTTTGCCCGGGAGGAAAGCCAGGCCTTGCACATTCTGAACACTGGCTTCACCATGAGCTACACCCCTAGCCTTTAAAAAGAGCCTCATTTTGCTCTGAACCGAGACAGTCATCCTCTACTTCCCTGTCCCCGTAGAAGGGGAAGTCGACCTTACTTGATCCCCTTCAGAGTTAGGAGAGAAATAGGTCTCAGCAGCCAGCCCTGAGCGCTTCCTCCCTCAAGCCCACACACCTCCATCTCCTGGTGAGGGAGCACCTGTGTGTGGCCACCAGCGTTGGCTGTCTGGGCACAAGAGCAGTAATGTGTGCATCACCCGAAGGAGTACAGGTTCCCCGAGGCACGTGGTTTACCCCAAGGGATCGCTCACACGCTGGAGAAAAGCTTCCCATCGATACAGACTTGATGACATCAGATTCTGGGACAGGAATGAAGAATCTTAGTAACTCATCCACTGCCGCCCCAGAGGGAGGGGACAGAGCCGCACACCCAGAAGGACTGCTGCACCCAGGCCAGCCCTGCAGTCCTCCTGCCTCAGCCTCCCCAGGCACTGGGATTACAGGCGTGTTCCACTTACTTCTATTTTTTAATCTGTACTGAGGATGGAACACAGGGGTGCTCTACCGCTGAGCCACACCCCCAGCCCTTTTTATTTTTTTATTGTGAGACAGGATCTCACTAAGTTGCTTAGGGCCTTGCTAAATTGCTGAGGCTGGCCTGGAACTTGTGATCCTCCTGCCTCGGCCTCCCGAGTGACTGTGGTTATAGGTGGGCGCCACTGCGCTCAGCTGCTCATCTCTACTTTATACCTGGACCAGGGTGCAGGTTGGGCACTTGCCACGGTCACCCAGCTGGTGAGCTCTGGGGTCGAGCTGAGTGGCACCTGATTCTCACCACTCAAAACCAACAGCCCTCATTCATGTGGTTCCAAATAAACTAACAATGTCCAAATATTAAAGGTAGTTTAAGTACAAAATACTATGTGTCTTTCCATTCTGTGTTTTGCCCAGTTGACAAAGACGTAGGACAGAGGAAGACGGAGAAAGTCTAAGAGCAGGAAGGAAATCTGTAGACCAGGTCAGAGGTTGGTGGGCGTGACCTCCACCCCGGGGTCCTGGGCAATCCCCAGCCTTGACTGGCGTGCTGTTCTCCACTTTCTGATGGCAGCCAGGGCTCGTCTTACAGGGGGTGGGGGGGTCCTAAGGTTTTCAGGCTTCCCTGGGAGCTCACCAGCGCCATCCTCAACACCTAAGAGTGCCTTGAGAAAGGGCTCTGTCTGCTGGTTGTATTCTTTTTTTTTTTTTTTTTAAATATTTATTTTTTAGTTCTCGGCGGACACAACATCTTTGTTTGTATGTGGTGCTGAGGATCGAACCCGGGCCGCACGCATGCCAGGCGAGCGCGCTACCGCTTGAGCCACATCCCCAGCCCCTGCTGGTTGTATTCTGCGGTCTCCAATGTGACAGTGTGGGGTTGCCATTTGGGTCACCGTTTGCTGCCGCCTGTACCACGCACACCCTGCCAGATGCGGACCCACATGCAGAGGAGCGCCCTGCGCAGCAGCCTTCTCCCAGCCCTCTGCTGAGTGCGTAGGGACAGCCAAGTCCACTCAGCAGGATCTCCTGGCGATGGGGAGCTCAGCCCCGGGCAGGGTGAGGCCCCACTGCCCTGTTGGTGGTAACCAGGACAGCGGAGTCCTGCAGGGGAAGCCCTTGTTCCAGGGCTGGGACAAGGTGGGAGGCTGGCTTGGCCAGCCTTCCCCAAAGCCAGTAAGATGCACAGGGATGGGATGGGATCTGGTTTTGTAAGATGACTGTCACTTCCCTATTCTGAATGATTGTTCCTCTTGATCCTGTTCAAACCACTTGTGCTGAGAAAAAGATCCCGTTGGCCAGTAGCACAGGGGGTTCTAGCTGCCTCCTCTGAAGGCGCGGGCAGACGGACGGACGCCAACCTCTGAGGGTTGGTTTTCTCTGCCTTGCATGTCTATGTCTGGCCTTGGCAGCAGCCACACTCCCCCACTTTCTGACAGCATCCACAAGTTCTTGGTGTCAACTGACTTCCAGCATCAGAGACCCCCACCCCATCACCCCTTGCAGACTGGCAGCGGGCGGCGCTAACTAAATGCATGAGGTGCCACCCTCCTCTCCCTGTGCCTGGATTTGAAAAGTGGTGCCCTAGCGCCTCACATTGTGTAGACACGCAAACATTTTTCTTGGAATCCGGTGGGTCCCCCAGGCTTCCTGATCCTGTTTTTTTTTTTTCAAACAACACAATAGTGGGAACCAACTGCAGCCAACTGCTCTGCTTTTCACGGTTGCCGTGTTACTCAGAACAGAGACGGGCCCTTGTGGACTTGGTTTTCATTCAGGAACATTCTTTGTCTTCCAAGGAACACACAAGAGTTCCTGTCTCAGAACTCCAAGCCCTGAGTAGGGACTTCCACCAGGGTAATTGACGGGTTGACCAGGCTCTGGGGAGGAAGTAGGTTCCCGGTCTCCAGGTTGCAGGGAGAGGAAGGACCGGCGCTGAGGGGCTTCCCTGCACAGGGCGTGAGCCCTCGGGGGCTGCAGAGAGCCTCCTTCCAAGCAATGAGTGGGGAATGGGCACTCACCCCAGACAGTGACGGAGCAGCCAGCAGGGTTTTACTGGCCGATCTACCACTGTGAAGGAAAGAGCCTGACGCATCTCAGATATTCAGTTCCCAAAATAGCCCCAAATTGGAAGCAACAGGAGATGATCAATTAAAGGAATTGTGGGGCAGCTGAACAGCGGAAGGGATGCTGCAGACGTGGTGAGGCCAGCACACTGTGATGCCACTTACGCGAAGTCCAAGATCAGGCAAAGGGGTCCCTGGGTTGGAGGTCAGGAAAGTGGTGATTTGGGAGGGGGTCAAGGTTAGGGAAGAGAACAGGGAGCTTTTGGACAGCTCCCTATGTCCATCCACAGGGCTGTTAATCAGGCGTGTGCCTGGGTAGAAACACCCCAAATCTGCACTCTTCACTACATGTAAGTTACAAAGACGTATGCATAGGTTTTGTGTGATTTCATTTACAAAGTTGAAGAACAGGAAAGCTAGGTGGACCATGACTTTAGAAATCACCACAAAGGAACTGAGGGTGCAGCTCAGTGGTAGAGTATCTGCTTGGCCAGCACAAGGGGCTTCCTGGGGGGCCGGGCCAGGAGATGCTCGGGTTCTTTTTTTTTTTTTTTTTTTGGTACTAGAAGTAGAACCCAGGAGAGCTCAACCACTGAGCTGCATCCCTAGCCCATTTTTTATATTTTATTCTGAGGCTGAGTCTTGCTAAATTGCTTAGCCTCTCACAAAGTTGCTGAGGCTGGCTTTGAACTTCCAGTCCTCCTGCCTCAGCCTCCAGAGCCACTGGGATTACAGGAGTGCACCACCCCGCCCAGCCCACCTCAAGTCCTTGAGTGTGGGTGTGGCCACTCAGGTCTCTTCTCTGGGATGCTCTAGCTGTACCCAGGAGATTTGTGTCCCTCCCCCCACAGTGCTAGACCAGGACTCTACCACTAAGCCACACCCCAGCCTCAGGTTTGTACTTTTCTATTTGTATGCCATCCTCCCATGAAAGTTCATTCAAAAATATTATGTGCATATGGTTCTGGGCTTTTGTGTTGAAAATACATACACAAAGAAAAATGTGGGAGGCCTACTTCCCAGTGATTGAGTTAGCTCCGTGCTGGGCGATGTGGCCTCAGGCACCCATGCTGCTCCACGGCCCTGCTCTTCTAGGGTTGGAGTGACTGTGTCTTTGTGCATGGGTGTGTCTTGCTACAGCCCCAAGGGTAAAGCTACGCTCACCTGTTCCTTTGTAATATAACCCCTTGCCCTGTTTAGGGTAGAATCTTCCATGGACGTGCCTTGTGTGTGTCCCCTGATCTTACTGTGCACGTGGGTGTGGCCTGTCAGTCAACCTGCTGATGACAGTGGACATCATGAAGATACTCATCCCCCTGAAACCTGACCCCTTGCCTCATTTGACTAGCTTCTCCTCAATAAAAGGGGTCAGCACATGCTCTCGCTCTCTCTTCCTGCTGACCCTTAAGGTCAGAGGAACCGTCACAGTGACCCCAAAGAGAAAGGTATTTGTGTCTCTTGTGTGGTTATTTTGTGCAGCCCAGTTAGCCCAGTTTACCTGGAGTGACCCCTGAGCATTTTAGTTGCAAACAGAAACCCGGCAGAAAAAGACCTGGCTGGGCTGGTGGTGCACGCTTGTAATCTCAGCAGCTCAGGAGGCTGAGGCAGGAGGATCATGAGCTCAAAGCCAGCCTCAGCAAAATCGAGGTGCTAAGCAACTCAGTGAGACCCTGTCTCTAAGTAAAATACAAAATAGGGCTGGGGAAGTGGCTCAGTGGTCGAGTGCCCCTGAGTTCAATCCCTGGTACCAAAAAGATAAAAAAAAAGAAAAAGACCTGGATGGTACCATCTTCGTTCCTTATGGCTGCCGTAGCAGATTACCACAAACTCAACAACTAAAACAGCACACATGTGTGGTCATCCCGTTCTGGAGGTCAAATCCGACTTGAGTCTCAGTAAGCCAAAACCAAGGCACAGCAGGGACTGGGAGAAGCTGGCACACTTCCCTCCCTCTCTGAAGCCATGTGACAAGCAACCTGAATGCCACCCACCGTTGGCTTCCAGTACCTCTTTGTGAGATATCAAATAAAAATCACAGGAGGCCACTGCGTAGGACTAAGCTCCCGCACTGGGCTCAACAGACCAGACTAAGAATCCAAATGGATCACCCGTGCTGAGGTGCCACCTCACCAAACCAAAACCAAGTTCTGGTCTTGTTTTTGGCAGTGGAGATTGAACCCAGGGACACTTTACCCCTGAGCCCTGTTCCTTTTTATTTTGTATTTTGAGAAAGGGTCTCACTAAGTTGCTGTGCCTGGCCTCAGACCTAGGATCCTCTGCCTCAGCCTCCCCAAGGCCTGGATTACAGGTGTGCAGCACCACACCAGGCCCAAACTAAGTGTTATCTGACCCGAGAATCCGGGGAATGAGAGAGAACCACATTTCCCTAACAGGCCCTTCTGCATGGTATTAAAAATCCTGTTTCCCCGTGGGGCGGTGGCGAATGCCTGTAATCCCAGCACCTCTGGAGGCTGAGACAGGAGGATCCTGAGTTCAAAGCCAGCCTCAGCAATAGCAAGTCACTAAGCAACTCAGTGAGACCCTGTCTGTAAGTAAAATACAAAATAGGGCTGGGGATGTGGCTCAGTGGTCAAGTGCCCCTGAGTTCAATCCCCAGTGCCAAAAAACAAACAAACAAACAAAAAAAAAAACCAGAAAACCCTGTTCCAACCCTCACATCCTGATTTAATCCTAAGAAAAAGTAACCTGAAGTATCCTGCCGCTAACCCATCGGGTTATTTTTCTATTGTTCTGTCTCATTGTTTCTGTCTTACCAGGAAAGTAACCTTGAAATGAACAACCCTCCCCCCGCTTCCCCCACCCCGGACTTTTTACTCTTTTTGCAGTCCCCAGCATGAACCCGGAGCTGTGTGCATGCAGGACAGGCGCCCACCCCGTCCCACCAGCCCCATCCCCAGCCCCTGCCTGCCTTCTGTTCTTCCTCTGTGCTCAGCCTTTCTCTGCTTAGGAACCCAACTTCTCTGCTCTGCCGGCAGGGTGCTTGTTGTGTTTTATGGAATGAAGTGCTGCCAGATTCTAGAACTGCAAATCAAGGAGGGTTGAGCTCTGGGAACCCAGTTGTTGTTTTCGTCCTTGGACAGAGTCGATATTTTGCAGACACAGACAGGTACACACTAAGAAGTTAGGAATGATCATTTCTAAGTGGGAGCGTTTTCCTCTATCCCTCTTTGCTAACTGTATTTTCAGAAGTTTTCCTGGAAATGCATACACTGCTTTTGAGATAAGTTAAATCTCAGTTATCTGAATTCATGGTATCTCTATAGTGTGCTCACTACCTCCCAGGGCAGCCCTGAGCAGCTAATAGTGAACCCCAAAAATACTGAATGTTTAAAACGCCCTTTGGGGGCCCGGGGTTCGGCTCGGTGGTGGAGCGCTTGCCTGGCCTACGCCAGGCCCTGATGCCATCCCCAGCATTGCAGAAAAACAAAAATAAATAAAAAATGAAAACCCCCTTAGCCTTGAGCAGATCCTCAACTGTTGTCCCTGCCTGTGGCCAACTGCTCTTTCCAGGAAGGCAGGACCAGTTTCTAATGCATAAAACAGGTTTCTCTGCTTCAAAGTTTACAGTTAAATTTTTGAAATCAAAGAACGTTTTACTGTAGATGGTTCAAAATCTGTGCAACAAATGAATTCTACCTTGGGAGCGGAGTAGGGGCAATTTGCCACTGTTATCTAAAAGTCCCTTTGTACCAGCAAAGAAGGCCACCTTTCCCAGGACTCCTCCCTGTGGCGGCAGAGCCTGGGGCTTGGCCCTCCCAGTGCGGCCTCCCTTCCTGGGTACTTTCTGGTCACAGGCCAAAGCCTCCTAGAACACATCTGCAGCAACAGATTCTGTGAAAGTGAGAAGTGCGCCTCCCTCTAGCCTCGCCCAGGGACCCCTGAGGCAAGGTTGTCAGATCCGCGGAGCCTCTGTGGAGGGCGTTGGGCGGTAAACACGACACAGTAGTTGTTACTCCCCCCTCCTGTGTGCGGGGTTGCTTCTGAGAGCACAGGCTCTTCTTCTCCCACTCACGGGCCTAAAATACTCCTCAGGCACCCGCCTCCCCGTCCCAGGAGGCGCTCTGGTTGCTAAATGCAGGTGCAAATAAAATCAGCAAAGGACGCGCCCTCTGTCAGCCTGCAGCTTTCGCCTGAAGCGAGGTCTTTTATGCAACTTTATGGTGTGGCCACCTGGATATCACAAGGGCAGGTGGCTGCCTGTCCCTTCTGTCCAAGCACAGCCTTCCAACACAGCGTCTGCCCCCACGGCCGGCAGGGCCCCAGGTGCACAGCCACAGGCCCCTCTCAGTTCCTGACTGCAGAGCTGCGTTCTTGTTTTGCCTTCCGTCGTTCAATCCTTCCAGAAAGCTGCCTGCTTCCTGCTCCCTCCTGCCACCCGCGGCAGGTTGCCGATCAGCCTTCGGATGCAGATGTGGGTTGACTTCACAAACTCCAGGCAGTGAAGCCGCAGCTGGGAGTGGTTTTTAAACCTCGGGCTCTTGGTTTGCCTTTGGCAATGAATCTGGGCAAGAGAGCTTCGTCAGGGACTCCACTTGAGGTTCTTCTGGGGGCCCTCATTCTCGCTGTGTCGGAGTCGGGGGTGTCTGCCACCAGACACCCCCACTCCGACATTCTGGGTGTCTGCCACCCTTCACTGATGCTGCCCTTTTCTAAGACAAGGGACATCTTCAACCCCCAGCACCACTAAAGAAAGAAAGAAGGGAGAAAAAGAAGAAAAGGAAAGGGAGCTTTGCAGCCCTGGTGACCCTGGGAGTTGTTGGAACCAAAGCAGCGTGTTCTCTTGCTTTCAAAACACAGGAAACAAATCACCGTTTCCTAAATGGAAAGGGACAAAATCAGCCCTGAGAGGTGGTGGGAGGTGTTTTCCAAGTACCTCGGAGCACTTGGCAGGATGAAGTGAGAACGCTCAGATTTAAAATACTCCTTGTCAAGGCTGTTTGGAAGTCACTTCATTGTGTGGTAAAGAAAAGAGAAAGGAACCAAGAAGTTGACTTTCTTATTGTTAAACTCTATAAAAATCCCACACCAGGGACCTAGCTCAGCGGTGGAGTGCTTGCCTAGCATGCAAAGCCGCGGTGGGAGACGTCCCCTGCACGCGGGAGGAATTCCTAGGTGAGGCAGAACTTTAGGAAGGCTGCTTCACTGTTAGGAGCCAAAGGTGGCCAGACCCTGGGGTCTGGGTGGTGCAGGGAGGAGCTGACCCTTGAAGGAGGCCTGAGGCTCTGGAGGGTGGAGCTTGGGAGGAAAGACCTCCAGGTGGAGAGGCTAAAAGCAGAGGTGGGGGGGGTCTGAATGGGTGGCAGCACGGGGTCGTGGGGCAGGGTACACTGAGACTGCATCTTGTCATCATTGATTCCATGTTGCGCTTCACAAGCCTGAGGACTAAATTTGCTAAAAACAGGCCTTTGGGTTTAGAATTTGAAGGGACTTTTCTTTCTTTTTGTGGTGCTGGGGATTGAACCTGGGAACAGCCTGGTGCTGGCTGGACAAGCCCTCTACCCCTGGCCGCACCCCTCCAGCCCTCTGAAGGGACATTTTTATCAGTAACAGGATGTTCGCAGTCTTGGAATTTCATAGGCTTCCTGCAACTTCCTTCCCTGTCTCCCAGGATGTGCCTCGTGGGACACTCTGCATCCTGCAGGAGACTCTGCATCAGCACCACCCCCTGCAGTCAATGCCAGTGGGGGTGGGGCTGTGGGCGGGGGACCTTGGGGACCTTGGGGAGTCCACCAACACCCCATCGTTACAGAATCAAGCCTGACGCATCCTTTCTGGGACTGGCTGTCCCTGTGTGCTGAGTGGACCTGCGGTTCCTCTTCCCTCTTCTTCCCAGTGAAGGCTGCTCAGGTCCTCTGCGGGGAGAGGCACCTCTGGGTACATGCAGAAGCCCCACCGACGTCTTCACCCGAGACTGGTATTTTTTAAAGCCCTACTAAGCCATTCTCATGGCTGAACGAATGTTTTGACCGTGGAATGGTGATTTTGTGCTCCACAGCTGTTAGCCAGAACTGATGAGTTACAGAGCAACTGCCCAGATCAAGGCTGAGAGGAGACTTTTCCCCTGGAGCTGGCCTGTCACCAGAGAATTGCTCAAGAAAACCAGCCCCCACGGGCCCTGGCCAACTCCTGCAGGAAGAGACCCCGACCCGGGAGGGCTGAGGATAAGAAAGTCTGTGGCTACCATGGAATTGGGAAAAAGTTGGGGGACTTTTAGGTCTTTGGGATGACCCCCCAGGCCTTCCTCTTCATTCCTTCCCCTTAGGGGAGAATCTGTGTGGAGTGACTTGGCCTCTTACAGTGGGCCTTGGCAGGACCCAGCTTGGCAGCCTAAGAACAGGACGGCCTGGGGCTCTGCAGTCCTCTTGGGGCTGGCCCTGAAGTTCCCTTGAACCCAGGGCCTGACACCAAAGGCTCAGAGGTCAGCAGCAAGGCTGCATTCCACCGGGTCAGCTTCAGGGCCACTGGAGGGCAGGAGTCATTTGGATTTTCCAGTCTGGGCACTGAGCAGGCCCACAGGTCCTTGGCTTCTGCTGATCACGCCAGTGCCCCAGCAGTGGGGGGCTACGTGGCCACCCAGAGCCGTTGAGGGGGAACGCGGCAGCAGCTCCTGAGAAGGGTTTGGAAATGCCACTGTCCCCTGCTCCTTCCTCATCCTAAAGTCCTCTGACCCAGGTGGTCTCAGTGGGGTCCCCAGCTCCCTGGATCTGTCTCCCTCCCCTCCTCCGGAATTGTAAAGCAGCTTAGAATTTGCACCCAACCAAGTCCCTGTGGAGTGAAAAGGGACATTATTAACAGTCAATAGGCATAAATGAGACCATCCCAGGCCATCTGGGATGTGTCACCCTAATTATAAGGGATGGAGAAGGGAAGGAATGTGACTCATTAATGAGGCCTCTAATCTCCACCCAACCTAGGATAGTCCCCTGTGCCACCCACATTCCCAGTGACAATGGACACTTTTCTGTTATGTAATACATCCTGGCACCACCAAGTCCCCAGGTAGCAACAGTACAGAGTAATTCCAGCTGCTGGGGCAGGAATGCCACTTGGCAGGAGGAGGGCCTTGGCCCAGCCAGAGAAGCGCATGCTTTCCCGGGTCAAGGTTAGAATCACGCCTGCTTCCGGTGCCCCTGCTCCCGTGCACTCCAAGCTGCTGCGTGCTGAGCTGCCCTGGACGTGCTGGCCTGCCAGCCGGCCTGGCTCATTGCACAGAGGGTCAAAATGGCAACCAGATAACCAGTCCCTTCCAGTAACCATCCACCATCCTCACAGAAGGCAGCTGTGGCTCCGCTGACTTCCCGAGCAGGGTCTAAGGACCAGCTTAACATCAGAGAGACAGCTCTGCACGCAGTGACCAGGAGGGAAAGCAGCCTAGCAGACCCTCGGGCCGCCTATCCTTAGGGTGGTGGGTGGAGGCCTGCAGCGCTGAACTGAAGGAGGAGGCTAGCCAGAGGAAGGAGCTGGTGTCCCCAGGAGAGAGCAGACTGGCCGTGGTGGAGGAGGAGCTCCCCGGAAGGACGAGAAGCAACCTTTCTTTGATCTACCCACAGGAGAGAAAAGTGTGTATTTGATGAGATAATTTATACTGTGCGAATGCAAAACATCACCTCCAGCATAATTGCAGATAATTGATAATGTCTTCATCCATCAGAAGGGCGCAGTCTGGCTTGGCTCCAAAGGCCCTTGAGCCCCAGAAGGTGCTTCTGTCCCATACGTCATCCCTGGGTTACATAAACCAACCTGTGCTTGCAGGCTCCACCCACTCTTGCAAAGTGGGTGACAATCAGAAAGCATAGACCCTTTGCAGGCACATTCTGATCCCATGCCAGCACAGAGACAGCTGCTTAGAGCAACTTCAGAGTCTGACTTGGGACTGACCCTCTCCCTGGACTCACCCTTAGGAGAAGCTCTGCACTGAGCTCGACCTCAGCCCATTCACTCCCCTGCCTGGAGGTCCTCTGTGGAAGATGAGGCTGGGCAAACTTAAAACACGGAAGGGGAAGGCCACAGACAGCACCCCTGCTGTTCCCATCTTGCTCAGCTGGGCTTCACCTGGGCCCTGTCGGCTGTCTGAACCTAGGCAGGCGTCCGTGACCTTGGGCTGCACCAGAGTTCTGTTCTCCCCAGCCCCCCACCCCCATGGTGGCATTGGGCAAGTGCTCCACCCCCAAGCTATCTCCTCAGTCCCTGCCCCAGAGTTCTTGAATCTTCTCTCCACGTTCTGATTGTGAGTATCCCCTTACCTGTGGAAATACGAAGCCTTGGGGGTTCAGATGTGCGACTTGGAGTCAACTGATCCTGTGTTCCTGGCAGACGTGGAGGAGATAAGGAACAGGGCTTCCTTTCGTGGGTCTGGATTCTGGCACAGCCAGCTTGGTCCTGCTCAGACCTGCGGCAGCGGCATCCCGACGGGGCGGCTCCCTGCGTGATCAGCTGGTGGTCCCTGGATCCTGCTGACCCTCTGGACCTTGGCTTCCCCAATCTTATGAGCTTGGCCTCGCTTCACAACCCCTTTCAGCTTGAGTTCACGGGAGTGGGTCCTGCTGTCTGCAGCTGGGAACCCTCTGCTCAAACAGGCAGGGCCAGGACAGCAGGGGGCAGAAATGGAGGTGCAGGAAGTGGTAGAAGAGTCCAGAGAGAGAGGAGGGAGGTTGGCAAATATCCTGGATAATGGCCACCACTTACTGAGGCCGTGCGTGTGCACTACCTCTGACCCTGGCCACGGAGGCACATCATTCCCACTTTACAGATGAGGAAACAGGCTCAGAATGATGAAGAGCCCTGCCCAAGGCCACACAGCCTTTCATGGTGAGCCAGGGAAGCAGAGCCAGATCCTTGTGCTCAGAGCCTCGCCGCTCCCCAACGTGCCCTCTCAGGGCCAAGGTGATGAGATGACCTTGGAAGCCACTCAGTGTTGAAGCCTCTACTGAAGTAAGAGAGTGGAGGAGCTGCGGCCCCTGGAGGCAGCAGGGCTTCCCAGCGTGGGTTTGGAGGAGCCCGTGGAGCTCTTCCACCTCCTCTTGGCAGGCGGGAGCCAGCTGCAGAGACCCGTCTGTCCTTCCAGCTTGTCGCTCAGTTGTTCAACTGTTCAAAGCTGAGAGAAATCAAGATGGCGGATTCAATGATTCCTTTTTTTTTTTTTCTTTTCCTTTTCTGCTACTGGGGATTGCACCCAGGGACCCTTAACCACCAAGCCAAATCCCCAGCCCTTTTTATTTTTTTTATTTTGAGACAGTGTCTCGCTCAGTTGCTGAGGGCCTTGCTAAATTGCTGAGGCTGGCCTCAAGTTTGTGATCCTCCCGAGTCTCTGGGATTACAGGAATCACATTGCACCCAACCAAGCTTTACTTTTTATTGACCTGGCAGCCTTTGGTGCTGGGACATAAAAAAATTAATTTAAACAAGAGAAAGAAAAGAAAGAGGCAGAGAGGGGAGGAAGGAAGAGAGAAAAAAAAAAACTTATTGTTTTCACCAAGTTAAGGGCACCTTGAATTTCATTCAATATTCTACAACTTGAACTTCCTCCCTAGACTCCCCTTCTCTCCCCTGTTGTGTCATGTTGTCAGGGGCCGGACACCAGGGAGCTTTGTTGTAAACACCAGGACAGTGAGCGGATGGGAGACAATGGGAGTCATGCAGGTTATTGCCACTTGCTATTTAAAGAATTCATGAGTCAGGCCACTTCGGCTGCTGTACAGGGACCATATGGGAATCTTGTTGATTCACCTGCTCACCAGAGCGTGTGAGGATACATGGGTACTGACACTTCCTCCAGGCCTGGTTGAGCTGCATGCCACCTGGTCCTGCCACATGCCTGGTGTACCAATGGGGGATGGGCTTCCCACTGGGACCCCAGGACACGAGCTGGCAGGAGGAACATAAAGCAGGAAAACTGAGATAGAAAGACGTGAGTGCTCTTGAAGTACCCCTGGGGGTGCTGGCGTCCAAGTGGTAGGCCTGGGTCCTCTGTCCTGAGGGTTGCTACCCTCTCTGTGTCCCTGTGTCCCATCTGTGAAGTAGGCCGTTGGGAGGACAGTGCGCTGGGCCTGACTCAGTGGCGCACAGCAGAAGGAGCTTTTCGCTCTTGGAGGGAGCTGGTATTCTGTAACTACATTAAATTGGGTGCTTCATTAGATGTCACTTGGGGAAGAGAGGACCTTCTGACTCCAAGTTCTGAATGACCTAGGAATGGAACAACCAGACCTCCCCGTGTCTCCTGTCCCCGTGTGGAACAGGCTCAGGTTGTCAGCGTCTCGGGGACTCCCCCTGCACGGCTAAGAGGCTGGTTTCCTCAGAGCCTCTGTGGCCCAAGTGTGTCACGTGACTCGAGGCCCAGGCTCCTCTTCAGGTGCAGGGGAATCTTTGAACAGAGGCTGGCCCGCTGGGGACAACAGTGTCTTTGTTCTTGGCTCCTCTTCACTTCCCTCGGGGGAGGCCCTTCCTCACTGCGCTCCTGCAGGAGCCTGGGGCCAGCACAGCAAGCCAACCCAGCAGGTCCCCTCCCTCCCGAGTTCCTTTTTTTAAAAAATTTGTAGTTGTAGATGGAAACAATACCTTTATTTTATTTATTTATTTAATGTGGTGCTGAGGATGGAACCCAGGGCCTCGCATGCGCTAGGTGAGCGCTCTACCGCTGAGCCCCAGCCTAGCCCAGCCCATGGGGAGTTCCTTTTCTTAGAGGATTGAGTGCAGACTCCCAAAAGATGTGTCCAACTCCTACACCCTGACCTGTGAAGGTGCCTAAATTGGATATATTGTCCCTGCACATATAAGCTAAGGATCTTGAAATGAGATCATAGTGGGTTTAGGGTGGGTCCTGAATCCAGCCCTGGCCTGTGGCCTTATAAGAGAAAGGAGAGGTTTCACCCAGGGAGAAAGCAGAAGGCAGCCTGGAGTGATGTGGCCACAAGCCAAGGAGTGCCTGGGGCTAAGGAAGCGCTGGGCTTCTCCTCCCAGGAGCTCTGGAGGGAGCTGGCTTGGCTTCCTCTGGTGAGAAAATGCATTCTGCTCCCTCAAGCCCCCTGTCTGCAGAGAACTGCCGCAATGTGGATGCCACCGAGCCTTGTGGGGTGAAGGCGTCTGTCCCTGCTGCGTGAGGTTGAGGGCCGTCCCCTGCAATCCCAGGGTCTGGGGGGAGCTCTCACGGGCTCTTGGTTTTGCGTCATTGTGGTTATATATTTCTGGGGTGTGGCGGAGCCTCCAGCTAATGTCCTACAGGAACCTGAGGTCATAAGCTGGTGTTAGCACGGCACCTGACCAGGAGGCCCCAGGGAGGCCGAGTGGGCACGCACAGGCCTCTTAGGGTGAGTTACACATTCACAGTTCGGCATTTTAAAGTTGACTGAGTTTGTTCAGCTGGACATGATGATGGTCCCTTTTGTGTGCCCCCAGCCCCTTGGAGTCCATGCGGCTCATGATTAATAGAAGGTGGTTTACCAAGAAAGACCCCTGTATTTTTTTCAGCTTGTTCTGTATCAAAAAGCCATATGTGTGGAGATGAGCCTTTTAATCATGTTTTCCTTTGGGTCTGTTACACAATTTTCATATTATTTTTCTGTCTGGGGAAAATTTAAGATGGAAAAAGATTTATCCGAAAATAGAGGATGATGCTAGCAACCAGCTACATTGGTGGGCAGGTGGTAATAATAATCTATGTGTCCAGAACCTTCCGGAGCCGGAGCTGTAGAATGCTTGGCTGTGGGCAGTATTTACAAAGTGTTTTCATCAACATTTTCTTCTCCGAGCTTAACAACCTAGAGAGATATGTTTTCTGACACCAAATTCCATCAACATCCAATTAAATTTTTTTTCCCTTTCCGGGAGAAAAGCCCTGGACGCTGCCCTGGGCTACTGAGCTGCCGCTGCATCAGCACACAGCCGCTGCCATGCCGCGGGGTGCGAAGTGAGCAGGCGAGGGTCTCAGCCAGGAGTCACACCGTGTAGGAACCTTCCGGGCCAGAGCTGTGGGACTGCGGGTTGTGGGATGCACCCAAATAAAAATGGAACTGAAGCTCTGAGAGGACCTGGGGTGGGAACGGTGCTCTCTTTACCATGTCAAGAGTGCGACTCTGGCTCTGATGACCCTTTCCTGTGTGTCTTGTGCCGTCCAGTCCCTGACCACAGAACTGAAGCTGGCCTTGGGAAAATCCTTACCTAACTGGATTTTGGATGGTCTGCTTTTTAGTCCTTCCCCAGTCCCCCGGGGGATCCCTTTCGAGAACTTCATTCTTTCCTCCAGGACAATTAGAAGCAGCAAGTCCAGCCCAGCTCCAGCTGTGTGACCAACAGCAGCGCAGCCCTGGGCCTCGAGCTGGACTTGCAACCCCAAGTTCTGATGTGGCACATGAAAGAAAGGGCCACACAGAGGCCTTGGAGGGCGGAGTGAGGACTGCAGCGGGCAAAATAAGCAAGCCAGAGGCAACATGGTGGTTGACTGCGTTCTGAGCCGGAAGCTCCTTGTGACATCCTTTGTCAGCTCAAATGTCATCAAATGCAAACTGTCCTTCCCACTGCAGAAACCCTGGGCCTAAGCCCAGCCACTGCCCCAGGCTCATGTCCTTGCATGGTGATGTAAGGATGGAGTGTCCACTCAGAACAAAGGCCTAACTGAAGGCTCGTTCAGTTCAACCCAGCTGATTCTTTTTTTTTTTTTTTTTTTTTGAGAGAGAGAGAGAGAGAGAATTTTTTTTTTTTTAATATTTATTTTTTAGTTCTCGGCGGACACAACATCTTTGTTTGTATGTGGTGCTGAGGATCGAACCCGGGCCACACGCATGCCAGGCGAGCGCGCTACCGCTTGAGCCACATCCCCAGTCCCCCAGCTGATTCTTAACAGGGTCAGGAGGATGCCAGGGGCTATGAAAAGCAGGAGAAAACAGGTGGCCATGGTCTCAGGTCCTTGGAGGAGACAGAGCCACTTCTCTCACATGCAGACCTACAGGCAGGGGCATAGGAGGAGGCTGCAGGGAGGAGCAAGAGCGGCTATGTACAATGTGGCAGGCTGGTCTCAACTGTCTGTCTGTCCTCCAGCACAGGCCGAGCACCTTCAAGGAAAATCTGCCTGTACAGGTGTGTCTTCTAGACTGAGGTGCTTCAGGGGTGTCTGAGTCCATGAGGGTGCCGTGCCAACGCTTGCTGCATGGAGATGAGAGTCAGGCCATCCTGCACAGGCGACAGACAGCAGGACAAGATTCAGAGAGACCTTGAATTGCAGGCTTTGAAGCTTAAATTTCAGCCTGTAGTCAGTGTCATTTTGAGCAGGGGAGTGAGTTCATTTGTGTTTTTGAAAGAAAATTCTGCCAGCTGTGTGGAGAGTGCCCTGAAAGAGGGAAGACTGGGCAGAGAAGAGAGTCAAGTTCCAGGAACTTTGCCCTTCCCGACTGAAATGAGGGTTTTAGAAACAGATGAGGCTGGTGATCACTTTTGCAGGTCTCACTTCTTGGCCAGAAGTTTTCCCAGCCTGGGAATGATGCAGTGTATTAGCTCAAGGCCACTGGATTAATGCCAGGGCTCAATTAAGAAATTGTGCCTGTAGGGCAACCTACATTTCCCGTACTTTTCCAGGCCGGAAGCCTTTCTCAGGAGACTCTGCAAGTCTGTCTTAACTCTTAGCTCCAAGTGGGAAAGTGGTCACTTCCAGAAGTGGGTTTGGACGTGCCTGGAAACAAATGCCAGCGTGTAGGGCCACCAGGGCCACCAGGCCAGGCCTGGGCCTCTCAGCACGTCTCCACATCTAGTTGGCCTTGACTCTCAGCATCATGGCTCAGGCTCATCTCTTCTTTAGCCCCGTGGTGAAGAGGGTGAGCCCTGGAGGCTAAACTCCTAGTAGGACTCGCCTCCTCAGTCTTCCTGCAGCGGAGCCTCGCCTGACCTCTACCCCAGGCCTTTTGCGCCCCCAGTTCAGGCTTTCCTTGATGTGTCTCCTAGCACTGTGATGAGTGATGGAGAAGATGTGATGGAGGAGCCCGTAGTAGGTCCCCCCTCTGGTTTGTCCCATTGGGGAAGGTGCCATCTGCCACAATGCTTCCTGCCCACTGACGATGGTGCCCATGCAGGTGTGAGCCGGCTGTTGATCTTGCATCTATCATCCAGAGGGACCAAAGGCCATGACAGTGCAGTGCCACCCGGGCAACACCTGCGAACAATCCTTCCGGTTCTTCCCCCCCCACCCCAGCCTTTGTCCTTCTTTCGTAAAGATACTGTGTAGTGTAACATTGGCTTGAGTTTCCCCCCACTCACTTGCTGGCTCCATTCTTTCCTCTGAAGTCTGTCTTCTGTCCCTGAAACCTGGTGAATTTGTGTCCACTGGGACACCCGTGACCCTCTGACTACCAAAGCCTGAGATCTCTTCTTTCCTATTCTGTTCAGTATCTTTGGCTTTTGGCTCTGTTGACTCCACACAGCTTTAAGCTTTCTGTTAGTGACCAGGATGTCACCAGTCTCTCCTGTTCTCCTTCCACCTCTCCAACTGCCTATCAGCGTCTTTTCATGGTTCTTGACCATGTCTCAGCTCTTTTTTTTTATTATCATTAGTATGTTTTGATCCTGGGGTACTTTACCACTGATTCACATCCCCAGTCCTTCTCATTTTTTATTTTGAGACAGGGTCTTGCTAAGTTACCAAGGCTGGCCTCAAACTTGAGATTCTCCTGCCTCAGCCTCTCAAATTGCTGGAATTAACGCATGTAACACTGTGCCCCACCCCAACTCTTATTACTTGGAGTTCTTGAGAATTTTGCCCTTGATTTTCTCTGCACCTGTGAGTACACGTGCACACACACTCCTGGGGATACTGCACACCCACCGTGACTTCATTTTGTCCTCGGGTAGATCCCTGTTCCACTGTTTCTCCTCTCCGAGGCCTTCCTCAGCTCCCAGGCGCTGGCCCTTGGCGGTTTCTGCAGTTCCCATTTACAGCACTGATTATGATGGCACATCTGTCCCTCCTTCTATATTGAAAAATTTCAAACACACACGCACACTGCACCGTGGGTGTGTGTGTTCCTGGGGTTGAACCCAGGGTCTCACATATGCTAGGCAAACACAGTGCCACGGAGCTGTGTCCCAGCATCCACAATAGTTTGACTACACTCTTGATAAGAGAGCCTGCTGCCACCAGAGGCCATCCTCTGCTTTTTTCTTGGTGATGGAACTCATCACTTAGCTGGGTATATAAAGCAGGTTCCATTTCTCAGCCTTTCTTGCAATTAGGTGTGCCCGTGTGTCATGTTCTGGCCAATGGGATGCAAAGGGGGGGTGAAGAGGTTTGATCCTCACTCTTTTCTCCTGCGGGCTATCTGAAGGTAGACCACACTGTGTAGTAAAGGCTAAGCTGGGAGACGGAGGAACCCCACATGGCTTAACTATCAGGACTGAGATCCAAGACCTCTCGAGTCAACACAACTTACTATTTGATCCCTAAAAATTATTGTTCAGGAAGATTTTATTAGCTTTTGACTAACCAATAACTAGCTTCAATGTTTGCATCAGGAAATTTATGAGAAAGAATTTATTCTAACAAAAGATTGCTCATCTTGGCAAATAACCCCACCTCAGCAGGACAAATTATTCTCCTGGGTAAACAACTCACTTATCAAACAACTAAAGTTTATTCTTCAAGACTCCAATTTTCAAGACGCGGTGTGTCCATCAGGCCTAAACAGTATATCCAACTCAGCCCATCCTGTTAGATCCCAGCACTGAGAGATCTGCCTCGGACACCGAGGGCAAGCCCCCCACGCCTGCAGACACGGCCTGAGCCCAGCACCCTTCACACCAATGGTGTCCCCAGGGGATGCTGAGGTGGTTCCCCCTCCCTATTGCAGCCAGTTCCAGGACCTAGCTTTGCTCCATCAGCCGGTTACTCTGGTGGTTTGTAGGGGAGGTGGCAGTTGATAGTGATCCTGGGGGCCACTTAACAGCCCTGGACTTCATTCACATGAGAGGGACCTAAAGTTCTATCTCATCAGGACACTTACTTTGGGTTCTTGGTCCCTGGTGGCTGCTAGCACACGTCCCCCTGCCTCCTCCATATCATGGTCATCTTTATGATGCACACCGCGGCCACCATGTAAGAGCATTGCCCACGTGTGAAAAGCACAGTGGGCTGCTCTTTGCTTAACTCTGGGGCGTGTTGATCTGTGGAATTTCTTGTACATTTAGATATGAGCCTGATAAAACCAGTTTTAAAACAATCAAGTGGGCCAGGAGTGTAGCTCAGTGCACCTACTTAGCATGTAGGTTCCAGTCCCTAGGCTCTGTCCCCAGCTGCCCCAACACAAACACACACAATACCATAAAGTATACATCTAAGCAAGCATTGTTTCCTTCAACTTATTTACCTTAGGAATTTGTTCATCTATCTTAAAATGACTTTTGTAATTACATCTTGATTTGGATCCTGGTGGTTGACAGACTATCTTTTGTTTAAAACCCCTTTGTGGTCTGGGGCTGTGGCTCAGTGGCAGAGTGTTTTCACCTGGCACATTCGAGGCCCTGGTTTCGGTCCTCAGTACCACATAAAAATAAATAAAATAAAGGTATTGTGTCCAACTACAGCTAAAAAATAAATATTAAAAAAACTCTTTGTATGAATAATTTCAAGCATATTCAAAAGCAGAGAGAATAGCCTAATGAACAATTATCACTTCAGGACCATTACCCCAAATATTTCAGTGTGTATTTCCAAAAGATAAGGATGTTGGGGCTGGAGCTGTCACTCAGCGGTAGAGTGCTTGCCTCCTACGTGTGAGGCACTGGGTTTGATTCCTAGCACCACATATAAATAAGCAAATAACATAAAGGTCCATCAACAACTAAAAAATATATATATAAAAAAAGATAAGGACGTTGATGATGGTGGTGGTGGTGGTGTTGGGGACAGAACGCAGGGGAGCTCTACCACTGAGCCATATCCCCAGCCATTTCTGAGACATGATGTTGCTAATTTGCTGAGACTGGCCTTGAACTTGTGATTCTCCTTCCTCACCCTCCTGAGTTGCTGGGATTACAAATGCATACTACCATGCCTGAGGATAAGGATTATTTACTTATTTTTTTAATATTTATTTTTTAGTTTTAGGTGGACAAACATCATTTTATTTTTATGTGGTGCTGAGAATCGAACCCAGTCTCTCATGCATGCTAGGCGAGAGGGCTACCACTTGAGCCACATTCCCAGCCTGGATTATTTACTTATTTATTTTGGGAGTGGGGAGATCAAACCCAGAGTCTTGCATATACTAGGGAAGCACTTTACCACTGAGCTATACCTCCAGCCCAAGGCTTCTTTAGAGACGTTAGGCATAATTCCATTATCTCACCTCAAAATTTGTAATAATTTCCTAATCTAATGTATTCAAATGGCGTTTACATTTTCTTGTTTAATTTTTTTTTTTTACTATTTGTTCAAAACAAGATGGAAATAAAGTTCATACGTAGCAATTGGAGGATGATTCAAGTCTGTTTTCTTTAAAATTTTTAATTGAAGGATAGTATACACAAAAAAAGAGAATACAAATCTAAGTGTACGGCTTGATGGTCTCCCCAATCTCTTATACACACACACACATACACACACACACACATTTTAGTTGTAGGTGAACACAATACCTTTATTTAATTTTACATGGTGCTGAGGATTGTACCCAATGCCTCACATGTGCTAGGTGAGCGCTCTACCACTGAGCCACAATCCCAGCCCTCCCCAATCTTTTTTAATATACAGATTGGACTTTCTCCTCATTTATTCTTTAGAATTTATTGAAGAAGGGGGCTGGGGTTGTGGCTCAGTGGTAAAGCACTTGGCCTCGCATGTGTGACACACTGGGTTTAATTCTCAGCAACACATACAGATAAAAAGAATAAAATAAAGGTCCATCAACAACTGAAAAAGAAATTTAAAAAAATAATTTATTGATGATGGATGTCTGCTTTGAATTCCCAAGGTCTCCATTTATTGGATTTGCAATAGTTTGGATCTCGAATGTCCCCCCTCCCTCCAAGGGTTCATGGGCTAAAGGCCTGGTCACCAACTTCTGGCAATACAGAAGGTGGCAGAACCTTTAAGAGGTGGCACCTAGTGGAAGGAAGTCAGGTGACTGGGGCTGTGCCTTTGGAGGGTATATAGGGACCCTAACCCTTTCTTCTCTTTTTTGCTTCCTGGTCACTTTGAGATGAGCAACTTTGCTCCACCACATGCTCCAGTCGATTGTAATATTCTGCCTTGTTGCAGTCCCCAAAATAACAGAGCCAACTGACCACGGACTGAATCCTCTGATACCCTGAACCAAAATAAACTTTTTTCTTAAGTTGATTTTCTCAGCTATTTTGTTACAGTGACAGCTAACTAATAGGATCATTTCTCATGGTGTCATTTAGCATGTTTTTCTGTTCTCTAGTTCTTATAAATTGATTATTACATCTAGAGGTTCAGCAGACCAGGTTGGCATTTTGGTAAGATTGTTTCAATAGATGCTGCTGGGTACTATAACCAGGAGACTCATTGTACCTGAGCAGTCTTTTTCAGCAATGTTTTTCTTTCTTTTTCTTTTTCTGCTTTTGCAGTGCTGGGATCTACACCAGGGCCTCACCACATGCCAGGCAAGCACTCTGTCACTGAACTACATCGCTAGTGAGCTGCTTCTTTCAAAGCATCTTTTGATCATTGGATGTCATTTCTACACACAATCAAAATCCATTCAGAATGAATCTAGCAAGTAACGTGGGTGATCGAACAGAAAAATGATGGTATGAGCTGAAAAATAAGGTTGATCACGTAATGACTGATTTACTTGTGTAGCTGGTAAACAGGCCCTGACGGAAATTCCAAAACTGTTCCGAGCAAAGGCAGCCTCAAATGCAGCCACCCAGGTGACTAATGTGATCGGAACAACAGTGACATTGATGGAGAAATTGTCTGGTGCTTATAAAGCCACTTTTCTATGTGGGTGGACGTTCCAGGCATCCCTTTGTAGTCATTAGCTCCTTTTAAGGACCCCTGCTTATCTCAGTGTGTTGCGCTTCAGTTTTGGAACCTGAGCTGGGGCGGCTGTGCTCTTGCTGCCACGCGAGACCTACCTAGCAGCCCACTGAGGACGCTCGTCGCCTGTCTTAGCTCCAGCCCACGGCCTGCCACTAGAGTCGTATGCTGCTCCTGGGTTCCACCCAACCCCTCCCCGGGCCTGGTGTTGGCCTCTTGTCCATTACCCGCCAGAATGTGGTCGGGGCACTGTCGGGTGCCTCCTGCTCTGGCCAGTCAACAAAAAATGAGGAAGGCCAGGAGGAGCGCCGGAGGCAGGCGCCAGCCCGGGGAGCAGCAATGCGGGAGGCCCGGCCTATTCTCACGGTTCACAGACCGCCCGCCACAGCTCCGCGGAGCTCCCCGCGCCGCACGAAGCCCCTCCGGCCCCACGCCACGCTGCCGGCTATAGGCGGAGCCTCGCCCCTCTCCCTGTCCCGCCCCGAGAAGCAAATTAGGCGGGGCCACAGGGCTTCTGGCGAGACCGCCGTGCGTCAGGACCGACGTCTTCCCGAGCTCCTCCCACGCTCGCAGGCCCCGAGCGTGCGCCTGCGCGGTTCGGGCCCGGCCCGGGTTGTCACCCCACCCCCTCCCTAGCAACCGCCGCCCGCCCCCGCCCCGCCCCCGCCCCGGCCGCGTCCGCGCACGCGCGCCGCTTTCGGCACCCGGCCCCGCCCTCGCCGTCGCCGTAACAACCGCTCGAGCCCTCGCCGCGCCCCTCGCAGCTCCCGCCCAGCCCCCTCCCCGGAACCGGCGGTCGAGCGGCAGCCGCCGGGCAGTGGAACTGCGACGGCACCGCGGAGCCGCCGGCATGAGCTCCTCCCGCAGCCCCGCGCCCCGGGCTCGGCCTTTCTGACAAGAGGTAGGTGCGCGTCCCCGCGGCGGGCTCCGAGCGCGCCCCCGGGCGGCCCCGAGACGCTCCGGCCGCCTCCCGCCCGCCCGCTCCGAGCCCGCGCCGGAGCGCAGCCCGGCCCCCTCCCCGAGCCCGTCCTGCGGGAGCCGAGCTGCGGCCGCGCTCCTGCCGGCCCCGGAGTCCGCGGCGCTGGCCCGGCCCGGTCCGGCCACGCCGATTGTCATGCAATAGAGGCAGCCGGGTCCCGGACCCCGCGCCGCGCATCCGAGCTGGCGCCCGGCGGGTTCAGGGAAGCGGCGAGTTGGCGGGTCCTCGGCTGGAGTCACTCCCGGCTCCGACAGGCCGGGTCCCAGCGGACGGGCCGACGGTTTCCTCAGCGAGCACCACCGTGTCTTGCATCCTCTCCCTCCCCCGACCTCCCCCGGCAGTCGTCCTCCTCTGTCTGGGAGATACCGTAAAATTAATTTTCCCAATTAAAAATTTAAAAGCTTATTAGAGCCCCACCGTGCACCGGCACTGTACGGTTTGCAAAGTGAATAGAACGTGGTCCCAGCGCCCGGGACGCGTCAGCTCCAGGATCCAGATGAACGCAGACTCGGAGTCGAGTTTGCAGAACTCAAGAGTTTGGCTCCGGTTATCATGATTTTAGAGCTGTGAGTGTTTCAAGATCATCTTTCCCAAACCTGGTTTTATAGAGATGGAATTAGGGAGGGCAAATGGCTTGCTGGAGGTCACCCAGAATTATTCCCTCGCAGTTTTCCGACTGTCAGATGGCTTGTTTTCCAGCATAACCTGCTCCTCTGAGAGATATGCCAAATAAACATACCAGAGGAAGTTCCAGGCCTGTTTAAAGTAATGTAAACATGGTAGAAATGCGGTAATATAGAGAGCAGTTTTCTGAAATAAAATCCTCATAATGTCTTTTTTTACAGCTAGACTTTGGGATCCTTGAGGCTATTCAGCTATGCACTTTTGAATATCCTCTCACCATATTCAACATAACATTCTTAATGATTATCCTCAGCAGGACAGGTAGGCTTATTTGATTTATTTTTTCCTCCTCACTTTTCTCTTCCCACTTTTAGTTAGGTGAGTAGAGTCCCAGGTGTGTTTTCAGAAACCTCCAGTGAGGCTGGCACCAGAATGATTTTGTGCTGGAGGGGGGTTCCTTGGTGTGTGGGTGAAGCTTGAGCAGGGCTCGAAGCCTCAGAGCCATCACAGCTCTTCCAGGCTGGAGTGTTCAGGGAGCCTCTAGAACCGCAGTGCTCAGCCTCCCTGTCGCTTGAAGACTGATCTCTGAAATTGTAGTATACACAGAAGACAGGACATGATGAAAGTGCTGTTTGGGAACCAGCATTTTGAGGGGTACTCCATGATTTGAGATACATAATATTTTTCCCCTGCTTTTTTGTGTTTTCCCCAGAGTTGAGTAAGACGTTAACCATTTTTAAAAAAAGTTTTCCTAGTTATACATGGACACATTATCTTTATTTTGCTTATTTGGTTTTACATGGTGCTGAAGATCGAACCCAGTGCCTCACATGTGCAAGGCAAGCGCTCTGCCACTGAGCCCCAGCCCGATGATGACCATTTTTATTTGGCTTTCAGTTGAAGTTGTTCAAAAGAAAATAATTGGACTAATTGAATCCTAGCATTTTCTTCCTAGGAAGGACTAGATCATGGAACCCAGGGCAGGGCCCAGCTACACAGATGAGGGCAGTGGAGGCCTCCACCCTCAGACCAGTGTGGTTCCCTTGTTCCCTTGGGCGTACTTTGCCTTTTTTATTGTCTCACTACCTCCCCTGCCATTGTGTATTTCAGTATTTTTCGATTTATGTGTGCATAGAAGTATGACTTATTGTGGTCCCTTTTTAGCCTTAGAATGTGGGATGATGTGTTGATGCAGACTTATTTTTTCTGTATAGTGGTGGTTTATCACATATGGGTATGTTTTGCAGGTGTGAGAGGATTGCTATTGTACTACAATCATGGTGCAAAAATACCAGTCACCAGTGAGGGTGTATAAACACCCCTTTGAATTAATTATGGCTGTAAGTACTGTACATTTCCATTTACTCTTTGGCTTCTTATTTTTTAAGTCTTAGAATCTGATGCTCTGTAAAACTTAACGTGCATTGTTTGTCCCCATCGCTTCACTTAGTCTGTTTACATGCTCATGAACTGTATTGTGTGTAAGATGTTTTTAAAACATAAGCCTCTGAAATTCTGCATATTTGTTTTATAAAAACACCCCTCAGGATCATGTGTGAATTCGCGTTAATTCCCCCTTTAAAAATGCAGAAGTGGGATTCTGACTAAACACTTCCTATGAATTTTGTTCTGTTTTTCCTTTTTGGTTAAAGTAGCAGAGGGACGTGGCGTGTGGGTTCTTACCTGTGGGAGCGAGCTCTGGTTGTGGGTGACTGCAGGTAGTCTCCGAGGAGCACTGGAAGGGGGCCTGCCTCAGCTCTCTGCTGCCTGGGCTTCCCACCTGACAGCAAATCTGTGAGTCAGATTCCACAAATGAGATAACTGAAGTCTCATTTTCTTGTTGTTATTTGCCTGAAAATTTGGCTAAAAATAAACATTTGATTGGACAGAAAAACTGTTCCAGGTACTTTTAGGTTACTGTGTAGTAATGCTCCTTGCCTTCTCTTTTGTGTTATTATAAGGGTATGATATACCTTCAGGAACACGTGATAGCTCCAGGAAAAGGCTCTCACTGTCACGCACATGCATCCCTAAGGAAGTGTCACACTGAACACAGCAGGGTTCTGAAACCAGGGTCAGTGAGCCAAGTTGCACTTGGCTCCTTTGGGTCCCCCCCACCTTCTCAAAGTGCTCCAGTACCCTGACTTCTAACACTGAAGGTGACTGGGCTGGGGATTTGCTCCAGTGACACGGCTCCTGCCTGTTATTCGCAAGGTCCTGAGTTCTATTGCCAGTTAGTACCCCCACCCTCAAAGTAGAAAGAAAAGTTCCAGTCTAAGGGATTAAGGGGAAGTTTTGTGGGTGTTTTATTGAGGCATAACTTACATATAGCAGATGGCTACATGTTAGCCACATAGTTTGATCAGTTTTTTTTTTTTTAATTTTTTTGGGTTGTAGATGGACACAATACCTTGATTTTGTTTATTTATTTTTATGTGGTGCTGAGGATCAAACCTGGTGCCTCACACATGCTAGGCAAGGCTCTGCCACTGAGCTACAACCGAGCCCCAGTTTGCTCGGTTTTTTTTTTTAGATTGAAAGCATGCCTTTATTTTATTTGTTTTTTTTTATGTGGTGCTGAGAATCAAATCCAGTGCCTCACACATGCTAGGCAAATGCTCTGCCACTGGGCTACAGCCTCCGTCCTGGTCAGTTTTAAGATGGGCTGGGGATATAGCTCAGTTGGTAGGGTGCTTGCCTCGCAGGCACAAGGCCCTGGGTTCAATCCCCCGCACCACCACAAAAAAGAAAAAAAGGAAGAAGAAGAGTCACCCCCACCTCTGTCAAGACAGAGTATTTGCATCTGCTACCCCAACAAGTTCCTTGTGCTCCCTCTGTCAGGTGTGAGACTTCTGTGTGTATGGCTGTTTCTGAAAAACACTTCTTTCTGTATTTCCCTTAAATATGTCTGAGTGGCGCTGCCTAGTATCTGATGAATGACAGGACGTGTCTGAGAGGCTTTGCTGTCCGTCTGCGTCTCTCTTGCTGGTTTGGCTTTGGCTGTGTGGAGCAGAGGCCGCTCCAGCCAGCCTGAAAGGGAGTTTTTCTGTTAGCAGCCACACTTGTGGGCTGTAGGAATCTCACAGACATTGAGGGTTTCCAGCTGGGACAGGCTGGAGCCTGGTGGTGGAGGGGGCTCTTGGCAGCTCTAGGGCCTAGGAGCAGTTGTCCCTGGAACTTCACCCCATGGGACCCCACCTTGCTCTATCTGCCAGAACTTTTTTGTCTCCCCACCAACTGGCTTCTTGCTCACTCTTTGCCCTTCCCTGTGGCTTCAGCTCAAGTGCTTTTCCAGTTGGCCAAAACCCTCTGGCTCCAGTTCCACTTTGTGGCATTTCTTGTTGTGTTCTTTTAGTTTCTAAGTGACCAGTTCTTGTCACATTTCCTAGTTCACGTTTTTGAAAGAAACTTGATCTGGTCCACTTCTCCCCCGACCTGAACTACAAGCGGTTGGCCAGCTCGCCTAGTGTCAGCCTTGGGTGGGATGCCTGACCCTGGCCAGTTCCTGAGCTGGTGGGGTGGGGGGAGGAGGTGTGGGGATAGTAGGGACCGAAAGGCCATGAGGAATGAAGCCGCATGTCTGCCCCACAAGGGAGGGGCTGTGGACAGGGCGTGTTGTTTTTTGGAGCCCGAAGTGTGATTTAAAAAGCGGTCTGCTGATCTCTTCTCCAAACACTAGATTTAATAAAGAGGCATTTTGTCTAATTTTCAAACTTACTTATTTCCCTTACTTTACTATTTTCAAAATTGAGAAGTTTGCTTTGCAAATTTCATGCATGAATTTACAGAAGAATTCAAAAATCAAATTTAAATTTCTTAAAAATTAAGCCTTTGTAAATTGCTTTTGTTTTGAGTCGTTGTTAATTTCCTTTTGAGTTGTTAAAAAATATATATTGCTTTTCTCCTTCCTAAACCAGGATATTCGTTAAGTCATTAGGATTTTTGGTGCACTTGCCCCTTTTCTGACTGTAGTTGTGTGGCTTAACATCCTCAGTATTCACTCATTTCGCTTTTTTTTCTCATTGAGGAAAAACAACTGTGATAAGAGGAAGCATTTGGGGTGAGGAAGAAGGGCTGCAGTCAAGGCAGGGACAGCACTGTAGCTCTCAGTGAAATATTTGTGAGAATCTCAAAAAGACCGTGCTTCAAAAATCACAGTGCACAGCAGAGTCCAAGGAGTGACAAGTGGGGTGGCATTCAGCAATAGGTGATTTTATTAGGGGTCCTAATTTATATGTGTCCCCATGGAGAGAAGGATTGGGAGAAAACAAACTTGCCCAACTTGAGCTTGCGTTGGTTTGCTTTAACCAAGAGTTGAATTGTAGCTTAGGATTCATTGATAGAAAATGGTTCAGGTGGAAAGTTCCTATTGCAGATAGGTAACCAGCGGGGCCAGACATGTCCTTTGCATTTCAGTCAATTTAATGAAGACTTATCATTGTTTTGGGGTCAGCAGCATTGAAAAAATCACATTAATGGTCTCATTAACTTTTTTTTTTTTTGCAATGCTGGGGATTGAACCTTGCATGGGCCACGCCAGCACTGTACCACTGAGCCATGTCTGTTCCCAGACCTCCCTTAACACATTGGAATTAAAGTGTGGTGAGGAGGAGGTTCCTAGTAGGCATTTGCAGCACTTTGAAGTACTTTGTCAGATGTTAGCCCAGAAATGGACACTGGAGCCGAGATAGTGCTGCCCCTCCAGCTCTGGGGGAGGAATCCGAGATGCCACAGTGCAACCTGCAGTCAGTGGCAGAGATCTGATTCTTGAGTTTAGTGTTCTTTTTATCACACTGTGCTTTTCCCTGCCCCCCAGTAATGTGTATCTGGAAACATCTTATGAAAGGTCTTGTCCATGAAGATGGCCTCAAATCTAGTGTCACCCAAACACATTTCCCAGGGCTACTCTCCTGGCACGGGGGAGGAGAAATGATCCGTGCAGATGCCCCAGCTGAGTGTGCCTGCAAGGATGTGGGGTCTCCCTTGGCACAGGATATGCCCCACAGATAGGAGCTTGGAAGGGGAAGCAGCAGGCTGAGGTGCTTGGGTTGGAGGTTTCCTGTGAACTGCCTAATGAGGCCTTTTCAAGTGCAGCCCCTCCCCAGGCTAGGGCCCCCTGGCTGACAAGTGGGAGGAGAGCAGGCCTGAGGGGCCACATTGGGTGGATCTGTTTTCCACACAGGGAGGGGCTCCATGACGAAAGGGGCTCCGCTAGCTCCTGTGTGTCTAGGCACTCTTCTCCGCTGTCCCTGCCCTCCTGGGCCTTCCCTGTTGCCCAGGCAGCCTCGCCCCTCCCCTTCTCTCTCCCTCCCCATCTCAGTTCCCTCTTTTTTGGCAGTGCTGCTTTTCTCCCCAAACCCTTTTCTCCTCAGTGTACCCTCACAGGCACACTGTGTTAGTTGTGCCTTCAGGTCACACGGGTCTCTGTCCCTTTCTCTCCCAGCCACCAGCCTGCCTTCTAGTGGTCTGGGAGGGGTGAACAGACATGACTTGCTGGTTTTCCTCCTCCCATCTTTTAGCCCTTCGAGTCATCCTGCGTTCTCTTCCTCACACCTCCTGTTCTGTCAGTCCTCTACTGCAGGATCCCGCTGCCTGTCCCCTGCTTCAGAACCCCGTGGCTCTGTCTTTAAGGCTCTTTCTGCCTGTGTCCAGCCCTTCCTGTTTTGCCTATTTCACAAATTGTGCACACTTCCCAATTTGAACTTTTATTTTATTTTATTTGTTTATTTATTTTGGTCCTGGGGATCTAACTTGCATAAAAGGCAAGCTCTCTACCAATGGAGCCCCAGCCCTAACTTACATTCTTTAATGTTCTGGTCTGCTTGAGAGCAGTATCCTTCCTGCCCCTGCCCTGCCCCTTTTCTTTGGCTCAGATGTTTGCCTTTCTCATCTGTCTTTGTAAATCTTCTTCATCTTGTCTTGCCTCTCCCCTGATGCCTCTCCAGGCCTGCCTCCTGTCTCTCCTCCCTCTCTTACATCTCCTCCCCTTTCCCCTTTTCTCCCACCTTCCCCTTTGCTGGGGATGGAACCCAGGGCCTCCTAGTGCTGAGCAAGCCCTCTACCACTGGGCTCCACCCCCAGCCCTGCTCAGTTGCCATATTACTTACTGTATTTGCTGTTCTTCTCAAAGGTCCTGAGTGTCACACTTCAGCTATTTTGCACGTTCCTCCAGGGCACTAGCTTTTTGTTGTCTCCCAGTGTTAAGTGGTCAAGTGCGTAGATATACTGATGTGTGTGGTCAGGGGGTTTCTCTTTGTTCATGTGAACTTTGAATGTGAGGACTTTTTAAAAGTGGCCTTGGTGGAAACAGATCTAAAATGTAACTCCAGGGCTGGGGATGTGGCTCAAGCAGTAGCGTGCTAGCCTGGCATGCATGCGGCCCAGGTTCGATCCTCAGCACCACATACAAACAAAGATGTCGTGTCCTCCGAAAACTAAAAAATAAATATTAAAAAATTCTAAAAAAAAAAAATAAAACGTAACTCCAGTCCCGTTTTCAAGCAAGGGTTTTGTGTTTCTCCATAGAGTAACTCGCTGTGATCCTTCAATTAACAAGCACCTCTCCAAAGGGCAAGGACCTTTTGTGATGAAGTTGGCTAATTTTTTAAATGTCTGCATAAATTATGCAAAACATTGCTGGCTAAGGATGTAGTAACAATTTAAGTGGTTTGCTTTTCCAGGTCGAATTACCAAACTCCTCTTTGCTGGTGCAGCACTGTGGATTAAATGGCCCACTAACCAAGTTTGCTTTTGCTTTCCTCCTCCTCTTTCGTTTTGTGTGTGTCTCTGGCTCTTTAGGCTTTTTCAAGGGTGACTCTTTTCTTCCCACTAAGATTAGAAGATGAAAGGAGAGGAAAGAGACTTGTTTGGAGACCAGGTGCAATTCTAGCACACCACCAGCTAGCTCTATGCTCTAATGACTAGGCCGGTACCCAGCTGTGCTGGGAGGGGGTGGAATGAAGTAGGCTGCAGGTGGAGCAGGGACTGGTGATGGCCATGTCCTCCCTGTCCCCTTTCCGACACCCTTCCCTCTTCCATCTGCAAATACCAGGGAATTGACTGACTTATAGGTTATAAGTAAATGACCCTGCTTGAATGTGTGTCTCTTTCAGATCAGATAGATGTCTTGGAGCAGAACCTCCGCTTAGGTGTGCAGATGTGTGCAGGTCATTGGTCTGGTTGGCTGGGCAGAGGCGCACAGGTGCTCTGGGCACCGCTTTACCCTCTCCTCTGTGTGGCAGCCATCCTCCTCTGAAGCGCCACCCGTTCATCCAGCCCTTCTGGCCTCCAGCTATTTCGAGCTGCCTGTTCGTTTTTCTCAGACTTTCCTCTTTCTGACTCAGGTCTATCATGTTTTCAGCATGATTTTATTATTTTGAAATGTTTTCACTCCACCATTCATCTTCTCAAAGCACATCTTTCCTCGTCCTAGATTTCATCCCTGGACCTTCTTATATTTCTAATTCTGGTTTCCAAGTTCCTGGTGATCAAGTACGACACTGAGACACTGAAATACACCTTATTCATTCATTCATCAAGGTGTGGTAGGTCTTCAAACAGCCTGGTGTAGTGCAGAGAGTGCTTTTTTTTTTTTTTTTTTTTTGAGATGGAGTCTCACTGTATTACCCAGGCCGGCCTGGAACTCATGATCCTTCTGAGTAGCTGGGGTGATGGGTTGGTGCCCTGCTAGAGTTTTTTTTTTTTTTTTTTTGGTGGTACTGGGGGTTGAACCTAGGGATGTGCTTCTACTGAGCTACACCCCCAGCCCTTTTAATTTTATTTTTGAAACCTGATCTTGTTAATTTGCCTGACTGGCCTTCCTCAGCCTCCCCAGTAGCTGGGTTACAGGCTTGTACGTTGACACCCAGCTAGAGTTCATTTTGACTCCAGTGAATAAGCACGCTACTCTTCAGAGAAGGCTGAATTAGTAAAACCCAGCTTTGCTCAAGTCTGGGTGGAAGAAAGTGTTCTAGTTTCTCTGAGGTGAACTCGGGTTCCCGCCAGTGTTCAGTGGAGGATTGAGCACTTCTCATCTGTAAAGGTTTTGAATGTGAGTTCTGTTGTATTTGGTGAGGGCTGGGGTGTCATCAGTCAGGTTTATTTGGTGTTAGAAGTGGACAGTGAGCGTCTGCTCCCATCCCCTGCTGTCTTGAGGCATGCCGGGCCTTCCCTTTCTCCATGCCTACTCTTCTGGAACCACTGTGCTCCAGGTTATTTTCATGGTGCCGGAGAACAGGGGTAGTTGTGGTGCAGTAGGGAATATTTCAAGAAGAAATGCGATAGGATCAGTTATAGCTCCTTGCCCCTCTCATTGTTTTTTTTTTTTTTAATTTTTTTTTTTTTGGTGTAAATGGACGCAATATTTATTTATTTTAAAATATTTATTTTTTAATTGTAGTTGGACACAATATTTTTATTTTATTTATTGTTTTATGTGGTGCTGAGGATCGAACCCAGGGCCTCGAACGTGCTAGGTGAACACTCCAGGCTGAGCCGCTACCCCAGCCCTCTTTATTTATTTTAATGTGGTGGTGAGGACTGAACCCAGTACCTCACATGTGTGAGGCAAGTGCTCTCCAAGTGAGCTACAGCCCCAGCCCATCTTTCCTTGTTTTTGTTAAACAAAACAAAAAACCAAAAAATAGGCGAAAAAATTTCACAAAAACAGAAATTTGTTTTATGAAAAATTTCAAGCATGCACAAGGGGAATCACACGACCAGTGCCCTGGACTGCCATGATTGTCCATCTGTTCTCTTCTCCTTATTTTCTGGTGTACTTGAAGCAGATTTTGGATATCTGAATTCATTGAGAAATATTTCAGCATGCATTTCTATCATTGAAGACTTTTCTTTTTAAAACATAACCATTGCATTATCATTATACCTGATGAAAATACAAAGAATTCCCTGGTATCATCTAATACCATGTCCTTACTCAGATTTTCTCGATTGTCTAAAAAGTCTGTAAATGTTTGACTCCTGATTTGAGTAAACTGCTCACGTTCTGTCAGCATGTTTCTTAAGTCTCTGTGCTCCCTACCACTTCCCCTCCCTCTTTGTTCCAGTTCATGCAACTGGTTTGGTAGAGAAACTGGGTCATTTTGTCCTGTGCCTTTACCTTAGCCTTTGGCTGATTTAACTGTTCATGGTGCTGACAGGCAGAGAAGGCCAGGCCTTGGTGCAGTCAGTCCAGCCACCTTCCAGCAGCTGTTCTAACACAAGCCGAGAGACAGACACTAGTGGTTATGACTGGCTGCTCACAACCCTCTCATTCCAATGATGATTCTAGGTAATTTTGAGTTGCAAATAAGGTGTAAAATATCTTTTCCCAAATTAAATGAGGGTCATTCTACTTATACTTTCTTTAACCCACTGACTTGGGCCATATGTCACTGAGAGGAATGAGTAGCCTTCTGTGTCCTGTAGGGCTGGAGTGTGGCTCTGTCTAATGAGTGGAGTGGCTGCTGTAGTGGTCCAAGGGGTCCCCTTGTGCTGTTATCATCCACCCATCTTTCTTGATTTTTAACCTGTATTAACAGTTTCTTGTATTTCTAGTGGAATTGTTTTAAAAGTCCTAATAGAAAGCATATATTGCGTCATAATCCTCTTGAAAGATGCAATTTGATATTAGGAGTACTAGCTTTTTTTTTTTAAAGAAAACTCTTAAGCCAGGTATGGTGGCATGTGCCTATTTTTCTACTTGGGAGGCTGAGGCAGGAGGATTGCTTGAACCCAGGAGTTCAAGGCCAAGCCTTAACAGCATAGTGAGATCATGTCTCAGAAAGAAGGAAAGGAAATCAGTCTGTGCAGCTCATAGATCTGTACTGCCCTGCTTTTGTGCTAGAGGACTTGAGTTATTGCTGCTTTCATTTGTAAATGCCTTGCATATTTGATGAGATAGCTGTGTGCCTAGCTCTCTTCCTCTTGGGTTCCTGGCTCTCCTCTTTAGATCTTTCTGGCTTTTCTTTTTCTGTTCCACTTTCTTGCCTTCTTGGGTACAGACTCACTCTTCCTTTTTATCTATTTGGGCTGTCTGGGACACCTACTTGTATATTTTGTGCTTCTTGGCCATATGGACACTGTATTTAGTAGTTGATGCTGTTTTAGAAATAGTTGTCCAGCTTTCTCACCTGGTTTTTCTTCTGGGCAGCTTTATCTAAACCTGTGGCTTCAACTGTCACTTGATAAACCAAAGGTCTCAAGGCTTTACCTGTAGCCTGGGTGCCTCTCAGATTCCCCCAGACTCTTGGCTGGCTAGAAATCTGTTTGACTCTTCCAGGGCAGATTTAGTACACCTGAAATAGAATTCACCTGTGCAAGAACACAGATACCACCCGTGCACACACACAGACCAAACCATCTTGCTTTTGATCCTGAGCATGTACTAAACTCTCAAATAGATTAGTCTAAAGAATAAGTGAGGCTTGGAACTTATGCTTAAGCTTCCTGTATTCTACTTCTGGTTAGGACAGTTTTAACAAAAGGTCATGTTGGAACCTATTCTTTTGGTTGGATGTATGTACTACTTAGATCGTGTTTCAAAAGATTCTGATGTGAATGGTGTTTTTTGTGAGTAAAATAGAATTTATATTCTGTGAACTAAAACGTACAATTTCTATAGTCACCTGAAAATGTGTCCTCTTGTGTGTATCACTTGTGTTTGTCAGGTGACTTGGTCCCATAGTGTAAACACAGAGCATGCAGAGGCACTATTTCTGTGATTCTCCTGCAGAACCTAAAATTCATTTTAAGTAAAATTCTTTACTCTGATAGAATTACCATTCTATCAGAGTAAAGAATTAACTTTTCTTTTTAATTTTCTTTTCAGGATTTTTCCAAGTTTAAACCTGAGAAGTTGGTTAAATAATTCTTTTTTTTTCCCCCTTAATTATTATTCTCTGACTTTAGATAGTCCTAATCATAAAATGTGTTTCTTTTCTTTTTCCTAGTTTAACTAACACCTGTGTATTTATTAAAAACCAAAGGTTAATAGGTATGTATGTATGTATGTGTGTGTGTGTGTGTGTGTGTGTGTGTGTGTGTATATATATATATATATATATATATATATATATATATATATATATGTAATTTGGTTTAAGTGGTTGTTGGGGAGTTGCAGGATTTATGCTACAAATATTTAGAAAGTGCATTTCCTAAACACCTATTATCTTCATTTATACTTTTGCTTGCTTGCCTTCCGCACCCCTCCATTTTCCCTCCCACCTCCCTCCCTCCCTTGCTGGGGATGCAACCAGGGCCTAATGCTACGCAGCCTCTACTGTAGAGCTGTATTTTCATCCTGACTTAAGTTTTCTTAACACATAGTTGGTTTAGAATGTGAGTTCTAACCATTCTAAATTCTGATTCTTTACCAGGAGAGAAAGAAAGAAAGGCAGGCAGGCAGGCAGGCAGAGGGAAGAAATCAGGAGGACTTGGTCATTCAACAACAGGCAGGGTCATCTGTAGAACGGTTGTGCTGTAGTGCTCTACCACTGAGCCACACCCCACCCTCTTTGTTCTCCTGAGTAGGATTTAAATTGTTGGTGTTTCAAGATATCTGATGTGCAACTTGTAAAATAGTCATTTAATAAACACTACAGGATAGATGTTTTCCCGATGTATTAAACTAACTCCTCTATCAGCTTGCTGACTCCATGAGCATTTATTCTGGTTCATGAACCAGATAATATTTCCATAGCTCATTGCATTCTTTTATGTGGGCAAACACATGGCATCTTTAAAAGCTGACAGCTGCAGTTCCCTGGAACACCAAATGCTTTTCTCAAGTCCACAAATTTATCTTTTACACTCTGAAAAGTAAAACAGAACTCTGCCAAGTCCATCTTGATTTGAAGGAATGTGCAAAACTGCTGTTTTGTTGTCAGAGATATATTTATATATCTCAGTTCATTCTTTATTAGACCAAAAATTTTATGGATTGGGAATGGTTTTTGAAAGTCATGACATATTTTAGATTCCATTGGACCCATTTAGCATCATGTGATTGCTTTAAATACAAGTTAAACACATCAAAAACAGAAGTAAAGCCTTTCATAACACTGTGGACAGTCTTGTTTGCCCAAGACTTAAGTCATTGTGTCATGTGACGCATTTGACATTTGAGATTTATTGACAGAGACAGGTATTTTAAATTTAAAGATCTTTTATTAAGATGTGTACAACTCTTTTTCTAACTAGTATCCTTTAATCCTCTAACAGGGATTGGTTAATATACTTTTTAAAAACATTAAAAATTTTTTTTTTTAGTTGTAGATGGATTTATTTATTTCTATGTGTGCTGAGGATTGAACCCAGTGCCTCACACGTACCAATCAAGTGCTCTACCACTGAGCCACAGTCTCAGTTCTTAATGTACTTTTTTTAAAAATATTTTTCTTTTAGTGTAGATGGACTCAATACCTTTATTTTATTTGTTTATATTTTTGTGTGGTGCCGGGGATCGAACCCAGTGCTTCCCGCATGCTTAGGTGAGTGCTCTACCACTGAGCCACAACCCTGGCCCCTTACTTTTGATAGTGAAAACACAGCATAAATATGTTGATCCTCTAGAAGAACATCAGTGTTTATGACTGAGCATGAGCAGATAGTGATTTGCTTTTATATTTTGTGGGCACAGATAATGCTATTTTAACGATTGAAGCAAGTATAAAAAATAGAGATGAAATTAAAATGCATATGATGTGTCTGAGTCAAGTATAGCCAAAGCCAGGATTTAAATGGAGAGACTGTGGGGGCAGTGGGTCAGCCCCGTGTTTCTGTGAGGATAAGTTTGTCTTCAGCCTCTGGATTCTTCCCCGTTAAATGTGTGTTGTTAGTTTGCATTTTGTTATCACACAAGGGGTCTCTTCAGTTTGTATTCTTCTGAGACAAGGTCTGCTTCTGTTGCCTGACTGGCCCTATATTCTTGGGCTTAAGTGACCTTCCTGCCTTAGCCTCCCGAGCTGGAATCACAGGTTATATTAAAAATAACCAGTCAACACTGATTATTTTCAAGGGTTCAGGGAAACTCTTCTCTTTTAAAAGGGGTTTATGGATTGCTTCTTTAAGTGGTGGCTCTGAGTCACAGGGGTTTTGCTTTACTTTCGTGAATCCAAGTCAGCCCAGTCTCCTAAAATTAGGTTCTGTTCAAAACCTGACCATTGAAATCAGAGAGGCTGGGGGTGGGGGGTGTTCTTGAATTGTCCTGCCTGTGTTTGACATGACTAGTTTGTTGGCTCAAGTATTTTAACATGGACAGGCATCTTTCTGTGCAGGGGATCAGGAGAGGTAGTTCTTGGATACTAGTTCTAATTGAGGTGATACTGACCGGGGAAGCAAAGGACAGTAGTGATGATAGTGTTTTCAGCCTCTGCTGGGTGTAACTTAGATCTGTGGAAATTATCACACATGTACGTTTTGACTGCTGTTGCCATACAGTGGAAAAGATGATTTTAAAAGTCTGTACATCAATGGATTCTTACGGTCACATTTCTTTTCCATGAAGGCCATTTTAGAATGCTTTGTAAGTGATGTTAGGATCCTTAAATACAACCATATCATGTTTTTAACATTAAAACTTGAAACTTGTGAAGCAGTGTAGTTTGAGAACGTTGGTCAGGTACCAAGGAGACAGGAGGGCCATGTGGCATTGGGGTGGCTGCCTTCTGGGTCTCATTTTCTGCAGGATTGACACGTGCATTCCATCGTGCTAGCCCTGGAGCGGAGCACAGAGCTGCATGAGGAGGTGACGTTGCCCGGCCTAGAGCCAGCCTGAGACCCCCACTGGCCCACCCTTTACAGAGGCCTACCAAGGCCTAAGGATGACAGCTGGCATGCTGGGTGCTCACGTGCCAGTAGCTCACTCACTGCTCATGCTTGCTCTGTGGGTAGGCTCTTCTTTTATCTCACTTTACAAATGAGGAGACTGAGGCTTAAGCTGCTTGCTGCAGTGCCATTCCTGAGATGGCACGGGCAGAACCGGAGCAGGCCACATGCAGCTGCAGACACCTGGCTTTCCTGATTGCCCAGGGAGCCACACTGCAGTCTTGGCTTTAAAAGACCCTTCCCTTGGGGCTGGGGATGTGGCTCAAGTGGTAGCGCGCTCGCCTGGCATGCGTGCGGCCCGGGTTCGATCCTCAGCACCACATACAAACAAAGATGTTGTGTCCGCCGAAAACTAAAAAATAAATATTAAAATTCTCTCTCTTTAAAAAAAAAAAAGGACCCTTCCCTTTCCTTTCCCTGACCTTGCTCCTCTGGATCTGCTGGCCTGATCTGGCTCTCTGCTGGGCAGTTAAAGGTCTCTCTTCTCTTGAGCAGGCGGCTCTGCCCTACAGGTCACGCCGCTGGATTTTCCGGCCCTTCTTTGTGCTGTGCAGCCTCACAAGTTTGTCCTCTTGAAATGCAGTGCTGGGAGAGGCCAGCTGGGTGGTGGGCATGATAATTTTGTTTGTGTGGAGAGGGAGTGGATGGAGTCTCTGGGAGCAGAAGTAGCACATCAGTCGCGTGAGGCCGTGGTGCTGGCATGGTGTCTCTGGTCTGGACCTGTGGAAGATTGCTCCAGAAAGCTTTGTCCTGAGAACAGTGGGTGACTCTCCTGGGACTGTGGGAACAGCAGGCTCATGTGGACATTTATTCAGGCCACTGTGGTGCTTCACCATTGGTTCCCTACCTGAGTTCCTTCTCCTCCCCTAGACTGTGGAAGGTGTTGATGCCATCCTGCTACAGTGCCACCCATGAGGCCTGATTCAGGGCCAGCTGGGTGGACACCTCTGCATAGAGCAGCAGGTTCCGCACTCCCCCTCACTTATTTTATGAAGATTCTCTTCCCAGCTTGAGTCATGTGTTCAGGGCCATCTTTTCTGCCTCCAGCAACTGAATGTAGTGTACTTAATTAATCAGGTGACTCACGCTCTCCATGTATTTCCTGTGCTCAACTATAACGGGAATATTTTGGTCTTAGTGCCTAGATTGAAATACGATAATTTTCCTATCTTTATGGCTTTTTCTCTTCTTTAACAGAAGAGAGACCTGTGTACTGTTATTTATACCTAGATTTGTTTTTTATAGTTGGCTAATTATAAACTTAACTGGTTTCCAACAAAGCCTCATGAGATTTACATCTTATACTTTTAGGGTCTTGGGGGAGATAATTATTTTAGTTTGATGAATACATGGATTTTATGCGGTGCATTTTCAAAGCATAGTAAAAAGATAAAATGCTAGAGGAGAAGCTTATTTAGTGTTTTAATCTGTTTGTGTTGGAAAGGCTCTGGCTTATTCTGTGGGGCGCCCAGCCGGTTCCTGGATGTTGGACTAGCTGCACTTGGTCTGTATTTCCTGCTCAGCAGCTGGTGTGCAGCATGGGACGGTGGCCACATTTATCGAGTCTTGTCTTTATTCTGTGTCGGGGCCTGTTGAACACCTGACAGCGCTGCGGGCTGGAACCTGCCGTGGGCGGGCCTGGGGTGCGCAGCAGGGGCTTCTCTCCGGCTCAGAGCCTGTGCCCTGAAATGCCCGCTGCCCATCCAGAGCAGCTGCCTCAGCCTGTTTTCTCATTTTAAAATGGGGGAGACGCTCACTTTGTAGAAAGACCAGGCCTGCTCAGCACTTCATCTTTGCTGTGTGCTGTGCACACAGTGGCCCTGGGTGGAGCTGCAGGGGCTGGGGCCTGCTCCCCACTTGTCCCTTAGGTGGCCGGGCACTTCGTGGGCGGGGCCTGTCCTGCTTGCCCTTCAGCCTGCCCCCTGCCTGCTGTGTGGAGGGAGGGAGTGTTTGTGGAATAAATGATGTTACGGATTTCACTGAGTTTTTCTTAGAACCTGAGAGAACGTCTCAAAGAAGTTTGTATTTCTCTTTTCTTTACACATGGACAGTTGATTGGATTTTACTCTGGCTGAGGTGGTTCATGATGCCTTTTTTTTTTTTCATAGTCTTTTTAAATAGTCTTCATTTTATTTTTCAGAGCAGTTTTAGGTTCATAGGAAAGTGATCAGATAGTGTAGTTCCCCGACTTCCCCCGACGGTTTCCCATCATCAACATTTTGCCGTGTGTTTGTTAACAATTGATGAGCCACTATTGGTTAAGTCCAGTCTGGGCTCACTCTTCCTGTGTGTGGTGCCTGCTCCTGTCCGGCAGCAGTGGCAGGTGCTCCACGTCATTCTCCATCACCTCACTTTCTCATCAATAGTAGGGTGGACTGAATTCAAGAATTGAAGGAAATCATTGTTCCCCTTTAGCTTAATGTATCTCCCCCTCTCAGATTTGCTGTTATTAAGAGTCAGCTGCTTTACAAATTGTTTGGACCAGATATCTTAATAAATGTCTTTACTTTGGCTTTGTGGCATGTCGGAAAGCTGCTGTGACACCAGGGGTGCTATGAACCCTCTGAGGCAGGGTGTGCCCGGACGTACCAACCAGAAGGGTCTTGAGAGTGTCCTCAGGGTGAGAGAGAGATTAGTGCAACAGAGCCCTAGGCTGTGGTGAGGAGGTCAGTCCTGAGATTGTTCAGAAATAAGACGCTGGCCAGGCGTGGGCCTTATATTTCTAACTTAAAATGGAGGATTTATAGTTAACAAGCATACTTGAATTTTATTTGGAAGCTCAGTTAACTGTCAGTCTGTTAGTGTTAACAAGTTTTCTGAAGATCTTTCCTGGAAACTCTTGAAGAAGAATTCTTTACAGGTAATTCAAGATTAAAAAACAAAACAAAATAAACTCATAAAAAGGATAAAATATTCAAAAATTTAAAAAGATAAAATTTTCTAGAAGATCTTGTTAAACCAAGGCTTAAGCTGTGTGGTTGGTAAATTTGGGTCAGCAAGGAGAGAGAGAATACAGTGTGTGTTCTTAATCAGGAATCACCTGGAACCATCCTCCTCTTCTGCCTTACATCTGAGGCCAGATCTGAGTGGCAGTCTTAAGCCCAGTGGAAGCATGCTGATCTTTTAGTAGATTATGTGATTGCTTTTCTTTTGAGCATAATTTTGTTTTCATGCTCATTTTGTGTTTATGGTAAGGGGTTCAGTTACTCAGAAGCCATGATACTTGTTAGGGTTGGATCTGAGGTGTCCCCTAAAGCTCCTGTTCCCGCAGGAGTCCTCAGAGGGGGAGTGAATGGACTGTGAGGCTGCAGCCTAGTCGGTCCACCCTAGTTTGAATGGACTGGCTGGTGGTAACTGGGCAGCTGGGGTGTGGCTGGGGGAGGCGGGTCCCCTGCAAGGGAGCATCTGCCCTGGGCCCTTCCCCTCTCCCTGCTTCCTGACCCCACCATGAGCTGAGCCGCTTTCCGCTGCCCCTCCCCTCGCCTCAGGCCCGGAGCAGTGGAGTGGCCGGCCATGGACTGAGGCCTCCGAACCTGAGCCCCAGATAAACCTTCCTTCCTCCAAGTTGTTCTTGTGAGGTATTTTGGTCAATGCAAAACAACAGTCCTTTATGGACACTTGACATTACTGATTCTTAGCTCTCTCCTGTGAACCAGGAAGGACAGGTCACATGACTGTCATGTGCAGCATGAAAGCACCAGGTCCACTGTCTTTTGGGAGTGTGTGGGGAGCTGGGAGCTGTCAGACTGTGCCTGTGGGCGGTGTCCCAGTCCTCCAGGGCTTGCCTGCTGCTCCTGCGCCTAGGCCGCTGCTCCCGTGCTGGGGTGGCTCGTGGAGGAGGGAGTCATGGGCTAGTACTTGTTTCTAGGACCCCAGGGTGGAAATGTCTGGTAGAAAATCCTAAAATGTCCAGGGCTGTGGATTTGGTCCTGTAGCAGGAGACCCTTGTTGGTCATTTTGCATCAGGGCTTCCGTCCGACTGTGGTCCCAGCTGGGAGCGCACTGTGAGGCTGAGCAGAGGAGCCTGGTTTGGCGCCACTCACCTGAAAGTCTCAGGAGCCAGGAAAACTGTCCTCCTGTGTGGAGGGTGGTTCTTTTTTTTTTTTTTTTTGGCGGGGGGTGGGTTGCTGTTCTTGTTGTTTTGTCTTGATACGATTTTAAAATATAACCAAAAATCTGATTCATGACTTCTCTGTGGAATGAAAACTTTCTGCATGTGAAGTCTGTTCATTCTGTGGGTGTTTTCCCAGGTCCCTTAGGACTGTGCCACTGTTGCCTGCTAGGAAGGTCACATGAAGGTCTGTCAGGAGGTGGGGAGGGTGGCGTTCTGCTCAGGCTAGAGCATTTGCCTTGGTGCAGGCCACACAGCCTGGTGGGACAGACACCTTGAGTCAGCGTGCTGTTTCCTAAGATGAAAACATGGATTTTGGAAGGAATTTAGAAGTTCTTTCTCTTGTGCTCTGACAGAAATTGATCATGTTTAGAATCAGAGTGGGTGGGGGTGAGGCTCAAGGGCCCAGGTTCCATCGCCAGGGCTACAAAACAGACGGCAGGCCTCCTGGAGCACATGGGCTGTGTGCAGAGCTCCTGCTGTCGCCAGCACCCCGTTCCTTCCCTTGACCACTGTGGAAAGTAAGCATAGAGGGCTGCGTTGGGGCTCAGGCATGCATGAGGCACTGGGTGTGCTCCTCAGCATCACACAGAAACAAAATAAAGATATTGTGTCCACCCAAAACTAAAATATAAATATTAAAAAGAAAAATAAGCACAGAGCTGGGCACAGTGGCTCAGGCCTGCAATCAGGGAGGCTGAGGCAGGAGGATCGTGAGTTTGAGGCCATTCTGGGCAACTAGGCAATACCCCATCTAATAAAACAACACATTAAAAAGAAAAAGTAAACATAGCCAGTTTGTGCCACTGTGGCCAACAGAGTGGCCGAGAGCAGCCCCTTCCCTCTGTTCTGCAGCTGCGCCCGCGGCCTGCTTTCTGCAGCACTTGTCTCCGTCCTGCCATACTCAGCACCTCCCGCAGAGTCCTGCCTCGTTGTGGGGTGCCTTGGCCCCCCAGGAGGCCCTTGATGCCCTTTCCTGAGCCCTCCTCACCCTGGTGGTTGAGCTTTGGGCTTTTCCAGGCTGTCTTACTGGAGAAGGTGCAGCGTCAGCATCGTGGAGTCTTCCCCAGTGCAGTTCAGGATTTAACCTTGAGAGGAGTTTGATCCTGGAGGGTGGCCTTGGGGTCTGCCAGAGATTCACAGACTGTTTTGTTTCAGAGCAGAGCCCGTGTTTTCTGGTCCCATCTTCCCAGGGGGTATTCCCCAATGCCGTTAGGACTTGGTCAGGACTTGCCATTGTCGCGCTGAGGCCTGGCCTGGATGCAGCACTGCTGGTAGCACTGTGGTGCTGCTTGTTACTGGTGGAGCGGAGCGCCAGGAGCTGCTTCTGCGATGGGGCTGTTCCCAGGCAGTTGGGTGCCTAAGTGAAGTGTGCCATAACTAACTGGTTGAGGGCTCTCTTTAAAAGGGGTCAAGTTTTTGTGAATTTGAGTTTCTGTTAATGCCTCATAAACACATGTTTCCCTAACAGCATTGGAGCTGGACACCTCGGTTACCAGTGGACTGAACAGAAGTTTCTCCTAGTGACCTGCTGAGGAAACAGGAGTGGGCCACAAGGCCCACGGAGGGCTGTGCAGTGGCCAGATGGGTCCTGGAGAGTGGCCACCTGCTATCTAGCCTTGACCTGGCTGTTCATGTGCTCGAGCTGCTCCCTGCGCCCTCTGCCTCCAGCCTCCTGCTGACTAGGGGGCGTCTAGCAGTGGGGCGGAAAGGCCTCTCTGGAGTTGTGCTGGTGCTCCTCCTTCCTTGGGTCACTTCTCCCAGCTGTCGCCAGCCCGGCCTGAAGTGGTTCCCCACCCGCTTTGGTGGCCCGCCCTCAGTCCTCTTTTCTGCTCTTGTGTGCAGTTACAGGTTTTCATGTCCCCTCTCCACTGAGGCCGGGCGGGGTCCCTAGTCTGCCCTTGTTAGACTCTCTGGAAGCCCCAGGGTCCCCAGCGTCAGCCTGTGCGTGCCGCCTTCTGTAGGTCGCTGCTGTTGATAGTGAACCACGGGACGGAGCGCGAGGGACTTAGCCACGCTTCCTCAGTAGGTCGCACGGTTGCTTCTTTGCGCGCTGGTAGCTTCTGAGAGAGACGAAGGGCGGCCTTCTCACCTGCTGATTCTTTCCAGGTGAAGCCAGACCTGTTTATAACTGAGTCTGCTGGTCACACCTAGTGCCATAGAGCACCCCACTTGTTCTGTAGAATGCAGAGCTCCTTGGTTTGTTGACAAATTTGGTATGAAGAGAATCCAGCTTGAAGGTAGGTTCTTTAAATGGAATTTCTTGGAGAAAGCACCATTCAGCTCATTAATTCTCAAGTTGAAATGCCTTCACTAAAATATGGTTTTCTTGAGCACAGTTCTACCTTTTAATATGTCAAGATTGCAAAGCTGAAAGTATGTTGCCAAGCTTCCAAATTGCAGGCTCAGAAATCCTTTGAAAGGGAAAGAGTGGGTGTGGGAAAGTGGGAGGCAGCGGTTACCCAGAAGGCAGCTTTCCTCTGGGCCAAGTTGATAAGGTCTTAGTTTTGTTTTTATTATTGAAACAATTGCTCTGTTAAACAAAGAGAGTGAGAAAATGATTATAGTAGTCTTCTCTTAAAAAAGTATTTCTTTAAAAGGGAGCTATCAAGGGACAGTTCTTCCTCTCTGAGGAAATTATTTCTGGGAGGCTGTTTTGTTCAACCTTTCTTGACTGTGTTTTGGGAAGTGCTGGGTGGTGTGATCAGGGGATGGCAGAGAGTTTGTGAGGAATAAGTCGAAGTTTGGGAATTGCTTCTGCTCATCTGACACAGTGACTCGACCCTGGTGACAGTTGATAAGTGGGTTCTCCCGGGTATGGATCCAAATTGAAGGCCTGCTGGTGTGGCTCTTGGGTCCAAACAGGGTGTTAAAAGTAGGGGGACTTCTTGTGAAAACCCAGAGGGCTGGTTCTGCTTCATCTTGCTTCTGCTGAGCCTGGGGCTGGAAGAGGGCAGGGTGCCAAGGGAGAGCAGCGCCTGTTGCCCTGTACACCTGGGCAGAGCTTTGGGCAGACCATCGTTCACGGACATTTTCAAATCAGATGCAAAAGACAGCAAGAGCGGTATACTGGTTTCCTGGTTTGTACCAGTCTCTGTATAGTCTGACTTTATGTGTAATAAAAGCATTTATTATTTCTTTTTTTTTAATATTTATTTTTAAGTTGTACACAATACCTTTATTTTTTTAATTTTTTTTTTTTTAAATGTGCTGAGGATCGAACCCAGGGCCTCACACGTGCTAGGCAAGCGTTCTACCACTGACCACAACCCCAGCCCTATTATTTCTTTTTGTGGGGGACACTGGGGATTGAACCCGGGGCACTTTAACACCAAGTTTTATTTTTTATTTTGAAACAGGGACTCACCAAGTTACCTAGGACCTCGCTAAGTTGCTGAGGCCCCTGGGCTTTCAATCCTGCCTCAGCCTCCGGCGTGCTGGGATTACAGGAGATGTGCCACTGGGCCTGGCACACCTTTTATTTCACGTGTGAACTTTTTCCCTTAAAGCTAACGATTGTCCACCCTCTACCCCCACAGCCACACCCACCCCTAGATTTTTTGGTAGAAATATTTCAAAGCAGGTTGTGTATATCCTGACACTTTACTCTTTTTTTTTTAAATTTTTTTTTTAGTTGTTGATGGATCTTATTCATATACTTATATGCGGTGCTGAGACTCGAGCCCAGTGCCTCACACACGTGAGGTAAGCACTCTACCACTGAGCCACAGTTCCAGCCCAACACTTTATTCCAAAGTAGTAAAGTGTGTATCACTTAAGAATAGCTATTTTCCCATATAAGAATGATCAATATCCCACCTAAGGAATTTAACATTGATAGAGTAAAATTTATTTTCTGTCTGTTTTGTGGTACTGGAGATCAACCCAGGGATGCTCTACCACTGAACTACATCTCCAGCCCATTTTATTTTTTATTTTTTTTATTTTGAGACAGGGTCTTACTAGGTTGCTTAGGGCTTCACTAAGTTGCAGAGGCTGGCCCTGAACTTGTGATCCTCCTGCTTTAGCCTCCTGAGTCACTGGGACTACCCACACCAAGCATTGATGATTTCCCGATCACAACATTCCTCTGTATTTATTAGATAACATTTTTTTTTCTGTAAAATTTCTTACCCTGACCATTTTTCTTAGTTGCATTCCATGGTTTATACTGCCCTGCCTTCTTTTTGCTTTCTGGTGCTCACATTAACCCAGAGTTGGAGGGTGAAACCCCTGCAGGCTGGTTCCCGTGTCCTTCAGACGTACATAGTCCTGCCAGTTATTCCTCTTGGGTGGGAAGTGCTTCACAGTCACCTAGCCTTGTCCTTGCTCCAGAGTCGTAATCCTACCACTTCTCCAAAAGCATAGGTTCCTTCTCAGTGGGGAATGTATTTACAAATTAAGATCTAGTGCCAGGTTAGCTCAGTGCTACTGAGGGCATTGCTTTCAGGCCTTTGCAGTGGACAGAGCTGGGACATGGTGGTGGTGGTGTTGTAGTTTTGGAACTGGGGATTGAACTCGGGGGCACCTGACCACTGAGCCACATCCCCAGCCCTCACTAGGAGTAGCTTAGTGCCTTACTTTTGCTGAGGCTGGCTTTGAACTCATGATCCTCCTGCCTCAGCCTCCAGAGCGCTGGGATTACAGGCTTGTGTCACCGTGCCCTGCAGTACCCCCCACCCCTTTTGACACAGGGTCTTGCTAAGTTTCTTAAGGCCTCACTAAGTCACTGAGGCTAGCCTTGAGCTTTCGATCCTCCCAATCCTCCTGCCTCAGCTTCCTGATTTGCTAGGATTACAGTTATGTGCCACCATGACTGGCTTAGGATGTCATTTTTTAAATAAAACTAGACTGCTTCTGTTTTTTTGTTTGTTTTTCAGGAGTTTCTTATATACTTTGTAGAGGTAGGTGAAAACTAGGGGTTGGAGTTTGAAAAATTCCAGAGACTAAAGTTATATCGACTTTTCTCAGCTTTGCTTTCCCATAATCCTCTAGGAAGCTAGGTTTTCTTGGCTCACATTATGTAGAATCCTTTGGCCTTAGATATCTCTAAACACGGGCCAGGGAGAGCGAGACTCCTTAGGCTACTTAGCTAACATTTTTATTCCATGATTCAAAAATATTTGAACAAAGAACGTTGAGGTGTTTTCTTTCTCAGGGCCAAAAGAAAAGTGGGACTTGGTCTTTGCCTGTGGCCAGCAAGGAAGGCATTTGGTGGCAGAGTGCTGGGACTTGGAGAAGGAAGGTACTGTCTACCCTGAGGCAGCTCTAGAGAGAGGCTGGGAGGTGCAGGCCTTGAACCTTGTCTGGTTCATCCCTAGGGGATGGGCCCTCTCTGCCAGTGGGATCCTGGAGGCCACGGTGCCATAGGGAGGGGAGGGTTTTTTTAAGTTCCAGCTTGGTCCTGTGGGTAATGTCTCATGTTGACTCCATTTCAAGAACTTAAATATACTGAGGGTATTTAGAAAATCTTCTAATTCAGGTCCTCTACTAAGAGAGAATGAGTACCTTTTTTTTGTTCGAAGACTTGTGCACTTAAATTCTTGGTGTTATAGTGCTGTAATGTACAAAGCTAGGGGTTTTTGTTTTTGATTTTAAGTGTATAATTTAAAAATCGGTTTAGGTGGTTTTCAGTGTTAATATGGAACAAATGAAGTCAGTGATTTCAGGTTTTCTTACTAGAATTGCTCATTTGTTCAGTACTTAATGCTCACACATTCCCAGGGCCTCCTGAGGCTTATCCAAGGTGTGATCAGCAGTGAGACACCTCTCAGGTGTTTATGGAAAGAGGCACGAGAGCCCGACACTTTATCAGGGTCCCGGCCCGAGTGGAGCTGAGGAGACGTTGTTGAGTGGAGGAGGAGGTCAGGGCGTTAACATGAAGAGTGTGTTTTCCACTCTCAAAGGAAGGACATCCAACAGGCACATGTGCTCAGTCACCCACGTGGGTCTTGCCTCCCTTCCAGGCTGTCCCGCTGTGACTCTTATCACTCCAGTCTTCCTTCCTCCCTGTCCCCTGAAGAGGAGGAGAGGCCCAGGAGGCCTTGTGTGTCAGTGTCCCTGTTGGTGACCCGGGCTTTCCCTCCTGCCTTTGGGGTGTGGTCCCTGCCTGCCGGGAGCTTCTTTGTGCTTCTGTGTTCTCTTTCTTGGACATGCTGTCATGGCTGATGTGACAGCTCTGGGGGCTCGAGGCCTGAGCTGCTGCTTCCCCCACCAATCTCTGTGCGCCGAGTTCTGTTCTCCCCTCCGTCCACCTCAGTGGAACCTGTGCATCTTCAGGACACTCCCGCCTTCCGCCCCCGAGTTCTTGGTGTCAGCTGCCTCCCTCGCTCCCCTCTGCTGCCTAGTCTGGTGGACCTTATAAGCCAGTTACTTGGTCACATAAGGCGAACAAGTGGGACTCATCTGGAAGTGAGGGCAACTCTGCAAGGAACTGCAGTGGGGGCTCCTGGGAGTTCCTGTGCTCCCCCCTGCCCTCTGGAGCCTCGTGACAGTGCCGTGGTCTGCATTTTGCTTGCTGCTCAGGTGAGCAGGCCTGCTGTGGGTGAGCAGGAGCTTGTGCACGGAAGGCCATGGCTCCTTGCTGGACAGAGCTTTGGACTACTTGCACCTGTCAGAGGTAGAATCGGGCCATTTGTGCCATTTTCTCATGAACTCACTCCATAGATGTCTTCCTAAAGTTTGGTTTAGGTTGTGATGAATTTAAGATGGGAAGTCACAGAACCTTTCCTCCCATTTTTAGTCCAGTCCCACAGAGGAATGGCATCTGTCACCTGGGCACCATCATTACCCTGCTTTTCCTCCTTTATGGGTGGGGACAGCAGAGGAGATCCTGGGCCGCCTATGGCTAGACTGCTCCCTGCATCCTGTGGCATCTGTGCCATGTACCTGGGCTGGGACACCTGGGTTAGCTGTGCTTCCAGCAGTGTCTCTAGCTCAGTGATCTTTGTAGATTGCTGCGGAGTAAACTAAATCGGCTGCTTCAGTGCATTTTCCAAATGTCGTCCCAAATTATGTAGCAAGTCTTACATTTTATTTTGAGATACTCGTAGATCACAGTATATTAATAGTATATTGTCACAAAAAATGACATGGAAGAATCCTGCCCAGTCTTCACCCATGTCCCCTGTGGTGACATCTTGGGAATATAGGAATACAGCATTGTGGTCAGGGTGCTGGCGTCCTGCAGCCACACCTACATCTCTTCTGAACCCTGGCAACTGAAAGTCTGTTCGCGGTCTCTTTAATTTTGTCTTTCCAGGAGTGTTAGTGAATAGGACCGCAGCATGGAACTGTTGGAACTGTCTTGCCCAGCGTAGTTTCCTGGGGATCGTCCAGGTCATTGCGTGGACAGTGGCTCAGCCCTTTCCATGGCCAGCAGTGGGCTGTGGCTGTAGGCTGCCCCGTATTCACTCGGTGGAGGACCCTGGGTGATTGTAGTTGGGTTGTTGGGAGTCCAGCTGCATGGAGGGTCTGTGCACGTGGCCTTTGTTCCTCTGGGACAGATGCCCAGGAGGGTGGTGCTGGCCCCGGCTGTGTGGCAGCTGCCTGTTTGGTGCTAAGAAAGTACCCAGCTGTTTCCTGGTGACACCATTTTTCATTCTTGCCGGCAGTGTCTGGGGGCTGCTCTCCACATCTTACCAGCACATGGTGGGCTGTGTTTTGTCATTCTGGTAGATCTGTGGCGAGACCTCCTTGTGGCTTCAGTATGAATTTCTGTGGTAGCTCATTGCTCAATTGACCGTCTAGTTACCTGTATGTGTGCTCTTTGGTGAGATGTCTGTGGCTTATTTTCTAACTGTTGAGTTTTTAAAAATTACCATCTTAACCCCCTGCCCGCCTCTGAGCAGGACCTTGCAGGTTGCCCCAGCCATTCTCGGGTGAGTGGTGCTGACCGTGCGCGTTGCTGTGCAGCTCACTGCGTTAGTTGGGTTCTGTGTGTTCTCAGTGTGTTCTCTTTCCCAGAGAACGTGGTCTGTGAGTAGTTTCTGTCTGTGACTTGTTTTGTCTTCCTCTTAACAGGGACTGTAGGAAAGCAAAAGTCTTTGGTTTTGATGAAGTAAATTTTTCCTTTTACAGATTGATTTTGGGTGCATAGTTTTATGTTTTGCTTAAGTCTATGGTTTATCTTGGTTTCTGTTCATTTGTCTTCTGTTTTTGCAGTGCTGGGATCATAACCAGGGCTTTCAGCATGCTAGATGAGCAGTCCTATTTTGGGTTAATTTGTACATAAGATGTGAGGTTTAGGTCAAGGTTTAAGTCAAGGTTTTGTGCATGATTAGCATGTACAGGGCCGTGGGTTCCATCCCCAGCACCAAAAAAGAGAAAAAGAAAAAGGGAAACATCATTTGGATATATTTGTTTGAGTCTAGTTCTGGGTTCTGTCCCATGGAGCTGTGTGTCTGTCCATCAATACTATGTAACTGCTGTGTAACCATAGCTACATGTAAGCCTAAAGACCTGGGGCGGGAGTCCCTCCAGTTTATTCATTTTCAGTAATCATTTTAGCTTACTAGGCATTTACTCTAGTTCCTTCGCTTTTCCATGTAAGTTGTAAAATAATCTTGCCTGAGGCTCCAAAGTATATTTGCTAGAATTTTGGTAGAAATTATGTTTAGCCTGTATCTATGTGGACAGAATCGACAATTCACCAGACTGTCGTGAATGCGGACATCTTTTCCAGGTTAGTGAAAGCTGCAGGTGACCAGCCCAGCTGTGGCGCCTCCTGTGGGCACAGGCTAAGATTGAGCACTCCTTCCCTTTCGGGCAAGGAGAGACTGAGGTTGGGACTTCATTCACTTCCTCTCTCTTTTTGGTTTGTTTTTATCCATAGGCCTATGAAAGGAGGTTCCCTACATGTCCGCTGATTCCCATGTTTGTGGACAGTGACACTGTGAATGAATTCAAGAGTGAAGACGGGGCCATTCACGTCATTGAAAGGCGCTGCAAGCTGGACATAGACGCACCCCGGCTGTTGAAGAAGGTAACTGCCCAGGCCTGCCGGAAGGCGTTGGTCCCAGAGATAGAGAATTTATGTTTCCGCTTCTGTCACAGTGGTGTTGATAATAAACCCTTTTCTCTTTATTTCTTTTTTAAAGATTGCAGGAGTTGATTATGTTTATTTTGTCCAGAAAAACTCTCTCAATTCTCGGGAGCGCACTCTGCACATTGAGGCCCATAATGAAACGTTTTCCAATCGGGTCATCATTAACGAGCACTGCTGCTACACCGTGAGTGCACAGCCCTGGGCGGAGCCCGCCAGCCGGGAGGCACGGGGGCACGGCTTCCAAAGGTGGTCAGCCATCACTGGAACGGCGTGCCTCTTTGTCCTGGGGTAGTTCTTTGCCATATATTTCCTGTTAGCAGTTCTGAAGGGGATCAGCAGTGGCAGGTGTGGCTTCCTGCAGGCAGGATTGCACTGTGGTGGCAGTCATAGCCAAGTCATTCCACTGCCATGCTCTGCTACTTGAGAAATGCATTCTGAAGAGCAGGATGGTGTGTGTGTTTGAGATTAGAGCTGGGAGCACATGTCGGCTGTCACCTTCACTGCCGACCACCCTGCTTTGAGAGCTGCTCTCACTAGGTCATTAGAGTGGCCTCCTGCATGGTGTGTCTGCTGCCGCCTTAGCCACCTCCAGTGTATCCTTAATGCTGAACCCACAGTGAACTGTTTTAGGATTGTCAAGTTTTATCACTGAGCTCACAACCCAGTGCTTCCACATGACCCTCAGAGAAAAGCACGAGTGCTTGCCGTGGCCTGGGAGGGCCGGTTCCCCCTCAATCCTTGTACATGGCTGCCAGCACGCTTGCCAGCACGCCAGCCTCCCGAGGACTTCCCCAGCCCTCCTTCAGGTTTGCCCGGATCCCTGTTCCCAGTGGCCAGTCGACAGCGCGGCCTGCAGCCCTACCCGGACCCCTTAACCTGCTCTACGCTTTCCCCATGGCCCTGATCTTCCAGCAGCTGGAAGTTCCTCACGTTTCTGTCCAAGGCTCGTGGCCGTCTGTCTCCTCGTGAGGCTGTCAGTGACACGGAAGGGTCTTTCCTTCATTCCTAATGGGAGCGCGGCTCTGTGTGTAGGGAGGTGAGGGACTGGGCAGGGGAGGACGAGCGCTCCTCTCAGGCCACGCTGGTGTCTTGGAGTTCGAGCCCTCTGTAACCCTCCTTGTGCTGTTTCCGTGGGAGTAGCTCTGTTGTAAGAGAACTGCTCCTTCTGGTCACTGGCCGAGGGGAGCAGAGCAGGCCTCGCTGCCGCACACAGCAGGCCTTCTCTTCACCCGCAGGTTCACCCTGAGAATGAAGACTGGACCTGTTTTGAACAGTCTGCAAGTCTAGACATCAAATCTTTCTTTGGTTTTGAAAGTACAGTGGAAAAAATTGCCATGAAACAGTACACCAGCAACATTAAAAAAGTGAGTCTCTGGGACTTCATGGGAAAGGGAGGGCAGCAGTCTCCTGAGGTGTCCGAGCTAGTCCTCTGGAAGGCCGGGAGCGGGTCACTCGGGGGTAGAAATGTGCTTCCACCCTGCCCTGGGCCTTCTGTTTAGCCCTGCGGGGCTGGTGGTGCTGGCTGCAGGTGGAGTGAAGGAGGCACAGGCGGGTCACTCCTGGCCACCACATTCTCTGCTTGGAATTGTGGGAACATGGGAAGTTGGGGTGAGGTGGCCGCACCCCTGGGTTCTACTTGTGGGTCTGCTGATGGAAAGTTCTGTGTGTTCAGGAGATTCTTGGCAGGTGGCCAGGCAGGGCTCCCTGGACCTTCTCAGGTGCGGCCGCTCGCTCTCTGGGAGCTGTGGGTCGTGGTTTTAAAGCTGTGGTGGGGGGTGGTGGGGGGCTCTCGAAGGTGGTTGTATTTTCGGGTACAAGGTTAGAATTGTGTTCAGTACAAGTGTGTCTGATAGATCAGTGTTCTAGATTAGTTTGGGGCATGCTATCTCCAAGCTATATCTCAGCCCTTAGTTTTTGGTAGTTACCTCACAAATTGGTAAGGGACAAATGATTGAAGTATCGACTCTACACTCACCTTAACCTTGGTCTCCTCCTAAGGGGAAGGAAATCATTGAGTACTACCTTCGTCAGCTTGAAGAAGAGGGCATCACCTTCGTGCCGCGCTGGACCCCACCTTCCATCGGGCCCTCTTCAGAGACGTCCTCGTCCAGCAAGAGTCAGGTGGCATCCACGGCTGTTGTGGTCCCAGAGGCTGCCCTCAAGGAGGGGCTGAATGGAGAGGCCCTCAGCAACCCTGGAGGGACCCCTGAGCCCACGGTGGGAACCCCTGATGGTGGGTCTGAAGAAGGCTCCATTCTTCCGGCTAGACTAGGAGTCGTGTGGGGCCTTTCCTCTCTACTGCTCTGCCTGTTCCTGTTTCCTTAGGACACACAGCACCACGTGGAGAAGGAAAGCCATTTGTTGTTTCTGGTCTCGTTTCCTTGTCTTATAGCTTATGTGATACATTCATGTGATTTTTTTCTTAGTTTTTGTTTTTAATGGGCAGAAAAAGATGTTTCAGGTTAGTTGCAGGTGCCTGAGGTGAGCACGAGCCATCCGTGCTTTCTCCTAGAACTCCCACCGCTGGACACCTCACTGCTCAGGTGCCAGGGACTGTCCAGGCACTGAGTGGAGGGTGCTCACGCCATTGTGGCTCCTTCTGGGTGGGGGAAGCTGAAGATGCTCCCTGTGTTTACATTGACTGAGGCAGAGACCTGACCTGCCTGGGGCACAGGGAGTCGGTCCAGGGCTGAGACTGTGCCCAGGTGGACAGGCTCAGGGACTGCTTTAGCCACTGCTCCACTTGGCATGTGCTGAGAGTAATGCCCATTGTTAAGAGTTCAGAAAACACAGGAAAATAAGAAAAGACAAGAGTGTTCTGCCATTCAGAACGTTCATTAAAATATCAGTATCTCTTCATACTTTTGTTTTGTACCAGGCACTTTATCACTGAGCCACACCCCCAGTCCTTTTTTATTTTAGAGACAAGGCCTCTCTAAGTTGCTGAGGCTGGCCTTGAACTTGGGGCACAGGGCTCCTTGTGATCCTCCTACCTCAGCCTCTTGAGCTGTTGGGATTACAGGCGAGTGCCGCCATACCCGGCCTTGCATACATTCTGTTGGCAGCTAACTGTGCCATTTGATGACTTTCAACAGTTTGCTGGGAGTGGGGATGATTTGGGGATATGTTTTATTTTTCACCTTGTGAATAATTTTTTGTTGTACTCATCTGTCCAGTGGTACCTTATCTGGAGAAACTGTGTTCTTGAACACGGTAGCTGGATCCTTAACGAAGATTTAGATCTGCTTGGTTGTTTCATTTCATAATTTTATATCATGGAAGGGCTTTGTCACTTTGAATTAAACCAGTCGTTGAATGTCTTCTCTAGTCATGGTGATGTCATGAGGGGCATTGTGGCTAATTGAATTGAGGTAGTTCAGTGTGGTAATCAGGGAAAGGTAGCTGAGTCAGAAGGCTCACCTCTGGTTCTGTGGTGTCTTAAAGATGTCACTAAATTCTCCAGGGTGGTTGCTTTAAATGTGTCCTCTCTGTAGTCTCCTTCACCCCAAGACTCTAGCCCCACCTGGCACTACCAGGCAACGAGAGCCTCAGGACAGAGTTCATCTTTGCAAATGGTGCCATGTGGTTCCCATTGCAGACAAACTCGATGCCGATTACATCAAGAGGTATCTGGGTGACCTGACCCCACTCCAGGAGAGCTGCCTTATCAGGCTTCGCCAGTGGCTCCAGGAAACCCACAAGGGCAAGGTGAGTGTTGGCCCCCAGGCTGTGCAGTCTGCCATCTCTGGTCCTGCTGCAGCTGGAGAGGTCATCCCCACGGGAGTGTCGCCAGCTGGAGCCCACGTGCCTGGCAACAGGTTGGGCTGCCCTTCCTCGTGTGCATGGCTGCTGCTCTGTGCGCTGTTGCTGAGATGGTCTGCTCAGAAGCAGTCGGTCATCGAGTGGCAGAGTAGCATGATGTTCCAGGTAGCCATGCATTTTAAATTTTGAAAAGATTCGGAAGGAGGTCAGAGTTTTATCCAAGATTAGAAATGTTTGAGCTTTAATTCTGAAGTTTTATGTGAAATTGTAGCCACATAAGAAATTTGGTTTTAATAACAAGTTTATGTAGCAAGCATAAAGGTTACTTAATGGCCCAGTGCAGGAAGCAGGCACCTGCACACAGTTTTTCCGGTCTCTAATTCTCTCAGTCCTGGTTGCATGAGAGCTTTTTTTTTTTTTTTTTAAATAGTTGTAGATGGACAGAATGCCTTTATTTTATTTATTAATTTTGATGTAGTGCTGAGGATTGAACCCAGTGCCTTACGCATGCTAGGCAAGCGCTTTGCCACTGAGCTACAGCCCCAGCCCCCGAGAGCTTTTTAACACCAGTCATTAGGAAAACAGCTACTGTTGGTGTCTGCGACCGTGTGTTAGACATGCTTTTAGCTCTTTGTGTAGTCTTCCCAACAGGCCTAGAGGTGGGTGCCGTTCCATCATCTCCTTCTTTCAAAGGTCCAGAAACCAAGGCATGGAGAAGTTAAGCAGCTTGCTCAAGGTCTTAAGCTAGGAAACAGTGGGGCCAAGATTTGAACCAAGACCATGTGGTTTCAGCACCATATTCCTGTTTATTTATTAGATACAGGATATTCAACCTAGGGGTGCTCTTCCACTGAGCCACATCCCCAGCCCCCTTTTTTTATTTTGAGGCAGGGTCTTCATAAGTTGCTGAGGCTGGCCTCCAACTTGTGATCCTCCTGCCTCAGCCCCCCGAGGTGCTGGGATTATAGGTGTGTTCCCACGTTCTTAACCGCTTCCATGTGCCTGTGCTGCTTTCCAAGTGAAGATGATGCCAAATCACTGCACCCTATGCTTTGATTATGTGCCGAGGTGGGATACCACGCAGACTCTTGCTCCCACTCTCTTCATGGTCTCTGGATGGTCTGGCTACCTGCATTAGCGAACAGGTGACCACAGAGGGAAGAGACCTGGTCCAAATGAGACCCAGATCCTGGACTCAGCCTTCTTCTTATTCAGGGTGACCAGGCTGATTGACAGGGTCTTGAGAAGGTTCCTGCATGTCAGCAGCACCCCCACACTGCCAATCCCAGCATGGTTTCATTCCAACTTTTAGTAGAATCTCCATGCAGAAGTGCACAGGGCACAATGGTATGCCGTTGCATAGCTTGGAACTGTTGCCTGTGTTTCAGACATTGTGCCTTCACATTGCCCAGACTGAAAGGGTGCTTTAGGAAGATCACTAGAAAAATCAGATATTGATTTTTTTTTTTTTTTAATTAAACATCAGGCCAAGATTTTTCTGGGAATAGCTAATTTTATTTTTTTCCGGTGGTGGAGAGCAAACCCAGGGCCTCACACGCCGGGCAGTGCTGTACCACTGAGCTGCTCCCTGCCCCAGCAGCAGCTCGTTCTAAACAGCATGAAGGTGCAGGTTACTGTTGAGAAGAGATGGAGTTTGAGTCTTGGTCTCTTAGCAACAACAAACCTTCCCCCGGACCCCCAGTCCTGGGGTTGGACCCAGGTGTGTTGTACCACTGCATCACACCCCAGTCGTTTTAAAAACTGACATTTTGAGGCTGGGCAACTCTTAACAGTCCTAAAAGCATCTTTTCTTCTCCTAGATCCCAAAGGATGAGCATATTCTTCGGTTCCTACGCGCTCGGGATTTTAACATCGACAAGGCCAGAGAGATCATGTGTCAATCTTTAACATGGCGGAAGCAGCACCAGGTGGACTACATCCTGGACACCTGGACCCCACCCCAGGTGCTTCAGGATTACTACGCGGGAGGATGGCACCATCATGACAAAGGTGGGTGGCACTGCGCCTCCCCGTCTGTTGCCATCTTGTCTCCCCGTGGGGCATCCGGGAGCTCCTCAGAGAGCCAGGGGCCTGCAAGGCATCGCCCTCCTCTCCTGGGACCTGGAAGCGCTCTCCAGTGTGAGCCAGCTGGTGAGACGCTCCAGCACACTCCTGTCCCACCTGGGCAGCTGAGGGAGGGCAGTGGCTTTGGCTCCTTCCTGGAGTTGCCCTGGGACAGTGACTTTACTTCCTTTCTCAGCTCTGTGGAGTCTGTTTTGACATATTAAAAACTCAAACGTTGGGCTCAGGCTGTGGCTCAGTGGTGGAGTGCCTGCCTCACACGTGTGAGGCACTGGGTTGATCCTCAGCCCCATGTAAAAATAAGAAAATATAAAAAGATATCGTGACCATCTACAAGAAAAATATTTTAAAAAGCCCCAAAACTTAAATGTTGGTGACAGAGTGACTTCCCCAGCACTGTGCTAATAAAAGGGATTTAATGACTTACGCCTTCCAGTGGCTGTGACATGCCCAGCCAGGCCTCCATATCAGATAGCAGAGAACTGCGGTTTCTCTCAGGAGCAAGTAGACCAGGGACACAACACTCAAAGTGGGGGTGGCCATCCCTTTGCATACTGGCCCCCGCGGGAGTGCCGGCCTTGTCTTACGATGCTCTTTCCTCCTGGGCTGCAGGTTGGTGGTTGGACAGAATTGAATCACAGTCATTGGAGGGGGGCTGCAGGGATTGCTGTGGAACTGGCTTCCTCTTCTGTCTCTGAACAAGTCCTTTCAGAACTATAATACTCCAGTCTGTCTTGTTTTTCTAATTGGCTATTTATTTACTAGTATTAGGGATTGAACCCAGTGGCTTTTCCACTGAGCCACATCTTCAGCCCTTTTTATTTTATCCCTCACTAGCCTGCTAAGGCCAGCCTCAAACTTGTGATCTTCCTGCCTCAACCTCCCAAGTCACTGGTGTGCCACTGCACCCAAATTGTTTTTCTTCAAAGTAACTGTAGCTTTATTGGTTGTAACTGGAAACATTTGTATTTATTTCACTATATGACTGGAACCTTAAAAGGTTAAAAAGTTTTGTAGTAAGACATGGACAGATGTGTCCCATATAAATGTTGGAAGAGGGACCCAGGTATGATGGGATGCACCTGTGATCCCAGCTGCTCTGCAGACTGAGGCAGAAGGATTGCAAGTTCAAGGCCAGACTCACTAACTTAGCAAGATTGCTGCAAAAAAGAAAAAAGAAAGGGCTGTGGCTGCAACTCAGCGACAGAACACTGGCTTCAGTCCTCCAGCACCACCTGAAAAAATGTTGGTACAAACTTTTTGTAAACTTGCTTTTCTACAAGATTTGGGGTCACAGAAAACTTCTTGGCTTAGTAAACAGATGTGGAACCAGCTGTTCCCTAAAGGCGAGGTCAGCCCCGGGAGGACCCATGGCAGACGCTGCCTCCCTGCAGGACGATCCTGCTGCTCTCCTTTCAACCACAGGGCGGCAATCTGAGAGGTGCCGGCCGCTGCATACACTCTGGCCCTGGGATCATCTTCCCCTGTGTGGCTGGCTGGTGATGACAGGGTTGTGGGATGAGTTAGGTTCCTCTCAGGCTCCCTCCGTTAGATCTGTAGGTTACGGAGACAGAGCCAGCGGGTACTGATTGGTGTCCAGAATGTTCCCATTTTTCTTGGACTTCAGTGGAAATTGAGGAAGACTGACTTGTAAAAACCTTACTAATTTATTGGTAACGTATGAAATTAAAAAGGCTTATTTTTCTGAGAAAGGAAACTTGAACTGAATTCGTAGAAAAATCCTAGGCATTCAGAAGTCTCCTCTGCGCTCTTGCTAAGCCCTGTGTGCGAGCAAAGCAACCCAGCCTGACGGCTATCGCGCAGGACAGGCTGGGCTTGGGCTCGGCTCTCCTCCCGGCAGCACCATCTCCAGACTCTGCTAAGCTGCACCATTATTTGGTTTTTTTCTTTTGTGACTTTTGGGGGAAATGTTGGATGCCAACCCCACCCCTGTCCCCACACTGAAGCCAGCTGCTGCTTAGCAGAGGGGAGAACTTGGGCCTGTCAGAACACTCCAGAGCACTCCTGCTTCCCAGGAGTCCTGTTTGCGGGGCTGGGGTGCAGCCCACAGCCTTGCTCCCAGTGGGTGCTCTTCAACTGCACCACCTCCAGCCTGGAGCCAGGGGTCCCGGGGGTGTCCTATGCCCCACACAGGGACCCTCTGATTGCTTCCTCCCCTGCAGACGGACGGCCTCTCTACGTGCTCAGGCTGGGGCAGATGGACACCAAGGGCTTGGTACGAGCCCTGGGCGAGGAAGCCCTGCTGCGATACGTAAGTCCTGGCTGCTGCTGGCCTTGCCCTGCGTCCCATGCCGCGCCCCCTGCCCTTGCAGTTAGACAGGAGAGCCTGATGTATGCAGAGACCTCAGAGGAGGACACAATCGTCCTGCAGATGTTTTAACTGCGGGGTCCTCCGCGGAGTAGCCAGGTGTCTAGAGCAGACAGACCCACCCCCACACCCTGCTGCTGGCCTTCTGTGGGTTCCTGTCCATGCCCCTGGCCATGGTCATCTGTGCGGTGCACAAATGCAGATACAGAGGGACTTCTTCCGAGGGAGCACTTGTCACCCCAACTTGAAGGGCTGTCCTGGGCTGCCTGGGGCTGTTCTGAGACCTGTGGCACGGCGCACTGGACATGCCCAACTGCCTCTTTCCTGCTGTCCAATTCACCTGTTCTGAAGACCCATCCCAGAGTGGTGGCTCCCTGAGCCCAACCTGCGGTGACACGACTCTCCCTTCACCACAGAGGATGGCATCTGCTCTCTCCTGAGAGCCAGATGGTTGTCCTTGTCGGACCGTGCTCAGCCAGTACCACTGCCAGGATGCTCTGTGGGCACCCTGCCTGCTCCCCTGTGGTGTGCCCGGTGGGCGAGTCTTGACCTGCCCCGTCTCCATGCCCTCCGTGACAGGTTCTCTCCATAAACGAAGAGGGCCTGAGGCGCTGTGAAGAGAACACGAAGGTCTTCGGCCGGCCCATCAGGTGGGTGAGAGGTGTGCGCTCTTCTTTGGGCTTACTGACAATGTGGATTCCATATTTCTAGTTGGTATTTAGGACCGAAGTCTAGGAGTTCACTGTTTTCCAAGGAGTTTCAAAACTAGAAAGTAATGAGAGGGACAGCTGCAGGCTTGGTGCTCCTTGCCCCCTAGGCCCGGCTGTCAGGGCATCCCAGCAGGCCCCATGGGTTGGCCTGGGCAGTGGGCCTTGAGGTCCTTGGGAGCCCAGGAGCATAGCTCCTTTGCTTCTTTGTTTCGACCCCCATTCTCCCAAACTCTGCTGTGTTCCTGAGCTGGCTTCCAGGCTTTGTCAAGTGGGGTGAAAGTGTGCAGGGACGCCAAGGTGGACACGTGGACGGGTGGGGGTGGCTCTTCTAGAGTGTCTGTTCCCCAGGGCAGGGCTTGCAAGGGTGCGTGTTCACTGCTGCCTCTCAGCCCCTCAGAAGGCGCTGGACTCAGTGAACATTTGTTGTGGAATAGCTTATTGCAGTGCAAATGCCAAGTGTGTGTTACAGTGTCAGATGTGTGCCCTGGGGAAGAGGCACAGGGTGTCGGGATGGAGCTTTATGTCTTGCTTGCTAGTCACTGAGCATGTCTGAGAGAGGCTTTTATATGCTGTCAGCCATTCATTGATGGCTTTGATAGTTCAGGGTGGGTCCTACCACATTGCGCCTATGTGTTTTATGTAAGTAGATGTGAATAGAGTTCATAACACCATAATTCTTAAAACTGGTGTATAAGCCAGGCATGGTGGTGTGTGCCTGTAATCCCAGTGATGTGGGAGGCTGAGGTAGGAGGATTACAAGTTTGAGGCCAGCCTGGGCAACTCAGTGAGGCCCTGTCTCTAAATTTTTAAAAATTTTAAAGGGCTGGGGATGTAGCTTAGCAGTAAAGCACCCCTGTAGTCAATGCCCGTGTTGCCTAAAAATGGAAAAACAAAACAAAAAAACCTGATGTATGTTTGGAAACGACTATAAAAAGACTGTTTTATAATATGGAAAGAAAAACATTGAATATAGGACCCAGTTTGCCAAGTATGCTGTCTATTGAATAAAACGCATCTCTGCACCATCTGCAGTTCCTGGACCTGCCTGGTGGACCTGGAAGGGCTGAACATGCGCCACTTGTGGAGACCTGGCGTCAAAGCCCTGCTGCGAATCATCGAAGTGGTGGAGGCCAATTACCCAGAGACACTGGGCCGCCTTCTCATCCTCCGGGCACCCAGGGTCTTCCCTGTTCTCTGGACGCTGGTGGGTTTGTGTGATGTTCTGCAGTGACCGTTAGCCTTCTAGAAGGCAGATATTTGTGCACTCGCTGCATGTCTGTGTCCTGGAGTCTCAACTAGGTGGGAAAAAGCAAAGTAAGATGCAGAGTGAAACTCAGATGTTGTTAAAGGGGAGAAAAAGCAAAATGTTTCTGACTGTCCTAATGCTGTGCAGACGGACCTGACAGAGCCCCCTGTCAGACTTTTGCTCTTTGAAAACCAGACAGCAAATCAAACAGCCCGGCCTCTGGCTCCTCACAGGTCAGTCCATTCATTGATGACAACACCAGAAGGAAGTTCCTCATTTACGCAGGAAATGACTACCAGGGCCCCGGCGGCCTGCTGGACTACATCGACAGAGAGATCATTCCAGATTTCCTGAGCGGGGAGTGCATGGTACGTATGAGGAAAGAGGCACACATTTGTACTGAGGACGTTAGAAGAGTGGTATTGGTTTGCACAGATGACTTCAGAACCTTTAGTTTGGATTTCTTGATTTTTGCCTGTCACCTTTGACCTGAGGTTGAACTGAGGAGAGCCATTCAGATAATTGTTGGTAACACATTTCTTTACGTGAAATTCTAATGGGAATTTTTTAGAATCTATTGTAAGAATAGCTTGCTTTATTAACACAGCCGTGAGAGAATCAGATCTAGTAACTGTTTTAGTTTTTTAAAAAATACTATTACAGCATTGATTCGGCCGGGCACAGCAGCTGAGCAGCTCAGGAGGCTGAGGCAGGAGGATCACAAAGTCAAAGCCAGCCCCATCAACTTTGTGAGAGAGACCCTGTCTCAAAATAAAAAACTAAGCAAAATAAAAATTTTAAAAAGTGTCTGGAGGTGTAGCTCAGTGGTATCCCTGGGTTTAATCCCCAGTATCAGAAAAGCAAACAGGGACTCGGGGCTGACAGCGTGGCTCAGGGCTGGAGCACTTGCCTAGCGTGCAGAAGAGCCTGGGTTTCATCCTCAGCACCACCAACAAAACAAGAGCAGTCAAAGCAACACTGAATCAGCTTTCAAGAGCGGTTCCTTGACAATTACGTAACCCAGGATAATACTTTCAAAGTGGAAAATTAAAGGAAGTGGTTCTCCTTTATGTAAGTTTGGGGTTTTAAGAAAATAAGGTGCTGGATAATCAGGAGCCAAAGGAGCAGGAATCTGGAGGCCTGGAGGCTGCATTTGCCCAGGGGAGGCCTAAGAAGGCTGGGGCTGGAGGAACTCCGTGGGATTGGATCTGTGGGCTCCGTGGCTGCTGAAGTGAGCAAGGGATCGAGGCTGTCATCAGAGCAAGGATCTCTGGGCACCTTCACACTAAAGCTACCCCTTGAGATGTGCACACTCTGGGTTTGACTCCTTTAGCTAAGGAATTGAGCTGTTGAGGGATCCTTCTCAATGGTTAGAGGACTTTAGGAAACCCAAGAGTTTAGCTCTCAGCTCATCAGTTCCATTTTAAGGAAGCTGCAGGCACCATCACACCACAGTGCACAGAGCAAGTAAGTTGCAGGATGTGACTTAGCAGGTGCCCCTGAGATCAAACCATGGGGTCAGGTTTGTGGAAACCTACAAACTGCTTTCATCATGAAAAGCTAACCATCTTGTAGCCAGGCATAGTGGTGTGCCCCTGTAATCCCAGAGACTTGGGAGGCTGAGGCAGGAGGATCTCAAGTTTGAGGCCAGCCTAAAATAAAAAACAAAAAGGGGGCACCATGCTGAAGCACCCTTGGGTTCAGTACCTGGTGCCCAAACCAAACAAAAACAGGTGGAGTCGGGTATCAGACTCTTGGCAGGTAGCACCTGCCTTTGTAGCCTGTCCATGCCCGACGCACTCACAGTGCTGAGAGTCCATCTTATTGAGATGTCCATCTTTTGAGCCTTGTGGGACCCCACATGCCTCCTGGGCAGCCACTCAGCCTGGTGGTCGGAGGGGAGCGCTCCTGGGCCTAGAAGGTTTCTCACCACCGGTCAACTGGTGTTTTCTAACGTGCCATCCTTGCGGGGACAGTTCCACTTCGCACTGCGGGCCGAGGGTGTGAGCGTTTGCTCTGTGTGGTTGCCTCCTGGGCTGCTGTCGGGAGTACTTGGATTTTATGAACTCTCAGGTGAAGCTGCTGTTCAATGACTCATCAGTTGTCATTGTCAAATAGGACACTGCTGTTTCTTGCACATTCAAGTTCTCCTTTAATAATAGCGGGTGATGGTATAGACTGATCGTTTGATTATACAGGAAGCTTTATTCGTTGGTAGTAATTGACTATAAATTTGATCATTTTGTTTTTTTCTTTTCTGTGGTGTTGGGGATTGAAGCGAGTCCTCATACGTGCTAGGCAGGTGCTCTATCAGTGACCTGCATAACCAGCTCCAGTTAAGACTTTATGTAAAAATAATGCCTGTAGTTCTTGGGAATAAAACTTTCTTAACATAATGTGTTTCCTTTGTAGTGCAATAGAAAGTCTTTTAAATCCTATAAAAAACAGCTGTAGTAATTGAGTCCGGTACCTCCTGCATATTAGCGTGAATTCTGTGGTAAACCGTCTTTAACTTGTTCGTGTTTACTCAGAGTAGAACACAGGACTGCAGTGGTTTTCCACAGTATCTCACAGGCTGCACGGCCTGCCTCGGCCTTGCCAGGGCTCTGTCTAGATTCTTAGGAGGTCAGTGGGCGTGGACGGGGGCTCGGGCTGTGGGCTGTGGGCACAGCTCTCATGGCTGTGTTTACATTTCCAGTGTGAAGTGCCAGAGGGTGGACTGGTCCCCAAATCTCTGTATAGGACTGCGGAGGAGCTGGAAAATGAAGACCTGAAGCTCTGGACCGAGACCATCTACCAGTCTGCAAGTGTGTTCAAAGGAGCCCCTCACGAGGTACGCCTTCCCGGCCACCCCAGGGGCCGCCCCAGGCCTGCTGCCCGCTGCCCATCAGAAGAGCCGCTGGTCTTTCTGCTCTTGGGTCTTCAGGTCCCTGATGGTCTATCTTGGTAAATGACCACGTGGAAGAGCGGGTCTCTCACATGGAAAACCACTGTGTGGCCAAAGCCTTAAAGGGGGCCTGGTTTCTTGCCCTATTTCGCTGGAGAGCCTTGACACGGACATGGGGAACAAGTTGGTCCTGTCGGAAGCCTGCTTTCACCCCTGAGCTGGCTACTCAGTGGTCACCTTGACCAGGCTTCCCTTGAGTGGTCAAGGGAAGAAACTCCACTTCGGTGGAGTTTCTTCAGAGCTTTGCCGGTTCCGTCAGTGCAGGGGGCTGAGGAGGGAGCAGTGGGCCTCTGTTTCCTCTTCTTGCTGTCACACTGGTGCAAAGGCCAGAGTGTCCCTGCATGAAGCCCCCACGTGTCTGTAACAGTGCAGGTGACCTGAGTGTGAGGGCCACTGGGCAAGGTCCTGGGTCCTGGGTCCTGGCTGGGTGGCAGCACTTTACACGAGGGGTGCTGGGTCAAGCTGACTGCTGTCTCTGCCCAGGGTGGTGGCCAGGAGCTGACCCCTTACTGCTTTTGCCATGGCAGCTCCCTGCTCAGCCACCTGCTGATCACTGTTGCTGATGTCTTCCCAGCAGCTGACCGGACGGACCCTGGTGGGTGGAGGATGAGGGAGGCTGTAGCCGTGATTTGAACGGCAGAGGAAGCCTGATGCGCCCCCTGTCACACTGTCCTGAGATGATTTGTATGGATCCCTATCTGAGGGTGCATGGCGCTGTGCTTGTCCCTGTTAGAAGTGGCCTCTGTTACCACACCTGCGCTCTGCTTTAGGAATGAGTGAGGCACAAGCCCAAGGCAGGACCACCCGGGGCGAAGCGGTGCGTCCTGTGCAGCAGGGAGGGCGTGCCCCACAGGCCTGCTCCTCAGCCTCCAGAGGGGCCGTGCTGAGGGGCACAGCTGGCCTCCAGAGGGAGCCGCAGAGGCCAGTCCACGCAGAGCTCTGCCCAGCTGCTTTGGGTTCTCATGCCCCTCCCCCACTAGTCTTTGAAACTGACGCTGACCTCTTTCTGCGGGGGAACTGTCACTGCAGGTTGAAGTCCGGGTTTTGGATGGCACTGGGCACCCAAGGCCACCCCCACCCCTCACAGCTCATCTCTTCCTTCCAGCTTGTCTGGTGTAGCTGCACTCCTGTATGTGGCCTGTGCCCTCCAGGCCTCCCCTGCTCTTCTCCAGGGCTTGCTGCTCCCCAGCCCAAAGCAGCCCCAGCCCCCTGTGTCCAGTTCCCCGTCTTAGGTTGGAAAACCGACTTTCAGAAAGCTGTCTGCAGATGCTGTTGGGCATCTTTGGAGGGTACACGCAGGTCACAGAGGCACAGTGGCTCACACCTCCACGATGTGTAGCAGGAGCCTTTGGGGAAAGAAGAACGAGAGGGAACGGGCCCTGGAGGGCTGAGTGACCTGGGTGAAGGCACCACCCCTGCTTGTCAGTCCTGCCCGTCCCTCCTGCCCCTTCCTGGCTCACACCCCTGGGCCGGAAGGCCCCTGCAGGGCTTGTAAGCGCAGGCCTCACACATGCGATTGAGTCACTCCCCCTCTTGTTTTCCAGATTCTCATTCAGATTGTGGATGCTGCTTCTGTGATCACTTGGGATTTTGACGTGTGCAAAGGCGACATTGTCTTTAATATCTATCACTCCAAGAGGTCTCCGCAGCCCCCCAAGAAGGACTCCCTAGGGGCCCACAGCATCACCTCTCCAGGCGGGAACAACGTGCAGCTCATCGACAAGGTCTGGCAGCTGGGCCGCGACTACAGCATGGTGGAGTCGCCCCTAATTTGCAAAGAAGGAGAAAGCGTGCAGGTAAAGTCACGTGTTCGTGACGCTCCATGGGGGCCTCCTCTTGACAGTGGGTGTTCCTGCTTTGCCCCAGCCCAGGTGGCTCATGGAGGCTCTGCTGTTGGTGGAGGGCAGGGTGTGCCTAGCTGCCAGGCCAGAAAGATCCGGGTCTTGGGCCCTGAGCGGGAGCTCCCACCCAAGCAGCGTGCAGGCAACCCAGGACTCCCCTGCACAGAAGGGCCATCTGGCAGGAGAAAGTGTGTACACACACAGCTGGCCTTCAGATGACATGTGCTGGATGGAACTTGAGGGGTTGCCCTTGTCTTCGTCAGAGGAGAACCATAGAGAGGAGCAGAACTTAGGGAGCCACTTGCTGGTGGCCAGGCACGCTGGTTTACATCCAGATGCTCTGTGGCTCACCTCAGCCTCTTGCCGCTTTCCCGTCTAGGCAGCCCTCCGGGTGCCTCTGGCCTTCCATAGTAGAGGTGTGATTTTGCAAGGTGACAGTTGGGAGGGGCGTTCCTGTGGCCTTCCCAGCTCTTGTTGGAGGCCTTGGGACAGGCCTGATCGTGGATGGAAGGATGTTGTCAAAGCCCTTCCTGATGGTGATCCAGATAGCAGGTCTCCAGTCCTGTCCAGATGGCCACTGACTGCTGTCGCATCCCCATGAGGCTGGGAGACAGCGCCCCGGCACTCGGCAGCCCCACTGTGGGACCAGGCTTGTCAGGGAGTCCTCCTCATCCTGCTTCCCCCGCTGCTCCAGGGCTCTCATGTGACCAGGTGGCCAGGCTTCTACATCCTGCAGTGGAAGTTCCACAGCATGCCGGCGTGTGCGGCTACCAACCTGCCCCGGGTGGACGACGTGCTGGCCTCCCTGCAGGTGTCCTCACACAAGTGCAAAGTGATGTACTACACAGAAGTGATCGGCTCCGAGGACTTCAGGTCTGGGCTCCCTCCCCACACAGGCGTCCTTGAGGGTGAGGGTGCTCAGCAGAGGCCCCAGAGCCAGCTGTGTGCAGCAGGGATGGTGGGTCCGGGCTTCCCGGGCAGCGCTGGGCCCCTTCCTTGGCTCTGACTGCACAGCTGTGGCGAGGGGTGTCAGAGCAGCAGCACAGCCTTTGCCTGTGCGTCGTGTCAGCTCTGTGTAGGCTGGGGGAAGCTGTCCCTGGATGGGACACTCGTGGCCCATTCCCCCTGACTGGGCGGGGGCGGCATAGAGGGGGCAGAGAGCAGGATGGGTGGGAAGCCCGCAGCAGTGTGGACAGCGGGCGCCTGTGGCTGGGTCCTCACACCTCTTCTCCTCCCTGCATCTGCAGAGGCTCGATGACCAGCCTGGAGTCCAGCCACAGTGGCTTTTCCCAGCTGAGCGCCGCCACCACCACCTCCAGCCAGTCTCACTCCAGCTCCATGATTTCCAGGTAGTGCCGCGAAGCCTGTGTCCACTGTGTGGAGGGGATGGCCGCGCCTCGACAGCCAACTGTGCCGGCCGCCCACCGACGTTGAGCAGCCTCCTCTCGCCCTCTAGGTAGCTCTAGCCATCCAGATGGTAAACTAGCCACGCCGTCCCAGAACTGTCGACAGGTAGTCTTAACTCTGACCCTGACCTTAACTCGATAGCCATAGATTTTATACACAGCGTGCACAAAATCAAACCAGAGCGCAAGGGCTCTCTCGAAAGAAAAATGGTTTATATTGCCAGTTAAGAGATTGACTTCGTCTCAAATATTGATGCAAAAAATTTTTCCAACAAGCTCCACCTTGTCCATTAGTGAATGACTTCCCATGACGTCTTCAGAGCCAAGCCCACCTTCTCCCAGGGAACAGAAGCCCCCAGCTGCTTGCCCTAAGCTGCTCCGCGGTCCTTGTGGCTCCCTGTTAGTCGAGATGGTCGGTGGATCCGGTGGAAGCCCCCGAGTCCTTTCCTCTGGAAGACTCGGGCAGTCTGTAGCAGCACCTAGTCCTAGGGCCGAACTGCTGCTGTTCCTGAGTGGGGCTGGTGGCTCAGGAAGGGTTCTTGGGGGCGCCCGCAACTCCGGGAAAATGCCACCATCATTAAACATTGCTTTCTCTCTCCTCCTTTTCAAATCTTTCGATATTTTTCAGAGTAGAATTTTTCTGTGAACTTGGGTGGAGGTGTTCTCCCTTTTCCCTCTGGGTGCCTCTCTTCCCACTGCAGGGAGGGTGCTCTGGGCTCAGTGCCACCCCTCCCGCGTACTCTAGCAGCTCGCTGTGCTCGGCCACTTCTGCTCCGGCCATTCTTTAGAGGGTGTTCTGGAAACAGCCATGTTTGCTGTTTGGAAGCTGTGGCAATGAGTGTTAGCTGCCAGCAGGGTCACTTAAGGAGGGCATGGGGCTGTAGGAGCCCTTTGCGTTTGTAAGTGGAAACTGGATGCATGTGCAGGTGCTTGTGGGTGCGCGCAGCAGCCGGGTGATGGTGCAGGTGGACAGCTGGAAGCTCAGTTTGAGTCGCAAAGGAGTCCTCGGGAGCAAATCCGAGTATGAGATCAGTTTGCTTTTTACATTTTCTTTTTGATTTCCAACTACCAAGCCTCTTTGCCCTCTTCCCCCCCTTCACCAATTTTTAATGAGAAAGGCACGTTATTTATGAATCTGTCCAGGAGTCACATAGGGTTGGTTGTGTGATAAAGACGTGCAATGTGTGTTTTGTGTGGCAGGGGTTTTTAAATTGTACACCACGCCACACAGCCTTCACAGTCCTAGATCACGGTGCTCTGACTCAGCCTGGGCATTGGGTGAGCGGCCATGTGACCAGAGAGCTGTGTGGAGGCCAAGTGTGCACCCCATGAGTAGGTCGGGTGAGCCTGGGAGAAACTGACTGTCCCGCTCCTGGCCAGAGGAGGCCTCTGGCTCCTGTGCCTGTGCACCTTGAGGCACACGCGGACCCCCCGGGTCCCGCCTGCCCTTGCCCTATAAGGCAGCTCGCTGACACCGAAACCTCGTTCCCAGAGCATGGCAGGGCTGGCCAGCACATCTGCGCTGTCAGAGCTTCCCATCTCCAGTTACAAGGACCTGAGGATGGTCCCTCTTCTCTCTCTTCCTGTCTCTCTCTCCCTGTCTCTCCTGTCTCTGTCTGTCTCTCTGTCTCAGATGGCGATTTTGCTGACAGCTGCCAAGAAAATGCTTCACTCACCCGTCCACACGTGCCCAGAGGTGTTTCTAGAGCATTTGACTTGCAGCCATGCCCCACCCCAGGCTGAAGACGCGTTCCTTTTAGTTGGTTCAGAAGTGGCACTCTTTTATCCCCAGAGAGCTGACCGTGTCTCTGAGACTTGAGAGCAGCATAGGACTGCACAGTGCCCGTGGCCCCCGGGAGCGTGGTGGCCCTCGGGAGCGTGGGGCCCCTCGTCTTGTGAGGGATTGGGCACAGGGTTCCCTGTGCAGCTGCGCATCTCTTGACGTCTCGTGCCCTGCCGCTCTTGAAATGCTGCTGTCGTCTCCCTTTTACGCTCCAATGATTCTGTTGGTTCTCCCTTCTATTACTAGTGTCTTAACTCACTTTCCTAGATTCATTATTTGCATATCAGAATTCCCTAAATGTTTTGTAAACATATTACCTCACTCTTGGTAATACAATACTGATAGTCTTTAAAAGATTTTTTTATTGTTACCAATAATAAATGTGAACTGTTTAAGAAAAGAGTGTCTTTCTTATTGTCAAAGAGTCTCCGTGTCTCTCTCTCTCTCTATTTTGGTACTGGGGATTGAACACAGGCCAGCCCTTTATATTTTTCACTTTGAGACAAAAGACAGTCTCACTAAGTTGTTCAGGTGCTTAGGACCTTACTGAGTTGCTGAGACTGGCCCCTAACCTGCGGTCCTCCTGCCTTAGCCTCCCGAGTCACTGGGATTGCAGGTTGGCCCCACCACACCTGGCTTCAGAGTCCCTCCTGAGTGTGAAATTCACTGGAGACTGCAGAGCTGAGGGAAGGTGCAGAGCTGAGGGAAGGTGCAGAGCTGAGGGAAGGTGCAGAGCTGGGGGAAGGTGCAGAGCCGAGGGAAGGAGAGGCTTTCCAAGGCCAGAGGACCAGTGCTCCGAAGTTCAAGGAAATGCTTACCTTGGCAGGACTGTGTCAGGGGAGAGTGGAGCTGAGCCAGTGCCCCTGTGAGTCGTGAAGAGAGACCCAGTGGTGGCGATCCCGTGTCTGGAAGAAGTCATGCTGTGGCCGTCATGGTGTGCTTGATGGGGTGTTTCCTTATGAAGCAGGTGCCTCGGGAAATGGAGCAGGCAGGCATGGCCTGCCGAAGGCTGGGTTGCCTCATCCCAGCTCCCCTGCCATCAGTGGATCTGTAGGGACAGCGGAGCCCAGGCTGTGGAGTGGGCTCTTACCCTGTGCAGTACAGGGCAGGCTGGGAAGACCATGGCTGGCTTGCTAGGGCCCAGAATCCAGGGGTTATTCCTTCTCCTCGCTAGGGTCGGTCCTGGGGATCCGCCAAGGTGTCCGGCCATCAGGTGGGGTGGGAAGCCTGGGCATGTGCTGCAGCCTGGATGACAAGTGTGTCCACAGGCAGCCGGACTAGGTAATTTCCTAGCCCGAGTGGCACCCATACCACTCGCTGGTGTGGATGGAAGGCTTTTATGGAATTCTGCATGTTCCTATGCTGATGAGTCAGACCAGCTTCCCGATGGCCTTTGGCTTGCTGGTCTGGTACTCGATGAGAGCCAGAAGCGGTATGGAAACCAGCCAGTCGGGGTTATCTCAGCCATCCCTTGACTGTCTTCAGAAAGTGCCCCTGGAAGGGAGTGTCCTGCACAGTGCTCCTCGCCATCCACCTTGGAGGACAGAACCGCGGCGTGCCAGATCCCTGTAGGAGCACAGGCTGGCCTTAGGCTGTGGCAAACCAGCCAGCATTGCCTTTGAAGTTAGGGCTAGGGAAGCCGGATTCTGGGAAGATAGTGGTGGCATCCCCGCAGCCACACAACTAGGCTACAGAACCTAAAACCACGGGTAAGCTGAACTGTATGCTTTAAAGTCACAAGAACAGCCACGCTTGTTGTATGAACAAGAAGGACATCCAGTGGACATCCTTTATGATAAAGCCAGGTGATAGGTGCCTCTTGGGAGACAAGCATAGGTCAAACCACCAAGAGCCATAAGATGCATGTGACCCGCAGGTTCTCAGTGTTGGAAGGGAGGCAGGGGTTGAGAGCAGCAAAACAGGCTGGGCTGGCCACTCTCCTGTAACCCCCATGGCTGACCAGCGCAGAGCTCTATGGACAGGTCTAGGAGAAGCAGAATGGGCCCTTAGGACCCTAAACTGACTGCCAGGACTCCCTCCTAGAAAGGTCCCTGCCGCAGTCTGGCTGGGCACAAAATCACGAGCCACCACACAGCTTGTAGATTCAAACAGCAACTCTTTATTCCCGAACTCACACCAGCACTCTACAATCACGTTCTGGGGAAATCCACGTTCTCTGCCCAAATCCACCCCCACTGGGCTTCTGTCTCCCAAAAAATACTGTCTGAATCCCGTGAGAACTCAAGGGGAACTCAGGCAGCAGGATACGCCCTATTCCCAGCAGGAATAACCTTAAACCTGGAACCACCCTAAACCCGGATTGTCCTAAACCGAGAACGCCCTAAACCCGGATCCACCCTGGTCCTTGAGCAAGGTCACCTTACATGCAATGTCACTGCAAAATGTCCTATTTCCACGAGTCCTTCCACTAAGCAACACGGGGTACGCTGGCAAGGAAATTGTCATACCTACTTGGCTAGTGGCTCCCAGCAGGTCCCCTGCTGAGGAATATAGATTCAGAGGAGGGGCGAGCCCAGGTGGGTGCAGGACCCCTGAGAGCAGGTGCACATGTGTCTCAGACCCCACCAAAGATACAGAAGAGGGAGCTCTGAGCTAGAGACCACCTTCTTCTGAAAGCTGGAAACATTTTCACAGGAAAATGAGCATCCAAAGGTCTGGACATCGAGGCCAGGCGAAGCCAAGAGGCACCGCAGGACACCTCAGTGGGGGACGTGCGCCTGCCAATGGGTGATGGCCCAGCATTAAGACTCGAATTTTAAAATGTGAACTAACTGACATGAAGGAGATGACAGGAGACGCAGAAAACACATGAGAATTAGAAAAACTCGGAAATGAGCTGGCACAATAAAATATCATGAATGAAAAAAATTCAGAAATGTGAGACAGCAAAACCCAGCAGAGTGTGGTTTTACCATCGGGAGGAAAGGAGCAGATGGAAAGACTTAGAAAGTGGCACGTGGAAGATAAGCCAAGATCAAACCTGGGTGACACGGGAAGAGTGAGACCCAAGAAGGACCAAAATCAGGAAATATTTTCGTAGACAGGCTGAGTATTTTTTGGTACTGGATCCACACCCCTGGCCTTGCCCCTGCCTTTTTTTTTTTTGACTGAGGTCCTCCCCAAGTTCCTGAGGTTGGCTTAGAGCCCGCCATCCTCCTGCCGCTGGCTCCCTAGTGCTGGGATTACATGTGTGCACCGTGGTGCCCGCTGGATGTTTTTAAAGACTCACCCTTGGGGCATTTAGGGAGGGAGATCGGGTTTTTTGAGGACTGAGCTTTAGGCCAGAAGCAAAAGGAATACTTACGACTCTTCAAGGGAAGAGTGAGCCCAGGGATTTTTGTCCAGTAAAGGGACTGAAGTTAGGAGCCCTGGTGCATGTGCCAGGTTGTGTGGGAGAGCGTGTCCTTGGTACGCCCTCCTTGGGGCTCTAGAGAAGAGGCTACAGACAGCCTGTGTGCGTGCACGGGGCTGGTGTCAGGCTGGGAAGGAGGACAGGGTGCCAGGCGGCAGGTGTCCTACTATTGCTTTTTAGAGTAGAGGGAGCATAGGCAAACATTGTTAAGTTTTTAGTGTTTTTTTTTTTTTTTTTCTCTTTTGGACCAGGGATTGAACCCAAGACAATCATTAACCATTGAGCCACATGCCCAGCCCTTTTTATATATTATTTAGGGACAGGGTCTCACTACACTGCTCAGGGCCTCACCAAGGTGCTGAGGCTGGCTTTGAACTCCTGATTCTCCTACCCCAGCCTCCTGAGCTGCTGGGGTCACAGACATGAGCCACTGTGAAGTTTTTAATGATTATATCAGCAGCTTTATTAATACTGTCATTGGGCCAGGCCTTATGGCACCCATCTGTCATCCCAGGGACTGGAATCTCAGCAACTTAGCCAGACCCCATCTCAAAATAGAAATTTTTAAAAGAGTTGGAGATGTAGCTCAGAGGTAGAACCCTCCTGGCCACCCCTAGTACTGCAGTGATAATGTTGTCATTGGGGGAGTGTTGATGTGACCATTATGGACGTTCTGGCTCCAGGGTTGTCCTTTCCCATATCCAGGCCTCTCTGTGGAAGACCCCCTGGGACAGAGGCTGCCAGCTCTGTCTCCACCCTGAACTGGAAGGTTCCTGGGCGGTCCTGGGCTGCCCCAGGAACCACCAGGCTAACTGCCCTTTTCTAGAGGAGCACATTCAGGTGATAACAGCTTTAACACAAGGAGGTGACAGTAGCCGGGTCAGCAGTTCCATCTTCCATCTGGGGATTGAGCTGTGGTGTGGCAAGGGGCATGTGGCAGTCCTAACTAATGCAGCATCTTTTTGGCTTGTGGGGTTTCTTTATTTTAGGATATAAAGGTTTATTGTTTTTTTGTGTGTTTAGTCAGGACTTTACGTCGGTCAGTTCACCTGGAAGGAAAGTCAACAGTAGTTCTTTAACTGGAGACTCAGGTTTTCTTCTGATCAAGTCCTGGGACAGGGACAGCTGTGACCTGTGTGCAGGCACCGAGTTCTAGGGCTGCGTCTGCAGGAGCTCAAGTCTGACCCACATCCTGTGGCCTTGCAGGGACAGCAAAGCAGGGCACTCAACGGCAGAGAGGGCAGCAGAGGCCCAAGCCGGCCCTAGACCTGCTCATGCCCTGGGGCTCTGGCTGCCTCAGTTCAGCCTGCCTTCTGCAGTGGCTCTGCCCTTACCTTTGGGCTTAAGACCCAGTCCCCAGGACCTAGTTTTGACAGGGACATGGAAACTCTCGGGAGCCCTTCCTGGGTCCCTATGCTAGCCCCTGCTACTCGCTGTCCATGAGAGACACGAAGGACAGGAAAAGCTGTTGCTGGGCACCCTGGGCTCTTCTGGAGAAGCAGCAAGGGAGAGTCCTAGCTCAGCCCTGATGGACAGAGCAGCTGCCGAGAAGGCCCTGGCTCCATCCACTCCCCTGAGGGCACGTTGCACCCAGAGCTGGAAGCGAGGCCCTGCTGGGGCTGCTGAGCTCTTCCCCTTCCCCTTCCACGGCCAGCCTACACCATAATCGGAGGGACCCCGTGCTGCAGTTGGGGGAGACAAGCCACAGTCCAGAGGGGGCCTAGGAAGGGGGACCTGGCTCTGCCAGGGTGCTCCTCCCCTGGCACCAGCTTGGCCTCATGTCACCTGGCCAAAGCCCGGGGGTGGGACGACGGGGGCTTTGCTCCCTGGGCTCTGCCTGGGCCAGGGCCATGGAGGAGCATCAGCTGCCGTGCCTGCAGAAATCCCCCCGAGTTTCATGCCTTGGCCTGGCTCGGCAACAGGGTTTCCAGGCGTTTGGTCAGACATGATTCTCCGTGTGCCATAGTTTTGGATCCAGAATATCCCCCAAAGGCCATGTGTTGAAGGCTTGTCTTTGGGGTGGCACTGTTGGGAGATGGTGGAACCTTTAGGAGCTGGGCCCTCGTGGGAGGTCTTCAGGTCATTGGGGTGCCCTTGGGGGGACAGTGGCCCCGCACTCTCTTCACTGTTTTGCTTCCTGCCAGGAGGAGAGAGGTTGTGCACCGTGGCCCTCCGCATGAAGGGGCCTCGGCACAGGCCCAAAAGCAGAGGGGTCAGCTGATCGTGGCCTGCAGCCTCCAAAGCCATGAGCCAGAATGTGGCCTCTAGTTGGCTCTCGGATCTGTCACTTTGGTGCCCAGCGCTGTCAAGGCAGGTGTCTCTGGGTGAGTTCAGCCTCTGGTTGGTAGGTGGCGTGAAGCAGGCTCCTGATGGGGGTGGACCTCATCCACCAAGGGCCTGACAAGCAGAAAGGCTGACCCTCCCCAGAGGAAGAGGCTTCTCCCACCTGCCCCCTTAGAACAGGGCACAAATAGGACAGCAAAGGCACAACTGCCCCGCAGGGCACTTGAGCACAGCCCTGGGCCCTGGACCAGCAGGGCCATGCCTGCCCCTGTGCCAAGCCGGCTGGGAGACTGGCACCAGGGGGCGCCTAAACAGGGGGGTTTGGCGCCTCAAGGCAAAGCTCATGCATTTCTTCCCTCTTCAGGAGAGGACACGAGATGACCGCAGGGCATGAGACTAACATGTCCTGCAGCTCAGGAGCCCTGGAAATGACCGGGCAGAAGGCTGGTTGGGGTGAGCACCAGACCGGGAGCCAGGGGGTGTGGCGGGAGACAGAGGGCCGGCAGGGCAGCACCAGGCTTTCCCGCGCCTTTCTATTCTCTCCCCCAGGCTGGCCTTCTGTGACCGTCACCCACCACCCCCTGTGGAGGGCAGGCCTCACCAGGCTGGGACATCTGCCTTGTGTGGGGATTCGCCTCTGTCTAGGGCCCACCCAGGAAGGACGCACAGAGACCTAGGAAGTGGCAGGCTCTGGCCCAAGGGCTCGACCAGGATCTGACCTCGTGCTTTCTGGGGCTCTTGGCCTTGCCAGACCCCTTCTTCCGTCAAAGCTCCTTGGAAAGCGCGTTACACAACTGTGCAACGGACACATGCAGTGTACCCTCAACCCACAAGGCGCTCACACCAGCAGGACTCACCTCCCCTGATTTTACAGGAAATTAAAACAAGAGTTTTAACAGAATCCGAGCCCGATGAGGAGGCAGCGCTGCTCCTGAAGGCTGGGAAGGAAGACCCAGCACCCACAGCTGTCCCCAGAGGGGAGGGAGGGGCTGGCTGGCTTTGCAGTGGCAGGTGTCCTGCAGCCTGTGGAGCCCCTGGTGCGAGACTAACCAGGCCTCCCTGCACCCACCCCAGACTCCAGTCTTGGGGAAAGACGAGGTGAAGGGCCTCTCCATGAGGGAAGGCCCTGCCCCTCGGGCCTCTCCTGCTTGAGCACTGGTGTGTGGGCGCTGGATCTGTGCCCATTCTGCCCACCAGGACGGGCATGGAGCTCAGGGCCTGCGTGGTCCTATAGAGGGTCTGCACCCAAACTGCCTTTGGAAACTGGGTATACAGGGGAGGCTGTAGGAGAGGAGGGGGTTCCTGACGTCAGGGTGGGCAGCTAGCCAGCAGCTCAGGTTCCTGGGGACTCCTACCTTCTGCTGAGTCCTCGTCCCAAAGCCCTCATGCTGCTTGCTCCCTCTTGGGACATGCAGCCTCCAGCCCAACCAAAGCATTGAGGGACACCAGGACTGACTGCTTCTAGAAGGCTCTCAGCTGAATGGGAGGAGCCTCTGAAGACCTGTACGAGTTGGCCTAGCCCTTGACATGGCACCATGGTGTGTTTGGAAGGGGCTGGTGGCTGCAGGGCATCAGGCCACAGTCCCATCCTGAACACCCATATTCTCTGTCCTGGAGTTGGGGCTGGCAAAGGGGTCACTACAATCTGAGGTGCCTGGGAATAGGCTCAGGCCACACAGGTCCTAGCCACCTGTTGCCCCGTGGCTCTCCCCAGCCCCTTGTGCCTCTCCTTGGTGACCCCTTCCTGAGGCGGGCTGGGGGCAGAACGTGGGGAGAAACCTGCCTGGAAGGCCAGGCCGCCGGGGTTAAAATGGATGGGCAGGGTCTGCCCTTGCAGGCCACCCTGAAGGCCAGGGCAAGAGGGTGCCAAGGGCAGGCTGTCAGGCCTCCCCCTGGGCTGGATGCACCCACAACCTCCCCTGGGCTGTCCTAGGTGCACACTAGATGCTCAGCTGCCCCATTTTATATGCAGCCTCAAGATGAGCCAGGCCAGGTGGTGGTGGTGGTCTCTGAAGGAGTGAAGGTCTAGGGGTCCCAGTGGGCCTGGGCTCGCCTGTTTCCTGGAGGTGCCTTGTTTGTGCAAAGGTCTGCTGCAGGGGCAGTGGCTCGAGGTCAGGCCCTGGGCTGTGCTGCCATCTTTTCAGCCTGCCCAGCCCCCACCAGGCTGCCGGGCCTTGCCTCTGCTGTGCCCTGAGGCTCTTGCACATGACTCGGTGGTGTGGTGGCCCCGACTGTCTTGGTGCCCCTGACAGGCTTTTGTGCAGACGGGATGATTATGAGACTAGCTCATCCAAGTGTCAGTTCTGCTCTGAAAGCTCCTTCCCACTCCATCCAGCCTGGCACTCCGGGGCCCGGCTGCAGCAAGGGTGCCTGGGCACTGCCAGCCGCAAGCTCCTCAGAGCCCTCCTCTGGCTGTGTCCCGCTCTCACCCAGCCCAGCCCCGTTACAGAGCTGGGGAAACTGAGGCCCCAGGACCGCTGACCACCAGGTATTTCCCCACCGTGGGCCCAGCAGACCAGACACTCCTGAAGGGCTGCTGCAGAGCTGGCAGGGGGACAGGCCAGGTGGGGAAGGCATCCTCAGCTGGAAGGCCTGGGGCCACCTCCCTGGAGCCCCAGCCCCATCCCAATCCACACTGGGGCCTCGTGTTCTGAGTTCATCTTCCCTCAGGCTCTAGACAAGAACCTTGCTTTTCATTCTGTTGGTATTTATTGAGCTACTACTCTGAGCACCAGGAACATGATCGTGAAAGAAGAGCCCAATCCCTACCCTGGAGCGGAATGGAGGAGCGGAAGGTGCATCTGACGGAACTTCCTGGCCCAGGGAGAGGCACACCAGGGAGGGGAGAGGCTGCTGTGGAGGGCCCTCTTCCCTGCAGGCCCCCCACCTCTCCCAGAGCTGTCTGAGCCTAGATAAGGTCTGAGCCTTTCTTCCCTTCCTGGGATTCAGTGAGCAATCCTTTGCCTGCTGACCTAAGCAGGAACCAAGGGTCCACCTGCACTGGCCCGGGAGATGGCGCCTGCCTTTCCTGAGCTGGGGAGGGTGTAGGGGCTGCAGGTGCCAGCCAGGACGGTGAAAGATGAGACAGGTCTCCACGGCAGCTCAGCCCTGCAGGTGGGGCTTCAGTGGATCGAATCCCTTCCTCAGTGGGCTGCACATCAGAGGGGAGGTTTGGAGAGCAGGGTGGGAGCCCAGTCGAGGGACCTGTGGAGGAGGTGGCAGTTAGAGGGAAGTGTGGATAAAGCTGTGAGCTCTCGGGGTGAGGAAAGGCCTGGACTGCAGGGTGTATTGCAAGCAGGGTGGGGGCCTCGTGAGGACCAGCCCGGGAACCCAAAAGGCCGTGCAGATGTGGCCCCTGGTGGAGAGCCCTGGGGCCCAGCCTGGCGGGGTTTAGTGAGGGGTGGGGGGCAGGGAGCTGCTGAGAGCCATAGACGTGGTGAATGCCTGTGTATAGAAGAAATCGGGCCATCCAGGCCCAAGGCCAGGGCAAGGCAGCAACCCAGGAGCAGGGAGCAAGAATGGTCAGGAGCATCACCAGCTGACCAGCTGCACCATCTGTGGACAGATGGGTTATGGTCCGAGCTGGTGAATGGGTTTGCTGATCCTCAGGGGTTTCTGTAGGGGCAGCCCAGATGCCTGCTATGCATGGGGGTGTTTGGCCCCTAGGGTCCTGTGCCCAACTTCAGGGCTCTGCTGAGACTCTCCAAGGCAGCAGCAGATAGGCTGTTGGCTTCCTGCTGGTGACCTTTTCAAGAAACCTTCCAGGATGTGGGGAGCAGAGGGCCCAGGAGCTGCAGTCTGAGGGGTTTGCAGCACCCCTCTCCACTGCACCCCCCCAGAGGGTGCAGAGAGTAGAAGGCTCTTAGGGGTTTGCAGCACCCCTAAGAGCACCACTCTCCACTGACCCCCCAGAGGGTACAGACAGTAGAAGGCTCTTGGGCTGGGGAAGCAAAATAGAGCAAGCCTGAATTTTGCAGAAATGATCAAGGACAGGACCTGTTGTAATCTGGGTGCGACACCTGCTGATATCCCTCCATCATGGCAGAATTCAATTTTACAAACACAGGACTTAGCCAATGTAGTGCTGGCTGGAGAGATGACCTTCATGGCAATGTGCTCCCGTGGGGGTGGTGACGAACAGCAAGGCCCAGATCCAACCAAGACCAGGGCTCCAGAGTCTTCCCACAGCGGGTTTCCAGCCAAAGTGGGGAGCGAGTACCAGTGTGTTTATTTACCAATGATGTCATGCTGGTCTGTTCATCATTTTTTTTTTTTTTTTGGAACAGCAAAACCAAAATGAAGTAACTGAAATCAGGTTGCAGAATAAAGAATTGTTGGACCTATTTTGAGTTGAATTTAAAAGTTTTTTAATTTTAGTTTTTTTGCAGTACTGGGGATTGAACCCGGGGCATCACACGTGCTAGGCGAGGGCTCTCTACCACTGAGCCACATCCCCAGCCCTTCTACATTTTATTTTGAGATTGGGATCTCACTAGGTTGCCAAGGCTGGCCTGGAACTTTCCGCCCTCCTGCCTCGGCCTCTCTAGTAGCATGTACCACCACATCCAGCTTAGTTGAAAATTTTATTGGATAACTGTGGATCCATATGCAGCATGAGAAATAATACAGAGAAATCCCTGGTACCCTTGACTCAGTGTCCCCCATGGTAACATTCTACAAGATTACAGCTCTCTCTGCCAGGCCTGACATCAACGCGCTCTGCCAACCTTGCTCTGATTCGCCAGTTTACTCGTACCCATTCAGTGGGCATGCATGCAGTACCATAGAACTGTATCCCCTGCCCAGGTCCAGTATCTACCACCATGGCCAGAATACAGGACACTCTCTATATATAATATGTCAAAATATATTCTACTGTCATGTATAATATAAAGAACAAATTTTAAAAATTCTTACTTAAAAAAAGAGGGCAGAGGTGTCATGAATGGGATTAGCACTCTCACAAAAGAGGCTAGAGAGAAACTTCTTACCCCTTCCGCCCTGGGAAAGCAGCCTGCATCTGTGAACCAGAAAGTGGCCTGCTTCAGATCTACTTGCGCTTGCTCTTGGACTTGCCAGTCTTCAGAACTGTTAGAAATAAATGTCTATTGTTTATAAGTCACAACAACAGCAACAGAACATTGCTTCCACCCGTCTCGCTGTGTGCCACATAGTCGCACCACCCTGCCCCCGTCTCTAGCCCCTGGCACCACTCTTGTTCTTTTCAGAACATTTGCCACCCAGAACCGCTGCATAGAAAGGAGTCACAGGGTGTGCGCTGCTCACTCGCACACACCCGCGTGGCTGGACAGGGAGGCCCAGGGAGGGAGAAGCAGTACTGTGGGCATGCCTGTGAGGGCGCTCCCTGAAGAGATCGGCTTCCAAATCTGTAGGCTGAGTCAGGAAGCTCTGTCCACAGCGAGGGCAGGCTCCTCCAGCCATCCAGGGCCAACAGGACAGAGGGCGGAAGAAGGGCAAGTCCTCTAGCTCCCTGACTAGACTGTCCAGCTTCTGTCCTCTGAGATTGGGTCTCATGGTCCTTGGGCCTTTGGGCTCGCCAGGATTCACGCCATCTGCGCCCCTGGTTCTCAGGCCTTTGGGCTGGATTGGAACCGCCTCTGGCTCTCCCAGGCCTCCAGCTCACAGGTGGCAGGTCTTGGGACTTCTCGGCCTCCGCGATGGTGTGGGCTAATCCTGCCTATAGAGTCTCTTCCTAAGCCGGCCTCTGGATCCCCTGGGCCTGGAGGACCCCAGGAATGCAGCCTGCGGCCATCTGGAACTGGCTGTCTTCACCCTGCATGGTCCCTGGAGACCTGTCAGGTGGCTGGGCACATCGTGGCCCCTGCCTTGTCACTGCTGAGTGGTGCTCTGTGCTGTGATGGGCCCGTGTGCTTCACCACCTACCTGTCCAGGTGAGGCTGGGGCTGCTTCCCATGGGGAGCTGCTGCGAACCTTTGTGCACAGGTTTCTGGGTGAACACCAGCCTCCGCTTCTCAGGGATGAATGCAGGCGAGGGCAATGGCCAGGCCTCGTGGCAGTTAGCTGCACGTTTAGCTTTACAACAAAGTGCCAAGCTCCTCAGATGATGGCGATGGAGTCATTCCTTGGTATCCTGAGGGGGCTGGTCCAGGGCCCCTGCAGACACTAAAATCCACACATGCTTAAGTCCCTTATATAAAATGTCACTTTGCACAAAACATACCCATATCCTCTCACATACTTTAAATCACCTGCAGATTACGTACGATGTCTAATACAACGCAAATGCTGTGTAGACGGCTGTTCTTCTATATTATTCAAGGAATAATGGTAAGGAAAAGTCTGTGCACGTGCAGACACACAGTGTTTTAAAGTCTTCTCTGTCGGCAGTTGGCTGGCTCTGCGGCTGTGGAGGGCGGCTGTCCAGTCTCCTAGGCCTCCAGGGTCTCGGGAGGCCCTGTGCTGTGAGGCAGGCCCAGGGGCAGATCACGGTAGTGCCCGTCCACTTCAAGAGTGGGCACAGACTCTAGTGGGGACGGTCTCTCCCTCTCCTGTAGGAACTTCAGCCACTTTTCCTCCAGTCCCCCTGCCCCCCACCCTGTTTTAACTGGCCTTCTCTGAGGGACACGCACCCACTGGTGACAGCTGCAGATGGCACCGAGGAGATGCAGTAGAAATCACCATCTCCTCCCGCCCATCTGCCACCAGTGCCCGCCCCGCTCCCCAGAGGCAACGGCTGAGGACAGTCCTGGAGATCCCTCGGACTTTTCTGGTCCCAGGTGCAGTCTCTGGGCACCATGCTGTCTCTGTTGGTGGCGCTCGGGCCTGCCCTGGCTTCGTTCCCCTGGGGAGTCTCAGAGGTTTCCAGGGTGGCTCGGACGGGCTCATGAGGTCCTTGGGCAGCACCCCCAGGCCTAGCTCTCAGTCCACTCTCCGTCTCCGTCCCCTCCACCTGAGCTCTCCTCTTGGTCTTCCTGGGTAGCAGATACTTTCTAGAGCCACCCAGTACCTCCCGTGTTGGTGTGAGTGTTCCCTGAGTGTCCACTCTTTGTGCCTGGCGGGTCCAGGAGTGGTTACTGCACTGAGTTGGGAAGGAGGCCCTGCCCGCTGTGAGCTCACCTGCTAGGCCTGAAGGACAGGCCGTGACAACCCAGGGTACCACACTGCAGGCGGCTGGTGCCTCTCCCCTCCCTGGGCACAGCCTCTGCCCTGGGCTGAACCTGGGACGCGACTGGCACACAGCACAGCCCTGCAGGGTCGGCCCTGGCAGGAGATTGAATGGACTTCCTTGCTGCTTCCTGTTCTTGGTGGCATGGTCCCAGCAGGAGCAGCCAGCTAGGCTTCAGCTGCCAACTTCATGGGCACCAGCCGTGTCACACAGTGTCTGCAGCAGCCAGTGCCCCTAGAAGCTCCTCCTCGAGGCCACACTTGGAGCCTGCTGCACACCTACCCCCCTGTTACCTCTGGGGATCCGAGCACCCCCGACTGCCTCTTGGCAGAGGCCCAGAGCTGTTCCAAGTGTCCCCACAAGTCCTCAGCTTCTGGAAAGGTCCTCCTTCTCGGCCCCATGCCACAGCTGCCTCCTGCAGGTGCTGACCCGGTGCACCCTCTGCCTTAACCTGCACAGCTAGTGTCTGCGACTCGATCCGTTGCTTCGATCCCTAGCACCGATCTGGTCCCCCGGCCTGGTCTGAGCAGTACTGTCCATCAGAGGTGCCACGTGGGAAGAGATCTGGGAGGAAAACGAGGGAGCAGAGGATGTAGGAGAGATTGCATCTCCAGTAGGATGACCAGGACGGGCCTCATGAGGAGGAGCCAGCTAGCAGATCTCCTAGGAAGAACATTCTGGAAAGAGAGGAGCTAATGTGAAGGCCAGGAGACAGGCGTGCAGAGTGTTCAAGGTACAGCAGCAAAATCAGCCTAGCAGGGCAAGTTAGCAAGATGAAGGGGACTACGGCAGAGAAGTGTGCCGGTCCTCCTTCATGCCCACCCCATGCCCCCAGCCCACTGCCCTCAGGCAGCACTGTGGTCAGCTCCAGCCAGAGAGCTGAGGAGCAGGGATTTGTGCCATTCCAGGGCCGCAGCACTTAAGGGCTGGTGTGTGATGCTCAGCCTCCCCTCCTGGCAGGGTAGAGCCAAGCTGGTCATCGGGCAGGGAGTGGCGCGGGGGAGGGTGGCCAGGCACTGCCGGGCCTTGGGTCTCCACCAGGACACTGGCATTTTGGCTTGAGTTCTGGATGACATGGGAAGCAGCGCTCTATCGCTGGCCATCTGGCCTTGGCCTCACCCCTGCCACAAGCAGACAATCAATCTTTACTAGGTCAACTTGATTATCTTTTCCTTAACTGCCTCTGGATTTCATATCTGTTAGAAAAACTTCTCCATGTTAAATTCTCCTTCATCGTCTTGGAAAGTCCACGGAATTTCTTTTTTTCTTTCTTTCTTTTTTTGGGGGTGATGGTGGCTATCAGGGATTGAACTCAGGGGCCCTCGACCACTGAGCCACATCCCAGCCCTGTTTTGTATTTTACTTAGAGGCAGATCTCGCTGAGTTGCTTAGCATCTTGCTGTGGCTGAGGCTGGCCTTGAACTCACGATCCTCCTGCCTCAGCCTCCCGAGCCACCATACCTGGCTCATGGATTTATGTTTCTACATGTAAACATCTGGTGCGCCTGACGTTGGGTTTTGCTTGAGGAGTGAGGTGGAGCTCTTAATTAGTCTAAATGCTTCCCCGGATTCCGTGACTGGGTGGCAACTCCTGTTTCCAGCTCTTAGAACCCCCTTGAGAAACTGCTTAGGGCCTGATGCGGGGTCTGGGTGGGAGGGGTGTAGAAAAAGAGCTGGGAGGGCCAGGGCCAGCTGGGCACCTCCTGTCACAATTAGATGTCTCTCAGTGTTGAATACCGCAGGGACAGATCTCAGCGCCCATGCTAAGGATGCCAGGTGTTCGCCGCCAGCCCTCAGGTAACCCAGGGAAGGTGGGGTTTGACCCCCCACCCAGCGGCCTGTGTGGACGCCACCAGGGCCTTTTCTGAGGCTGTGTCCGTAGGCCAAGGCTCCAGGTGCCCCCAGGCCCTGCCGTCAGCATCCTGTCTCCTGCCGTCAGCATCCGTGTCAGCGTTCAGTCAGCTGAGACACGTCGCCAAGCAGCCAGCGGGCGGTCCTCCGAGGACAAGTGATTTATTTTTATTGCTTCATTTTTAAACACTTCAGCGTGCCTCCCAAGAACCGTGTGGTTTGGAAAATCACAAGAGAAAGCTGAAGAGAAATGCAAACCAGAGAAAAATGGGGAACATTTGGCCAATGTTTTCTTCCGGAACAGCAGCTCAGCTCCCCGAGCACGTTTCTGGCTGTTTCTGGGCCTGGAGTTGTGGGCATTGCCTGGGCAGGGTCGGGTCCCCATTTCAGAGCTGAAAGAGGCAATCTGGCTTTTATTAAGAGGAAAATAAGGAATATGGGTTTCTCTGTCTTAAGACACACAGTGGATGTCCCTCAGCTGAAAGGGCATCAAAGTATTTTCCGGGGCACCGACCTGTCCCCTAGGAACCCAGCTGGCTGGGGCTGACACGGAATTAAAGGGGAAGCAGGAGAGAGGAAGGCCGGGGCGCTCTGGGGAGCCCAGGCTGCCGCGTTCTGCCCCGCAGGGTTCCCGTGTTCCCTGCCATGTGCTCGGGCCAGCAGCTCCTCCCTCTCCTCCAGCGTCCCGAGCAGGAGGAGGTTTCTGAAGGTGTCCCACTGGAATGCCCCTGGATTCCCCTGGGAGCCATCTCCAAGTCCTGCGTATTGAGGGTTGGGTGTGGTCTTCCAGCTACCGTGCCACAGGCTTGGAGTGGGCAGGGTCTGCCGCCTCCAGGATGCCTCAGCCTTGCCATAGCTAGCTGGCTGGGCAGGATCCCCCTCTGGGTGGGAGCATCCTGTGCCCTGTAGGAGGTTCAGTAGCATTTCCGGCCTCTACCCACTGCATACCCTGAGCACCCTTGTGACAATCAACTATACCTCCACACAGTGCTTGATGTCCCCCGGGGGACAGATCACCGGTTCAGATCTAATCCAGACCTTATAACTGAGAAGAAGAAACTGAGGCCCAAGAAGGTTAGGACATTTTCCCAGAGTCACAAGCGAGTCCAGGGCGCGGGGCACCTGGGGCTTGGCTTCTGGCTCTGGGCTCCCTTTGCAGATGCAGCAGAAATACCATGTGCATGACTCTTTTTGAATATTTATTTTCTAGTTGTAGGTGGACACAATATCTTTATTTCAGTTTTATGTGCTGCTGAGGATCGAACCCAGGGCCTCACGAGTGCTAGGCAAGCGCTCTACCACTGAGCTACAACCCCAGCCCCCATGTGCATGGTTTTAATGAAAGACGCAGCTCAACTCCATTTAAAGTCAGATTCTCCTATAGAAGTCCCTGCAGTGGCAAATGCTCAGACAGGGCGGACATTAATCTCCTTGGCCACACACATTTAAGTGCCAGGCCCCTGGCAGAAGTTTTTCCCAGGGGCTTGTTTGGCATAGACTCTTTCCCACCCAACTCTGCATTTAATTGGCATGATCTGGGTGGCTTCCCCTAAAACGGATGGCCTGTGCCCAGGCGGACAGAGAACACAGCCTTCCGAGCTGGGAGCTGGGAGCTGGAGGTGGGAGGCAGCGCCAGGGGCTGGCATCCAGATAACTAACGCCAGGGTTCAGACTAGCTGCGGCTGAGCTTCCTGTGGTGTCTTCGCATCACCAACCCCCGCTGCTGCCTCGCACGTTCCTGTGAAGCAAGCCCTTCACACTGGGTTTTAAAATGTGTTGAAAAGAGTCCCCCGTAAGAGTCCTTTCGCAATGCCAGATTTCTCTTGTGATTACTTCCTGATTTTCACTTAATAAATGCGGTGACGTGGTGGGGGATTTTCCTAAAGCCCGAACACACTTATTTGGGAGTTCTGGAGAGAAGGGGCGTGTGCCTGTGCGCATGTGTGGGCGCTGGGGTCGTGAATAACCCCAAGGATCATGTGTACCGGGAAGGGTACATGAATTCACTTACGCAGTTGATTTTATAATCCTACAGTGAGCAGCTCTGGCAAAAATATGCAAATCAGAGGGAAATTGCATGCAAATGAGCAGCCAGCTTGTTCTATTTCCAGTCCCTTCCCCTGCCTCCCTGGCGGGCGCCTCTGACAGAGCCAATGGGGCACTTATCTCCCCCCAGCTCTCCCAGGGCCCTCAGGTCAGGGTCCAGTCCTGCCCCCGGCTGCTGATAACTGCCAGCCTCGCTGACGCCTGCAGACCACCATGTGGGCTGCTCTTGTGTGGACACTTTCCCAGTGGGGAGCCACTGGAGGACAGTGAGGCCCCTGTCCTCAGCTCTGCCAGTGACCCCCAGTGGCATGACCTTGGGGACCTCTCACACCTTGGAATCCCCAAGAGGCTATTCTCTGGCTGAAGCTGCTGACGCACAGAGGCTCAGCGTGGAGCCTGGAGTGTGCTGGAGGTGCTGTGCTGAGCTGGGCTGAGCCCCTGCCGGTCCATGCAGGGACCCCAGGCGCTCCCACACCAACTCCAGCCCTGAGGGGTGTCCTCGCAGGCTGCTGCTCCTCCAGCTGCTCACAGCCGCCGCGGGAGGCTGCTCTGTCTTAGAGGGAGAGTGGGGGCGGGGAGCGGAAAATGAGGAGGTGTTCAGCCTCCTGGTCCCGTGGCCGGGCACAGGTGGCTTTGTGTCCTGGACAGGCTGTGGGGTGGAAAAGCAGCCCAAAGCCCACTGCCTGCAATCACGTGGACCTTGGAGGCCCAGCAGAGGGACTTCCTCTGGGCTGGTTGGTCACCTTGAGGATGACCAGAGGCCAATTTCACATGGTTCCCAGGAGGAGCCCCTGGGCCTAGACATTCCCCCGCAGGTGGGCAGTTGCCCTCCCTGCCTCCTGCCCCCATGCAGGAGCCCACACTAGCCCCGGGTGGTGCTGAGCGCTCAGTCCACAGAGAGGTCCAGTGGCTTCTCTGCCACCTCTGTGCTCCCAGGAACCCACCCTCTGCCCAGCACTTCCCACACCCTCCTCTGCACATGCTGTGCTGAGCAGTGGCCTCTGCTATGGCCTCTAGTTCTGAACCCTGGACAAGCTTCCCGTTGCCACACTGGGGGGGTGGGGCCGGGTGCGGGCCCTCATGCTGCCCAGCGGGCACAGGCCGGCTGCTGCTGCCCAGTCCACAGGTCCCGCGACAAGCAGCTGCTCTTATTTGCTTCCCAACAGGCGCCGTAGGTCCTGTGGGGGCTCCATGACCCCGTGCAGGTGGTGGTGGTTGCAGGAGGCCACTGGAGACGGGAAGAGGCAGGGGATGGAGGCCTCAAGAGCCTCCAGAGGGGGCCAGCCCTGCCCACACCTTGCCCTCAGCCCTGGGAGGCTGATTTTGGACTTCTCAGCTCAAGAAATAGAAGAGGATGAGTCTGTTGTTTTGAGCAACTACATTGATGGTGATTTGCACAAGAGAAAATGAGCCCAGGAACTCCACAGGGAAGAGCCAGGTGGGCCTGGGCGTGTTATGATATGCTGACAGTGGGACGCCTGGGACGGGGACAGACATCAACGGGTCTCCAGAAGGACCTAGAGTGGAGAACAGGGGGGCTCTTCCAACACCTGCTTCTCTCTGCCCTGGGTCTCTCTCCCTTGGCCACCCGTCTGGCTTCTGGGGCTCCATCCGCTGCAGGCTCTGGTCCGAGCATTAGAGCTCAGCTCCATGAAGAGCCACTTGCAGGGACCCCAGCTCCTTCTCCACCCAATTCCAAATTCCTGGACCCGGGAATCTGATTGGCTTGTTCACCCCAGGTCCAGTCAGGTGAGGCCCGCGGGTGTGGAGCGTGGCGGCCCAGGCCTCCTGCTTCACTAGGACAGCCCTCCCACCCCGACTCTTACAGTCAAGCCAGGAAGAGTTCAGACATGTCTCTCAGAGTAACAGGCGTGAGTTCATTAGAAGAGACAGGAAAAGGGAAAGGGGACGCTCTCAAGGGAGAGAGCTGGTCCCCTCAGAGAGGACAGGGACAATGTGCCTCTCCTACACCAGTTTTATTGAGGGTCCCAGAGAAGTTTCCAGAGAGTCTCGCCAAGGTCTACATCTTGACTTTTGATCGACAGCAGAGTGACATCCCACTTTCAAGTCCTTACTGCCCTGGCTGCTCTAGGTCACCTTGGCCCATGCTGACCAGTTCTGACTGGATTCTTTCATTCATTCTTACAGGTTTTATGATCAGGAGGGATTTCCCTTATCTTCTGGAATCTGTTCTGGGAAGTCACAAAAGTCACTCCCTTCCCAGGAACTTGGGTCCCTCTTACCAAGGTTATTATCACGCATTTCCTTGCAGTAACAGGCCGTTGGCTGAGGAATGCGACATAGGCTGTCCACGTAGGCCAGGCAGGGCTGCAGGTAAATGGCTTCTTGGAAAAGAAGGCGTGTGGGAGTCGGCAAGGTGGGCCGTTTTGTAGAATCATTCCCTTAACCTCGTGTTCCCACCACTCGCACCTGTCTGTCCCCCAACACTGAGATCAGGGAGCAGTTGGCCGAAAGCCAATTCTCCACACACTCCGCCTTTCATGCTGGTTCCCTGGTGGCTGGGGACGTGGCTTGGAGCGGACTCCTCCTCGGCCCATGGAAGGGTGCAGTGGGAGACCCGGGAATCTCTTGGGTGGACCTGCGTCTGCAAAGTCAGAGCCTCCGCCGTGGTAAGGGAGCAGGACCCTGAGCACGGGCTTGGTGAGAATCTCTGTTTCCTTCACCTGGGGAAGTATCAGCCCCTTCGGGCTTCTGTGCCGAGCTAGGGCAGACTTGGGCTTGGGTGGGGACGTGCCTAGAGCTTACGCTGCCCCAGCCGGCGCTGTCCTGTCCTGGACAGCACTGGAGCCCCGGGTCTTGCCCTGAGCCCTGCCTGGGTCTCACCCTGACCACCTGAGGCCCAAAGAGAAGCAGTCCCACCGAGTACTTTTTGATGTATGAGTCCCAATCAGCTGACACGACAGCAGAAAGCTCTTCGGCTCAGTACACCAACGGAGCAGAAGTTCTCCTTTGGTTGTGCATGAAGTAGAGTCACACCGTTCGTGCAGTCACTGTACCCAGGGTAACGGTGTCCGTCTCATTCCACTGTCCTTCCTGCCCCTTTGCCCCGGCCCCCCCACTTGCCCCAGCCCCCCATTATGTGTCAATGAGAATTTATGTTGAAGCTTTGGGGGGGAGACGGCAGGGTGGGGGTGGGAGGGAGCTTCAGGGACCTGGCCTTTCCCTCCAGTGAGCCTCCCGACCCTGTGCTGCTCCTCTCACCTGTTTGCTCTTCCCCACCCAGATTGTCCCTAGATCCTCTATTTTTCTTTCTTTCTTTTTTTTTTTTTTTTTGGTACCAAGGATTGAACCCAGGGTGCTTTACCACTGAGCCACATCTCCAGCCCCTTTTTATTATTATTTTTTTTTATTTTGAGACAGAATCTCCATCAGTTCTTGAGGGTCTAAGTTGCTGAGGCTAGCCTCAAATTTGTGATCCTCCTGCCTCGGCCTCCCTACTGGCTGGGATGACAGGTGTGCACCACTGCACTCAGTTGCCATCATGCCTGGCTCTGGTCCCTTTTGTGGTCCTGCCAACCCCCACAGCAGCATCCACGCCTGGGGGCAGCCAAGCAGGCCTGGGTGGGGTGTCTCAGCTCACTGCATCTATCTGCTAAGAGGCCCAGGATTCTCCAGTGTCAAAGCTGGGGGCCATGGAAAGGTCATCCCAGGCAAGCACGTGCAATCAACTTCCCGTCACCAGAAGCCCCTGCGACACTCAGCAGCAGGTGGTGAACACAGGAGCAGCCTGAAGTCAGCCTCCTCCGTGGCCTGCTGCTGGGACGCTCGGGTCATTAACGTCGGAGCCCAGCCCTGCGGGTAGGGCCTCCCTCCTGAGCTGCTGCCCTGATCTGGGATGGATCACACTCGGGCACTTCCAAAGGGCCGACCCCGAACGGCTCTCTGTGAACCCAGTGTGTTGACACACGAGTCCCTGTGCAGCCAGCGCTGCGGGCAGGCGCTGCCCCGACACTGTCCTGCCTCCAGCTTCAGGGCTGGCTGCGGGGGACAGGGGCCCCCAGGAGGGCCCCAGCCAGGGCTCCCTCAGGTGGTCCACAGTTTCCTGAGACAACTCCAGCACCTCCCCGGGGACGGGCCGAGGGAGATGCGCCTCCGGCAGAGCCTCAGGAGAGATAGGGCTCTGCTCCTGCCCAGCAAACCGCCAGCTTCAGGGACGGCTTCCTCCCGGGACAGAACCCTCCCCAGGAGACTAGGAGGGGTCAGCAGAGCCCTGGGCAGGTGCAGGGACAGGTCTGCAAGGGCGTGTGGTTGGAGGATGGCTTGAGCCTGGCCAGGTGCCCGGCGGGTGGACGGTGCTCAGCCACAGCAGGGCAGCAGGGGTGACAGGACGGAGGTCTTGGGGAGGAGCCCGTGAGCCCCTCCAGGAACTCCCAGAAGTTCCAGAGTGTCGGGGCTGCTTGGAGGTCTGAACCCCTCTGTGTGCCACTGGGGTCACCCTCTCTCCCCCACAGCACTACGATGGGACCCGTCACCAATGGGCACTGCCCAGCACCAGCAGGTGAGTTTCACGCCCCTCACGTAGCAGGGCTTCCTGTGGCGACCACCCAGTTCTGTGCAATGACCTCTCCAGGGAGCTGCCCTGGGACAAGTGCGGGAGCCTGTTAGAGTCACGACCTTCATCATGAGGAGCTCAGACACACGGAGGATAGTTAACAGTTGCCAACATTTCGTCACAGTCACTTCCTGAGATTTTTCCTTATTTAAAAATAAATTGCCAGCTTTGTGGCACTTCCCTCTAAATATTTTAGAGACATTTTCTTTTAAAAATGACAATTTCCCACTTAACCACAGTCCATCATCACAGCCAGCAAAATGAACAAGAGTCCCTTTATGTCACTTTAATGTCCCTCCATGTTCAGCTCTGCCTAGTTATCCCCTAAATGTCTTATACTCTGGTTCCCCCAGGCCAGGATCTGGCTACAGCCTGTGCGTGGCATGTGTTTGTTCTGTCTCCTATGCCACCTTTAATCTAGATTATTCTGTGGTTTACATATGGCTGGAATGTCCCCCAAGGGTTCCTGTGCTGGACGAGGCCACACCCCAGTGTGGTGGAGTTGAGGTGGGGGACCTTCGGGAGGCACCTAGCGGAAGGTCACAGGCCGTGGGGCTCCATCCCTGGGAGGGATTAAGGCTGGTCTTGTGGAGTGGGTTGGTTCTGAAGAGGGCACCCATGTGCTCAGCCCCATCTGTGCCCAACATTTCTCTGCAGTGTTGGGACAAAGCCAGGGGCTCTGGCACCATGCTCCTGGGACCGTTGGGCCATCAGAATCATGAGCTTCTAACCAGTGGTCTGGGAGACAGAGGCAGGAGGATCACGAGTTCAAAGCCAGCCTCAGCAGTTTGCAAGACCCAAGACCCGAAGCAATTCAGGGAGACCCTGTCTCTAGGTAACACACAAAAAAGGGCTGGGGATGTGGCTCAGTGGTTAAGCGCCCCTGGGTTCAATCCCTGGTAGCATCTCATGGTCGTGATTCTTGCAGATTCCAGGGCCAGTCCTTGGGTTTGGGGTAAGAGCGGGTCCTCTGCATAGCTAAGGTCACGCCTCCCCTGTTGGGGTCCCTTTGGCACAGGCTAAACGCCAGTTCCCCACAGTCTGCCCACCGACTGAATGGATCACTTAAATCTGGGGTTGCACACGGCGCTTTTCTAGCCCAGCGTTGCCTGTGCGCCCGTGTCTGGCACGCTTAGGGGAGGGCTGGGCATGTGGTCCTCAGCACGGTCTACTGCAGCCGTGGAGGGGGCGCGTCCTTCCTTCCCTCGCTCCTGTTTTAGATGGAGAAGCTAGAGAGGCAGGCCGGCCTTCGTGAGTCTCGTCTTCAGCGTTTTCGTTTTTTGATGACCGTCGCGGGCTCAGGATGTCTTAGGCCTCCAGTGAGTCCGATAGTCCTCCCTTTGGATGCTCAACTTTGGCCCAGGACACCCCTCACTGGCCCTCTTGGTCCTGGCGCGTCCTGGCTTCCTGGTGCAAGAAGGCGCCGCGGGCTCCTTCGTGTCCTCCCTTGTGGCTGGACGGGGCGGTCTCTGGAGCCTTGGCCCCTGCGGTCGAGGATGGGTTTAGAGGCCACAGTCTGAGGCTGGGGTGCCCCCACGTTCCCCTTCCTTCTTAAATCCCCAGTCAGGCAGGGCCCCCCATGGTCTTCCTCTTCCCAGGCCCCAGCATGAGCCTGGGGAGCTGGCTGGGGTCCTGGGGAGACGCGGCTGGGCCGGCCCCTGCGTTAGCAGAGCGGAGGGGTGGGTTCACAGGTTCCCACCACCTGGTGCTGGACGCCAGGTGACCCTGTTAGCAGCACAGCTTTCCGCCCAGGAGTTTGGGTGGGGGCTGGGCAAGGAGGGGCTGGCTGGGCGGGTGAGGCCCGGCCTGCGGGCTCCTGGCACCTGCTGGGCGAGGCCTGGGGAAGCCTTGCCCTCAGGGGGGGACGAGTCACAGGGCTTCACAGTGCAGAGCACGAGCCAGGCTCTGTGCCAGGCAGGGGACAGCAGGCAGCCACAGGCCGGCCTGGAGCGGCCCCCACCTGCCCAGGGAGCATTGCAAAGGGGCTGGGTCCTGAGGTGGACGTGGGGCACAGAACAGAGGGCCAGGGCCCCCGTGTGGCAGGGTAGCTTGGACATCTCCCCTGGCTCTGCCCCGGGGTCTTCAGGGGCGAGGAATGACGTCACCTGAGCCAAGAGTGCTGGGTCAGCAGGCGGCAGCTGGCCAGTGGCCTGTTTGGAGCTGAGGCGCGCTGCTGCCCCCTGTCAGTAGAGGTGGAGACTGCAGCCACCAGGGAAGGGAGGGAGAGGGCTGTGTGCCGGGCTCCTGTGGGCCCAGCCGTGTATGTACGCACACGTGCATGCATGTGGCAGCAGGGGTCTCTGGGGACACGGGGCCATAAGGGACCCCCAATAGCTGCCCGCTCTCCCTCTCGTACCCTGGCTGGGTCCTGTGTCCCTCCTCCCTCTTCTCTGCAGTAGTGATGACATTTGGTCACTCTCTCCTCTTCAGTTTGGGACACAGCTGGCCCAACTCATCCCCAAATCAGCCAGCACAGAGGTTTCAGGGCTTGGCACAGGCCTCTCCAGATAACTGCAGCCATCCGAGCCCCTAGGTTCCAGGGACATCCATGACACTCCTCGGCCAGCTCCACCAGCTGATGTTACCACCTAAGGGGACACGAGTGGAGGAAGTGTCCAGGGGCCCAGGTGTGTGGTCGGGACTTGAACCCAAGCCTGAGGTGAGGACTGTCTCTCCCACACACAGCGGCTGCGGGATCCCAAGGGTCCCTGCGTCACGCCCAAGTATCCCGTCGGCCCCTCCGCCCCCCTCCCCAGGGAACCACCTGGCCTCGGTCAGGGACCGGGCGATGAGAAGGGAATGCTGGGGTGGGCTTGGCATGAAGGGTGACTCCTGCGCCCAGAATGAGGTGGGTGCAGGGCTCCAGTTGACACCGGCCTGCGGCGGGGACTCAGGAGGGAGGACAGCCGGCAGCCTTGATACATCTGGGGCCCGGGCTCTCGGAAAAACGTGTGGGTGCCCAGGGTGGCGATGGCAGAGGGAGGGCCCAGCGATGACCCGCTGTCCCAGGCTTGCCCTGCTCCACCCGCCGCCCAGGGAGGGTCAGGCCCGTTGCAGAGGCGACAGCGCCACCTGCCGGAGTCCGCGTGTCTGTGCACCAGGCTCCACAGCCAGCACCGCAGGGACCCCACCCCCAGGGTGAGGTCTAACCTCAGGCAGGGGAGGGGGACCCCGCACCGTCACCAGGCCCTCCCTGCTCCAGCCATAAGCATGCTCCAGGCTCTCAGGTCTGGAGACCACGGCCTCCCCAGCTCCCTCCTCCCTCACAGCTCTCCTCCAGGTCCTGGCCTCCTTGAGGTGGTCCTCGAGGTCCTCGTGGCCCTGGACACTGGGCCCATTGCACGCTCTTGTCCCTGATCTCCTACAGCAGTGCCTCCTGCCCCCTCCCTCTCCCTCCTGCCTCCCCTCAGGCCCAGGCCTGAGGCTCCACCTTCCCCTCCTCGGCACCAGGTCAGCACTGTGTCTGCGTCCCCCCGGCCTCAGCCACCTGCACCTCGTACCTGATTCGTAACCCAGCTCCCATGGGGCTCCTAAGATCCAGCTCAGAATCTCCCCTTGAAATCACAGGCCCCCGAACCCTGCACCCACCAAGAAGAAGTTCTCTTCATCACTGAAGGTTTGCTCTGCCGCCACTGAACACCGCACAGCCGTCTCCCACTCGGACAGGGACCCCTTAGTCACCCCTTGTCCAGGCCCAACTTGAACACCCTCTCCCCTCCCCACCCCCCTCCATCTCTAAGCTCCATTTCCTGCCACCGCCCCCAGCTCTGGAGCCCCTCTTCTCTCCCCTCTGCCGCGCCCTGGTCCAGCCTCCCCTCTCTCCCAAATGAGTCACGGGGTTCCCCATCCTGGGAACCTGCACCGAGCAGTGACTCTCCTCCAGCACTCAGAGAGGTATCCCCAACAGACCCTGTGTCCTCGCCTTCCTCCTCAGGGCCTTCCGATGGCCTCAGGGTCCAGCCCTGTTCACATTCTGCATCCAGTTTCAACCAGACAGATAAAGACATGGGAAAGCACATTGCCCGTCCACTAACCAAGTACAAACCCGTCTTCTTGTCATTATTCCCTAAACAAAATAGCATTGAACAATTTGTACACCTCTTTAACATCCTGGTCACGTGGTTCTGACACCCAGTTCGTCTGGATGCCGGTGCGGGTCTCGAACCTGCCCTTTCATGTTGTGATTCTCCTGGGTCCCGGATGATGGCTAAGTTTGACTGCACCCTTCACGTTTAGCTGCTGTGTCCGGAGGCTCCGGCTCCTCTGATTTTTCCTGTTAGCAGCAGTTGTCCTGGTCAGGTTCAGCATGCAGGGCCTGGCCTGTTCTTGTGGGACAACCTGATTCTCAGAGCCTTCGCGGGGACCTTTAGGTTTGCTGGTTCAGGAGCTGCTGCTGGGACTCCTCCTAGAGTCTCCCTAGGCTGGGCCCGAGTTGCCCCTAGGTGCAGGGAGCGCGTGCCTGGCCCACTGGGTCAGAGGGCACTTCCTGGGTGCGGGACTTCCTTATCCACGTCTCCCTCTTCCTACGGTGCAGTGTCTTTGGCTGGGCAGGTGGAGTTTCCAGCCAAGGAGGTTCTGTGCCTGCAGGGCTGCAGGATTGGGGGTTGGGAGCGCCTGGATCCTGCTTTTGGGTGGAGGGGTGTCCTAGGTGTCCTGCTGTTGATTGTTCCTGGTCCCGTCTCGGCCCCCTGACCAGTCTGCCTTCTCTGGCCGCCCTTGCCCCCTTTCCAGGGTGTACAATTGCGCTTAGCTGCAACGTCAGAAAACACCAGGTCTGTGCCATCCTATCCAGAAAGGGGGTCGCTAAAAATGTGGGTGACTGATGTCTGCGTGTTTATTTGAAAGGACGTGCTGAAGGAAGGCAGGACCAGGCCAAGAAGACCTCTCTCCTTCCAGGGTCAGCTGGCTTCCCGCGCCACCTGGAGGTTTGGCAGTGGCTCTTCATGGCAGTGGGCCCCAGGGATCCATCCTGTAGGAATCAGCTGGACCCCCTGGGCACTGGCCAGGGAGAGGCAGTCCGGGGCTCCCAGATAAGAGCAAAGAGCAGCTAGGGCTAGAAGAAGCCTGGGCCCGGAAACTCCCACCGTGGGGCCGCTGGCCTCCTAAGACAATGGCTCCCGTGTTGTGGGGGAGGGGATGAGGACAGCGGTGCTGGCCCTGAGTGGGCAGGGAGATCTGGAAGGTCAAGGCCTGGGAGCTAGCCCGTGGCCCCTGGACCCATCTCCTTTCTCCATCCAGGAGTGCGCTCACAGTGAGCAGGAGCAGGGGCATCTACGGGCGTCTCGGGCAGGTCCTTGGCCCTGGCCCTGGCTGACGGCTGGGCTCCTCGGTGGAGGCCTCAGTTCTACACAGACCTTGCTCCAGAGGCCGTGGAGGTCTTCAGAACCTGCTCAGCCTCCCACTGCTGGTCACCTGGACCTCTGCCACTGAGCAGTGTCAGCACTTCTGGGGGTCCTCAGGGAGGGTCTGCCAAGGCAGCTTCTCGGGGATGGGGTGGGAAGAAAGGGGACCCCATGTGGGGACCCGCTCTGAATGACCACGCCTTCCAGTCCTGGCTCTGACCAATCACTACATTTTGTGGTGACTTGGGCCTTGTCCCACCTTGAGACACTCACCTGTTCCTTTGTAATCCTACCCCTTTGCCCTGTTTGGGATGGAATGTTCCATGGAAATGCCCTTTGTGTGTCCCCTTCTCTTGCTCTGCCCTTGGGTGTGGCCTTCCTAGGTGTCGGTCAACCTGCTGACAGAGGACATCAGGAAGCTGGACTCAGCCCCCCAAACCTGACCCCTTGCCTCGTTTGAATGGCTTCTTCCTGATGGTGCTCCTCTCTCTCTTTCTGCGGACCCCTAAGGTCAGAGGAGCCGTCGCAGGATGAAGATGAAGGTATTTCTCTCTGTGTGTGCAGCCCAGTTCCCCGGGAGTGACCAGGAGTGTTTAGTGGTGAGACTTGCGACAGCCCCAGAGGCCAATTCTCTTCCTCCGATTTTGTTTTTTCCCATAGTCAGGAACTCTGTCCCCTGCTGTGCCGCTGGTGGGGTGGGCGGTGGGAGCAGGCCCCCCGGGAGCCAGCCATTCCCAGCTCAGCCCTGGAGCTCAGGGCCAGGGCTGCAGGGAGAAAGCACTTTCCAGCCGCCTCCAGGGACCCTTCAGAACCAGGAAGGTGTGTGGCCATGCTCTGTCACAGTGGGGAGCTGAGGCTCAGAGGGCCCTCTGCTCTGGGGGCAGGCCGGGCTCTGGACCTCAGCTCTGGGGAAGTGAACCCCCCACCTGCAGACACCCATCTCCTGCAAGCCCTGGCTCTGGGCCCCCACCTTTCTGGGTCCTCAGCCCCTGTTGGGGGGGCTTTCCGTGGCCCTGGGAGGTGTGGCCGGGTACGGGTGGCAGAGGCCCTGCACCCACTCCTGTCTCTGCCCCTCTCCTTCACCCAGCTGTGCCTGGCCCCTCCTGGGTGCCTCCCCCACAGTGCCCCCACCCCGTCTCCGCACAGCCTGTAATTTGGGAGGGCTGAGTCACTTCCTGCTGACTGGAGCTGGGTCAGCTTGCCGCCTGGCACGGGCACCCCGTGAGCTACGGGCCCGTCCCCTGCAGTCAGGACCCACAGGCCTCTCCCAGGAGGCCTGGCCCGTGGAGTCCTTCAGTGCAGAGTCAAGGTGGAGAACAATGGCTCCTTCTTCCCGCGCCCACCCAGGCTGGGAGCAGCCGGCGCTGAGACGGGACTTTCCCAGGCTCTGGGATGTGGCGTGAGGCACAGACTGGTCTGTCCAGAAGCACTGGGCCATCTCCACGTGGACATAGAGGTGCAGAAGGTCCTGCCAAGGCTGCAGTGGACCCCAGAGGACTCGGCACACTGGCAAGTGGCCATGTGACCTCCAGCAGTTTCCCCTCTGGGCATGAGGCGCTTCGGGTCTGTAGAGGCCCCTGGAGCCCAGAGCCAAGGCTGCGGGCACGGGACGGCTGCTGGAATCCACCCGGAGTGGCGGGCTGGAGAAGTGGTGTCCCCTCACCTCCAGCGACAGGCCAAGGAGACCACCAGGGGTGGACCCTCAGCTGGGCTCACTAAATTTGGAGTCCGGCCCTGGGCCCTGTGGAGTAGGGGACATCCCTGGAGGGCCTGCTTTGTCTGCTGCCATGTGGGGCTCCAGGCACCCAGGGAGCCCCGCCCCTGTCCCCGGGAGCACTCTAAAGGCTGAAGCCACCAGCTGGGGACAAGCTCAGCATCCACCCCACTCCCCAGAGAAGGGTGTAGGACGGTTCCATGTGACACTGGGAGGCAGGCCAGGCGGAAGGCTCCTGAGGGGCTTTGCTGCCTAATGGCTGAGCCACAGGGCCACCAGCTGGGTGGGGCCGCCTGGCAGGGAGGACAACCCGAGGGGAGCTTCCCAGTGGGTGGGGGCTCCACAGCCTGCACCTGGGCCAGCAAGAGGCAGAGGCACCCATGACCTCACACCCCAGCTCATCCCACCACATCCCCTCCCCTCCCCATCCCCCCACCTCCCCATCCCCCCACCTCCCCATCCCCCCACCTCCCCCATCCCCTCCCCATCCCCCTCCCCTCCCCATCCCCCCTCCCCATCCCCTCCCCTCCCCATCCCCTCCCCTCCCCATCCCCCCCACCTCCCCATCTCCCTCCCCTCCCCATCCCCCCACCTCCCCATCCCCCCCCCTCCCCATCCCCCACCCCCCTCCCCTCCCTCCCATCCCCCACCTCCCTCCCTCCCTCCCCATCCCCCCTCCCATCCCCTCCCCCTCCCCACCCAACCTCCCTCCCCATCCCACCTCCCCAATCCCCCTCACCTCCCCATCCCCCCACCTCCCCCACCCCCACCCTCACCTCCCCATCCCCCCCCACCTCCCCCACTCCCCACTCTATTACCTCCCATCCCCCCACCTCCCCCACTCCCCACTCTATTACCTCCCATCCCCCCACCTCCCCATCCCCTCCCCTCCCCATCCCATTACCTCCAATCCCCCCACCTCCCCATCCCCCCCACCTCCCCATCCCCTCCCCTCCCCATCCCCTCTCCTCCCCATCCCCCCCTCCCCATCCCCTCACCTCCCCATCCCCTCACCTCCCCATCCCCCCACCTCCCCATCCCCTCCCCTCCCCATCCCCCCACCTCCCCATCCCCCCACCTCCCCATCCCCTCCCCTCCCATCCCCATCCCATTACCTCCCCATCCCCTCACCTCCCATCCCTCCCCTCCACATCTCATTACCTCACTCATACCCATCACCTCCCCATCCCCCCACCTCCCCATCCCCTCCCCTCCCCATCCCATTACCTCCCATCCCCCCACCTCCCCATCCCCCCACCTCCCCATCCCATCACCTCCCCATCCCCCCACCTCCCCCACTCCCCACTCTATTACCTCCCATCCCCCCACCTCCCCATCCCCTCCCCTCCCCATCCCATTACCTCCAATCCCCCCACCTCCCCATCCCCCCCACCTCCCCATCCCATCACCTCCCCATCCCCCCACCTCCTCATCCCCTCACCTCCCCCACTCTATTACCTCCCATCCCCCCACCTCCCCATCCCCTCACCTCCCATCCCTCCCCTCCACATCTCATTACCTCACTCATACCCATCACCTCCCCTCCCCGTCGTCTTCTACCTTCATCACCTTGGCATCCCCTCACCTCCCTCACCTGTCACATTCTCTCTCCCCCATCCCCACCTCTTCCTGCCAATTCCGTCATTTCGGTTCCGGCCCCCTTCACCATCACCAGCTGTCCCTCGGCCTCTCGGCTTCTCTTGGAAGGCACCAGACACACCATTTCCTAGTGGGAAAGCTGCCGCAGCCCAGGGCCTGCCCTGTGTCCTCCCCTGGGTCTGCCCTGGGTCCTCCCCTGGGTCTGCCCTGTGTCCTCCCCTGGGTCTGCCCTGGGTCCTCCCCTGGGTCTGCCCTGGGTCTGCCCTGGGTCCACCCCTGGGTCTGCCCTGTGTCCTCCCCTGGTTCTGCCCTGGGTCCTCCCCTGGGGTCTGCCCTGGTCCTGCCCTGGGTCCTTCCCTGGGCCCAACATCCCTGCATGGAAAAGGCGGCTCTTTGCCTGTGGGAGCCCCTGACGCACAGGGGGGCAGGGAGTGGAGGGGCGCAGCAGGAGGCCCTGGATCCTGATCTCAGCAGCCCTCACAAGCTCCTCCTGCAGCCAAGCCCCAGGCGGGGCCCGTTCTCGGTGCTTGAGCCCTTGCACTGTGGACTGTGGGCCCGTGTAACAGATGAAGAGCTGAGGCTCAGGGAGGTGCGGCGGCTCACCCGAGCTCGCTGTCGGCAAGACGCTGCCTCCCAGAAGCTCTGGGCAGCCTGAGACCCCGCGGGGCCCGCACAGGAGCCTCCTCTTCCCGTGGCTGCCTTCAGCCTCTGGTTGGAAGCAACCAAGGCCGCCGACAGGCAGCCCTGCTGGAGCAACGTCCGTCTGATCCTCAGTGATGGGGTGTCTGTCCAAGGTTGGGGGTCATTTGGCTTAAGCAGATCCTGTCTCTGCGTGTGGCCGGAGCGAGCCTGAACCTCAGCCTGCCAACTCAGGGCAGCCACAACCCACAGCCTCTGTATCTCCAAACCAGACCCCAACCTGCAGGGTGATGGGAGTCCATCTCGGCCATGGGGGTTCCCGTCCCCGTGTCCCCTAGCCACTACCACTGTGGGTGTCGGAGGTCCCAGGCCTGCCAAAGGGAGTCCTGGCCACTGTCCTTCTCTGGCTCCTATTGAGATGTCCACTGTCACAATCCCATGGTCCTTTCTGGCTCTGTACCTGGGCCATGTGGGAGAGGCTGGGACCCCAGGCACCCTGGGCCACTTGCTGGGTACCAGGGCAGCTCCCCTTGGAGATGTGCCAGGCCCCCTGCTGACCCCAGGCCTGCCCTCTAACTTCCCCTGGGCTGCAGGGTCTCTCGGGTCCTCTTCCTCTTTCTCAAGGCAGTCTTCCCGCTGCTGCCTGCCCCACCCCACGCAGCCAGCGCCGCCATCCCCAACTTCTGCCTTGGGCCCTGCAACGCCCCCGAGGTCATAGGACAGGGGACTGGGAGAGCGTGGGGCTGGGTCATTCCTGGGTAAATCAAGGTCTTGGGGGCATCCCATTGTAGAGGTGCTTCCACAGCCCTGGTGGCCTCTGGGGACAGTTGAACCAGGCAACATTCTGCCTCAGAGGACGGGAGGTGAGTCTGTGCAGTCACAGGATTCCCTGGGTTGGTCTCTTCTGGGGTCTCAGCCAAAACAGTGGGTCCCGACCCCTGATTCACGTGTTTGAATAGTGTCCTGGGGGCCACAGAACGTGGCCCGAGGACAGTGTTCGTCACCCTCAGTGCCCCTAGAAAGAGGTGGGGGAGGAGTTGTGCCCCTCTCCCTGCTCGTGGCTTCACTGATGGGGCGTCCCTTCCTTACACACCTGCCCAGAGCAGGTCACTGTTGAAAACCCCAAGAGTGGAGCCCACAAGGTCACCAACCTCACAGGCCAAACCCAGGGAAGAGGTGTTTCAGGCCCGAGGTGTGCAGACCCGAGAAAGCGCTGTTTCAAGAGTCAGAAAAAAATGGGGACCTATGTCTTCCCAGGTGGGCAGCACCTGTGTCCACCTCCCAGTGCAGTGGGGCCAAGAGCTCACCTTCCCGCCCTCCCCCACTTAACAACAGTGTTACATGCAAATAAATAAGTGGATAAATAGGTGAGTTGAATAAATGAGTAAGTAAAGGTGTGTGTGGTAGGAAAAAGGAGATAAGTTCCCTGGGACACCGAAGACCCTCGTACCCACACTGGGACCTTGTCTTTCTCTCTTCCCTGGGCTACCCACTGGCCTTCTGTTCTGTACCTTTACGTCTATAAGCTGATACTTTTCATTTGCCTGTGCCAATCCCCGTGGCGATATCTAGAGTCGGTGTGTGGAGCCTCACTTCACGCCATTCTTCACGACCCATGTGTTTGGACTCTGCGGCTTAATTTTATGGTTTCCATTCACCATGTGTCCTGTCTCCCTTCCTGTCTGTGGGTGGGTTGGTGAGTATCTCAGCTTTCTCTCCTTTGTTGGTTTGGAAGCTGTAGGCCCTGGGATATAGACATTTAATTTTGAACGTTCATAGTGAAGTTGGAGGTCGTTCAGTGGGTCCATCCTCAGCAAGATCAACTTTCCCTGAACTTTATTGCCTCTAGTCTTTGTTATTGCTTTATGATTTCAGTTCCACCTTATTGACACATTGAATTAGTTACTGTTATTTTCGTAATTGACAGTGATTCAGTTAACTATCTAGCTCACCGGTGTTCTTATAGTCTTGTCATCTTTCCCCACGAGTCGACTTTGCTCCTGCTGAAATCCACCCTTAGGTGATTTTTTTTCAGGGATGGTTTGTGGGAGGAAAACTCTTTCATAGGGTCTGCTCGAGGCAGGATCGGTAGCTTTTCAGATTCCTTCTTACCTCCCGACGTGCTGCAGTTTCGTCCTGGAGTGTCTGAGAGTGGCTCGTCGCTTTCTCACCCTGTGCAGGGGTAGGGGTCTGAAATCCACTTCTCTCTTTCATTTTTGAGAACGTCAGCTCTTGTCTTTTAGAAAGTTGTCATTTCACTGTTCCTTCTGGAGAGTCTTCATCTGCCTGTCACACCTCGTCATTGTCACTTCTGACTGGTCTGTCCCATCTGCGTAGCTCTGTACCACATTCTTGGTCCCACCTGACACCCCACTCATTTCCCCTTCAGTGGGCGCAGACGAGTGCTTTCTGTCTGCTGTTTCAATAACCCCACTTCAGCTTGCAGGATTTCCGATCGATTCTTCTCCACAAACACCTGCTTTTATTTTTTTAGAGCCACTTGAGGTTTCACAATCTCTTAATGTCTTTGATGAACCTAAACATTTTTATTTAAAAATCATTTGCAGATCCTTTTATTATTTCCGTTGCATCTGGCGTGGGTTCCTATCCCACGGTCAAGGTCCTTGATGGTCTTTATTAACATCAGCTCTGTCCCCGCGTTTGGGCCAGTTTTGCCCCCGTCCTGAGCAGCCCTTTCTCTCTCCCTCTCTCGAGTTGTCTCGCCTGCTGGCCCTGCCCCAGAATGAGGGGGTCATTTGTGGCTGGCTCAGAGCCCACAGCCCTGGGGGGCACTTGGGGACACTGCCTCATTCCTAATATCTGCTACATGAAGATGGTTATCTTGGTTTTTATTATGGCTATATCTTTTAATCTTCTCTTTTAAAAGTTTATCTGTCCCCCTTCATGGGATGACTTGAAATATGAAATTAAAAATGCCATTTAAAAAAATGCTTTAAATTATTTCTTTTATTGCAAATCCATTAAAAATAGAAAACCAGTGTAATTTTTCAGTGTTCTGGAATGCAAAGGGCCTGAAGGTCAATGTTTAAAAGCTTAAATTTTCATCAACTATCCCAACTATGAGTTCAGCTGAGCACCCCTCTCCCTTCCCGCCCCACGGGGGGCTCTGCCAGCTGCATACAGGCAGCACATAATAAATGACTGTCCAGTTTAAAAGTTGGAGGTAATAAAGTTTCCCTGCGAGATAGATTGTCTCAGTTCCTCTTGGTTGGAAGCCTCCTTGCTAATGGAAGTTAATTGGGAATTTTTGATAAACCACTTTATTGAATTATAACATGGACACAGAAGAATGCCACATGAGAAGCGTGCAACGTGACCGTCTTCCAAATGTGGACACGCTCACGTGGCCTCCCGGAGACCAGGGGCAGCCAGGTTGGGGTGGTTGGCCCCACTTCATCAGTAAGGAGATCGGCGTGGGGGGAAGGGTTTCCCCGGTTCCCGGCCGGGAGACAGATGCAGGCAGGGCCCGGGCCAGGTCTCTTGGTCCCATTTCAGGGACTAGCTCTGTCCCTGATACAGCTGGGGCAGGGGCTGGAATGGAGGGAGGTGGCGACTGGGAGCAAAGAAAGGAGCAGCTGATGTGAAGTCAGATGGGCCCAGGGGGAAGGGAGCAAGGGACAGGGCAGGCTGGGCAGGAGGGAGTGGGCGGGGAGCCGGGGCCCAGTACTGGCCTGTCCTCAGGTCAGTGTCGGGATGGTCACCTCACTTCCCCAGGCTGTACCATTTCATGGGTCAGTATTTTTTATTTTTATTTTAGGGCCTCGTAAGTTGCTGAGGCTGGCTTTGAACTCACGATCCTCCTGCCTCGGCCTCCCGAGTTGCTGGGCTTATAAGTGTGCCCCAGCACGCCGGGTTCACAGCCCAGTATTTTTTAAAAAGAAGAATCGGGCCTCCAGATGGGATTGCTATTTTTTTTCCCTTTCTTTCTTTCATGTTCTGTTTGTTCAGATGACGTCTCCCTATGTTGCCCCGGGCTGGCCCTGAACTCCTGGGCTCCAGTGACTCTCCTGCCTGTCTCTCGAGTGGCTGGGACGAGAGGCCTGCCCACTGGGCTCTGCCAAGGGCTGCCCATTTTTATTTGGCCTGAAACATATATGTTAAAAGACAAACGCCCCTGGCTGTCACATCATTTTATTTTTTAAGGACATCATCACACGCAGCACATTCACACACTAAGGGGAAAAATCATCTCCTGATAAACTCCAGTCCTTTGAACATCTTGAGTTTACAAAAACAAACCAACCCAAACCCTCCTCACGTTCCTGTTTGTCTTGATTGGACTTGGCCAGGTACGAACTTGTCACTAGCTGGCCCTGGTCCTCGGCCTGGTGTCTGGGAGCCCTGAATGGGGAGACTCTCAAAGTTCTCCTAGGTCACGGTGCTACCAGCCTTAGCAAGTAAAAAAACAAACAAAAAAACAGGCCGCTAGTCCAGATCTGAATCTCAACAGTATTTTTTCAGTGTAAGCACTAGTTTCTGAAGTACACTCCAGAGTCATGGGGCTTATCTGAAGTTCAGGTTTATCTGGCATCTGTGTTTTACCGTCAGCAGCCTGAGGACTGAGCAGAGGGCGCCCAGAGGGCACCCGCCTGCTCACCTGTGTGGCCTAGGGGACCCTCAGCCACCTGCAGCTACAGCCCCTGGGGCCCGCCAGCCAGTTTCCCAAGGTTCCCAACGCAGCTTGGCAGGCCCTGTATTTATTTATGATTTTAACGAAAGCAAATTAAGATTTGCTGCTCTTGAGGGCGCAACCTGATGGCCCTAGTGACAAGTGGAGGCACCTGGCTCTCTCCGCCGCCCGGAGCCCTGCGCAGGCGGTTCCTCAGGTGGCCTTCCTCGCCATCACCCCCCTGTCAGGCCAGTGTGCGTCTGGGGGGCCCCCCGCGAGAGGCGAGCCAGGATCCCTGCCTGGTCACAGGGACCACATCAGGCCCCGGGTGGCATGGCCACCCCCTGCAGCAGAGGTAACCGGGGCTCAGGGGGAGGGATCACGGGGCGAGTGCAGGCTGATCTGCAGCAGAACTGGGATTCCAGCCCAGCCCTCCACCAGCACCCCGATGGGGAGGGGGCCAGCACCCCGATGGGGAGGGGGCCAGCACCCCGATGGGGAGGGGGCGGCTCAGAGTGTTCAAAGTTCCACCCTGAGACGCTCTGCTCGGTGGGCAGCAGGGGCTGTCACACGTTCCCTGGGAGAGCCACGGGAGGCCACACCAGCTTCCCTGGCCATGAGCGAAGGGCACTCTGGCTGCTCAGGGGAGACAGCCCCAGGGGACAGGTGGAGAGGGGGGCCAGGGGCAGGGTGGCCCGCAGAGGCCACAGTGGCAGAGCCCAGGAGTGCCTAGGGACTGGGGACCAGCCAGCTCTGCAGGTTAGCTCAGGCTGGCCAAAGAGGAGGGTGGCGCGGGGTCCCCTGGCGGTTCTCGGGGGGGTCCCCAACTTCTCCAGGGCAGGGCCCAAGCCGGCCAGGCAGCCAGTCCTTCCCCCAGCCCTCCTTCAGGAAGCTCCCCTGGCTCCTCCCCCAGGGGGGAGGGAGCCAAGAGGGACGGAGGAGAGGCAGGGCAGCAGGAAGTGACCAGGGCGAAGGACAGGAGGCTGAGGTTCATTGGAGGCCTCCCTTGCAGGCTGGAGGAGGAGGCTGGCTGCCCTCCAGGGTGTGTGCTGCGCCCCCTCCAGCCGGCCCCTGTGATGGTGGAGGCCCCTCCAAGCCGCCTGACCTAGGGACCGTGTGCAAGAGGCGTTCCCAAAGGATGTTCCATGGAACATGCAGGGTACCTTGAGATGAGATTCTGGGATCAGTGAGTTTGGGAAGCGCTACATGCTGTCACCCTGTTGGAGACTCAGTGCCCCTTTAGCATATTAAGTGCTCTGAGCAGCCCCACCCTACTAAGGTTTTTTGGGGTGCTGCGGATGGAACTCAGGGCCTCGTGCATGCTAGGAAGTGCTCTACCCTGAGTCTCACCCCTAGGCCTTAAGATTTGTTGAATGTTGAAATGTTGGCCACTGTATATCCTGGTGTCCTCTTTTCTGTACAGCAAGAGACCTGTGAACAGTGTGAAATCCACCTTTCAAATGGGCAGGAGAGAGGCATAGTAGCTGGGGGCGATGGCACACCCAGTAGTCCCCACAACTGGGGAGGCTGAGGCAGGAGGACGGCAAGTTCGAGGCCAGCCTCAGCAACTTGGTAAGACCCTAAGCAATTCAGCAAGACCCTGTCTCTAAATAAAATATAAAGAAGAGCTGGGGTGTGGCTCAGTCGTTAGGTGCCCCTGGGTTCAATCCTCAGCACCAAAAGTAAATAAATAGTGAAACAAAGAAACAACGGGACCTTTTAAAGTATATTGTTGTTGACCCCCCGAGAGAGTGTCCAGAGGTTAAAAATAACATCTTCCACTGACACATACATACATGGGTGCGTACAGAGAATGTGTATCTGATTTTTTTCAGGTTATGAAAGCATAATGTGTTTACTGCAGAAAACACAAAACTGCAAGGAGGAAAACAAGTCACCCATCAGCCCCCAGTGGACAGGAGCCACTGAGAGCCTTCGAGGGTTGCTTCCCTGTTTTCATTTTATCATGTTTTAGTTTCTTTTTTATTTTCTACACAAGTAAAATCCTGTGTACACACAGCCCTCAAAGCCCTCATTTAAAAAGTCACAGCGGGGAGCAGGGGTGCACGCCTGTGATCCCAGCAGCTCAGGAGGCTGAGGCAGGAGGATCGTGAGTTCAAGCCAGCCTCAGCAATCGATTTAGTGAGGCCCTGTCTCAAAATAAATAAATAAATAAATAAATAAATAAAAAGCCAGTGGGTCAAGATCCACATAACGTGTCCCATTGAAAGTGACATCTCAGTGGTGTGAGCGCAGGGCTGGCTGGAGTTCCAGGGTGCTTCCTGTGCCCTCATTTGACACTCAAGCACAGATAGGAGGACCATGGCATGGCCCTAACTTGTCACCGGTGCTTGTTCCGCCACCTCTGGCCCTGCGAGTCGGCCTGGGGACGCCGTGCCCACTCCTTGGTGGCAGGGTGTGATTATTTCCTTATGCGGGCCCTGGGCAGCGGCCTCCCTCCCACAGTGTGTCCCACCTCTCCACCCCTCTCCTGCGGGGGACTCCAGCTGAGACCCCACCTGCGCCCCGCTCCCCCCCCCCAGAGCTCTGGAGCCTCGGTGCAGGATGTCCAGCCAGCCATCCTCCGGACTCTCCCTCTGCCCCGAGAGGCAGCCACCACCACCCCCACCCCCAGGCTCTGCACGGGGCCTCTGCACTGGCTGTTTTCTGATTCAGTCTCTCCCTGGTTAATCCCTGCTCATCCTGTGGTCTCGGCCCAGGTGAGGGTCCCGGGTGCCCCTCTCCTTCTTCACTTGGCCACCACTGTCACTGCACCCGCCTGTGACCACCTGTGGTTATTTGATCACTGTCTGCCTTCCCTCCCAGAGAGAACTGCTTTTCCCCAGGGCCCGTATGGGGCAATATGTTGAGATATTTGAAAAACACAGGTTGAATCAGCAAATTGAAAAGTGAATTACAAAGCATGTGGGCATTTTAAATGCTCTTGAGAAATCTCTCCAGCAAGCCTTCTGGGAAGGTGGCAGCAGATCACACCCCTGCCTGCAGTGGCTGTGAGTGTGCCCGCGTGGCCGCGCCCTACCGTAAACCCACCCAGGCAGCAAGGCCTCCATCAACAAGTCCAAGCCCCGAGGACAGCTCCCCAGTCCCAGAAGAGTCAGCGGCCAAGCTGCTGAGCCCAGCGGGCCCAAGGGCAGCCGAGCAGAGCCGGAGGGGCAAAGGCCCAGCCCTCTCCACCAAGACAGGGACGGCTCAGCTGCCCTGTGGAGCCTGCTCAGTCACCCAGGCCTGGAAACCTGGGGGTGGGCAGGGAATGTACCAGAAAGAGGCTGACAGGCGGGAGAGCAGAACAGGCAGGTGGAGGTGGCGGGGCTCAGCCAGGGAGCCCTCAGCAAGGGACCATGTGAGGGCTGTGGCGTGGGGACAGCTCGCGCCTGGGCTGGGAGGCCTCAGAGACCAGGACTGCCGGACTGGAGCACCTACTTGGGCAGGTAGCTTCCAAGGTGGCCCGATGACCCCGGTTTCCTGGCCTCTGTAGCCCCTTCTTGACCAACGAGGACCTGATGTTGAGGGGCGGTAACTTCCAGATCAGTGCCTGGCTTGGATGTGGTCTGTCCCCCCAGGTTCACATGCTGGAACTTTGGTTTCAGTGTGGTGACAGTGGGAGATGGTGGCCGAGGGTGGGCTATGGCAGGACTGATTTTCCACATGGCCACAGCCCAACCTAGGGGGTTTCGGTTCGACCGCCAGAAGAGGCAGAGCTGCTTCCAATGCTAAGAAACGGGGTGAGGCCGCTGCCTTGCTCTCTGGGACCCTTGAGTTGTCCAGCACACGGCTGCCCGAGACCTCCGCGCCCCGGGATGCCAAGGCGGCAGGAAGTGTGCTCGTTATCCATTGCTGCATAACAAACCCCACGCTGTGTTTAAAACAAAACCCAGTTGTGGTCTCTGTGGGTCCCGGTGTCCAGGCGAGGAAGATGGTCCTGCCTCACAGTTCCTCCGCCACTCCCCAGAAGAAGAGCTGCTTTAGGTCCCTGTGGCTCATGGTGGAGTTCTGTTCTTTGGAGGCCATTAGGCCAAGGGCCTGGGGTTTTAGCCAGCTGGATGCCAGCTCCCTGCCATGTGGAACTCCCCCGCATGCAACCTGGTCCATCCAGGTCGGCAGGGACCTGATGGAATGGAGAGTTTCTTACACCTGATTGTCTTAGTCTTGCCTGGCTGTGAACAGTGGGCCTGAGACTGGCTGATTTGTAAGGAAAGGAGGTTTTGGCTCACAATTCTGGTGGCTGGAAATGATGATAGTCTCTGGCTGGATCACAACATGGTACGCAAGCGGCAAGTACCACAGAAGCAAAAGAGCCAACCGAGATGACAAACTTATCATCATTATTTTTGCAGTGCCGGGGACCAAACACGGCCTCACAATCTCCGCAAGTGCTCCCGCTATCACACATGGTTATCATGCATCAATAAAATTAATTAAAACTTTCACGCATCTCAAAACTGCACTTACATAGAACATCCCTTATCCTTCCTTCAGATTTCTGGAATGAGGATCATGTCGGTTATTGGCCGGGCCACATGGCGCTTAAGCATTTTCATTTGGCCTGAGTGGAAATCTGCTGGGTGCTGGGTACGGTGGCAATTAGGGTGTGGGTGTGGATGTCTTCGGATTTGGGGACAGGCCTCCCCTATGCCTCCTCCCTCCCTCAGCCTCTGAGCCTCCGGATGCAGAGGAGGAGGGAGTCCTGGGATGGGGAGTCTGTCCGGGCTAAGGCTGGGCAGATAGACTTGAGGAGGGGGACAGGCGCTAGAGAAGTCACTGCGCGCATGCGCATCTGCATGCAAGTTTCCCACACGCAGGCAGGAAGGACAGGGCTTCTTGGACTAGTAGGAAGGGCAGGGAGCGGGAAGAGGGATGTTTTTGGTGGTGTTAATTATACCGTCAGCTCCCTGAGGGCTTTTGGGACGCTTCACGGAAGAGCGCTGCACCCCTGCTGAGAATTTGCTGGCGCTTTCAGACTCGCCTCCCACCGCAGTTGGTAGGCGTGGACCGTCCAGCCCGTGTGTCCCCGGGGCTCACCAGATACACCGCCCCCAGGCTCCGCCGCGCCCTTCCCTCCGCCGGGAACCGCCGCCTCCCCATCTCCTTGGCTACCTGGCAAATTCCTACCCATTCTTTAAAACCTTGGTTTGGCAACACCTCAATGAAACTCTTTCACCACCCTCCAGACCGAATTAATCACTTTCTCCTCTTTACCTTTCAAAAAGCCGTTTTGTGATGGAAAACGTTTATTTTAAAGGATTCAAAGGTAAAGAGAATTTAGTACGTCGTCGCTGCATAAACCACCCGGGTTGTAAAGACACGGGTTTCTAGGTGTCTGCCCCTCTACAAGGAGACACCGAGCGGCGCACCGTGCCCAGGGCAGCGCCGATGCTCAGCGTTTGTCACAAGGATCAGAAATAATAGTTTGACTGAAGCCACCCATTTTACGGATGACAAACCGAGGCCCCAGCTCATCAGAGGAGTGGATGAGGTCTGGCCTTTTGATTATCAGAAAGGTAGCGAGCCACGTACCGGACCTCGCCTGTCCGGCACTGCCCGGGTTCCTGAGCCAGCGTCCCGCCCCGAACCCCTAGGCTGCGCCCTGCGCACCGCCACCCTCTTCCACCGGGCCCCGCCCCTCCCGGGCTCGGGACGGGAAAGTTGAAAGACTTCGCGGAACCAACCATTGTCGCCAGGGGGGTGTGGCGGGGGCCAGGAGCTGCAGGCGCGGGGGTCCCGCATCCGCCATCCCCACCCTGGGACGGAGCTGCTTCGGGGCTGTAGAGACCCGCGCCAGCAGGACCTCGCCCGGGATTGGCCCCTCGGGCCCGGCGTAGCCCTGAGCGGGCCTGTCCCCGCCGCCAGGTGCAGCAGCCCGCGCGCTAGGGCGCAGGGAAGGGCGCGGCGCGCACCTCGGCGGGGCGGGGCGGGACCGAGGCGGGGCCGCCGTCCTCCCGCCCTCCTCCCTCCCACTCCCGGCCCTGGATTAGCGACCTGGGAGCCCGAGCCCCGCGGCCTGGCGGTCACACTTTCCTGGGAGCGGCGGCCACCGCGGCAATATGAAGAAGTCGTACTCAGGTGGGCGCCGCGCCCGGCGTGGGGAGGGTCGGTGTCCCGGACGAGCCCTTCTGGCCTGAGCGCTGGCGGCCCGAGCGATCGCGGCCACCTGGGAGCTGAGCAGTTTCCCCCCGCGGAGCCCCAGCAGGTCGATTTGCTCCAGGACAGGCTTTGGCGCCGGGCTAGGTTACAGCAGCCACCTCCCCGCGATCAGGATGGGGGACGCCCCCGCCCGGTCCACGCACTTGGGTTTCCCCTTTGCTCCTAGTGGCCGCTGCTGCGCGCCGACCCCGGACCCCGCGTGTGACGTGGGCGGGTGCCCGAGCCCTCGGACCTCTGCAGCGCTGGTTGGTGCAGCGCCTAACGTTGGTCCTGCCACTGTCCCTCAGCCCCCGCTGGCTCAGGGGTCTGGGAGGCTGCTCTGAGGGACGCTCCCGCCTCCTGGCCGTGCTCGCCCATCCTTTGGACCCGCTCACTTCCAGTGGAGGTGCTTTGAGTCCCCGCGTGCATTTCTGTGGGGGGCGAGGGAGTGGGTTGCTTTGCGCCCAGCCTCCTGGGCTGGCGTTCCAGGCCGCAGTCCCTTCTTCACCTTAACTCCTGTTCGTCCTCTGCCCAGGGGGACCAAAGCGCAGCGCCTGAGCACAGCAACTCTGGTGGGTTGCCTTTGGGTCTCAGGAAACCGGGTGTGCTGCACCCTAACTCACAGGTAGAGGCAGCCCGAGCGCACTTGGGATCCGTGGTAAGCCTTTCCCCTTCTCCTGCTCCTCAGCCCCATTCCTCAGATGGGCCACTGAGGCCACACCTGGCGGTGGAGGGTGTCCGGTTCCGGCAAAGGCTTGAGGTCTCTGAGCCTAGGGCCTTTTCAGAGGAGGGTGACCAGCATTTGCTCCCTGTTCCTTAATGTGCTCCCTGCAGATTAAGGACACTCCTGATCCCCACTCTTGTTTTCTTTTTTCCTTGATGACCCAGGTGGTGTCCTTCATCTCCAGAATCTCCTGCCAACCCTGAAGCCTTCTGTGTTCCTCACTTAACCTATTTGGACATGGAGCTTTCTGCCAAGCACCCACGAATTAACTTTTATTGATTAAGTCAGAATCATGGGTCTTGGTTGGAACTAAAGAGGTCATTTGGGCCATCCCTCAGTCTTGGGGTCATTTTCTGTTCCCTCCTGCTTTCCATATTTGGTAACAAAATGAGCAATAAAGAAGACCTTGTCTCAAAAAGGATCATTCAGAACTTCTCCTAAAATACCCTCCTGGGTCAGCAACTTAGAATGTCCGTGTCCACCTCCGTGTTGCAAACATGACCCCCAGACACTGAGCACAGCTGTGTCTCAGGAGAGCAGGCGAGTTGATGTCGTGGTGGGGGAGGAGGGGGCTTCTAGGTGGCATATGCTTGGGTTTGGCTTCGGACCTCCCTCCCTCCCCAGCATGCTCCAGATGCCTGGGATGGTTGTGGGCATGGCCGCGGTGCGCAGCCTTCCCTGGGCTCCTTAGCCTGCCCGGGATGGCCCTTTGCTCTTGTTGGTTGCTCATCTCATCTGCAGCTGGGGGATCCGGCTGGTGGAGGGTGTCCGGGTCCCCTAAGGTCTTGGATCCTTGATCTCCTTCCTGCACAGGCTTGAGGTCCCTGAGCCTAGGGCCTTTTCAGAGGAGGGAGAGGAGCATTCGCTCCCTGCTCCTCTCTCCACCTACCTGCACCTGCCCAGGTAAATTTTCTTTTCAAAAGGTTGAAACTTTCTGCAGTAGTTTATGGGGTGAGTAGGAAGCAGCTCCGAGGCCCTGGTGTTTGCCTTGAGGGGTGGGGCCCCCGGGAGGATGGTGTGAGGGAGGGTTCCCGCCTGGCAGTGGTCCCGGCTGTGCTGGGTCCCTCTGTTGCAGCTGTTGAGTGGAGCTGCAGGTGCTGACCAGGGCTGGGGTCTCTTGGCCCCATGCTGAGTGTCTTCGAGGTCTGGAGCCAGCCCTGTCCTGGGTGAGGGCACTTGCTGGAGTCACACTGGCCCTTCAGCAGCCGTCAATGCCATGGAATCAAGAATGTTAAAAATCTCCCCAGAGTCTGGAAATCCAAGGGCAACCAGGAAGGCTTTTGTGTTTCCCCTTGGTTGAGGGGGATTATTGCTGTGGACCTATTTCTGGACTTGCAAATACGTGGAATGGTGGCCAGGCTGTCCTCAGTAGTGCCTGTGTGAGCCCCCGTGCGCCTCTGAAGGGTGACCTTCAGGACAATGGGTCTATGCGCTACCATGGAACACGTGTGTGTGTTGGACACATGTGGCCAGGCCAGGAGGGTACAAATAAATGACAAGAAGTGGTTCTTGCTTGTGGGAGCTTGCACTATCACTGGGGAGGCAGGATGTGGGTGAGACACGACTCATGCCACCCCTGCCTCCCAAGTGCAGCCTCTGAACGCCAGAGGGCCCTGCAGGAGGGAGGGAGCAGCCGGAGGTGAGCCTGAGCTGGGCTGGAGGAGGGAGGAGGGAGGAGTGTGGAGTATGACAAGGGTCTTTCCAGGTGGGGAGCAAAGCCAAGGCCGTGGGGAAGCCACGGGGCCAGGATCCAGCAGCCCCAGGGTGACTCCAGGCTTCTTCTGAATGCACCTCCCTGTTCCTGCAGGGAAGCTGCGTAGTGGCAGGCTACGGGCAGTGTTGCCCAGTGGTTAGGCGTGTGGGCTCAGAGCCACTGCACTCTTGGGATTAATCCTCGGCGGCCTCATTGCTTTGGGGACGAGTTACTTGATCTCGCTCTCGCGTCTCATTTGCTCATTTGTTAAAGAGGGACGGTGCTAAGTTGTGAGGGTTAAATGAGCTGATCCACACAAGGGCTGCTCTGTCTCTGTCCCCGAGCGAGTTATCGGCAGGAGGAAGGGTGAGGTATCCGCGGCTTGCCCAGCACAAGGACAACCCTGAGCTTCCCCGCCTCCGGCCCCTCCTGTGGTTTGGAGGCCAGGACTGTGCCCCTCCATGCTGCAGCCAGCGGCAGTCGGCTCCCGTCCCACTGTTTGGGGTTGAGTTTGGGACTTCTCCCTGCATGCTGGGTCCCATGGAACTTGCTTCTCGGTGTCCCTGGCTACCCTGGGAGTCCTCAAGTGGCAGTAGCAGGGGGACTTGCCTGAGACCCGTGAGCCACCAGACGGGTGGAGAGAGTGTGTGCGCTCACCCTTCGGGGTTCTTCTGGGGCTCTCCATGGGGTCAGGATGCCCCTGGAGGGGTGCCAGTCATGCTCTATGCTGTGATGACACTTCACAGGCAGGAAGGAGGCTGCGCCCCAGAGGAAGCAGCCTCAGAAGGGGCTCAGGGCCAAGCTGTCCAGGGGGTGGGGAGCTCCGCCCCAAGGCAGCTCCCTGGTGAGGCGAGCTTCAGGGGACACGGACACAGGCTTCTTCCTCTTCCCCACGGGCCCTTCCGAGGCTCGGCCTGTTTGGGCTGCCCCTTGTCTCCTCTTGCTTGCTCTGGTGCATTCAGGGGACGTGGGAGGAGGAAAAGGGCCGTCCAGGGAGCCAGTCCAGGGCTCTGTTGGGCTTGTGCTGCCCCCAGGTCCCAGGCTAGTCCTCTTCCCGGCCTGCGCGGAGGTAGGACGCATGCTGGTACCTGGCGGCCTCCCCACACTGCCTGCTCACCCCAGGCCACAGCTACCGGCCAGCCGACAGCTCCTCCGCTTGCCCAGGGGGATTCTAGTCCAGTGCACCTGGCAATGGACTTGGGTTTGGGATGGTTCATCTCCTACCTGGATCCCTGGTGTGACCAGTGCAAGCCAGGACAGGTGTGGCTTGATTGCCACATCGGAGCCGTGGTCTGTAGTCCAGGTAGCCATGGGGGCCAGCCATGTGCTTGGAGGTCCCGGGTGGGTACCTGCAGAGGACGTCTCACCTGAAGAGCCCTGAGGAGGTACCCTGGTCCCCTTCAGAGCCCTCGGGCTGCCCTCCTCTGAGACTGTCCTGCCCATCCCAGGCCACCACTCTGAGGGCCCCACGTGGAGGGCTGGAGGAGGCCCTCGCTTCCGCGTGTTTGTCCGTGAGCCGTGTGGTGTGTGCTCTGCAGCTTGCTTAAGATGCACCTGATAAGGGAAGGTTCAGCCCTGGTGCAGGCCCAGCTGGGGCTGAGGAGATTCTGGGTGTATCCAGCTGACCGGGGCTGGTGGGGAGAGGGGGGTCAAGGGGGAGGAAGTGGGGAAGGAGGTGACTTGCCGGGTTCCTGTGCCTCTGTTGGGGTTACCACATGGAAATGTTCAGCTCCTGGCTGTGCCAGGGGATTTGTGGGGGTCGGGGGGGGGCATGCCTGGGGAAGGGCCAAGCTGAGTGCTTGGTCTTCCAGAGAGACCTCAGACAGAGTCCTGGCCGCAACAGCCGGACGTCCCGTGATCCCATCCCACCAAGGAGTCTGACTTGGGCGCAGAGGGCTACTGCGGAGCCACTGTGGTGTCAGGCACGGGCTCGTTGGCAGCCAGGCCTATGGGGTGCCGAGCTTCCCTGGAGATGGGAGTGTCCCCGGCAGGTGGGCTGATGGGAGAGCTGTGTCTGGGCCCTGGGAACATGGCCAGGAGCCTGGCGCTGGCCAGCCTCATCAGAGGAGCCCTGCTGGACTATGAGGAGCCCGCCTCCCTGAGGGTCCTGGCCTGCTCCAGCTCTCCACGTGGATTCGGTCATTCATTCCAGAAAAGTCTGCTGGGAACTGCTGAGCGCCAGGCCCTCTTCAGCAGCCCCGGGTGGCTCTTGGCCCTGGCCCCCAGGGTTGAGTGGGCACTCTGCTCCCAGCCCAGTTTCTCAGTGCCTTATCTCTCTGACCCTAGCCTGGGCCCGGATCCATTTGCAGCCACCACCAAGGGGACTCCGATCAGCTCCCTAGCGTCTTGCTTGACAGTGTCCTCTCGCAGCTCTGCAACAGCTGAGCTTTGTTCCCGGGCCTCATCTGACCTGGTTCTCTGAGGCGTGACTGTCGGCAGCCTGGAAACCTCCAGGACAGGGACCAGGAGCCAGGCAGGGAGGGAATGGCAAGAGCAGCTTCAGGTCGCGGGCCCAGGCTGCCTGCCCCCTCTGACAGGCACCCAAGTCACCAGTCGTCCTGGAGCCCCAGCAGCCCAGGGACCCTGCAGTGCTGGGGCTGGGGCTGCAGAGGGCCAGAGGCCACCTCGACCTGGGGGTCTCAGGAGGGTCTGGGTGGGAGTGCCACTCTTCCTGCTGGAGAAGGCGGTTTCTGTCTCTGCCCAGGTGCAGTGCATGGCCATCGTCCTAGCTCCTCCCAGGCCTTCCACGAAGCCCAGGTGGTGGCCAGGACCCTCTGATGCACTGCACCAGGGCCCCCGGGAGTGGGCCTCAGTGGCCAAGGAAGTCCTTTCGTGCTGTGCCTGGGCACCGGTCCTCACCAGGCCAGGCGTGCTGGGGCAGTGGCTGACATGGAGCCGCGCCGACTGTCTGCCGGGTTGGAGCTGGGCCCCAGGTGAGCACCAGGACGGGCCGGGCCTGGGTGAGCTGGCAGGCGGCCGGGCCTGTGCTGTGGGCGCTCAGGTCTGCGCCCCAAGCTTCTTTCACAGCCTTCCCGCAAATCACAGCTGCCGATTCCATCCAGACTCAGCTCCCAGTGGGGGGCTGGCTGTCATGTAACCCAAGCCACTTGGAAGTGGGTTAGATCCAGCCCTGGTCAGCGTCCAGCCTGCGAAGGACTCGGCCGACTCAACACAGAGGGATTTGGGGGGGGGGTTGTCCGTGAAACTCACTAATGATTACGTGACTTGGGCTGTGTGGCCTTGGGATCAGTGTGTGTGTGTGTGTGTGTGTGTGTGTGTGTGTGGTGGGTGCCACTCAGAGGTGACCCGGTCACACCATCACCACGAGGCACCAGGCGGTGGGCCAACAGCAGCTGGCATCGTGGGGCTGGGGCGGAAGAGGTGGTGACTTCTCGCCAGGGCTGGCAGCAGGCTGCCTCGGGGCCAAGGTGTGGCGAACCTGGGCTCCGAGCAGTGAGTCACGCTGGGAGCAGAGCCCTCCTGGTCGCAGGGCTCAGTTGGCGCTCACTGCCAGACCCCGTCCCCTTTGTTGGTTTTTGGTTTCAGGGAAGCTTCCTGAAACGCGGCCGGAGCTGTCTTCCTTGGCTTTGTTGTCGTGGGCGGCTGTCAATCGGGCTGTCACTTGTTGCCAAACAATGCAAACAGGAAGCTGAGAGGAAAGTCCAGCCCTCCCTCTGGCTCTCTGCAGGGCCTGACTCCATAGGTGCGCAGGGCTCTTAACTGCCAGAGGCAGGAGGCAGACGCCATTGCCATTGCGTGTTGCTCTTCCCTGGGAGGAAGTCAGATCCAGGCACAGCCCAGGACCATCCCATTCCCGGCTCTTCAGAGTGGATGTTCCCTAATTTACTTAACCTTCCCAGCAGCGGCCCTGATGGGTCTGCAGACCTTGACTGACCTCCCTGAGGGCGCTGCAGAGCTGAGCTGACCGTGTGTCTGTCTGGTGCCCTTGGGGCGTGGGCTGGCTGGGTACTGGCTTCCGCCCTGGGGCTGCGTTCTCAAGGTGAATTCTGTGCCCCTTTGATTTGAGGTTCCTTCTCTGTCTTCAGTGAGAGAGGTCCCAGCTTGTTGGAAAGATTGTCCCCACGTGCAGCTTCTGATTCCCTGTTGTGACTGGCTGCGGTGCCAAGCCCCACCTGGCTTCCCCTCCCTGGCCCCTGTGGGTGCTCGGACCCAGGAGGTTCCTCTTTGTGCACTTGGGCCACCTGAATGCCCGGTCTCCTGTGGATCTCATTCTGCTGATCGAGTGCTTTGCAGTCATTTCTTCTGGAAACTTCTGGTTCCTCAGCCAAGAGTAGTGGCTGCCGGGTGACCCTGCACAGGGGCCACTTCGTTCCTCTCTCTTTCGTCTTCCTCACGTGGTCCTGGCCGGTCCTCCCAGGGCCCCTCTGCACAGCAGTCCTCAGCCTCCCGCTCTCTGTGGTACATCCTGTGTGGTAACCTGAGGACCTCCCTGGGGACTTGGGTGCCTGTTGAGCAGAAGCCCTGGAGGGCTGGTGTGGCTTTCCTGGTGTTGAGGGAGGGCCTCCTGCCGCTCTTTGGAGTGCTCCTGCTGGCCATTCTCCATGTCATCTGTGGTTTGCCCCTCTGTCCACCGGTGCTCCCCACGCGTGGGCTCCTGGTCCCCGGGGTGCAGTGTGTTCCTGCGTGTGTATGGGGTCTACCCAGGAAGCAGAAACCTGCATGTCTGGAACAGAGGGACCCCGCCGTGGGTTCTCGTACCTACAATGCAAGAGTCGAAAAGCCAAACAAGAGACAGGGAGCCACAGGGGCAGATCCAGGGTGTGTGGGGCTCATCCAGCTCCTAGAGAGACGGACGTGCGGGGCTGGGTGCAGCTCCGTGGTAGAGCACCTGCCCAGCTTGCACGAGGCCCTGGGTTCCATCCCAGCACTGAAAAAAAATAATAAATAAAAAGAAGAATGTGAGTTTTTAGAGTGAGAAAAGAGTTTACTAGCAAGTTGTGAATTTTACTAGCAGTTTTTGTGTGCGTGGTGCTGGGGATGGAAGCTGGGGCCTCGTGTGTGCTAGGCAAGCCTCCACCAGCAAGCGACATCCCAACCCTCAAATGATAAGCAACTTTCAAGAATTATAAGCATCACAGAATCCAGAATAGTATGGATCTGTTGTGTCTCCAAAATAATATTTTTCCTCCCTCTTTTGGCGTTATTTCCACTGATGGCCTCATAATATTCTCTGTTGTCTTCCCGAGTGATCAAGGTTTATTTTTTATTTTGGAGGCTGGGATGCCTGAAAGAGTAGAGGCTGACAGAGTCCATGACACTCCTTCCATTTTTTTTTTTTTTTGTCCTACCCAAGCTTTCTGATAAGTTCTGTTTGATGTGATTCTCGTCTAAAGCCAGCCGTGTGTGGGGCACGATCATCCGTCCACGGCGGTGTTGCGTGAGCTCTTGGTAGGGAGACATTCTGTTTCTGAATCCTTCGCTTCCAACTGCACCTCCAGCGATTGGAATAATAATTTTCCATAGACTGCTCCCGGCTCCATGCATTTCAAATCCTGCTTCTCCCCACTGCCCACATTTTTCCGGCGCCAGGCGCTGCAGGAACATGCTGATGGTTTTGGATTCCGCACGGTAGGTGGAATTGGATCCGTAAGTGCAGGGAGTATTCCTGGAATCCATTTCTACCTTGGGATGCCGAGCAACAACTGAGCTGCATAGGGAAACCATTGGGAACTTCATAAATATCGCCTGACTCAAGCCAAGCTCAATCCTTCCAACTCAACTTCTCCGGAGCAGGAGTCCCCAGATGCCAGCCATGCCACCTTGCCACCTGACCGGGAGAAAGCGTGGTGGGAAGGGACTCAGACTGGAAATTAACAGCCATCTTCGCCAACTGTAGTTAAGCTGTTTTCCGTTGTGCAGGGAAGGGCCTGAGCAAGGTGGAGGGAGCCTAGAGATCAGCGGCAGGGAGCCCCAGATCAGAGGCTCAGGGGGAGGAGGTCTGTCACAGAGTCCAGGGGCCAGGGTCACCGGGCAGGAGCTGGAACCCAGGCGGGCCTCTCCTGCAGGAGATGAAGTCGCAGAAGAAGCAACACCTGCTGCTAGGGACACCTTCCAAGGCAAGGGAGCTGAGGACCCTCCCGCCTCCCTCCTGCCCCTGTCCTCTCGGGCCTCTTGCTGGTTGAACGCAGACCAAAGCCAGCAGACCTGGGGATCCGGGCCCCACAGCCAGCCGTCAGCTCCTCTGCCACCCCCAAGGAGGGCACAGGAGGGCGAGGCATGGAGGGTGACCAGGCAGGACCGCCAGGCTGTGTGGACAGGAGCTGCCCGTCTTCCCACTCGCAGGGGCTCCGCGGCTGACCCTGCCCGCCTGCTGTTGGAAGGAGGAGGCCTCTCCGGCAGCTCCTGCCTCCGCCACCTGGGCTCCTCCTCTCCAGCTGCTGCCCTCAACCGGGGTTGCTAGTAGTGGACGTGGATTCCCATGGTGTGGACTGAACTGTGTCCCCAGAGCTCCTGTGCTGAAGCCCCACCTCCCAACGTGACGCCTCGGGATGGGGCTGGTGGGGAGGCACTGGTGACCATTTACCATGGGGAGGAGACTCCAGAGGCCTCTCTCCATGGACACAGGCACAGACAAAAGGCCCCGTGAGGATGTGGCAAGGAAGAGGGGCCCCGCCAGGAGCCCACCCCGACGGCCCGTGGACCCTGGACTTTTGGTCTCCGGAACGTGGGGAGCCACATTTCTGTCGTCTGTGTCCCCGGTCCTGGGGTGTTTTGTTACAGCAGCTGGAGTGGACTAGGACGCCCTTGGAGCAGGGGTGTGGCTGTGCCGGGAAGAAGCGAGGGTGAACCGTGGGCACGAGGCAGAGGTTCCTGAAGGTTCCTTCCTGCCATCACGGGATGCGTTTGAGGGGCACCTGCTGTTGGGGGTTGGATCTCAGCGCCTCCCAGATGCCCAGGTGCTAAAGGCTTGGTGCCCAGCCCCAGGTGCTGTTGGGAGGTGGAACCTCCAGGTGGTGGGGCCTGGTGGGAGGAAGTTAGGTCACTGGGCGTGCCCATGAAGGGGGTATCCGGACCCCAGCCTCTTCCTGTCTGTCCCTGCTTCCTGGCCGCCACGACTCAAGCTCTTTGCTCCACCACACACTCCCCACCATGGTGTGCTGCCTCGCCACAGGCCCCCAAAACAACAGAGCTAAGCTGGGTAACCCTGCAACTCGGGAGCTTCACAGGTAGAGCACCCCTGGGTTCAGTTCGCAGCACTCCAAAAGAAAACAATGGGGCCAAGCAACCTCTGAAACTGAGAGCCAAAATAAATCTTTCCTTCTCTTAAGCTAATTTTCTCAGGTGTTTTGTCACAGTGACGTAGAGCTGACCCACGTGCCTGCTGTATGCCACGTGCAGTAGCAAGCACTACTGGGCTCAGCAGTGAGCAAACAAGTCTCTTCTCTCCCAGGGCTTACGGTCTAGGAGAAGCCAACAGAAAATCAAGCTGGCCATCTGCTAGTGTGTCAAGGAAAGTCTCCAACAGCAGCAAGCGCTACGGGGAGAGTTGAGATGGGGTTTGATAGGAAGCACCCACGGCTGCATTGGAGTGGGTGGTGAGAGCTCACAGAGGAGGTGACAGACCTGCTGAGGCCAGGAAAACAGGAAGGAGCTGGACACATGAGGAGACTGGGGGGACAGAGTCCAAGCACAGCAGGAAGGCCAGAGGGGCTGGGGGCAGAGGAGGAGTGGGGAGGGGAGGGCAGAGAGGAGCCTGGGCCAGACTGGAGGGGGAGAGTGCATCACCTCCTAGAAGCCGCAGGGCCAGCAGGGTCCGGCATACTGCGATCCTTCAACAAGGCGGACAGTGGAACCACCGGGAAGAGTGGGGTCTTCCTGCCTGCGTTCTGCACTTTGGGTGTTGTGAGAGCCGTGGTTGTCCCCGGCGCACGGCAACATTTGTCTGAGGGTCCTGCCGCCTCCAGGGAGCCTTCTCCACCATGGCCGCCCCCAGTCGCTCAGGGTGGGCCTCAGGGTGGCTGGAGGGGGCAGTTTCCCTGCTTCTCCAAGCCCTGCGCCCCCTCACGTCTGGAGCAGAGGTGCTCGTCAGGGTGTGAACAGGCCCCAAGGGCCCGGGTGCCCCGGGGGAAGCTGGTCACAGAGTGTGGAGACGGGCTGGCCATGCCTGGGCCTCTCTGGCTATTCTCTTCTGTCCCCTCTGGCTGTGTCTGATGGTGTCACCTCCCTTTGCTGCCCTTTCGGGCTGAGTCTGCACTTCGCTGCCCTGGCCTCAGTTTGGGTGACGCAATGTCACCCACAGGCCGCGTCAGCGCTCTCATTCTCCGGATTCCTCGCTCCCTCTGAGCGGGTGCTCCTGGGAAAGGTCTCCTGACCACAGCTCCTGGCCAGTCCCTGCGCGGTGGTGGGGCTCCAGAGCAAGGCCAGCCCGTGCAGCTCTGCCTCAGCGCTTGGACCTCGTCCTCTCAGGTCCCTTTCTGGGCACGCGAGACACAAGCTCCCCTGCCCCAACCCAGGCATGACTAGGAGGCACAGGGTGCAGAGGAAGCCAGGCGTTTTACTGAGGGTCTTGCAGGATCAGTGTCTGAGGGGTAGGTGCACCCAGAATGGCGACGATTGGCATCCCTAGTGCAAGGTCCCTCCTCTGGTTCCTCGCTGGCTGAGGACTAGGGGCTCACAGTCTTCCTGAATGAAGGTTTTACAGTCTCCCGCGGGATTATTTAAAGAAATGTCCTGCCAGGTGAGGTGGCCCACGCCTGTAATCCCAGAGCTTCGGAGGCTGAGGCAGGAGGATCACGAGTTTAAAGCCAGCCTCGCCAACGGTGAGGTGCTGAGCAGCTCAGTGAGACCCTGTGTCTAAATAAAATACAAAATAGGGCTGGGATGTGGCTCAGTGTCAAGTGTCCCTGAGTTCAATCCCCAGTATCAAAATAAATAAATAAGCAAATGTCCCCTTAGTTGTCCCTTCCTCTCCTGTGGCAGAAATGCAGTCTATCTCTGGTGGCTGGCCAGTCCCGTCTCCTACCTCCTGTTTGTCAAGGGCTGTGACTCTGCCACAATCAGGTGTTAACTGCTGATAACCACTCTGTCCAGTTCCCCTTGGACTCCCCCCCCATCTCCAGTGATTTTACGTTTAATGCCAAATATTGTATCTGAAAATGGACCACAGGCCGGGAGCGGTGGTGGCACACGCCTGTAATCCCAGTGGCTCAGGAGGCTGAGGCAAGAGGATCGTGAGTTCAAAGCCAGCCTCAGCAACTTAGTGAGGTGCTATGTGACTCAGTGAGACCCTGCGTCTAAGTAAAATTTTTAAAATGGCTGGGATGGGGCTGAGTGCTTAAGTGCCCTTGGGTTCAATGCCCCTCCACCACCAAAAAAGAAAGCAAGAAAATGGCCCGCGGGACTTTCTCCTTTTGGAAGGTCACTTGGTGTGTGGGTGGGGGGCGGGGCAGGCGTGGTGAGCCGGAGCTGGAGGAGCCATTGTCCGGCTCTCCTGTGAGGCCACTAGGCCCTTGCCTCCCCCAGATGTGTCCAGCTTGCGTTTCTGATGGTGACTAATTTTTAGTGAAGGGTGTGCCCCAGAAAACACTTGGGATAAACTCATGCCTAGAAAATTATTTGTCCTTTACCTGAAGTTCAGGTTTAACTCAGTGTCCTGCACTTTATATGGCAGCCCTACTCAGTCCAGGCACCGAGTCCAGGCACCCACTAGTGAGCCTTTGAGGGAAGGGACCCGGGGGTCTGGGGTGGACCCTGATGTCCGTGATGGGCACTGCCACCTGACAGCTGGAGCGTCTGCTGCCAGGTACAGAAAGAGCAAGGCCACCACATGCGCCCATGGAGCCACCTTTCCCATCCGTTAGCCAGGTACTGTTGCTGGCTTGTCACCAAGGCAGGGCCACCCTGGGTCACCCTTGTATCCCGGCTTTGACGTAGCCGCTGAGGCAGAGCAGCCGCTCGGGAGGTGTCTTCACACATCCACCTCCCGTCAGTCTTGGAGACTGAGGTTCCAACCATGCAAGACTTGCCCAGAGGCACAGTGAGAGGGGAGGCGCGTCTACGCGGCTCTCTTATAGACGCCGCCGAGGGCGCCACCCCAGCACCCGCGTGGCCCTCCTCTGGGCTGGTGATTTGTGGGTGGGTGGGCTGCTGCTTCTCATAGGGGCTGGTGGGCTGGAAGCAGCCTCTGCTTTACAGAGGGCTCCGTAGGTCAGAGCGTGTCAGAGGGGGGACTGGGACCTCTGGCTTCGGGGCCCAGGGCTCTGCGGAGATGGCAGGGTCTTTGGCAGGAGCTGGGTCCCAAGGCACAGCTTTCCTGGCCTTGTGAATTAGTAAACCGAGGTTTGCTGTAGGCCACAGCTCCAGGTGCGGCTCTGAGGGTAGGAAAAGGTCCTGCGCTGGGGAGGAGACTGTCAAGAGGGCCCCAGCTCAGCCACCTCTCTGTGCAGCCCCCGTGTACAGGCTGCAAAGCCAAGGACAAGTAAGAGGAAGGGGAACCGCTATCTGCACATCTCAGCCTCCTCTGCAGATAAGCCCTGAGTGCCCTGTTCTGGAGATAAGGCTGGAATCTGACTCTTGACTCCCACCTGCGGCACTTGACTTAGATCCAGCCCCGCAGAGCTTCTGTGAGCCCAGGAGGAGGGGGAGGAGAGCCTGCTTCTTGAGCACCCGATCCGGGCCCCAAGGGGGAAGTGGCAGGCAAAGCTGCCTTGGCCAAGGGTCACTGGGGGCCACCCACCCTTTCCTGAGAGGTTCCCATGAGTTTTAAGAAAAAAAATCAGAACTCGATGTTCGTCTCTAGAGAGGAGGCCTGTCCAGGCCCCTGGGTGGTCAGCACAGAGCAGAGCTGGGTGGAGGGGCGTCACCTCCCCTGGGTGGTGACAGACATCTGAGCTGCGCGAGGCCCCAGCGGGGTTGCAGGCACTAGTTCCCGATCTCAGATGGGCCACTGGACCTGGGCTGCCTTCCTGGGGAGATGGGCGTGGTGATCACCGAAGAAATGACCAGGCTCACTGTCGCCTCTCCGTCCTGTTTAACCGTTTCAGCTCTGTAATTTATCAGCTTCTGTCATAAACATGTGTTTGAAAGAAAAAAGTCAAAGTTCCTCGCACCAATTCTATCTTTGTCTTTTTTAGGCTCCCAAATCATTAGCACGGGTCGGGGCTGGGGATGAGGCTCCGTGGGACAGCCAGGCCCTGGGTTCCATCCCCAGCACTGCGCTCGGATGGGCATCGGGTTCCCAGGCCAGCGCCTGTCTGGGCAAGGCTGCTGGGCCCAGTGGAGACCGCACTTGGTGGCAGAGGGCGAGGGTGCAGCCAGGCGCACCGGGCCCGCGTTGCTGGTTCAGTGGGGGACACACTTCCCAGGCAGCCTGGGGCTCCTCCTCTGCCCAGGGCCACCTGGTCCTTTTGAGGACAGGGAACTATCTCCTTGAATATGGCTCTTTCTTCCTGTTTTCCAGTGTCGTGTTTTCTTTCTGTTTCGGGTGCCAGCCAGTGACCATCCCCAGTTACGCCTCCTTCTGTCTCTGTCCCCTGTCATCTGTTTTCATCCTGTGGCCTTGATAGTAAATTTCACTGATGTTGGTCCCTGACCTGGGATCCGTGAACTTTTATGAACCGGCCTTTGTCCTGGGCTGGGTGAGCCGCAGCCCGGAGGGAGGTTCCAGGGGAGAGCTCCTTCCATCCTGACCATCTCCCCCTAATGCACCTGCCCTGGTGGGGCCAGGAGGGCTCCGACCCGCTGAATTGGGAGGGAGTCGGTAGATGTCCGTCCCTTGCTTGGGAGAGCAGTGTCTTGGCCATGGCAGGAGGGACCTTGGTTGTAACTCACATTTTATTAAAATGCCTTAGCACAGAGCAGCCAAGTTTTGCTGACTCCTAATTATAGGTCCCTGGGTCCGGGCTGGTGTATTGTAACATCCATATTATACAATATAATTATCATAATAATTAACACAATAATAATAACATCATTTGCTAGCGTTTATTCTGTGCCAGTTGCCGTGCTCAGTACTCACAATGTGTACCATTTAATCTTTCTTGTAGCAGAGAAAAATTTTTTAACAAATATATCAAAATTGTTTTTTCTTTCTTTGTGGTACAGAGGGTCCAACCCAGAGCCTTGCACATGCTTAACACACTCTACCACTGAGCTATCCCCAGCCCAAAATTGTGCATGATTATGGGGCACCACGTGATTTATGGGGCACCACGGGATATTTCCATACATTGGGCAACGTTCAAGTCAGGGCAAACACTCCTATCTCCTCAAACATAGGTCCTTATTTTTTTTTTTTTTATGGTGGGAACATCCAAAGTCCTTTCTCTTGGCCTGTTTCACTTAATCTTAATGACCCATGAGGAGACACCATCTCTGTCCCCATTGGGCTGACCAGGAAGCCAGCCAGGGAGGTCTGGATTTGAACCTGGCCCTGGACTGCAGGCCTCCTGCCGCCTGGGCCTCGGAGCCGCCGGAGCCTTTGGTCTGGGCCGACTCTGACACCAGAGCAGCACATGGTTTCCTCTCCTCCCCGATATGTTTTATTTTAAAATCACATAAAAATAGCTCAGTGCTCAACTGGGACGCGGTGGCAGGAAGCACTGGATGCCGGCCTGAGGGATGAGGTCGGAGGGCCGCGCTGGAGTGCTCCTGGGCCCAGGTCTCTCCCGCGATGCAGTGGGGGGGGGGGGCCTGAGCCTGGGAACTTGCTGGGGTGGTCTGCACTGCTCCCCTTCTTATGATGGGGGCACACTTTGCATTCTTTCTGCCAGGGGCTGCCTGGCACCAGACTTCCATTTTGGAAAATTGGAAAAATAAACAGTGTAATAAAATAGGACCCCCCACCACCACACCCCCACGCCCCGCCCTGGGAGCCTGAGTGCCGTCTTCTTCCTCTCCCCAGCTCTGCCCCCGCCCCCAGTTTGGGGAGAAGGGCTCAGAGGCCTGGGGTTGCCTGACCTGCATGGGTCCCCTTCAGCTTTACTTTGGACTGGAAGCCAGAGGGCAGGGGGTGGGGGTGGGCGTCCAGTGGCCCCACCCAGCACCCTCCCAGGGGGGAGGACAGGGCCGCCTCTGTCCCTGGCATCCCCTGCAGAGACAGCTCAACCAGAAGCGACTCAGTCCACAGGAATGTTTGGCCCTTCCTCACCCGAGGTTCCCATGTCTGAGGTTCCCATGTCCGAAGTTCCCATGTCCGGGGCCTGCTAGACGTAGGGACATAACTGCCATTCACTAGGGCCACTCTGTTCTGGACTGCTGAGCCTCCCAGTAGTTCACCGAGGCTGTGGAACAGAAGGCTGTGACGATCATGTGACATACAGTGTGTCTGTGGGAGGGCCACAGCCTTCCGTGGCTGTGAGTTGAGCCCAGACTCCCTACTCTGCCCTTGGCAGCCTGGGAGCAGGACCTGCCTCTCCCCTCCCCGCACCCCCTCCTGGCCTTACGGGGCTGTCGGTTCCAGGAGCCTGAAGCCATGGGCAGCCTGTGTCCGCCCGTCCAGTGGGCTGCCCCGGCATCCTTGGGCCTCCTGCAGGGTCCTCAGAGCTCCGCCCGGAGCAGAGATCTCATCGGTTGGTGGGTGCCGAGGGGGCTGGCGTCCCTCCATGTGACACAGAAGAGGCCTGCAGGAGAATCCAGCTGCTGCTGACCCTGGGTGACTTGCTCAGCTAGGAGCCCCATTTCCCTCCCTCTGCTGGGAAATGGGGGTGGTAGCACCGCCTTCTGGGGTTGGTGAATTGAGTGCCAGGGGTGCGAACCTGATTTCGGCCTGTTGCCAGAGCCTGGGCCGGTGGAAGCCTCTCCTCGGAGGCCCAGCTTGCCCTGGCCACCTCGTTGAGGCTTCCCTGGCGATTGGGGGGAACTGCCCAGAACCTTCAGAAACACGGCTGGCCACACCCCACTTCTGCCTGGGCATGGCCTAGGGGTGGGCTGGGGGTGGTGGAGGGGTGAACCGCTAGATGGGTGGATGGGTCTGCCAGAGTCTCTGGGATCCCAAGGGGAAGCCATCCCCTCTGACCAGCAGCTAGGCGGTGTCAGATGGTGGAGGCCGCAGGCAGTTGTCTGGGTCTAGCCTGGGCCCTCGTCTGTTGTGGGGGTGGGGAGGTCCTCTGCTGGGCTAGCCTGGAGTATCCCTGCGGCTCTCTGGAGGAGGGGCAGCATGGCGTTGCCCCAGATGCTGCAACCTGGCAGCCATGGGTTGGTGGCCATATTCTTGAACCTGTTCCACCTGGCAGTTTTGGGGTTTGCTCAGCTTAGCACCTTGCAAATCTCCTCAAGTTAGGACTTGCCCTCCATAAGCCTCTCCAGCAGCCAGCCCTGGGCCAAGGGGCTGATGGGTGGAGGCAGCGCGTGCTGCACGAGGCTGTGTGGATCTGGGGTGGGAGAGAAAACTCGGTCCCCAGCTTCCCCACATCCAGTCCAGCAGTCCCCAGCCCTGGGATCCACGTGGGCTGGGACAGGACTAGGCCCGTGATGGAGACCCTGGAGCAGGGAGACCTTTGTGCATAAAACAAGCAGACGTGGCTCTAGGGGTGCTGGCCTGAGCCTGGCTGACTTCAGTGGACACCTGCTGCCACCCTGCCCAGGAGGATGCTTGGGCCAGGACCAGACTTTGGAGTCTGATGGACTTGGATTCACAGTGGGCTCAGCTCCTCTGTGCTCTGTGGCCTTGGGCAAGTCACCAACCCAGCTGAGACTCAGCTCCTTATCTGCAAGATGGGATGGTAAGGGTTTGGCCCAGTGCCAGCACCCAGGTGGGTGGCCGCCGTCACTCCCAGGTACAGGTGGCTGCTCGTCTGGGGTTACCTGCTTCTGGAGTCCCTGGCAGGTGGAAAAATGAAGACACACCTGTGTCACCACCCGGCAGGAGGGAGAGCCATGGCCTCGTGTGATCCTTGTCCTTCTCTGTCTTTAGGAGTCACTCGGACCTCCAGCGGCCGTCTCCGGAGGCTAGGTGACCCAACCGGTCCAGGTAAGTGGTTTGTTGGGCCTTGGCCCGTGTGGGACCTGGTCTCCACCTGGCCTTCCTGGGTGGGTGCAGCCCTGGGGGATGTGGTCTTAGGTGCTGCACATAAGGTGGATCCTGGCTGTGTCCATGTGGGGGCAGGGGCCGTCTAGCTCCACAGGTAGCCACCCCCAGGCACGGGAGAAGCCCTGTGAGCAGGCCGGAGCAGAGAGCCAGAGGTGGTCGCTGCAGGGTGGCCTCTGTTACAGGCGTGGAGGGTGGCAAGCTGTGGAAGGGGTGGCTTTGGTGCGGGCTGCTCAGGGCTGATCCTAGACCACGGTGCCAGCCCCCTGCAGCCTTGCAGCCTGGAGCAAGTCCAGTCTGCATGATCCAGGATTAAGTCAGGGGCTCCTGTGGTGACCTATTGTGGCCAGCTTTTCTCCTGATGACCAGTGGGGAGGGAAACAGATGCTCCCCAGGCTGAGCTCTGGGCAGGGATCGCCTCTCCCAGGCTTGCAGAGGCTTGTCCCACCACGGGGCCAGCCCGGGCAGGGGCTGAGGGCTGTGTGGCCATCCCAGCTTCTGTTCCCAGAGCCCACCTTGGCTCTTCCTTCCAGAGGCCAAACTGGGGCATGTGTCCTCATTCTGGTGGCCTCTGTTCAGAAGAGATGTTGGGACACAGAGATGAAAGGGACTCAGAGATGATCCGCTCTTGGGGAAGCCCCGCGATGTTGCCCTCATCTGCATGTGTGTTGGGGACTAAGTGCCAGACCCAGGCTGGACAGAGGGACATATGGAGACAGAGCAGGCAAGGGCTGCACCCTCATGAGCAGCTGTTCTGCAGGAGGAATCGGAGTCACAGAAGGGCCTGGGAATCCCCTCGGGTAAGTCATCCATGAATCAGGCCTGCCGTAGACCCGGGCCAGACGGACTCACTCTGGCCCTTCCCAGCTGTGCCCCGGCCCCAGGGGGAGGAGCTGCGAGCCCCTCAGAGCCCACAGTCCCTTTGAGGCCAGCTCTGTCCAGTGGAACATTCCATTCATTCAGCTCTGTCCAGGAGAGTACTAACCACACGCGTCTATCGCGCACTTCAAATAGACATTTGTAAGTTTATTCATCCATTTGCTTAGAATTAATTAGTTAATTTTCTATTAGTTTCCAGTTAGTATTGGCATGCGGCTAGCGGCTGTGGACATGGACAGCCCTAGACCATGTTGGCTGCCTGGGGTCCCAGAATTCTGTACCCTGCATCCTCCTGCACCAATTCCAGGGCCAACACAGACCTCTCCCGGGTCCCTCCTCCAGTGCTCTGGTGCTACCCACCCCAGGCCTGCGAGTGGCTGTGGGCGGCTCTCTGCAGGGAGTGGCCACGGTAACAGGGGTGGCATGGGTGGCCTGGGTGACTGTGGATGTGCAGTGTGTGTGAGGCCCTTGCAATTCGGGGTGAGATGGGGGTGGGGGTAGAGGAGGTGACGCCCTGGCTGGAGTCCCCTGGGCTGCTGGATGACTCAGGATTGTGGTTAAGCGGCACTCCCCCCCACCCCCAGACAAGCTGGTCCACCAACCACTTGGTAGTCTGGGGCCTTTTCTCTGGGGCCCCTTGGCTTTGTGACTGGTCTTCCCCTCCATCTCCCTCCTTCTTGCTGGTCAGCCTCGGTGGGGGTGGGCTAGGGGCACTTTGCGGAGCTGGCACCTCGGACTGCGTGGACAAAGCCTCTGTCTGGGTGCTGCTTCTCTGTGCTCAGACCGGGCGGTTCTGTGCCGTCAGCACTTGGCAGCACCGTCTCGGCCGCCTTGGAAGCCTAAGGCATAATTTGCCGAAGCCCCAAGCTGCAAGCCGGTGATCTAGGTTCCCTACGGCCGCCTGCTGACACACGCGGTCCGCCTCTGTGGGCTCCGGCCGGAGGGAGCCACCCTTTCTTGGCTCCCAACTCCAACACTGTGGCCATGACAGGGGTCCAGGCAGGGCGTCCTTCCTGGACCCAAACTCCCTGTCCTAGCTGTCCATGTGGGGCTCCCATTCACCCCTCCACTCTTCCCAGCCTCTGTCACACACCCTGTGACACTGAGGACTCCACCCTGTCCCTTTCCCAGAAGGGTAGTGGGCTCCGTCTCATACCTCCCCTCCACGTTCGTCTTGAGGCCTGTTTGGCCATTTCTAGTGCAGGCTGGTTCCTCAGTTCAGAGGACACCCACAAGTTCACTCACTTTCTGTGCTTGTTTTTTGTTTTCTGAAATAGATTTATTAGATGTATTTCTTAAACGTAAAGGATGAGCCAGGAGCAATGGGGCACGCCTGTAATACCAGAGACTTGGGAGGCTGAGGCAGGAAGATCGCAAATTCCAGGCCAGCCTCAGCAACTTACCAAGACCCTGTCCCCCAAATTAAAAAGGGCTGGGGATGCAGCTCGTGGTAGAGTGCTTCTGGGTTCAATGCCCAGTACCAAAATATAAAATAAAAAAGTATAAAGAATACTAGAGCAGAACACCAGGTACCCACCTTCCCATTTAAGCAATGAGACAGGACAGTTAAGGTCAAAGCCCCAGGGGCCCTCTGCCCCCGCTTGCTCCCTCAATGACACTCTCCTGAACTGGCTGGTCTTTGTCAGGCCTGCCCGTGCCTGTGGTTCTTTGTCTGAACGACCTGTGTTTCCTTTGTATACCTTCGGCATTGCATAATTGCTGTCCTCTGCTCTCTGCTTGTCTGCACACTAGGGACTTTGAGATTCTGCTGTGAGGAGCTGGGTTTCTCTGCTTCGTTTATTTTGACAGCAAACCGCATTCCTCTGCAGGGGGAGGTGGTTCCTGCCCTGGGTTTGTTGGTGGGCTTCCCTGGCGGGGGGGGGGGGGGCCTGCTGCGGAAATGGCCAGGAGCCTTCTCACACACGTGGATGTGCAGGTGGCTCGGCTGGGCTACCGGATGCCCATCCCGGCCCTCCTACATGTTGCCAAAGCTCCCTCCCGAGCCCTGGGCCTGCTCCCACGCTACCCTGCTACCCCGCTACCCCTTCCTATGCCCTCGGCAGCAGCCTCTCGGGCGACCTTTGGCCCAGTTCCCACGGTGCGCAGTTCCGGGGCTGTGTCTGAACTTCCTACCTCCAGCCGGGACCCTGGAGCCTTCTGCTCTGCATCTGGTCTGCTCATTCCTCTCTCCCCCACCTCTGGGCTCTTTGGCCTCCTGCCCAGCCCCACCATCGGCCCGCAGTATTGCACTGAGTGATGTCACTGCCCAAAGGTCAGGTCCAGAATGTGACTTGACTGGAAACAGACCTTTTCAGGTGGAAAGAACTTAAGACAGGTCACCTGGGTTAGGGGTGGCCGGATTCCAGTGGCAGGGTCCTCATAAGAAAGCAGAGGATTGGCTAGGAAAGGCAGCAGAATACAACAGACACTAGTATGGCAATATGTAAATCAATGGATGTGTAACTGATGTGATTCTGCAATCTGTATATGGGGTAAAAATGGGAGCTCATAACCCACTTGAATCAAATTGTGAAAGATGATATATCAAGAACTATGTAATGTTTTGAACAGCCAACAATAAAAAAAAAAAAAAAAATTAAGAAAGCAGAGGAGAAGCGCGTGGGAGCCAGGAGAGGTGGGAGTACGCAGCCTCAGGCAGGAAGACCTCCCCGCCCCCACCGCAGAGCCTTCCCAGGAGCCTGGCCCTGCCACACCTTGGATTGGCACTTCTGGCCTCCAGAACAATTAGCCCCCAGTTTGTGGTGCTTGGTTAGGCAGCCACAGGACCCTGGTACACACCCCCTGCCAGGCTGTTGTAGGTAAGTGGCCCTTGCCACCAAAGGACTGCCCTGAAATACTCTGCCTTGGGCGTCTGAGCCAGGAGGGACGCGGAGGCAGGAGGAGCTCCCCCACCCACCTTCCCACCCCTCTTAGAGGAAGAAGGCCTTGCTGCAGGCCTGGCCAGGCCCCACCCAGGGAGCTGTTGGCCTAACACCCGTGACACTTGGCTGCAACTAGCAGTTTAATTGCCACCACTCCAGCAGACAGTAGGGCCATGAGGCGGGCCTGCCAAGCCAGCGCCAGCTGTCTCAGGGCACCGTGCCATGTGCCTTAGTACAGAGGGGCTGCTCTGGGCCTGTGTGTTGGGTGGCTAGCTGCCGTGCCCGGCCACGAGGGCAAATGCCCGCCTTGTGGAGGAGCAGCTGCGGGACAGGCTGGTGGAAGCTTTGCTGCTGGGGACCTTGCCTCTGGGCTCCCCAGGGTACACCTCCCTCCTTCCCTCCTCTCCCTCCATGGATGCCTGCACCGCCTTCTCTTCTCTAAAGCACCAGCCTTGCCACCCCCTAGGTACTCAAGTGTCGACCTTGACCTCTGCCTCCTCAGCACCCCCAGGCCAATCCCCCTCTCCTCAGTAACCCCTGGCAGGCTGCTCAGGGTCTTGGTCATGTCCTGGTCCAGCCTCTGTGGTCTCTCCGTAGATGTCCTCATCCCCACCCCATCTCCCTGCCACAAGCCCCTCCCTATACACAGCCAGGGGACACTTACCGTCCCTCTCCCATGCCAGGCTCCCACCACCTAACCCTTTCCCACCACCTAACCCTGGCCACAGTCCTGTTACTTACAGAGTCCTGGGTCCCCCCCACCCCCGTGTGTCCACTGTAAGCCCCGAGCACCAGGCTCGAACTGCTCCCTGCCTGGCCCTGACTACCTCTCTATCGGTGTTTCTGTCCCTGCTCCATGTCACCTCAGCAGGCATTCCCTCTGGGAAAGAGCCCTCCCCTCCCTGTGGTCCCTGCTGGGCTGAAGGATAACGATGCTCCAGTTGTGATGTTCCCGTTAGCTGGTTGCCTTGGTTCATCTGTCCCCTCTGGACCACAGGGGGTTTTTTGCAGAGCAGACAGTGGGCATTGTCCAGCTGATCCTGATAAGAGAAGGCTGGGGAGACAAAAAGTTGGCTGACTCCACACCCGGGAAACCCCACATCGGGCACACCACGAGGACGGGATGCTAGTTAGAGGTCACACTCCAGGTGTTTATGTCAACATACACTCTGCTGTCATATGCACCTAAAAAGAATAAAAAAGTCAATTTAAAATAGAAGTATCGGCCTTCTTGAGCTTTGGCTAAGAAGTAGCTCTTCCCTTTGCCTGCCTTCTGGGGAGGAAGGTCACGGTGATCCACTGTCTCCAGGGAGGGCGAGGAAGACAGTAGGAGTGGTCAGGCAGCGCTGGGCTTAAATTTAAGTTACCACCGTGAGTGCAGAGCCCTGCCCACTGCCAGGGCGCACTGGCCGCTGGTGGCTCCTGGTCTGTGGATATGGAGCACTGACACCCTTGCCGAGAGCTCTGTGGGCAGGTGCTGGTTGGGATCATAACGCGCTGGCTTTCAGTCCTTGGGCACCTACGGAGCAGGCAGTTTGGCTCCCGGTGGGAAGTGGAAGCGCCAGCTCCTGTCTCACTCTAAGAGGGACCCCGGCTCCCCTGGCCTCCCCTGGCCTCCCCTGGCCTCCCCGTCTCTCCTGCTCTGGGCAGACACCAGCCGAGGCCCCTGTAGGAGTGAAGCGCCAGCTCTGGCTCTGGTCAGCCTGCAGCGCTGGATGGATGGCTGAGCGTGAGGCCGTTAGCGGTGGAATCCGCCCCGGCTGGGCTGCCTCTCCCATCCCCTTGGTCCCCTTCCACGCTGACCTGGAGGGGCTCCCAAAGCCGCCGGCTGGCCCATGCCATCGACACCAGTGAACCCTGCAGCCGCCCCAGGAGCAGAGAGGAGCTGGCTTTTATTTATTCAGGAACAGACGAATCTTGAGGTCTAATAAAAAGTGCAGAGAAGATGCAGCCCCCGAGGCTGGGTCAAGGCTGCACTGGAGGCTGCTTGGTGGCTACGGCAGCAGCAACTGTGGCCGGGTCAGCACCCCGGGGCCATGGGACCCAGCTCCTTTATTTTTAATTCAGAGGGGTGGCAAACTTAAGTGGGCGAGTTTGGGAAAAAGCAGGAAATGAACAGAAGAGCCGTTTATTTTATTTATTTATTTTTGGTGTTAGGCATTAAACCCAGGGTACTTCACTGCTGAACGGCCACCTCAGCCCTTTTTATTTTACTCTATTTTGAGAGAGCGTCTCCTAAGTTGCAGAGGCTCACCTCAAATCTGCGGTCCTCCTGCCTCAGCTTCCCAAGTCAGCAAGATTCCAGGCATGGGCTGCAGCACCTGGCTCGGAGAAGTCACTGTTTAAAGTGAGCCTGCATGTCCCTGTAGCTGGCACTCACCGGGAAGGTTCCCAAGTCCCTGCATTAGGGAGGGGGGCATGGCAGGTGGCAGAAAATCTGAGCCCAGAGCATTAGAAAGTGTGCTTTCAGCAGATCCTCTCCCCACTCCTGCAGGACCCTCCCCAGGTGTGCACCAGGAGCAAGGTGGCACCACCCTGCCAGCTTGATGTCGGGGCCGCTGCTGCCCACGTCAGAGTCACGTGGAGGTTGCTTGCTTTCCCAGATAGCTGGGCCAGCCCCAGGGCCTCCTGGATGCTGTTGACAGCTCAGGCCACCCTGGGGACACCTCACAGTTTCTGTCCCCTCTCAGCGGGAGCGGGTCATGCCATGTGCTTTCTGGAGGGGACTAAGGTGAGGCTGTGGTGCTCGAGAGTTGTGCTTGGGGCGAGAGAACTGAACCCACTGCTGGGCCGGATGTGTGAGAGGTGGGTGGGGACAGAGAAGTGACCGTCCCTTTTCCTTTTGCCCCACGGGGAGCATGGGCTCAATCTGCGCATCCTTGCAGGCTGGGGCATGAATTTCCACTAAGGAAGACAGTCAAACCGAGAAGGCTCCCGTGGAGCACTGTCCCTGAGGGTCCAGCTGCATTTGGGGGCAGGACAGGAGGGAGGGACAACCATGGATGATTCCCTAACAGAGGGAGCATCTGAGGAGCCTTGACAGAGCAGCTGGTCCCCAGGCCCTGCTGGAGTGAGGGGCGGCCGCTGGCCTTAATTCTGTTGCTCACCCTGAGCAGGGTCCAAGCAGAGTGAGTGGGGCCCTCGTTCTTACCTGCGGGTTCTGGCTGCCCTGGGGCCCGGCCATGTCTAAGAGGCGAAGTGGTCCTCACCGTCCCTCTTTACCCTCCTCGGGCCCCTGGCTGCTTCTCCAAGTGGGCTCTGTGCCGGCGAGCTCCACTCTGCAGTTAGGAGGGTCTGAGAACTGTGACAGTGACCCTGCAAAGCCACCAGGGGTGTCCTGATGTGAGGTGAGGACTGAGGTGCTGCTTGAGAATCTTCTGGAAGGGGCTGTTGGTGACAGCACCCTGACTATGGGCAGGCCAGGGGGTGGGAGCTGGGGCTTGTGGCTGGCACAGCGAGTTCCCAGAGCTATGGCCCCAGGGCCCTGCCTCCCCGGAGCGCCAAGCCAGGTCCACTTGGGAAACTGAGCTGTCCTGGACGCCTCACTGTGCCTAATACGCTGTCATTGCCCGGGGAGTGTGAGACGGGGGGTAAGGGGTTACACAGCCCCAGAAACCTCCTCACTGTCCCGCCGAGGGAGGACCACGTGGGACCCACTCCTGGGACTTGGGCTGCCCACCTGAGCCCTGGACACCACAGGCAGTGGGCGGGAGCCTCGTTTCTCCTTGCAGCCTGGCCTTACCTCCGCACCCTGCTCAGAGCTGGCTCGTGACTAACTCAGGCCTCCTTGGAGCCAATGGGCGCCGCCGGGCTTTTGGTTTCACGTCGTCCCCTGCTTGGGCCAGAATGCATGCATTTTTAGGCACAGAGGAGAAACAGACCTTGAGCTCAACTATGCCATGGAGAACTGAGGGTCAAGGCTGAGCTGGGCCCTGCACAGACCACAGCAGTGAACCCAGAGCGGGCACAGCCCTGGCCGTGGCCACTCCCCCCGTTTCCGCCAGCTGGCCAGGCCGGTGGCCTCCCGGGCCTTCCTGGCTTGCCTGCAGGAGGGACACGGTGCTGGAGAGGCTGGTGTGGGATTAACAGGGCTTCTTTGTACTTTTTCTGTGGTTTCTAAACTTAATACAACGAACAGACATTACAGTTGTAATCGGAGAAAAAAGCAGAAATTTTTTCAGAGTCAGAGGAGTACACAGCTCACCCCCAGGCCCCCGCGATTCTCACTGCTCTGTCAGCGATGGTCCCTGGCGGGTGACAGTGTTTTAGAGGTTGAGTAACAGAAAACAGCTACAGCGAACGTGCCTCTCGATCCTTCTGGGGTGCTGGCTGGGGGTTCCATGGCTGCTGTAGCGAGCTCCCCCAAACTGGGAGGGCTAAAACTCTGCGGCCGTGCCCTCCCAGGGCTCTGGAGGCACCGCCTCTGACCTGAGCTTCGCTGGTCTGAATCGAGTTGTCTGCAAACCTGGGCTCCCTCCAGAGGCCAGGGGAGGCCCCGGGGCCTCTCCCAGCCTCCGGTGGCTCAGGCTCTCCCAGCCTTCAGGCGGAGTCTCACCCTCTCTCTCCACGTTCCCTGTCCTGCTCCGTGCAGCTACAGCTCCCTCTTACATGGGCACGCGTGATGGCCTTTAGGGTCCACCTGGGTGATCCAGGGTCATGTCCCCATCCTTCACTTAGTCACACCTACAGAGACCCTTTTCCAAATTGGTCACAGTTGCGGGTTCTAGGATCTAGGGCCCTTATTCAGCCCATTGCCGTGACCAAGACACTGTCCCCACCTTCTCTGTGTGCAGACTGTCCTGTGGGGCTGCCCTTCAAGCTCCTTGGGAGGGGGCAGTTGCTATTCCGTGTCTCCCAGGAGGCTGGAGGTTATACCCCCACCCCCGAATCCTGCAAGAAATGCCCTTGCTGTAGGCCAGTGCATTGGGGGGTCCTGTCCCAGGCAGGGAGGGGGTCAGGTGGCAAAGTGTCAGTGACACATCAGGGCCTTTGGCTCTGTCGTCCAGCTGAAAACAATACCGATACCGGAGCCTTACCTGGCCACGCATAACTCACCTGTGCTGAGGCAGGGATTGTAAATTTGGAGGCCTCTGGGGGGCAGGCACCTAGTGAGAATGTGTAAGAGACCTTGGGGACTGGAGCAGATGCCAAGGGAGGACTGCAGTCTTCAGGCCAGGAAGGAAGTGCCCCTGTCTGACCACATCCCCTCACTTTGTCAAGAGAAGCTAAAAATCTGGAGCTTTTAGGGAAGTAGCCTCAGTTTAACACTGACACAAATATCCATTTCCTTTAAACAGAAATGAGAAAGCAAAACCTATCTCTGCCTCAGTTTTGCAGGGACCCTTGCGGTGGGGATGACTCTACCCCACCGGGGACTTACCTGCTCTGCCCAATTCCTCCACCCCGCCCCCAAGACACTGACCAGGTGCTGGTGGGGACCCCGAGGTTCCAGGTGAGCAGCCCCTGGAACTCCAGTGGGAAAAGGCAGGGAGCTGCCCACCCCCTGGGAGCCGAGGAGTCTGGGGAAATGAGCAACAAGAGGACTTGCTCCCTCCCAGGGGACTGCCCAGACTTACTGACTCATGCTCTGTGGTAGGAATCTTCCAGGAAGCCTCTGCTGGGGTGGGGACGGCAGCTCCCTCTGACACAGAGGCTGGCAGCATAGGGCACCTTCGTAGGGTTCATCCTGGGCAGGTGCTCTGGAACCTTCTCCCAGCTCGCATGCCTGGGGAGGTGGCCATCTCCCAGCCAGCCCAGTCGGGGTGCCAAGGAAGGGCCGGGCCAGTGGGGCCAGAGGCAGGCGAGGCAGGCAGCAGGAACTGGGCTTTTTAAACACTTAAACCCCAGGAAATCGCGGCATCGCCGGACGGGGAAAATGAAAGACTTTGGAAGTCGCCAGGAATTTGACTCTGCGAGTTGGTTTCCAAGAGCCTAAGTTAAGCATCTCCAAGTGGATATTAAAAAGAAGCAGCGAGGCTCAGGGCGGCGGGGGCTGGAGGGGGTGGAGAGAGGACGCCGCCGCCGGAAGCTGGACGCTGGACGGCTGAAGCCACCGCTCCGAAGGCCAGGCGGCCGGTCCTCGCGCAGGAGGACCCTGGGCGCGGCGGGATCCCTCCGGACCCACCTCTGGCCTCCTCTCCCCAGCCTCCCCCCTCCCGTCTCTCTCCTCGCTGCCTTTCCCTCCTGTTTTGAAGAGACAATGCTACTTCAGTTTGGAGCACAAACATATGATCAGCACATGGAAATGTGGTAATTTGGATGCATTCGTGATTGCAACAGATTGAAGAAATTAGACCAGACAAAGAGTGTTTTTGGAGGAGGAGGAGGAGGAGGCAGAGAGAGGGAGGGCGACGGACGGGTGAGAAAGGGGAGGACGCCTGCCTCTGAACCAGGGCCGCTGGGACTCCCGCCTGCTGCTAAATATACCCGTAGGAATGGAGAGGGACCGGATCACAGGTAGGCAGACGGCCCTCCTCGCCCCACTCCCCCTCCCAGTTCCCCGGACTGGGCTCTATTGATGCTGCGGGAAATAAGCACCCAAGGGTCACTTTTACTCATTTTTGGAGAAATATTTTCCTTTTGACTGTTCTCAGTTCGTGGGGTGGAATGTTTCTCCCAAACCTAAGCGCTTCCAAGTCTGGCTTTTATTTAAGCTCGGCTCTCCTCTCTCCTTGCAATTTCTCTTTCATTTTCCAACGTGCCAGTTTTGCATCTGCGTCCACGGTGATGTGGGCACTAAGGCCCGGGCAAGGGTGGGGGCCTGCAGTGGCGCTCGGGGTGGGCGCCGCCAGGCCTGTTTGTCCACTGTGTGGTTTGTGTTCTTGCTGCCAACCGAAGTCTGTCTTCAAGGCTGTCTTGGTCTCCTCCCCGAAATAGCTTTTCTGGGCCTCCCTGGCAGTTGATTATAGAGGTGGAGGCTCCCGGCGCTCGGAGGAGGCGTGCGCGCGCGCATGTGTGCGCTCTCGTGTGCATGCGCACGTGCACATGTGGCTCCCGCGGACCCCCAGCAGGCACGGGCCGTGGGGCGGGGTGTGAGTGGATAAATGAAAGGGAGGCGCCTCCTGCTTTGGCCTCCCCAGTGAGGAAACCCGATTTCCAGGCCGAGCCCTGGAAGTGCCGTGGCGCGGCGAGCAGGGCTGCGCTCCTCGGGATGCGCTGGAGACTGTGCCCACGCGTGGGCGCACCCCTCTGAGCCGGGTGCCAGGGGTCGCCCGCGGGTGCAGAATCCTCAGGTGTGCGCCGCGCTCCCGGCTCCTGGTGTCCTGAGGTGCCCTGGTCATGCTCAGCCTAAGAACGCCATCCCATAAGTGCCCGTGGCCCTGGTCTGTCCTTGTGTTGGGGATCCTGTGTGTGCAGGGGGTCCCTAAAAGACCCCTCAGTGGAGCTGGGGATGTGGCTCAAGCGGTAGCGCGCTCGCCTGGCATGCATGCAGTCCGGGTTCGATCCTCAGCACCACATACAAACAAAGATGTTGTGTCCGCTGAAAACTAAAAAATAAATATTAAAAAAAAAAAAAAGACCCCTCAGTGGCCGTTTGGAAGGATGGGATCCTCCCCTGCCACTCTTGAGGCAGTGTCAGAATTGGCTGGGCAGCTCTGAGAGGCCGGCCGGGAGGGTCCTGCCGTGGGGAGTGGGGAACGTGCAGTATTTTGGGGCACATAATAATAGGCGTGGTAGACGGAGCCCTGGAGGTGGGCAGCCAGAGACCCGCAGGAGGATGGCCGGCTGTGAAAGTGCAGCCCTGCTGGTCCTTCTTGAGGTCAGGCATAGGTGCAGAGCCCGGGTGCCCTGGGCCATCGGCAGGGACTGGGGCAGGGGGCACTGGGAGAGACCCTCTCTAGGCCTGGGCGTGGGATGTGGAGCTGACCCCAGAGCAGGCCTCCTCCCACAGGCTGCCCGGAGAATGGACCTCTCTGCCTCCTCAGCTGCAGCTCCGGAGGACAGGTCACTCCAATGTTCTGGCTGGAAGGGGGCCTCTGGTCCAGCCTTTATTTATTTATTTATTTATCTAGTCACGCTGCGGATCACACTCCAGGCCCTGGGGATGCTGGGCAAGTGCTCTACCCGTGAGCCACACCCCACCTCAGCTTTCATTTTATAGATGACCATGCCGGACCCCACTGGGCGACTACCTGGGGATCTGAATGGCAGAGCACAATCCCTGTTTGGATGTGTTTTTATTTTAAAAAGAATTTTTTCCCTTTCTTTTTTTCCCCCCTCCTGAAACCCCGTTGTAAACCGGCACTAGGAGCCGGGAGGAGGACCCAGAGCTGTCTCCCAGCATGCTTTGCAGGCCGCCAGGCCTCCCCTGTGGTCCTTGGCTGAGCTCTTGGCTCCGGTTTCTGGGCAAGTTCTTGTCCAGTCCCTGCTGGGTGACCTTGAGGAGGTACCCATGAGGCCCCTAGGTGGCATCCCTTCCTCTCTGCCTTCCTGGGCGCTGGGCCCTCTGGCTTGTGCCCCTTTGTCCCACCATCAGTGGTGACAGCTCCTTTCGTCCTTACCAGTGATCCAATGGGCCATGGGGCTGGGGGCAACGGTGAGTGCATGTGTGGTCAGAGGCCTGTCCTGCTGGGTGCCCCACCTGCCGATCCCTAGACACAGCTGTGGACGCTGCTGCTCACACCCCTGGCTGTTGGGTCCAGCCTGGCTGCCCAGCCGCTGTCTGGGGGTGGTGGTGGCCTGCTCCTGTCCTGGTGGGTCCATGGTGGTCTGCCCAGCCTCAGGGAAGGAACTTCTGCAGATGCCAGTGGCCCTTGGATCTGCTTCCTCTTTCTTCTTCTCTCCCCTCACCTGCCTCAGGAGTGGGGAACCCTGGGGTCCTCCCCCCCCCGGGCCCTGACTTCTCTGAAGCCACTGCCTTCCCCTGGAAGATGCTGCCTGCTTGTCAGCGGGGTGTGAGTCACGGAGCGGGACAGGCTGCCGAGGCACAGAAGGCCATTCCTCCAGCCAAGGTCGGGATTTCTTGTTCTGGACTGGCTTTGTGGCTTTTACAAATTAAGCAGTTTTATCTTGTTCCAAGAGCTTGTACTTCAGTAGGGAGAGCGTCTCCAAGAAGGGGACTTCCCCTGGGAGCTGCTGCTCAGGGGGCCTCGGGAGGGTGGGAGCGGCCCCGGGGGAGGCTGCGTAGCCACGAAGTCGCTGTGCGGTCACCATGCTGGCACAGCGTCCTGGAGCTGCCCGGCCGCCCTGGCCCTGGGTGTTCTGCTGGTGGGTATTTGGCCAGTGCAGAGGGGCACAGCTGGGCTCTGCTCCCGTCAGGGTGGGCCCTCTGCCGTGGACCGGCAGGTAGCTGGAGGTGCCTGGAGTCTGTGCTTCCCTGTCCCTTCTGTCCTTGCTTTGTGGCCCCTCATCTATGAGCCCCCGGGGAGTTGGCATCCTGGCCTGGATGGGCGCTGTGGCCACCGCTTCCTGCCTGCGCGGAACTCTCCGGCTTGGCTCTCAGCTCCAGGGTGAGAGGTTCCCCTGGGGCCCTCCGCGCTGTCTTCCTGCTCTGACCTGCTCTGACCTGCTCTGACGGGCGGGGACTTTGGTCCCTGTGGGATTTCCTGGTGGCTCACTCAGGAGCTTGCTCTTCCCAGCTCTGGAGGCCAGAGTGCAGGTCAAGGTGCGCGGGGCTGGCCACTCCAGAGCTCGGGGGCATCTGCTCTGCAACTCTCCCGGCAGCTGGTGACATCTTCAGCACTCCTTGGCTGGTAGCCTCCTCACTCCAGCCTCTTCCTTGTCACACAGCCGCTCCCCTGTCCCTAATGCCCCTATTTCTTATAAGGACACTCGTGGATTTGGGACCCACTGGGTGACCAGGGATCATCACATCTCCAGATCCTTAATTCTGTCTCCAGAGACCCTTTTTCTGAATAAAGCCACGTTCACAGGCTCCCAGGGGACCTCATTTGGGGGCCACCATCCATTCAGTCCCCATGTGTCCTGGATGCACAAGAGGTTCTGTGTCCCAGACCCACACTGGCCTGCTGGGCCATTGCTGTGGCCACTGGCCCCTGCACTTGGTCACTTACTCCTGGTGATGTGAGGAGGCCCAGCCCTGTGTGGAATTCCAGGGGCAGGTAGGAGCCCTCCTGTGTCCCTGAGCCCTCCTGTGCCCACAGCTCCCCAGGGCGGTCTGGGCAGTGGGCAGAGGAGTAAGGCGGGGGCGAGACTCACAGATCCCAGTCAATATGATTGCTCGCGAGCTTCATGTCTGCCCAGAAATTTTTCTGATTCGTGTTTGTTTCTTTGTGAAGTCCCTCTAAGAGTGACAGAAGCATCACAGTGCTGTGCATTAAAGAAGGGCCCTAGATAGCCACATAGCACGAGATCAGGGCTGCTTCCTACTGTCTGGGTGGTCACTGTGGACACTCTGTTCACAGGGACTTGGGGTGCCCAGGGCTCTGCCTGGACTCTGACCTGGAGATTGTGTGGATGCTGTTTATTCATTCATTCAACAAACCGTGCCCACTGCGTACCTGCGCTGGGTACCATAGAGAACAAACTGGACGGGGCCTTGACCTAGGGCTGCGCAAGCCCTGCATCACGTCACTAGGATACCTGCGTGACAGAGCACAGAGGTGCATCCTGTGGAGGGAGGGAGCTGGGTCAGGAAGGCTGCCCTCGGGAAGACGCCTCAGGCCGAGCTCGGAAGGTGAGGGGTGGACCAGGCCCCAGCCAGGCCTGCCCCAGAGCTGCAGGGCCTGAGGCCTGGGGGCTGAGGGAGTCAGGAAGAGACTGATGCTGACGGCTTCCTGGGTGCTGTCAGGGCCTCCTTCCTGACCCGCAGGTCTGGGGAGGCCTCGTCTCTCACTGCGTGGCATGTCCACTGCCTGCCCGGTGCTGGCACACCCGGGGCCTTGGACCTGTGAGTGGCTGTGTTGGAAGGTCCTGGAGGGGAAGCGGCTCAGGATGTGGCTCTCTGGACTCAGGCATTTCCCACGTCCCACCCCGCACCCCAGGCTCCTCTGACGTCCACTGACACAGCCCTCCTCTGCCATCCCCGCCTCTGACAACCTCACCGTTGGAGGGAGTGGGGAAGGAGACCCTCGGCTTCCTCCCTGGCCCCAGGGGCTCATCTCACTCCACCCTCGGATGGGTTTGACTGCCCAGCCTGCTCCACTGGCCCAGGACTGCGCTGCCCTCCTGCCCTCCTGCCCTCTTGCCCTCCTGCCAGGTTGGACGCTGCAGCTTCCCACTGGGCCTCCTGCCCCCAAACCACACGGGCAGCAGGGTGCCCCCAGAGCTGCCCTTGAGCCCCACGCTGTTGTGTGCGGGGCCTGGGGCGCTGCCTGGCCGCCCCTGTCCTTGGCGGAGGCTCTGGGTGCCTGGGCGCAAGCCACCTGTGCAGAGAGCCCGAGGGTCCCCTGAGGGGCTCCTGAAGCCCAGGCTGGGCAGCGGCTCTCAGGACCGGCAGGGCCAGTGTGCTCTGGGGAGGGGTCTGGCATGGGATGCGGTAGGTGTGGGGACCCCTCTTCCTAGTAGGCGGCCCCCCTTTGGAGAGCTAGTTGGGCCCTGGCCACACCAGACTCAGGGCAGAGCAGGACAGCTTCCAGCCCCGGGGCTTCTGTCTGCTGGGGTTCAGGTCTCTGCCCCCAGATCCACCCCTCTTCCCTTCCCCCTCCCCTCCCCCTCTCCCCTCCCCCTCTCCCCTCCCCCTCTGCCCCTGTCCCTCTGCCCCTGTCCCTCTTCCCCAGCAGTTGCAGCCCCAGGTCCTCCATCCACAGCCTCTTCTTGACCTTGTCTCACATCGTCCCATTGGACACAGCTGGTTCCGGTTCACTTAGTGAACATGTCTTCCAGGGTTCTCCCGAGTCCTAGTCTACGGTGAGGAGAGAGAGGTGCGATGGCTGGTTGCTTGGGACTCACAGCCTGCACTGGATGTTAGGGAGCAAATAAACAAGTCGCTAGATGGCTTTAGACGAGGGCTGTGAGGACGCTCAGAGAGAAAGGTGCACTTCTTGCTAGGTCAATAGCAAGTGCAAAGGCCCTGAGGTTGAACTTCATCAGGCTTGAGCGCTGGAGTGTGATGGAGGAGGAGGACAGGCCTGAAGCCCCCGGACAGGTGGGACCAGGTCATGCGGGGCCTTGGAGTCCCTGGTGAGGACTTGACTTTATTCTTGGCTATGGTGGGACCTCAGTGCCCTGCAGCTGCTGGGTGGCTGGTGGCAGGAAGGAAGGGGAAGCAGGAGGCTGGAGGGTTGGGGACTTTGTAGTCGTTGCAGGTGGGGGGCTCCTTGCTAGGGGCCCCGGGTGTTCACAAAAGACACAGGCTGATGTGTCGGCTGGCCCTGGCCTCCTGCTCCTTTAGGACAGGTGTGTGCTGCTTCTGGGCCGAGCTGAGCTTTGGTTCCCTTGGCAGGGGTGCGGTGCTGTGGCCTGACCCTGGGAAGGTGGCCCTAGGAACCTGGTGGCCTCAAGGCAGGGATGCAGGTGTAGGTGGAGGGAGCGCTGCTCGGAGCCCCATTTCCTCCCTGGCAGGGCCATGGCCAGCCCCGTGGGACCCTCTGCGTGGTAGCCTTGTGCCTAGTGCCTGGGCTCTGCCACCGTCCTGTGGCTTCCACGTTTCTCCCCAGCTTTGGGCCCCTGACTCAAGGCGGGGTGAAGATCCCAAAGGCCCTCAGCTGGCCCTTGGGGCTGGGGCCGAGTCAGAACCTCCCTCCCCGCATTGCAGCACCAGCCAAGGTCAAGGGCTTCCAGTTCCATCCCTGGGAGAGGCCTCCAGACCAGGGAGGCTGCTAGGAGGCCAGGCAGCCCCTGGGGCGTGGAGTCTGTGTCCTTCCCGTGGCCCCTGGGGTTGGGCCATGACCCCTCAAACCCTGCACCCCAGCTCTGCTCTCCCTGCCTCCGCCCCGCTCCAAGACAATGCTACCCTGCTGCCCCGTGCGTTTCCCCAGCGCCCTGCCCTCCGCGTCCCGGGCCACTTGGGAGAGACACAGTGCGGGACTTTCAGGCACTCCTGGAGGGCGGGTGCCTCCCCTGAGTCCCCGCTCTGTGGGCTCTGAGCCTGCAGGTGGCCCTGGGGGCACAGCTGCTCAGGAGCCTGGCCACGCACCCAGCTGGGCACCTTCCCAGGAGCTGTGAGAGGGACTCGTTGACCTGGGGATTGACACTACCTCCTGGTGGTGGCTGTGAGCCACCCCCAGCTTTTTGGGGCCTGCTTTTGGGGTCATCCCAGGCTCATCCAGGCCCCTCGGGCAGACTCCCCTGATTCTGACCTTTCCTGGGTGACATTTCTGCTCACCCGAGGAGGGCCATGAGCAGGTGTTGGGGACACAAGAGATTTGACAGCCTCTGTAATAAGTTGGGGGGGTCTGTGCACCCCACCCCTAGAGCCCCTAACCCTCACAGCCAGGGCCTCACTGTCCCCCAGAGGCCCGCTGCCTGAAGTCGGTGGCACTGGAGCGAGCTGTATGGAGGCGCTCCAGCCGCATAGGCCCTGCTTTTCTGTGGCCTCACCTCTGGAGCAGAGGTCCCCATGCTCTGTCCCGGGGGCAGCTGGCTCCCCAGCGCAGGGCTCTCGGCCGGGCCGGTGTGTCCTGCTAGCTGTCCCCGTCTTGGGACGGAAAGAACTGGAGCCCCGACATGTTCACACATGCAGGAGTCTCCAAAGTGACCTGGTCCTGAGGTTGGCGGTGAGGGAGGGGGGGGGCTCCCCCAGGCAGGGGGTCTGAGCCCACGCACCTGTGATGTTTGTGGGTTGGGGTGCCCCTGGGAATTGGCGGCCGAGGTGCGGGCAGAGGGGTTCATTTTATGCCCCCCATGCATGGGGACCCCTATATTGCCAGCGCGGGATGCAGGGGTCAGCTCTGGGGGCGGGGCAGCGGGGAGGGGCTGGCCCAGGGCAAGGCGCCCAGGGGCCGGTGCAGAGCGCCTCTTTCCCAGCAGGTGGCGCTGCCCGCTCTCGAGAGCCCGCTGCGCCTGGCATTTTCTCTGGGTCTCAGCGGACGCGGCTGCCTGCCTGCTGGACGCAGGCCAGGGAAGGGGCGAGGGAAGGACGAGGACAGAAGGAAGCCCCCAGGCAGGCACAGGACAGGACACCTGGGAGGGGCCAGTGAGAGCTGGAAGCTCCCGGCTCAGGACAGGGGGACAGGCAGGGGTCCCGCCCGCTCTGTGCCTTTTTCATTTCCCGATTTGGGGTCCCTGTGTCTCAGGCCCTGTATTTCCCCACCCCCCTGAGAAAGAATTCACGATGCAGAGAAAATGACAGGGTCACAGTGCTCGCCCTCGTGCCCACCCGGCTCCGCAGTGGCCTCTGTGAGCTTCCTCCGGGCCGTCCCTCTCCCCACCCGCGGTCGGCTTTGGGGGTGCGTTTCAGCACACGAGGCCCGGAGCCCTCGGCCTCCGCCCGCTGGTGTGGACCCAGGACTGTTGGGGGCTCTCTTCCTTCTCGAGGGGACATCTGTGTGTCACAGAATGTTCAGTGCACTGTTCCCAGATTTCGACAGGTGGGCACACTGTGCACCCCATCAGAATTCAGGGCGCCCCAGGGAGTCCCTCAGCCCCTCCCACCTGGCCGCTGCCCCGCCCACCGCAGGCGGACTTGCTGGTTTGCGTGTTGGGGAGCCCCGCGCCCCTGGGGACACCCGCACTCAGCTGACCGCCGGGCTGGCTCACTGCGCGAGTGCTCTGTGGCTTTCCAGCCCTTTCCTGTCGTGGCCCCTGGCTGTCCATCAGGGCCTGTGAGCAGCCTGTGAGCTGGTCAGCAGGGTGTCCGCACCAGGCCCTCCCTGGACAAGCGCTTTCCTTCCCTTTTGCTAATACCTAGAAACAGAAGCCGGAGCCCAGAGGAGCGGAACCTGAATTCCAGGAACCCGCCTGGCCTTTCCCAGAGTGGCCGCCCCATCACAGTCCCTAGCAGTGCGAGGTCGCCCCAGGTGCTGGCCAACGTTTGGTGGTTGCTCTGCCCTTTAGTCTGCGGGTGGCGTGGAGGGGTATCCCATGTTGGCTTTCGTTTGCATTTTCCTGGTGACTTACCGGCCACTCATAGTCTCTTCCTTGTGAAATCTCCTTTCAAATCTGTTGCCCCTTGTAACATTGAGCCGCTGCCCCCACCCCCCTTCTGTTAGTCCCAGGGATTGAGCCCTGGGCACTTAACCACTGAGCCACATCCCAGCCCTTCTTATACTTTATCTTGAGACAGGGTTTTGCTAAGTTGCTCAGGGCCTCACTAAGTTTCTGAGGCTGCCTTTGTACTCAAGATCCTCCTGCCCCAGCCTCCCAAGCTGCTGGGATGACAGGCGTGTGCCACCACACCTGGCTACTTGATTCCCTTTTCCTCGTTCCTTCTAGACAGTTTCTGGATTCAGATATATGGGTTTTTTGTTTGTACATATTCATTATTTATTATGGTATTGGATACTGAATCCAGGGGTGCTCTACCACTAGGCCACACCCCTAGTCCTTATTATATTTTGAGACAGGGCCTTGCTAAATTGCTGAGGCTGACCTCAAACTTGAAATCCTCCTTCCTCAGCCTTGAAATCACTGGGATTATAGGCATGCTCACTGTACTTTTTCTAATAAAAGCATTTGAAGCTCCCCTCTAAGCATCATTTTAGCTTCATTCCATTTCTTTGATATGCTGTGTTTTCATAGTCATTCTACTTAAAAATATTGTAAAATTTCTCTTGTGATTTCTTTTTAGATACATGGGTTTTTAGAAGTATATTATTTAAACTGCAGATAGTCAAGATTCTTCTAAATATCAAATAGTTATTGGTTTCTAATGCAATCCTATTTTGGCCAGCCAACACATTTTACAAGATCTCAATCTTTTCAAGTTTGAGATTCATGACCCAGTATACAGTGTGTCCTGGTAAATGTGCCATTTTCACTTAAAAAGAGCATGTATTTTACACTTGTTGGGGACAATGCTTTGTATTTGCTGATTAAGCCAGATGTGGCGGTGCAACATGTAATCCCAGTGTTTTGGGAGGCTGAGGTAGGAGGATTGCAAGTTTGAGGCCTGGTTCAGCATTGTAGCAAGACCCTGCCTCAAAATAAAAAATAAAAAGGGCTGGGGATGTAGCTCAGGGTAAAGTGCCCCTGGGGTCAAGTCGCAGTGCCAAAAATTAAAAAATAAAATAGTATTGCTGATTAGGCCAAGGTGGTTAGTGGCGGTCTTCAGATTTCTGTTTTTCAGCTGCTGAGGATGGGGGTTGCTACCTTCTGAATGTTTTGTCTCTAAAATTTACGAAGTTGAAATATAATACCTCATGTAGTGGGGCTGGGGTGACACCCCTGGGAAGTGATGAGGTCAAGAGGGTGGAGCCCCATGAATAGAACCCGGGCTCTTTTGAAAGTGGCTGGAGGGAGTTGGTCCTTCCTACCTGCGGGACAGCATCCGGGACTTTCATTTGGGGAGGGAGCCAGCCTTCGCCAGACCTGAGCCTGCTGGTGCTTTGACCCCCGGATCCCAGATTCCAGATGTCACTGTCTGCTGATCCTCCATTACCCAGGCTGCGGAGTTTTGTTGTAGCCTCCAGATGGACAGAGACCCTGTTCCAGCCTCCAGCGAGGATTGTGGAGTTGCTTGTCCATCCTCGCGTGCTGTGAAACTCTTTTGCATACACATTTGTGATTTTTATGTCGTCTTGACAAATGGACCCTTTGATCAGGATGAGACGCGCTCCTTTATCTGTGGCGATGATTTTAGCCTGGAGTTGGCTTTAGCCACCTGCTCCTGCAGCCCCGGAGGCCCCTGCGTTTGCTGTCTGCAATTCGGACCTCTTTCCAAACAGAAAATCTCCACCTGTGCTCACGCCCGAGGCGCAGCTTTTGTTGCCAGGATGGAGTTGGGTCTCGCCATTTTCACCCATTCTCCATTCTCAGGACCTCCGCCTTCGATTGGTGTTTTCAGGCGACTTATATTCAATGTACTTATGGGCGTGGCTGGGTTTGCAACCTCCGTTTCTCTTTGTTTCCTCTTCTTTTAGGTTAGTTGGATATTATTCAGGATTCTATTTTAACTTACGTCTGGCTGTTTACTCACACCTCTTTGGATTGGTGTAGTAGAAGTTGCTATGTGTTCAAATCTGCGTTATCAACTTTTCAAAATCTACTTGGAATTAGCATTATGTTTCTGCCTGAAAAAAAGAAAGCAGGGACCATGGCGCTCTAAGGGAACATCTGTCTGCCACTTCCCATCCTCCGTGTGATAGCTTGATGTATTTATCACACCTGCATACACTTTATTTTATTTTTCTTTCCTAACAGTCTTTCTGAATTTTTCTTTTTTTCTATTTAAAATGGATACCAATTTTTTTTTTAAAAAGTATCATTTTTTTTTTTTTAGGTATAGGTGGACACAGTACCTTCATTTTATTTTTATGTGGTGCTGAGGATGGAACCTAGTGCCTCACGCATGCTAGGCAAGCACTCCACAACCCCAGCCCAAGAATGCAAATATTTTGCTTCAGAAAGTTCTATCCTTTTTAAAGAAATTAAAGTTAAAAGATAATCTTTCCGATTTGCTCCTTTAAATATTTCTCGTAGTTACAATGTTTCCTGCAGGAGAATTAGCCAGGTGGCAGCCGCTTCTCTCCTGGCAGGGATGTGGCCTTCCATGCTCTGCCCACAGCCGCCAGCAGCCACCTCCCTGCTGGGAGCTTAATCCTCCTCATTGCCAGAGGGTACAGCAGTCAAATCGCTGGTCAGGGTGGCTGAGTGACAGGACAGTGACCCCGCCTGGGGACAGGCTCCACCCTGGTGAAATTGGGGCCTCTCTGCTTCTGCTGGCAGATGGGGTCTGTGTCAGCTGCAGGCCGTGACCCCCAATGTTGCAGCAGACCCTAGCAGCTCGCCACCGATTTCTCCTTTCTTGCAAATCCAAAGAATGAAATCCAGAGATTCCATCCTCAGAGGATGAGCGAGGGCAGGAGTAGGACTTAAACATGTGCATAGGACAGAACTACCGCAGGGCGAGAGGGGACCCCCTAGTCTAGTGTGTATATAGCACTTGGGAAACACTGTTGGTCTGAATTCATGCTACTCAGGGTTGGACAAGGAGCCACACTGTCGGTTAGCCCTGCGATCCTATTCCGCCTGCCCCACTTCTGTTTTTTGCTGCTCCTTGGGAAGGGGAGGTTGAGGTCGTGACATGGTGGGTGCTTGGGGTTCCTGCTGGGCGCTGTGTGGAGCGGGCATCAGCACCAGGCTGGTGGCACAGGTCAGTGTGCCCTGGTCTGCTTGGAGAGCTGCTGGTGTGACAGGCTCAGGGGCCACTGTACTCGGGCTTGGGCCACTGCCGCCTGTCCACCACCTCCACTAGCATGTGTCTGCAGACGCGTCTGGTCCTCTCCCCACTGGGGGGCAGAGTTGGGGGACAGGGGGCTGCTACTCCTTCCTGTGCAGCCCAGAACACTGGGGTCAGCTCCAGAGGTGTGCGAAGAGTGGCCCCTGAAGGAAAGAGCCCTCTCTTGTCCCCGCCCCGTGCTTCCTGGGGTGGGGGGCGGAGGAGAGGGCGTTCAGGCTGGGGGCTGCCCAGGCCTGACAGAGCCTGGCGTTTGCGGGGTCTCCCTGCCGGGGCCTGCTCTACGCATCCGCGAGCTGTGCATGTTCTCCAGGAGAAAGCTCATCCCTGGCCAGAGCCCCAGATCCGGAAGAGGGCCTGCCCGTTCCTTCCCCCGCAACCTACGTGCAGAGGAAACGATTCACACCCGAGCGCTCACTCGGGTGGAGTCCAGGCAGGCAGCAGAAGGTTAGAGGAGCAGAAGGGAGGAGGCCGTGGGGTGGGAGGAGGCGTGGCGGGGGAGAGCTGCCGTCCACACCTCGAAGGCCCCCGGCAGATCTGAAGTAGGTGTCCCAAGTCCAGGCCCGGTCGGTGAAGCTGGAGAGCCTGTGGGTGAAAGAAGAGGAAGTGCATGTGTGTGTGTGTGTGTGTGTGTGTGACTGTGTGTGAGTGTGAGTGTGTGAGAGTATGTGTGTGAGTGTGTGAGTGTGCATGTGTGAGTGGGTGAGTGTGTGTGTGAGTGGGTAAGTGTGTGTGACTGTGTGTGAGTGTGAGTGTGTGAGAGTATGTGTGTGAGTGTGTGTGAGTGTGTGAGTGTGTATGTGTGTGATGCACAGCTCTCATTTCCATCTCCCTGTCTTCCCGAGCTCCAGAAAGCATTTCCGTGAGCCTCTCCACCCTTCCCGACTGCGCGTGGGGGGACACACACGCACGCGCACACACACACACACACACACACACACACGCCCTCTGACGGGCGAGCCCTCCTGTGGATTGCACCTAGGCCTGGCAGGAAACTGGCCCTGGGAACTGCAGGCCCCACCTTTGGCACAAGACTGTGTTTTTGTTGCTGGTCATTCATGGCAACAGAGGGGCCGAGGTGGGGGCATCTACTTTCAAAAGCAGATTTTGCCTAAGTGTTGGCAGTGGAGGGACAGACCAGTGGCTCTGAGGCCTTGGGAGACACATTGTGTCCCCTGGGGTCTGTCAAGGTCAGGAGTCTCCACCCCCAAGGTTGGGCACCCTTCCTCATGAGCTTCGGTCAGGGGGAAGGCTGACCTCACAGAGACCCCCGGAGGCCCTGCGGTGAGTCGAGGGCCAAGGTCAGGGCATGAGGTTCCACGCCAGGGAGCCTTGGTCAGCTCCAGCCCAGCAGTGGGAAGCTGTCCAGTGTGACCCTGGTCCTGGGCCTACACCAGGACCCCACGTCTAACGGGGAGCAGGGGGGGGAGAGCGGCAGAGAGTGAGGGGAGGGGCGAGGGCCAGGCTGCTCTGCGTGGACGGGGAAATCCGCCCAGGCTGGCTGACCGGAGCTGGGGTGAACAGCCATGTGACCTTAACCGTGAGACAAAATAAGGGATAGGGCTTGGCTGCCGTGGGGGAGGGGCCCAGGCTGCTGGGCCCCCTGCTGAGGCCTGGAGCTGTGTCCTGGGGGGCCAGAAGAGCACCCCAAACAGCCCCGCCCGGAACATCACGAGGGATTCGGAGGCCACAAGTCTGAAACCCAGGTGTCCACAGGGCTGCAAGGGAATCGGCCCCAGGCCTCTCTCCCAGCTTCTGGGTGGGGTGTCCCTTGGCTTCGGCAGCGTCCCTCCAGGGTCTGCCACCTCTTGACGTCGCCTCTGTAGTCTGTGACCAAGTCGCCAGTCACTGGGTTAGGGACCCAGCGTGCCCTCATTTAAGTACATTTCACCCTTTTCCAAGTAAGGTGACTGTCACAGGTATTGGGTGAGCACTGGGATTCGTTTTGGGGGATGCAATTCAACCTCACCCGAGGGCTCCCCAGGGCGTGGTCCTCAGGGGGATGTGGAAGGCCAGCCAGGGCCCAGCAGGAGACCGTGTGTCCCGAGGGCTTGAGATCCTGTGGGGAAGGGGCTCTGGTCGGCATGGAGGCTGCTCACACGGAGGTGTGGTGGGCGCAGAGGAGCTTCAGGCTTAGCCAGATACAGGACTGAGGTCCTCCAGAAACTGCCCGGTACCAGGCCCCCGGGAGACGCTGGAACGAGGAGTGTGACGCGTTACATAAACAGGTGTTTTTCTCACCGTTTTCACTTTGTGACCGTGAAATGGGACATTTCACAAAATAGCGAGTCCCCCATGCCCAGAAGTTTCCAGCAAGGACCGTGTGAGCGTGGCTCAGGGCTGCGGAGAAGGGTCTTTCAGAGGCTCAGGGCTGTTGTCGTATGAGGACTTGAATTCCAAAGGATCTGGGCACTTGCCTACCACCACCAGGCCCCGGCTGCGCCTGTCCCCGGGGAAGGGTTGACAGTGGCTCCCCGCCTCACCTTGCTCTGTCCTTTTGACCACCAGTGGTGACAGAAGATTGCTGCACCTGGTTCCTATGGAAACAGAGGCTCTGTCCCCACCCGCTCAGCCTGAGCCTCCACGTGGAAGCCAACGCACAGACGCACAGGTGCTGGGAAGGCACGTACGATAGTCGAATGTGCATGAGAACACGCATGTGGGTGGCACATGAGTGCCCACGTGTGCACACAGGCACTGGGACCCCAGGCAGCGGCAGGCTGTCACGTCTCCCACCAGGGAGCAAGGCCACGGTGCCAGCAGCTGCCCCTGCTTCTCACGGGGGATCGCAACCAAGCTGTGCTGGCAGACGCAGGCCGCAGAGGCCTGGCGCACAGTGTGCCGCCCCGGCTCTCAGCACGTTACAGACATCGAGGTGTCCACGTTTCACTGTGATCCCGTGAAGCAGGAGCCCTGGGCCCTGCTGAAGCAGGGAGGGGTGAAGGGACTCCCGAGGCCCGTCTGTCCCTGTCCCTCCCTTGCTCGCGCACACCCTGCCCCTCCCCTCCACGGCTGCTGTTCCCCCGCGGGGTGAGGCGGTGGGCATCACCCAAGGTTCCAGCAGCCTGACCCGGGCCTGGCTCAGCTCCCAGGAACTGGTTCTCCCAAATGCTCCCGCCTGGCAGGAGCCCCGTTTCCAGCTGGACAGAGGCTGAGTGACCCCTCCGTGGAGGTCACTCATGGTTTCAGCCTGCAGCCCGGCCGCCAGCCTCCCGTGGTTGCCAGGGCCGCAGGCTGGCGGAGCAGCTGTCAGGGAAGGACAGGACACTCTGGAGCAGATCATCTGCCTCCTGGGTAGCAGCTGGGCGGCCTGCTGGCTCCTGCTGCCGCTTTGTGCTCCTCGCCACAGGCGTGGACAGGCCAGCGCTTGGGCATTTCCACAAGCAGCGCAGGCCGATGTCCGCTGCTCACGCACCCATTGGGGGAGTCCATCCCAGCCCCCGTGTGCTACGCACCTGCCCAACCCAGGCCCAGGGCTGGCCAGTCTGAGAGGTCCATCCAGCTCCGTGCGCCTCCAGAAGCCAGTCTGCCCCTCACAGCAGGCCCGGGAGAGGGTCGGGTGGTTTGGGATGAGCTGCTTACGTCCTGGTCTATGCTGTTTAGCTCCTTGTAGTTGCTCAATAAAAATGCTGAATGAGCGGGTGCCTGCTCCTCTGGTGACCCAGGGGGCCGGGCTGATGCTTTGGCTGACAACATGTCCATCCTGTGGCCCCATGTCTCCCATGGGGGTGTGGCCTTGAAAACCGTGACCCTCTCTGTCCTCCAATGGCGTCTCCTGTGGCATCCGGCGAGCAGCTGGGGATTACAGCGCCCTGTTGCTGGCGGGCGCTGGGCCAGGTTCCCCGGCACAGTTGTGCGGGTGATTGTCAGCCACATGTGTGCGAAGATCTGTGTGCACGGGATTGGTGCAAATGCCCAACCCCCGGGGGGGGGGCTGCCAGGCCAACACTCGGCCGTGCCCGGCTGCTGCGCGTCTCTCTGTCTCACGACTGTGTGCAAAGACAGTGGATCTGGGTGGCACGTGCATCCCGTGCTCCTCCCTCTGGGCAGCTGAGACCCTCGGCACACATACAGGGCCTGCTCCGTCCAAAGGCCTTCTGTGGTGAGGGACTGAAGTTGGACCTAAGTGAACTTCCCGGGGGCTTTGGAATCTCTCTGGGCTCCTCCTCTGGGCTGGGCTCTGGGTGTCAACCTTCAGAAGAAACCAGCCTGTTGGGCATCTAGGGACACCACATGGCCCCCTCCTGTCCCTGTGCCCTAGACCTGACACACATGCTGGGGGCCGGGGACTCCCCTCCTGGGTGCCAGGCCCAGCTTCGGAGCAGGGCACGTTGGGGGAGGCTGAGTGGCGTCCTGGGCTGGCTGACTGCTGAGCTGCTCCCCAGCCGCACGGGCACCTGCGCCTGGCCTGCAGCTGCGGTCCCCTCTCCCCACCTCTCGGCCTCAGAGACCCTGTGGGGACCTTGCCACAGCTCCTGTGCTGGGGACCCTGTTGGTCCACTGTGGTGGCTACGTCGCTGACCAGTCCTGGAGCTCCACCCTCCTGGGCACAGGCAGCCTGGCCCTCTCTGATGTCGGCTGCGTGTTGGAGACGGGGGCAGTAGCTGGTCAGGTCACGGGAGCAGCAGCGAGGGCCGCTCGCTCCGCTTTCCTCTCCTCCTTATTTCCCTCCTCCTCTTCTCCCCCCTCCCCTCCTTTCTCCTCATGTCCCCAGGTGCCTCCCACTCATGGTCCTCGTCCCTGTGGTTCTCTAAGTGGGGACTCAGGCCCAGAGAGGCTGGGCATTCTCCCCCACGGGCTCCAGCGAGCCGGGCCCGCACAGGGACGACCCCAGGGAGGGTCACAGGCCACTCGCCTGTCCGACCACTGTCGGGACGTTGGCGGGACGGGAAGGAGTGGTGGTGGAGGAGGAAGCTGCCGAGACACGAGCCGGGGCCTCGTTTATGACCTGGGGCATTTGCAAGGTCACTGGAGCAGAGCTAAGAGCTGTTGGCCAGATGTCCATGAATGCCAGCTGGGTGGCCGGGCTGGGCTGCTGGGACCGCTCTGGGAAGGCAGGTGCCCGAGGCATCGGGGAGGGGCTGACGTTCACTGGGCATCTGCAGAGGGCAGAGGGGAGAGCTGGCTCTGCCACCTGGAGCGTCTTCCAGGCCCAGGTCGGGGGAGGATGGGGCAGGGGGTCTCGTCCTTGAGACCCACGTGCTCCGTAAGTGTCCTTGCAACCTTAAGAGGAAAGAGAAGAGGCCCCAGCCCTCAGGGCTGCCCTGCAGGAGGACCCCTAGGTTGAGTGTCAGTCTCTGTGTTAAGGGTGCTCTCCAGGGTGTGGCTCCTGCAGGACACTTGCCTGGCACAGGCTGGGTTCCGACCCAGCATCGAGGGGAAGGAAGGTGGGAAGGCGCCCCTCGGAGCAGAGCCGAGCTCCTTGGAGGGTCTTCCCTGTCTGGGGTCCACTCTGAAGGTCGGTCTCTCTTGCTCAGAGGAGAGCTGTGGGGGTGGACAGGTTGGCTCAGAGACCCAGCAGGATGAGCCACGGTTGCTGCCGTGTCCAGGTGGCTGCCAGTGAGCCGGCAGGAGGGAGGTGAGGTGGGCCTTGGAGAGGTGACATGGTTCTGAAGGGGACATTTGCTGTGAGTTTTCAGGCCACACTGGGGTGAGGCGGGGTTTGTGCTCTAGATCATTCACAACTGAGTTGATAAACCTGCCCATCTCTGGGCCCTGTCCACCCTGCTGGCCACGAAGGCCCCAGCGTCTGGGGATGTGCCAAGGGCCTGTGGAGATCTTGGCCTTGGACGTCCACACTGGCTTCTGGAAGAGGAGGCCTCGAGTCAGAGGCTGGCTGGGGACTGCCGCAGTCCTGTGCCGCAGGTCAGGGCGGCTTCCGCAGACAGGTGGGTGCCCTGTCACGGGGCCGCACCTCCATAAACGGCTAAGGCAGAGGGACAGGCTCCCGGCCAGGTCTGGGGATGGGACCGGCCACCCAGACCCATCACTGTGGTTCCTGTTCCCAGCCAAGACGTGGCCCTGTCTGGGAATGTCCCCACCCTGTTCCTGAAGGTGAGAAATCTCTCCCCGCTGGAGAACAGCTGTGCCGAGTTGGCCCAGCTGCCCGCGGGCTGCTCACTGCTCCACTCTCCTGGCCCACGGTCCCCTCTAGGTGCCCTGCAGCAAGAGCCAGGATCACTGGAGTCCCTCTCCACGAAGCCCTCCTCCGGTCCCGGCCACCTGTCCCCTTCCTTCAGAGGAAGGCCCCGGGGTGGGGTGAGCGCCAGGAGGGGCGGGACGCACCTGCTCTCATTCTGCATCTGCTGCGCCTCTGCCCAGCTCCGCGGCTTTCTGAGGGCCTTGGTTCAGCTCCGCTCACTGAGAGCCTCCTGATACCTCGTAGGCCGCCGGGTCTGAGATGGAGGCTGCCCAGGGACTGGGGGCGCTGAGCAGGCCCTAGAGGAAAAGCCCTCCCCCTGGGGCCCTGGAAGGCTTCCTGGAAGAAGTGGCATCTGGGCTGAAGCCTGCAGGAGTAGAGGGGAGGAATCAGGGAGCAGGGAGAGAGGGGCAGGGGGAGTAGAATGGGGCGGGCAGAGGCACGGCTCATGGGGTCCCGTGAGAGCTGGGGGGACCAGAGGGCAGGGAGAAGCCCGGGAGGGGAGGCTGAGTGGCCCCCCTGTGCCCAGCAGGTGAAGGCATGCCCCCGGGGACTGTCGCACTTTAGGGAGGTCCTTCCACATGGGCTTGGAGCCCAGGTGGGCGCACCTGAGCCTGGAGGGAGGGGGTCCTGCTGACGCCCGGGCTGTGGGGAGGGAGCCGCGTTCTTATTCTTAATGAAAAACAAAAACAACCACCCAGAGCCTGTCCCTGACGTGGCGCCGTCGGGGCTTTGCCACCAGGGGCAGGAAGGTGTCAACCCACCCGGGGGCCTCGGGCCTGTCTCGCTCACGTCCTTCCTGGCCTGTTTCCACCTGGGGTCACTCTGCTGGCTGCTACCGAGGCTCTGAAAGGCCGTCTGTGCCCACGTGGGCAGGGGCGCAGCTGCCTGGAGGCCGCCAGAGAGGCCTCCCTTTGCTCTGGACCCCGGGGGCAGTGCCCAGGCCTCCACGCAGGCCCCGGGTTTCTGGTCGGGCCTTTTGTTCGTCTCTCCCCACCCGAGGCCTGGCCAGAGCTGGCAAGACCCTGGCAGGGCCCTGTCTGGGCCGAGTCATCCTGGCCCCAGTGACTCACGTTGCGGGGAGAATCGGGCCAGCGAGAGGCCGGGTATGTTGTACCCCGCTCCTCGCTGGGGACAAGTGGTTCACTTGGTGACTCTGGCTGCTGCTTCCAGCACACTCAGAGCTGGGAAGATTTCATGATCCAGATCGGCCAGGGGGGCTGGCCAGCGGCCACTCTTCTGCCTCCATCCAGAGGAGCATTGTGTCCCCAGGCGCAGGGCCAGCCCCGAGGCTGCCTCTCAGGTAGAGCGGCTGCCCGCCCTCTTCCTCCCCCACAGGGGTCACTGTGAGCACAGGCACTGTTTTTTTGCTTTTTGGTCTTTGGTACTGGGGACTGGATACAGGGCCACTTTGCCACTGAGCCACATCCTTGCCCTTTTCATTTTGAGGCAGCATCTTGCTAGATGGCTGAGACTGGCCTTGAACTTGCGATCCTCCTGCCTTGGCCTCCCCAGTAGCTGGGATACAGTTGCAAGTGACGGCACCTGGCGTCTACTTTAGTGGGGGTGAGGCCGTACATCATGGTGGACTGGGAAGGGGAGAGAACTCAGCCCACGCAGAGCCGTGTCTGTTGACCTCTCAGAAAGAGCCCTCCCTGCTCTTTCTGAGGGAGCCCTGCAGAGCCCAGCTACTTCCTCCTCTTTGTTCTCTGTGCCCCTGCAGAGGTGGCCAGGCCAGGCAGGGACGGTTGGTGGGAGGGAGGAGGAGAGGAAAGGCCAGGCCTGGGGACCTGCCGGCTCACAGTGCTGCCCCCTAATCTCTGGGGCTCCACTGAGGTCATCAGAGCCTGGCACAGACACGGGCAGAAGTGGACCCCAGACCTGTCCTCTGGGGGATGCTCCAGAGCACTCAGGGGTCCTGGGGTCACTGCCCGAGACCCCATCTACCTTTATTATTGTTATTATTTTTTGTGGTGCTCAGGGTTGAACCCGGGGCCTCGTGCATGCGAGCCAAGCACTGTACCAACTGAGCCATGTCCCCAGCCCCGTCTTTATCTCGTTTCAGTTTTTATGTGTGTGGCTGTGCATTGCTGGGGTGGAACGCAGGGTGGGCGCTGGGCAGGTGCCCGGCCTCTGAGCCGCACCCCAGCCTCCGTGTGTTTCTAAACAGTCCAAAGAAAGAGTGAGAGGCGTCGGTGGGTGCTGAGCTCCCTGTCTCGGGAAGAGTTCGAGGGCGGGTGATGAGCCTTTAGGAGGCTGGGCTGGGGGCTGCGGTGCAGGTGGCCCCGGACCCTGTCAGAGGTGAGGGAGGGGAGAGGGTTCTGCTCCCGCCACCTCCTCCGCCCTCTTGCCCGCCACCTGCTGGGTCCTGGCAGCCGGGTGGGCAGGGTGTTCTCCAGCCTGTAGCTGCAGACGGCCCCGGCTGGGAGGGGCGCTCCCTGGGGACGGCCACTGTGGTGACTTTAAACAAGTGCTTTCTTCTCAGCTTGGTCCCCGCTGTTCCTGCTGACGTGGCAGGCTGGTGACTCAGCCCTTGTCCCCACACTGCAGGGTGGCAGCTGCCTGCAGCCCCAGACCCACAGGGCAGGGTGCCTGCTTGGGAAAAGTGGTGGGGAGGCCAGGACACTGCAGGCCCCGGGAACAGCCCATCCCTTGTCCCTTGTCCCTCGGGGCAGGCATGTGTCCAGGTGTCCTGGAAGCCGCCGTGAGGTGTCTGCGGGCTGGCACAGCCAGGGGACGGGGACGAGCTGTGCACCTTTAGGCGGGGTCAGGACCAGCCTGGCCACTCCTCTCAGCCCCTCGCGGAGCCCAGGAGGGTCAGAGGCTGTGTCTCGACTCTCTGGAGCACACGATGTCCCCCGCCTCTGCACTCCAGCCTCAGGTGGTGGCTAGGATATTGGGGACTTGAGGCCATTCCAAAGCTGTGTCTTGGGGACCAGGGTCGCACCAGGCGTCGAGGGACTGTGTCAAGATGAAACTGGTCAGTAAGAAAGCGGTGGCCGTGGAGAGAAGGGTGTCCCTCCCCACTGCTGTGTGTGGGTCGTCACCAAGGCCAGCGCTCCCTGGTTCCTAGCAGGTCTAAGGTCACAGTCATGGGAGGGCCAGGTGGTGCTGCTGTCAGGTCACCTCAGGTCCTGTCACCAGAGCCAGCAGCCCGGGGACTCCAGGCCCACTGGGCCTGCGCAGCCCTGTGCACTGGAGCTGGGGGCAAGGAGCCGTGGGCAGTGTCTGCAGGTTCCGAGGCCAGGAGCCTCCTGTGCCTCACACGCCTGGAGACGACACACTGTTTAGAAAGTCCCTGCCCCGAGATAAGAGCCAGGCCTGCGGGCAGGGTTCACCGCGGTGCTGCACCAAGCAGGCCGCCGCTGGGCAGTTTGGGGAATGGATTAGTCATCTGCTCTTCTGAAGTGAGACCCTGCAGTTGCCTCTCAGCCTCTGGGCAGATGGTGTGATGGGCTTTGAGCTGCACACTGGATGGATGTCAGCTGTCCCCACTGTCACATGAGCGTTCACAATCTGGCAGCCTGCAAGGCAGTCAGTGGTCGAGTTTGGGTGGCTGCCCAGGCAGGGGCTGGCAGGGAGGCGGGTCCTGGAGGCTGGGTCCAGGTGTGGCAGCGCCTGCCTCTGGTGCTGGCAGGAGGGCAGAGTCCACGTGGGTTACGACCCCTGCTGTCCTCCCGGGGCTGATTCCCCATCAGAAGCCCCCGTGATCCTGCTTTATCACTCTGTGGGACTGAACAGGAACTAGGGAAGCCCCTGGCACTTGCCTAGAGGTGAGGAAGTAACTGAGTCTCACGGGGAACCCTGGGGTGGGGGCTCTCATATTTAAGACTGAAATGATAGACAGAGAGCCACCAGGAGAAGACGGGGAAGCCGTTCAGGCCCAGGGAAGGGCTTGTGCAAATGTCCTGGGGCAGAAGGCAGTGTGAAGAACAGGAAGGAGGCCTGGGGCTGAATGAGGTCACTAGGCTCTGGAAACGGGCAGACGCAGGGGAGGAGTTGGCACCTGAAGAGTGAGCAAGGCAGAGGGAGTCGACGTGGTCTGGTCACTGCGAGGGCTTGAGGGCTCGTGGAGGGAACAAGAACGGAGGCAGGCAGGCAGTGTACTGCAGGGGCACAGCAGAGAGGCCACAGTGACCCAGAGCAGATGGGTAAACCGTGAGGAATCTGGCAAAGTGGTTGTTATCAAAGATTAAATCATACAGAACTTACATAATATAAAACTATACACATGGTTATCATATATAAAAGCAAATACATTAAAAACAAATTACATATAAGACATTGTTTGAAATTAAATTACGTAAAATGACCATAGGATCCAGCCATTATACTTCTGGGAACTAAATGCTCATGTGACTGTGGGGACCTAAACAGATAATGTGCATATCCACATTCACAGCAGCATTACTCAAAGCAGCCAAAAGCTGGGGGCAACTCAAACGTCCATGGAGGGATCAACGGGTAGACAAAATGTGGTATGTCCACACAGTGGAATATTATTTAGCCTTTAAGAAGGAAATTCTGCCACGTGCTGTGACTTGGATAAACCCTGCACCTTGAGACACTCTGTCAAGGGAAGCAGGCCAGTCACAAAGGATTATATGATTCCACTCCATGGCTGCTGGAGTCGTCATATTTAGAGAGATGAAGGGGAACGGCCGTTGCCAGCGGGTGGGGCAAGGGAGAATGCGGAGTCATTGTTTAATGGTGCAGAGTCCCACTTTGGGAAGATGGAAAGAACTGGACTTGGACGGTGGTGGTGGCCACACTTGAGCTGTGTGCCCGGAGACGGCTAACGTGGTCAGTGGGAGGCTTCGTGTTTTATGTGTAAACGTGTGTGATCACAGTGAAAGTGCCTGAACTAGAAGAACGTTATAAAATCAAGTGACACACTATGCTGATGTAACAATTAAACCAGTTAAGTTGCATTTAAACAGAGGTGAGAAGCACGGAGCCCAGCAGGTCCCAGTGTTGGTTTTCTGTCTACACTTACGTGTCCCCACGTGTGTGCTGCTGGGGATGGCCGGGCTGCGCCCTCCAGGCTCTACCAGGGCCTCCTGTCCTGCCCTTGAGGTTTGGTGGCCGGAGGGCAGCTTTCGCGCTCACTGATGTCACCTTGGGAGTTGAGCTTGTCCAAGGTGGAGCTGAATCCAGTGCCCTGCTGTGTATTTGAGGGTGGCTGGTTGTGGTCAGCCTGCGGGGCTGGGGAGGCCCCCAGGTCCCCAGGTTCCTGGAGGGAGGAAGTTGCGTGGGGTCCAGCTGTTGGGGTGAGGGAAGGAGGATGCAGGAGGTGGTGGCCTTTGGGCTTGGGCAGCGGGGCGAACAGGGTGCCTCTCCCTGGGATGGGCTGAGGGAGGCCCGGCTGCCGCTGGACTGAGGCCCTGGAGCTCAGTGCGGTCCTACTGTGTGCCAGGTGCAGGAGGAGAGAGCCCCCGTGAGGGAGGAGACTGCTCGCTGGTGTCCTGTCCAGGCGCAGTGGCTGGGCCCAGTGCCACCGACTCCCTGCTCCAGGCCCCACTGCTGACTGCTTCCGGGCCAGCTCAGCTTCCCACGGCTGTACCTGGGCGCACAGGGGTCACCGTCCCCAAGTCACGCCAAACGGCTGTTTCCGCCCAGCGTTTCCTCCGCCCTCTTTTCCCACACTGTGGTCCACGTCCCTCCAGCTGGACGGGACCCCGCGACCCGTGGCTTCTCCCAGGCCGCTCCCTCCTGTTACCAGCCAGGCCCCACGGGCTTCCTCCCACTCCTCACCTGTCCTGCTTTTAGCTTCTCGTGAAAACTCGCTGCTGTCTGAGCCCCCCCAGGGCTGAACCCCTCCCTCAGGGCTGAACCCCCCCAGGGCTGAACCCCCCCTCAGGGCTGAGCCCCCCCTCAAGGCTGAACCCCTCCCTCAGGACAGAACCCTCCCCCAGGACTGAACCCCACTCAGGGCTGAACCCCCTCAGGATGGAGGTGCCCGGTGTCAGCCCCATGTCAGGTGACGAGCGCTGACCTAGAGATCCAGACGGGGACTCGGGCCTGGGCTCTCCCACTGCAGCTGTGAGGATGGCCTCCTGCAACACAAGGGTGGTCTCTCCCCTTTCTGGAGGTCACCGGGCTGACGCACCGTGTCACAGGGCCCTGTCCCTCTGCAGGCTCTGGGGAGGGTCCTTCCTGCCACCCAACTTCTGGGGACCCAGCCACCCTTGGCCTGTGGCCACGTTATTCTAGTCTCTTCTCCGTCTCTGTGCCCTTCTGTCCCCTTTGAGGACTCCTCTCGGGGTGCAGGGCCTGCCCTGGCGCAGGAGGAGCTCGTCCGGAGATGCTGACCTGAAGTCCATCAGCCGAGGCCCTGTCCCAAGCCAGGCCGCCGTCTGAGCCCGGGGACGTCTTGGGGGCAGAACCGGCCCCCGCTAGGTCTGGGTGCACCTGGGAGGGGGGTTTCTGGTGTCCCTCTGAGCACACCTTCCCCTTTGGCCAGGCCTGCAGGTGGCCCTGCCACCGGTCATCATCACAGAGGGCAGAGCCCCGGTCCTCTCCCTGTCTAAACCCAAGCCTCTTTCTCTCTCACCCGCTGCTCACCTCACCTGCCCAGGGCCCTCACCAGGACCATTTGTCCAGCCTAGACCCCGGGAGAGGGGTCCAGGAGGCCCCCCCCCAAGGTGGCCATCTGGCCTGGTGAGAGCCCTGGAGCCCCAGACGGAGCATCCCAGGGAGTGATCAAAGGGCCGTGCCTACAGGGCTAGAGGAGGGCAGTGTAAGCTGAGAGACAGAGTCCGAGGGGCAGGCAGGCGGAGTGCCTGGAGTTTGGAGGTGATTACGATGTGAAGGGAGGAGGTACCCAACTGTTTCCCATCTCCTCTGAGGTCAGCAGAAAAGGGAGGAAATCATGATGTACAATTAGAGCAGTTGGTTAGACACAAGGGTGAACTTCCTGCTGGGAGTGTGGCCAAACCCAGCTTGGCTTTCCCCAGGGAGCAGAGGCCTGGTAATGAGGGCTGTGGTTAAGGTGAAGGGGGATGGCAGCAGGGGGTGGTGCCTGGGCTCTTGAGCCAGGTCACAACAGGCCTTGGAAACTGCCTTCCTCCCACCATTGTCCTTCGGATTCCCATGGGGGCAGTTCGGTGAGTCCTGCACCCTGGCTGGGCTCCCCAAGGAAACACACCCAAGTCGGCTTGGCCCTGCTGTGCGTAGGGATTCAGGGCACAAGGAGAGCGATCTCATGGGTGGGTCTCCACTCAACAGGTGCTTTCTATAAAAACCCTGGAGAATAATCCTGCGGCCCAGGGCAGACGCCTTGAGCCTCATCTTCCAGAGGGCTGTGCTGTTGAGAGGACTTAAATCCCCAGAGGTGGGTGGGCAGGTGACCCAGCAGGGTTGGACTGCTGGTGTGGAGGCCATCAGGGTGCTGTGATGGCAATGACAACCCCATCCTGTCACCCAGGCTCCCAGGCAGACGAGGGTGTGCTCCGTCTGAGCTGACTGTGGTTTTGCAGTTCCCGTGTCCCCGAACTCACTCGGTGGAAAACAGTTCAAAACATCCAAGGCATGAAGGGGAGGGACCGCTTTTCTTACCAAGGACCTGATTCCAGCAACTTGAAAGGCCACCAAACCCAGAACCCTGTCCTCCAAGGGACCCCCGCAACCCTGCCTAGGCCTCCCCTCAGGGGTCAGGATCCCTTGCACACTTGGGATCTTTCATAAAGGTGGGTGTGGGGAGGGAGTGGGCAGTGGCCAGGGGCCAGCCCCTGATCCAGGATGAGCCCAGGTGCTCATTCGCCCCTCCCCCCCCATGCTGCAGGCCCCTGCCCTGGGGACCACTTGGGCAGAGTTGCCCATCCACTCTGGAGGGGCTGGGTCCTCACCGGGCCGAGGCAGAGGCCCTGGGCCTAAGGTAAGGGCAGGAGCATACAGCTCGTGGCCCAGGCAGAGTGGGAGATCACCCCTCTCCCTTGGGGGGACCCCGGGGCCCTTCCGGAGGACTACTTCCTGCCCCTTCTGTCTGGCCTCTAGCTCACCCTTGTCCCATGGTGTGCAGTGGGGTTTAATCACGTTTGCCCGGTGGTTGGAGGAGTGGAGACTACTGACCCAGAGAAAGGCCGAGTGGGAGCGGCTCGCGTTCGGGCCCAGCGGGAGAGGGAGCCCACCACTGCCCTTTCTCCCAGTGTCCTATCCTCCTTCAGATACTACAAACCCTCTACTCTCTGGGGGGGGGGGGGAAGGCCCGGGTCTACTCTTTGCTGAGCAGGGGATGTGGAGTTGGAACGTGTCCCGGGCTCTTGTGACAGGGTCCGCCATCCCGGCGCACGCCCCTGCATTGGGCCAGCGCCTTCCGTAGAGGCCACCCAGCGGGTGCAGCGGCGACCCCGGCCAGGGGACCAGTTGCCTTCAGTCCGTAGGATGCTGTGGACTCGCGCAGTCGCCCCGCATCCCCGGCTCTGGAGCCCAGAGCTTGGATCTCGCCGCGCGCCCCCGCTTAACCCTTGCAGGCGCTGGGCGCGCAAAGCAGGCGCCGGCGAACTTTGGCTGCGTAAATAAAACCTCCCGCAGAAGGAAACCTACGTCCCGGGAAAGGGGAGGAATCTCGTCCCCCTCGGCGCCCGCCCCTGCGCCGCGGCCCGGCCTCCACATCCGCCCACATCTGGTCGCAGCGGGGCGTCCGGGGGGGAGGGGCCGAGGCCGGGTCGGTCGCCGTCCCTGGGCGCAGGCCAGGCCGGGAGAAGGGGGGCGCGCGGGTCGTGTGCCCAGGGCTCCGCGGTCCCTGCTGCGCCCGCTCTGGCCCCAGCCCCCCAGGCCGGGCCTTGACAGGCGGGCGGAGTAGCCAGTGCGAGCCGGGGAGGCCGGCGGTGCGGGAACCTGATCCGCCCGGGAGGCGGGGGCGGGGCGGGGGCCGGGGCGGCGGGCGGGGGCGGCGCGCGGGGAGGGGCCGGCGCCCGCCTTCCTCCCCCATTCATTCAGCCGATCCTGGGGGCCGAGGGGCTCCGGCGGCGATCTCTGCACTGCAGGAGCGCGGGCGCGGCGCCCCAGCCAGCGCGCAGGGCTCGGGCCCGGCCGGGGGCGCTTCCTCGCCGCCGCCCTCTGCGCGTCTCCCTGCCCACCAGCCACCATGTCCGACCCCGCGGTCAACGCGCAGCTGGACGGGATCATTTCGGACTTCGAAGGTGGGTGCCCGGCTGGCTGCTGCCGCCGCGGGCGAGCTGGGCAGGACCCTCGGCGGGCCTGGCGCGGGACGGCGGGACGGGAGTGCGCGGAGAGCAGACGGGACCCCCGATGGTCGCCCTCCAGCCAGGAGCGCCGCGCGCACCCGGCCCCGCGTCGCCGAAGTGGAGGCCCCCTTTGGAGGGACCCGCACGGGACCCAGAGCTCGCGCTGCGCGCTGCCGCCCGAGTTTCCTTCCTTTTATTGTTGTTTGTGTTTGCCCAGCGACAGCCACCTCCTCGAGGGCTCGCGGGGCGTCCCCGGAACTACCGAGTACTTCTACTCCCGAAAATGAGCCTCTGGCCCGATGCTCTCGGCCCCTCGGGCCTGGCGGCTGGCTAGGGACTTAGTCCCCCGCCTCGGACTGAGTGGGCGGCCGCGTCCTGCCGGTGGACAGCCCTCCCCTCCCCCACGCCAGCTTCTGGGCCGGGGCTGAGCCGAATCCGGGCTGGGGAGGGCCGCCAAGTCGCGCAGCCCGCAGGGTCGGGCACAGCCGAGCGGACACTGCCCCCGCAGCGTTGGTGTTCGGCGTGGGGCGTCCCATGGCCCCCATCCAGGCCTGGGGACAACCTCGTCCGCCTCCAAGAGTAGGGCGGTGCGGGCAGAGGGGGCTTGCGTGAGGGTAAGGGGAGCATTTTGGCTCTTCCTTCCTTCAGAGTTTATAAAGTAGGGAGACTTGGGGGGTGCTCCCTCCCAGGGTGAGTCTGGCGCCCCCGCCCCGGCCTGTGTGTGCGCGCGCTTTCGCGGGGCCTCGTGACTGCCGGTGCCGTGGCCCTGTGTCCTGTGTCCTCAGGAGTAAATAAAGCGGTGGGAAGGGAGGCGCACACAATGGTCTCGGCGTTTCTGGGACTGGCTTTCTGAGGGCGGGCCTGTCTCTGCCGGCCGGAGCCCCCGCCCCTCGGAGCTGCTCGGAGCAGGAGCAGCCTTGGGCAGAGCCCGCGAGGGGGAGAGGCTGAGCTCAAAGGAGTTTCGGCGGCCAGGTGCCAGGCCACGCCTGGAGGTGACCAGTCTGAGGCCCTCCACCCTCCGTGGCCAGAACCAGGCTAGAATCTGGGTGTCCCGAGCCCAGCGCCCTCACAGCTCATCTGTGGTCAGCCTCATCTTTGAGTGGAGGTGACTTCTTGGGACCAGAGCTTTGGCTGTGTTTGCTGGGAACGGGGTGAGATGGGGTGGACACTCAGGAGGGACCCACGGTCTAGTGGTGGCACAGCCTGTGCAAAGCCTGGCATGGCGCATCCACTTGGTCAACTCCGTGGCTGCCGCAGATTTTCAGATTCTAGCATCTTGCATTGTGTTTTTCAAGAACAAGGGGCGTTCTGGGTTTGCAGAGCCGATGTCTTGTGCCGCTGACCATCTGAGTCTTTCAGGGGCCATGCTTATTGCAGGGTCTCCCCAGGTCTCCTTTGTTACAAGTTGCCCTCTGGCCACCTGGCATAGCGCGGCCCTCCTGTAGCCCTCTCTACCCGGGCATCACCTCCACAGCTCCTCCTTGGGCCATTTCTTTCTCCCGAATGTCCACTTGGCCAGTCAGCAGTGGGATGCCTTTCCTGCAGGCACTGATGGAGAAAGATGCTGCCCCCTTCAGGTCCTGTGCTCCCTGCTCTTCTCTCTTTTGGCCTGTGAATTGGGGTCTTTGCTTTCATTCCCTGATACCAGGCGCTAAGTTGAAGGTGGGATTTATGGTGAAAGTAGGGATCTCCACCTGGAGTCCTTTGGTGGCAGCGGAGGCAGAAGTTTGGTGTGGTGTTGGTCTTACCATCTGGCACAGTGCACTGTGGAGGCTGCTAGTGCTCCTGCCTCTGGGTCCTTGTGTGTAACTCCATCTGGTGGCCTCTGGGTGCCTCCCAAGTCAGCTTCTGACCCTCAAGTTGTATCCAAGACAAGGGCCTCATTGAGAGCATCCTGGTGCGATGGTCGGAGGCCCTTTGGCTCTGGTAGAAGGTTCCTCAGTCTTGGGGAGCAGGGCCTCTGTTCTTCTAGTTTTCTGTGTGCGTCAGTCTCCCCCATTGTCTGAAAACTTCAGCTGGGCAGTGGTTGGGCCCTAGAGCCCGAGGCATCCCGGGTAGACGTGGTGGGAATGCATGTCCTGCCCCGTGCGTGGCCTGGATGTGAGGCCAGCACCGCCCCCTTCAGGCATCCCTCCCTGGGCCCCAGGAACTTGGAGTGGAGTTGGAGAATGGGGAGGATGCACACGTGGAAGGTGAAGAGCCTTAGACAGACAGACAGACGGTGGGACATGGGAAGGTGCGGCTGGGGAGGAGGGGAGCATGGGACGCGGCCGGGCAGCCTCCACGTCAGGGCAGAGTAAGGTCACTTCTGGCTAACGGGGAGTGAGGGAGGAGGCGGACCTTGAGTGGAAGTAGGAATCTGATTGCAGGAGGAAGGAGGAGAGCTTTGCAGCCAGCCCAGGCAGCACTGGGAGGTTGGAATGAGCTGGCCCATTGGGGGCTGGGGTGTGGGGAGGGGCCAGGCACCCTGATACCCATGTGCCAGTCTGCTGGAAGTATCTGGGCGCCCCTCGGCTGGTCTGGAGGAGTGGGAGGGGCACCCCTTTGCTTTCCTGGGGGAAAGCCAGGGCCTCCGATGGGGCGTCACCTGGTGTCCAGGCTTCCCCGGGGAGGTCGGAAGGGGAGGAGGAAAAGGCCAAGTCCTCCGCGGCGTCCCCAGCAGTCCGGGTTCCTCCCTGAGGCTGGCAGTCCTGAAGCACGGGGAGCTGCTGAGGGGTGGAGGCCCTGAAGGCCACCCCCACAGCAGGGCAGGCTCGAGCCATGGAGTCTCTGGGTGATTTTCCAGCCAAGCAGTCGGCCCACCCTGGAATCCAGCAACTGGGTGGGTGGGTCAGGCCAGAGCAGCACACCCTGCAGGGCAGAGGGGCAGCCATCTCTGGGTGTGCGTGTACAAATTCTGCAGAAACCCCACATTCTGGCCATCTCTCCCCCCTCCCTCCCTGGACAGCACCCTTCTTTTTGCTTTTTTATTTTTTATTTTTTGCCCAATTCTGGTGACTGAACCTAGGAGGCTCTATCACTGAGCCCCAGCCCCAGCCCTTTTTTATTTTTTATTTTGAGACAGGGTCTCCGTAAGTTGTCCAGGCTGGCCTTGAATTTTTGATCCTCCTGCCTCAGCCTCCTGAGTTGCTGGAATTACTGGCTTTTTATCTTTTTAATTTCCAGTCTGTCTTCCCCCTGCCTCCCCCTCCCCCTTCCCCATAAACTTCCTGCATCCCTCTTCAGCCCCCCGCCTTCAAGGAAGGTCCTGGAGCTCTGTGGGGACTCCCCACGTAAGGGCAAGGAGGAGAACGTTTCCTATTTTGTGATGCGGTTTGGACCTCCTGTCCCACGCCTTGGTGATATTCCCCTTCTCTGCAGTTTCCTATTTTCCCACTTCCCGGCACAAAAGGCCTTGAGGTGACTGTGGCACCCACCACTCCCTGGTGACGCATGTCAAGAATGCTGACCTTGTCCTCTGTCTCGCTCGGGGCCAGCGGAGGCACAGGGCAGTTGGGTGGCGTGCTCCTTGGCGATTGCAGGCCCGATCTGTTATCGCAGACACAGTTACAACTTGGGTCTTTGTGTAAGGAGCCCTTCCAAGAGCCGGCTGCTGGCCGCCTTCCCTCTGCAGCGTTTGCCGTAACCAGATTTGCACACCCAGAAAGAGTCCCCTAAGTAAGTCCTTGATTGTTGGAACAGACCTGGCCTGAGACCCAGACACTGACTTCGGAGCTGGGTGGCATTGGCCCTTGTCTGGGGCCCTCTACTGTTCCCCAGGGAGGACCCTCTAAGCTGTGTCCTGGGAGCTGTGGTGGCTCTGCGCCCCAGCAGGAGAGCCGGCCAAGAGGGCAGGGGAGGGCTCCTGAGTGAGAAAGGATCACGCAGATACCTCTGGGACATGGGTGCTGGCAATGCCTGGATCTGGGTGCCACTTTCTTCCAGGGAGGTGGCTTCAGACCTGTCCCTGATTAGTACCAGTGGGGCTCCTGCATGTAGCTCCTGCCTCTTGAGGCTCCTGGGAATACGGTCTCCCTGTGGTTTGCACCTCTGAGGCTGACGGTGCTAGTGAAGGTGCCCAGCAGGACCTCGTGGAGCCGGGGATTCTGGGTGGGTATGCCCTGCAGCTAAGAGGAGCGGGTGTCTTCCATGGACCCACGGCTGTTGGCATCGCTGATGTAGTGCTCTGTGTGTCCAGAGCCTGGCACAGGCAAGCCCGCCACCCCACGGTGAGCAAGCTCTTTAGGTAGAGGGGGATGCAGGCACTGCTGTGATGGTCCTGCAGCTGGACAGGGGGTACCCTGGCCAGACATCTCCGGAAGACAGGGACACCATTCTGAGGAGATCTATCTGGAAATGCTTTCTGGGGCCTGCGTCTTTCCAGGGAGGTTTTGAGAGGCTGGTGGGCATCCGGAGGGAGAGGCCTTGCAGGGTGGTGGGCAGCCTGCTCTGCTGTTGGAGAACCGTGGGCCTCGGGTAGGCGTCCGACCCACTCCAGCGCCTCTGCTCGCTCCTGGGTTACTGGGGCTGTGGACGGCTCTTCTTGCTGGGGGACTCAGGATGCAGACAGTGGTGCTGAGCAGGGTTTGGAGCTTGGCTGCAGCTGCTGGAACTGGACAGCTAGGTCCTGGGTGATGGGAGGTCACCTGATCCCATAGGCTGGACAGCATGGTCACCACTAGAGATGGCCAGTCCTGCAGACTTGGAGAGGCTGTGGGAGGGGGGTTGTCTCTTGCATGCAGCAGATTCCCAGTCTCCTGGCAAAGCTGGGGGACCCCTCCTCCCATGTGGCTGACATTCTGGGGTTCTCTCCCTGGAAGCTGGGGTCATGTGGGGTGCAGGGTTCCTCTCTGTCCATGGACAGACGGACCACGTGCCTGTTTCTATGGCCCAGGGCTGACAGCCGCGGGGGCAGGCACCAAGTGGCTGGACTCTGAGGAGAGCAGAGGCCTGCAGACGGAAAAGCAGGAACCTGGGTCAGGAGGCGCGGGGGGCCAGAGTGGCCCTGAGCCTGGACAGACCACCCTGGGCCAGTGGGGAGCGCAGGGGCTCTGAGGCCAAAGCTGGGTGCTCCTTGGTCGCCTCAGGCCCATCTATCGCAGAGGCCTGGGGAGCCTGGGCCTGGGGTGGGGGCTGAGGAACTTGGTGCCAGAGCAGCGCATTGTGTGGAGTGGCACTTGCTCTGCCATGCTCATGGTGGGGGGCAGGGGCCCCTGCCTGCGGGATAGGCATCGCCAAGGGAAATACGAATGTGCAGGTGTGTGCTCACCTGTGGGAGCCGGGGTCTCCCAGCCTGGTGACTTGTGGTCTCCATCCACTGCTCCAGATGTGCTGGGCCCTGTCATCTTGGTGGCAGGGGAACAGAGCTGGGGTCCCCTCCTTTCTCCACCTCCCACTTTTCGCATGCCTGGGAGCGGGGAAGGTCGCCGGGGTTTGGCCCGGAATCTCGTTACTGCCCATTATCCTTTGTGTCTCAGTCAGTGACCCTCACTCTGGGCGGCTGGGATGGCCTGCTGCTCTAGGAATCTGGGTTGACCCCCAAACCCAGGACGGAGTCCTGGGCACTTGCCCCTGGCTTGGAGGCCTTCACGGCCAGCGTTGTGCGGGGAGCGTGTTCTGCAAGCCAGGCCCTCAGGATGTGGTGGCGGGGGGTGGCGGGGTGGGCCAGGGGGCCAGGCTGCTCTGCTGGAGACCTGTACTGGGCTGGGGCACCTCCTGACTCATCCCAGAACACCCAGCTTGGAAATAGTCTCCGGTGCTTTCTCTTGGCCCCCGAGGCGGGTGGCTAAGCAGTGGCTCTCTTTCCAAAGCCCTCTTGGTTTTTCCCAAATTTGGAGGCTCTCTCAGCTGCTTATGAGACGGAATGGTCCAGAATTCTCTGGAACCCAGTCCAAGAAGCCCAAGGACTTGTCATCCCTCCAGCCAGACAGACCCACCAGTTGGCCTCTGGACACCCCCAGGCGCCTGGAGGGCATTTCTGGGATCGGGCTGTTTAATCTGGTCTGGACAGAGCCCGGAGGCTCCGCTCAGACGGGACCAGCAGACGTTCTAGAAACTTCAAGTTTGTTGTCATTTTTGAGAGTGCTGCCAATGCCCAGAAATTTAGATGGAGGGACAAGAGGATGACCTCGGTTTAGCGGGGAACATAAACAGGGAGCCCCCAGGCGCCCTACACTCTGCTGGGGCTGGCGTAGGCACTGCGGGGACCAGCGGCCAGCACCCTGGGGAATGGCCCTGGCGGTCAGGTTGAGAGCCCATTCCTTCCGCCTCTTTGTGCTTTTCTCTGTCCACCCTTGCCCCACGGAACTCCTGGGTCTCTCTCTGCAGTCCCCCTTAGTGTCTCTGGCCTAAAGTCCAGGAGCTCAGGGGACCTGGCCTCCGGGGCAGTGAGACCTTGGAGGCCCTCGCTGCAGCCTTCCTGGCAGAATCGCCAGCCCCTGCCTGAGGTGGGCGCCTTGGGACGCCGTCTGGGTGGGGGTGGCTCTTCAGCTTCAGTGGGGCAGCCAGCTGGCCTCTCCCTGTCCCCTTCCCCAGGGCTTCTCCCCTGAGGGCCTGGAACTCTCTGGAACCCTTTGCGGCCTACGTAAGGGTTTGTGAGTTCCTGTTTTCTGGCCTCCTGGAGCCCAGCTGGGGGCTGTCTGCTGATCCCCTGAGGCAGGGCCTGGGAGAGACCCCCTGAGAATGGTGGGAGGAGCCGGCTGGGCCAGGAGCCCCCTCTCTGCCTCCAAGAGGTCAGTGGATGGACCAGTCTCACTTTCTTGTGGCGGGAGGAGAGTGGCCGTCCCCGGCACGGGGAGTCTGCTCAGATGGGCCTCCCTGCCAGCCCCCGTCCCCTGGCCCAGCCTGGAAGACGTGAGGTTTCTGGTTCTGTTGGTGATGGCGGGTCTGTGGGTTCCTAGCTTTCCGGGCCGGGTCTCGCCCCTTCCTGGGGCAGGAAGCCGGCTCTAAGCAGGCTACTAGCCCTACTTTCCACGTGGGTGGGCAGTTTCCCTGTGCGGGCAGGCCAGGCCCCTGCCCTGGGTCCCTTGGAGACTGATATTATCTGTAGTAAAAGCGGACAAGTTTTCCTGGCTCCACACCAGGCCTGGAGGGGCCGTGTTCCCTGCTGTCCCCTGCCTGCTGTCCCCTGGAAGGCCAGGAGTGGAGTTCTCTGGAAGTCAGCTGGGGCTTGGTTTTTCCCCTTAGCTCAACATGAAGTGCCGACTTCTCTTGCCGTCGCTCCACTTGACTCCCGTGCAGAACCCCGTGTGTGCCATACCCAGCACGGGTGCCCCCCCACTAAGGCGCCCCCCACGTGGACCTCCCCTTGTCCAGGGGGCCCCTGTCCAGGGATTCAGGCTCTGCATCTTGCTCCTTTCCCGGAGCCCCAGGGAGCCTAGAGGAACATGGGTGGTGCGGAGAGTTGGGTGGGCGGGTCCCTGGCTTAGGTTAACTCTGTGTCACCTGAGCGGGGGCCGGGGACTGGGGCAAGGGCAGCTGCAGTTTGCAGTGGGGAGCCTGGAGCGCTGGGCCCTCAGGAAACCTTTGAAGAGCTCCTCTGGTTTTTATTTTCTGGACTAAAGAAGACCCTTGATCAAGGGTTGGGGGCTTGTGGTGGGAGGAGGGGCTTCGTTCACCCCGGGGCGGCCCCTTCCCCTCCCTGCTGGGTGGCTGTCCCCACCTGCCTACCCGGCCCAGGGAAACCAAGTCTTGGGGCAGCTGGGGGGCAGGATGGGGACACTGGTGAGGGAGCAGCCCTCCCCGCAGGCCCACAGTGAGGTCAGGCTGGCAGTGTTTAAATGATGAAGCCAGGCTCCTGCACACAGCTGTCAGGAACCCCGGAGCCAGCTGTGGGTGGCTGTGGCCTCCCTCTCCTCTTGTGTTCTTTGTCTCTGACCCAAGTCCCAGCCCTTCAGCTGCTCCTCCATGGCTCACAGGCGACTGCTCTGGCCAAGCCCACCCTGGGCAATCAGAACCACTTCCTTTGGTTGAGCACCCACTTTAGCCCTCCAGAGAGCCCAGCAAGCTGGACGCAGGCAGCCCAGGTCCTATGCCCCATGCCTGCAGCTGGTGTCACCTGCCGCTGTGGCCTTCTGCTGGCCCTGCCTGGTGCCGCCCTCCGCTGGCTTGTCTTTGCTGGCTCCTGCTTGCCCCTGCATGGGACAGCCAGGCTCCCAGGCCTGGGGTCTTGTGGGTGGCGTCTGCCTCCGTCGGAGAGACCAACATGGGTGCTCAGGGCTTAGTAGGCTTCCCATGGAGAGGGCTCCCTGCTCTCAGAGGGCTTCGTGGGCCACGAGGGCAGCGTGTGGCTCAGCTCGGGCTTCACTCTTGTCCACACTGCAATGTTGGGTGAGTCCTTAGCCTCTCTCTGCCTCGGTCCCCATCTGTCAAATGGAGACAGGAGTGCATCCCTGTCTGTGGGTGGTCCTGAGGGTCCAGAGGTGGCCTGGGTGAGGACTCAGTAGTGCTCCGTCAGAGATTCCGTGTGGCGAGTCCTTCTCAGGGGACAGCAAGGAGCAGGCCTGGCTCCTGCCCCAGGAGGGTGACCGTCAGCAGGAGGAGGGCCACAGCTGCTGCTGGGCCAGGACCCAGGGCAGGGAGGTTCGCGTGGGGGTGGCTGGGGTTTGCTCTGCCCCCGTGTGTCCTGTAGTGGGTGGGGGACACCAAGTGCACGGTGCCAGCTTTTATCGTGAGTCTCCCAGGCCCTGCTGTGGGACCTTCTCTTTCTGAGGTGACACAGTTTTGGGGACCCTGTGACCGGCACACCCCCTGTTTCCCAGCAGTGCGCGTCCTTCAGTTGGTGACTGCCCGGGGGGCTGAGTGGTGGTGGCTGAAGCTGGACATTGTCCTTGGGTGACTGCCAGGAAGGTGGGGGCAGACTGGGGCTGCGGAGCCGGCGGCCCCGGGGGTCTCTCAGCAGAGCTGCTTCCGCTGAGTGTCGCGTGGGCTGCTTACAGGATCCCCAGAGCGGGGTGGTCTCAGTGAGGCAGTGAGCCCATGGGAGGGCGGGGTCCACACCTGGCTGCCCCCACCTTCAGCCCTCCTCAGCTAGAACCACCAGGAGTGGGGGGGGGCGAAGTCTTTTTTTTGCGGTTTTGGGGATGCAACCCAGGCCCTCGCCCATGGCAGGCAAGCCCCTGCCCCGAGCCCATCCCAGCCCCAACAGTCTGTTTATAACGAGCTCCTGAAATGATTGTGACACCCGGCTGTGAAGGGTTGACCTGGATCCGGACTTCAGAGCTGCAGGGGAGTCCAGAGGAGGGTCCAGGGTGTGGGGTCCTAGCCACACCGTGTTCCCTGGAGGGGGAGGATATCTGTCGAGGTACCGACGGTTTCTGGGTGTGCGTTCGATCCGTCCCCCACCTTTGTTTTCTGCCTCGCGCCTCCGATGCTTTTATAAGAAAAAAGCAACAAATGTTATGTTTAGAAGCTCATCGTCAGAAAAATTACTCACCCAGACAAACCTCTCAGCTTGGCATGAGAGAGCCAGGGTGCCCGAGACCCAGCTGGTTCTCTCCAGTTCCGGGTCGGGTTCTGGGTCCCGTGATCCACCTTGGCTCGGTGGTGCAGGCTGTGGGGGGGCCTCTGTGGGCACTGCTGCCCATGTGCCACCTTGACCCAGAAGGGTGAGTCTCTGGCCCTGCTTGTGCACTGCTGGCCAGACCCCTCCTGCTGTGCGCCATGTTTGGACCTGGTTGGTTCAGGATCAAGAGCGCACGGGAGCTGGTGTCGGGGTGCCATGACCAGGACAGAAGGGACCTTCAGCCCAGCTCTCCAGTCCTCTCCAGGAAGCAGAGGCCAGAGAAGTCGTCTGCCTGGCTCCAGTGGAGCACAGGTGGCCTTGTGACTCCTCCACGCTATGCCCCATGGTCCCCCGGTTCCAGCCAGTCCTCAGAGCTCCTGACTGTCCTGCTGGTGGAGGGAAGGGCCTGGCAGCCTGGGGGCTTTGGAGGTGGTGATGGGCAGACCTGGTGTCCCTGCTGCCGCAGGCACGTCAGATCATGGGGCTGAGGGTGCCTGGGTCAGCCAGAGGGGTCTCCGTACAGAGGGTGGGAGTTTGCTGCCCACTGCTGTTTCACAGGGCACAAGCACAAGGAGGGGTCATCTGTGGATGGTGTGTGGCCTGGGACGGGTGGTTACCTGTCCGTGGGAGCCCAGCAGGCAGGAGCCAAGCCCTCCCTCCCTCCGTCCTGCCCCGGAGGCTGGCTCTGGGCCTCCCCTCTTGGCAAGAAAGCGAGTCCGAGGGAGGTCACTGAGCCGGGCCTCTCTGTGCTGCTGGGGACACGGTGTCCCCATCCAGGAGAGGCCTCAGAAGCATTTTCTCCAACCTTTGGTGGTGACAGCCGGGTGCTCAGAGGCTCAGAGAATAAACCCAGAGAGAAGGGAGTGAACTGTTCACTCCTCGGGGTGGGGACCGGGTGTTGAGGGCCAGCAGACGAGCAGAACCACTGTGTGAGATGTGGGAGGGTCTGGGGACAGCGGGACCCACCCGCGAGGCTCCAGGGTGTGGTGGCTTTGGGCAAGGCTCAGCAGAAGGAACACGGGCACACACCCCCCCCCCCGGGCTCCGACGGGCAGCGCCCCCCACCTCGCTGGCTCTCGGCACCCCATATTCCCTCAGCGTGTGCAGAGGTCCCTGCAACCTCTGCTCCATCCTTTCTGTGTCTCCGCGTCTCCTGTCCTTAACAAGAGGAGGGACGCTTGTGACTGGGTTTGGAGCCCACCCAAACCCAGGATGGTCTCGTCTTGAGGTCCCTAAGCGCGTCTTCAAAGGCCCTGTTTCCCCCTAAGGTCACTCAGGTGCCCAGTGGTAGGACTTGGACATGCACTTTAGGGCCACTGTTCCGTCTGTGGCAGCAGCTGATCTTGGGGGATCAGAGTGTTCGGGGCTTGGGGAGCCCCGAAGCGGATTAGGAAATCGGGCCCGGACGTGCCAAGTTGTGGGGCTTGGGTGGCCACTGGCCGCCTGGCCTGCCTAACAGGGCCAGGTGGTCCTCCTCTCTCTGACCCTTTGATGGCTGCTGCCTGAGGCGGCGGCTTGTGCTGGTGGACCAAGGCCCTTCCCCCTGTCTACCTGCCCCCTGCAGAACCCCGCTTGGTCCAGGCCCCCAGGTCCCTGCCGCTCTCCCTGGGAGAGTGTGTGAGTGGGTCTGGGCACTCATGGTCTCTGTGGGCAGATCCCTGCCACGTCCAGCCTCTGCCACTGCGGGGACATCCAGCCTCTGCCACTGCGGGGGTGTGGTCCAGACTCCCCTCCCAGCCTTGCCACAGGCCCAGAGCTCTGCCTCCCCTGCAGGCAGACACCCTCTCCCGGGTCCCTCCGGCTGCTCCTCACGTCTGGGCTCCTCCTTCCGGGCAGTCCCGGGGAGTCCAGGGTTCCTGCCCCGCCCCCAGCCTCACCTGCTCTTTGTGGGTGTCCTTGGATGGCTTTGTGGGGTTTCCCAGAGCTGTGAGGGGAGCCAGGAGGGTCTCAGAAGGAGGAACCCCGGGCCTTGCCAAGCCCCCACCCCTGGGCCATTTGGAATGCCCAGGCTCTCCCTCCCTGGCAGCCCCTTCTGGAATCCTCTCAGTGTCCAGCCGTGGCCTGTCCCACGCAGCCCTCCATCTCCTCCTTTGCGTTTCTGGGACCCCCTTCTTTGGCCACCCCCTCTAGTTTTGATAGCCCACCCAGCCCTCGAACTCCGACCGGTGAGGCTGGCTGGACAGGCGCAGGGCTGTGCGCTCACAGTTCTGTCCCCACCTCCGCCGCAGCGTGGAGAGCACGGGTCTGCTCACTGAGGGCTGGCCCTGCCCCTTCCCTGGCTCCGAGGCCGGCTGTCCTGGGCGCTGCTCTGACCGGAGCCTGAACTCCGCTCCCCAGGGTCACCGTCCCCTGTAATTAGGTCGCAGCTCATACTGGCCTGGGCCTCCAGGCCACGACACAGAGCCATCTGGCCCTCGGTGCCCCTGGCTGGGTGATTGATGGAGGCCTCCACCTGGCCCAGGGCCCCTGCTGTTAGGCCTTTTTTTTTTTTTTTCCTTCATTTTTAAAGTGCTTTTAATATTTTCCCAGTAGCCGGTCAGGAGAAGAGGGAGGGTGGCCTCCCTGCGCATCAGGAGTGGCTGCCCCCAGCCGTGACCAGGGGCCCGGCTGGGAACAGAGGAGGAGGTACAGCTTGGCCTGCACACTGGGCTGCACACGGACCCCGCCTGGCGCTGTCCGGTGCTTGGGTGGAAACAGGCCGAGGTCACCGTCCTCAGGGCCTGTGTCCTGGCTCCCTGGGCTGCAGCGGGGCCTTGGAAGTGGAAGCAGTGGACTGCAGGGGGGTGGGAGGGCGGGGCTGAGGGCAGGACGGTGGCCGGACCCTCCTTGGGGCTCAGTTCTCTCTCCCCAGAAGGACCGAGGGCTACGGGCAGGACCCTGGCCGGGTTTCTGGGCTGCCCGGAGGATGTGGGTGGATTAAAGCTCAGGAAACCTGCTCTCCCCTGGGACCTGGGACCTCCGTGGCCTCAGGGCTCAGGCTGGAGTCGTGTGTTGAAGCCCACGTCTCTCAGGGGCTCCCTCAAGAACTGTTTCCAGGGGACCTCTGACCTGCAGGGGTCTCCTGAGCCCTCCCTCCCCCCCGCCAGCCACACCCAGAGATCTTCACTTCTGCTGTGAGCTGCCCTCTCACCCGGCCGCCCCACCCTGAGCCAGGAAGTTCTTCGCCTTATCTACCCCACATCTGTCTTCTTGCTGCAGCTCCAGCCCACTTCCCTCCTCCTGATCCTGGGGAGAAGGCCCGCAGCTGGCTTGAAAGGGGGAGGGTAGGACCCGTCCAGGCATTGCAACCAGTTGTTCCAGATGTGCTCACGTTCCCCAGTCTGTAATTTAGGAAAGAAGAAAGGGAGTCCTGCTTCTTAGAGCCATGTTTACAGTCAGCCTGGAATGACCCCAGGAGGCTGCCAGATGGGGCCCACAGGAGGCAGCACAGAGGGGAGCCTTTGCCTGGAGGCCAGGGGCTCTGCGCTGGGTGAAGGGACTTCCAGAATCAGGAGCTGGGCTAGACTGTCCGGCGGGGTCTGTCGAGGCTGTGAGGTGTCTTCCCAGCCCTGAGCGCTCGCTGAAGGCCCTTCTCAGTTGGGGAGTCCTACCTGCCACAGGGGGGATGACCACGTGACTTATTGCCCCAGGGGACACCTAGGAGGAGCTGTGACGGTGTCGGCAGGGTGGCCACCGGGAGCCGGGAACTTCCCAGGTAGGGGACACACATGGACACCTTGATGTGGGGGAGGGTTGGTGGCCACCGGGGGCCAGGCGGCAGAAGGGGCCAGGTGTGAAGCCTGGTGGCAGCTGGTGGGCCGGCGAGGGCCCCGGGGACTGAGGTTCCTCCTGCCAGGTGGCACCGGTGTCCCTTCTAAGCACTGTTGAATCAGAGGCAAAGAGTGGCTTCAGGCTGAACCGAAGGCCAAGAGGTTGAGCTGGATGGGGACAGCCATGTGGGCGTGAGACCCGCCCCTTCCTGTTTCACTGACTTCCTGTGGTGCTGGGCACTGCCACAGAGCTGCACCCCAGCCCCCTGTCCCCTTTCTTCTTTTTATTTTGGACACCAGGGATTGAACTCAGGCACTCAGCCCCTGAGCCACCTCCCAGCCCTATTCTGTATTTCATTTAGAGACAGGGTCTCTCCGAGCTGCTCAGCCTCGCCGTCCCTGAGCCTGGCTTTGAACTTGCCATCCTCCCGTCTCCGCCTCCAGAGCCGCTGGGATTTTATGCTTGTGTCACTGAGCCGACCCCTTGTCCCCTTTCTTTCCCGATTTCTCTTGGTGCCTGGGAGCTCATGGCTGTGGAGCCCAGAGTCCGACATCAAGGTGTCTCGGCAGGGTCCCTTCTAGGGGCCTGAGGAACCCTCTCTCTTCCATGCCTCTCCAGCCTCCGGTAGATGAGGGCGGTTCCCGGTGATCCCTGCGTCTCCGTCTCCGATTCTCACCTTAATGGCACCTCGAGATCCTTTTCCAGCTAAGGTCACACTCAGAGGCCCCAGGAGTTAGCCCTGGGTGTATCAGGGGCGGGGACACTATTCATCCCACTTCTGGCAAACCCAGGGTGGAGTCCCGTGTCCTTCAGACACTGGAGCAGAGTTTGGAGGCAGCTGTAAGGGAATCTGGTGGAACTCCTGGTCCATCCTGGGTGGATGAGGTGGTGTGGCCAGGCTGGGGAGGCGCTGTCCAGCCTGAGTCCTTGTTTCCCAGGTCATTAGAGTTTCATTCCAGGGAGAAGGCAGCATGATGAAGGGGCGGGGGTGTAGCTCAGTAGAGCCCTTGCCCAGCATGCCCAAGGCCCTGGGTTCCCTGCCCAGTACTCCAAAAAAAAAAAAAAAAAAAAGCCAGAGATCTTATGTCTCAAGAGCAGTGTTGACCACAGCGGCCACTGGGCTGCCCACCTGTTTGTGTCCTGCCTTCAGGGACTCAGGGTTTCTGAGCCCAGTTTTTGGAAGGAAAGCTGGGGACCGCCACGTCCCCCAGGCCAGCGGAGCTGAGGGGAGGGTCCCTTGCACCGAGCTGGTAAGTGTGCCGAGGGGCAGGAAGGGAGAGGGCTTGTTTATTTCTTTTGGCCTCATCTGGGAAATCCAGCCGCAGGCACGTGACGTTGTAGACCTGCTTGTTCTCACATCGTCTTTCCAGAGCCGGCCAGGCCTCCCGGGTGGGGGCTGTGACAGGCAGGAAGGACTCCATGTCTTCCTGGCCCAAGGGTGCTGACCACAGAGAGGAAGAAGCCTCCTTCTAAAGTCCTTGGAATAAATCAGGGAGGTGGACATTACAGTCAGGGCTGAACGGCCTTCCCTGCTTCCTCTCCAGGAGCTGGACCCTCCTGGCAGAATCAGAGTTCCCCGTGACGCTACCTGTGCTCCTCGCAGGAGCAGATGGAGATGCTTAGCCTGTTCCTCCTTGTCCAGGGGACACAGGCGGGGACCTCTGTGCGATCGATCGTCCTGGCCTGAAGGCAGGCGTGGTCTGGTGAGAGGCAGGGAGCAGGGGTTCGTGGACCGTGACCCCTGGTCTCCCCAGGTCCCATGTGCAGATAGGCCCAGGGTGCCCGAGCCCTGGGCCGCCGTGCTGGCCTCCTGGTCCAGAGCCGGAGCCCCTTGCAGTGTGGGCTGGCACTAGAGATGGCTGCTTCTGGCCTCTGATGGACCTGCCAAGCCTGGCTTTGGGGACGGCAGGGAGGGGGCAGAGGGGGGATCCTGAGCTGTGGTGCCGCCACCCTTGTTCTCCTTCACGCCTTAGCAGGTTTGAGGTGTCGCTGGGACTCTTGAAGGAGGGAGCACCTCCTGTATGTGGGCTTGGCCCCCTGTCCTGCTCTTGTTACACAGTGTGACCCTCCTGGGGAGCCCAGGGTGTTTACTGCCCTCCCAAGCGGGCTCCACGGTGGCCATCCTTCCTTGGGCTGTCCTGCTTCCTGAGCACCCCCCCCCAGCACCCCATCTGCCTCCCCCTCCCTGTCCTGCGAAGGCCTCCCTCCCTCCACCTGCCCAGCATCCACCCTCCTCCACCCAGCCGCCCAGGCCTCCTGGCGCAGATTGTGAGACCACGGTCCAAGCGGGAGGTGACCCCTGGGATCCCCGTGTGGGGATGGGAAGGGAGCACAGTGGAGCCCTGTGGGCAGCTGAGCTCAGCCCCCCTGGAGCCCAGGGTTTTCCCACCTGCGTGGGGGAGGGAGCTGGGTGCTGGGGGTCCCATCTGGGGCAAGGGCCCAGTGTTAAGTCCTTCCTGCCTTCTGCAGGGGTGGGCACCAGGCGGGTGCCAGGGAAGGCCCTGTGCAGGGAAGCAGAATCAGGCCAGGTGAGGCCGGGTGGGTGTGGCCCCAGCCGCCCTGGGTGGTGCCCCTGTCAGCGTGCATGGCCTCCCGCGGCTCACGCTCAGCAGAGGGCACTTGTGCCAGCCGAGCCACACTGCTGTGGGCCGCCCCTGCGCCCGTGCTCTCTTGCCCTGATAACTCCGATAGCACGTGATGTGATGCGGACGCCCTGACCTGCCTCTGCCCCCTGCCTCACTGCCCACGTCCCCTGACACCCAAACCTCCAGACCAGGTCTTGGTTTTTTGGGCTCATCCCTTCTTTGAAGTTCAGGCCAAATGCTGAGGTGCTTCTTGGGCCTTCGCTGCCTGTGGCTTTGCATCGAAGGGGGAGGGGGGAGCCTCACAGGCAGGCAGCAAAGGCCGAGGCCCTGCCCGTTGCCCACCACCCTTGCAGGCAGCCCTCGGAGGAGACAGAATGGGGCAGAGGTCAACTGAGGCTGCGGCCAATGCCCAGGACCTCCCTCCACATGCTTTAGCTGTGGGTGGGGTCCCTGTGGGCCAGGACAGCACACTGGGCCTTGTCTCCTGCTCCTGCTCTATGTCCTGGGATCTCTGGTCAGGCCCTGGCTCCTGGGCAGCCAGTGTCTTCAGGGACAGACCTGCTGCGCTGCAGCAGGGGACTCTGATCAAGGCGGGTGTCCCGGAGCCTAGCGCAGAATTCCCGCCGCTCCCTCCTGTCTCTCCGCCCACCCCCTCCCGGGGAACCGGCACCGGGTTTCTTTTGACCTTGGGCTGTAGCATTTCTGTACAGGACATTTGTCCCGGGCTGGGCAGGGCTTCGTGGCTCTCCTGATGCTGCCTCCCCGACCAGGCCCATCTGTGCACCAGGAAGTGCTCGATCAGGTTTCAGGAGCCGGAGAGGCTTGCAGCCTGCGGTCAGAGCAGGGCCTTCACAATGGCCCCTTGTGCAGGGCACATTCCTCCCCCAACAGGCCCAGATCCAGGCCGCTCCTGATTCGGCCCCCCACGGGCACAGGCGGCAGGGTTTGCATCTGGAGGGAGGCCACTCTGGCCTCTTTGTGGAGCAGCTGAGGCTGTAGGTGCTTGATGGACAGGAGAGGGTGGCCCTGTGCCCAGCCTGGGAAGGAAGCCGGCCTGGAAATGCTCTCCTGGGAGGGGTCGTGGGCTGGCGCGCACAGTCATGCCCACCCTCCAGCTTGTCTGCCGCAAGGTGCGTTTCTTAAAGTGCCCGTTGCGTCGAGCCCTGGAAATCTGCAGTGAGTGCGTTTATCATTGTCCTATCAGAGGGAGGCAGGGGGTCTAATGACACCCACTGTGGTTCAGTCTGGAGCTAGTCCTTCTCCGCGAGGGTGAGTGTGTGCGTGTGTGTGCGTGCGAACTACACGCGTGTGTGACGGGGGATTAGGATCTTGGTAGACATCTTGCGTCCTGCTATTTTTATTTAGTATCCTCAGCATTTCTCATCTTCCGAAGCGTGATTTTGATGACTCTGTGGGACTTCAGCACATGGGTTTAGAAAAATCTGCATGAATCTGAATCATTTCCAGTGTTTGCAGTGGTAGTGCTGATGCAGATGGCCCGGTGCATAAATCTTTCTGTACTTCTGATTGTTTCCTTGGGTTAGATTCCCAGAAGTGGGCCAAAGCGCAGGATCCGTCTTCAGGGTCTTGCTCCAGGTTGGGGAAGGTGGAGGCCGGGAAGGTTTGAGCTGGCTTTGGACGGCCGAGAATCCGTAGAGGCCGTGAAGGTGGGCAGAAGTGAGCCTTCCCTCTCTGTCTTACCTCCCAGGGGCAGAGAGAAGGCCCACAGGGACTATAATCCCAGGGACTGTAATCCCAGCGACTCAGGAGGCTGAGGCAGGAGGCTCACACTTCAAGGCCAGCCAGGCCCATATTTGCCTGATACTGTGTAGCAGGGGAAGTCTGTGATGTCCAGCGGGGCATCTCCTGCTCCCTTTGTAGCATCAACTCCTAGCAGACAGAAGAGGAAGTGACATGTGGTCATGGGGTCTGAGATCTGCAAAGTAAGGAGCTGGTGAAACCCTTGCTGGCATCTGGGGAGGGAGGACACATCTAGTGACCTGTTGGGGGGGGTCACGGGGTGGGGGCTTCTCTAGGGTGCGTTCACGTTGGCAGAAGGGGGTAGCTCTGCCTGTGGGTGCAGGACCTACGGGCGATTTTAGGACCCTGACAGGGCAGAGGTGCCCGAGGACCCGTGGCAAGCTGTCTCCTAATTTTTCGTGGCTGGGTGCTCTCCATGAAGTCCTCCGTGGGGGGCGGTTGCACATGGACATCCCTGCCTTAGACAGTAATCTGGTCTCCTCGCCAAATGTCCCGCTGTGAATCTAGGGCAGGGCTGCCCTCCCCAGGGACCCTCCACCATCTGGGGCCTTTGTGACTCTGGGAGGGAGGGGAGGCAGCCCTGCGGGGCCCTGCTGAGTGTGGGGGGGCAGGCCTGGGGCTGGTGGAGACACTGGGAGGGCCTGTCCCTGCAGTGGGGCCTGTGTCTGTGTCCTGTGGTCACTGTAACAAATCACTGGAAACCGGGCGGCTTAACAGGGCAGAAGGCTGAGTTCCAGGAGTCGGTAGGGCCTTGCTCCCTCCCAACAGCCCAGGGTAGGGTCCTCCTGGCTTTTCCCAGCCTCTGGGGACCCTAGTGTCCCTCAGCTTGGGCTGTATCCTCCAGTCTCTGCCTTGGTCTTTACGTGGCCTCCTCCTCTGGGCCTCTGGCTCTGAACTCTCCCTCTGCCTTTTTCTTAAAAGGACACTTGTTGGTGTCCCTCCTAAATCCAGGATGTTCTCATTCTCAGGATCCTTAACTTGATTCCATCCCAAAGACCTTTTCCAAATAAGCTCCTGTCCTTCCCAGTTCTGAGGTTGGCATTGGGCATGCCTTTATGGTTTTTTTTTTTTTTTTTTGGTACTGGGAATTGAACCCAGGGGCGCTTAACCACTGAGCCACACCCCCAGCCCTTTCAATTTTTTATTTTGAGATAAGGTCTCACTAAGCTGCTTAAGGCTTTGCTAAGTTGCTGAGGCTGGTCTCTAACTTGTGGTCCTCCTGCCTCAGCCTCCCGATCTGCTGGGATTACAGGTGTGCACCACGTCACATGGTGGACATGTCTCTTTTGAAGACATTATTCAAGCCATTAAGGAACCTTAGAGGAAAGTGGGGTCTCAGGTTGAAAAAAGAAGACTGTTGCACTCAGTGTGGTGATGCACGTCTGTAATCCTAGTGGGTCAGGAGGCTGAGGCAGGAGGATTTCAAGTTAGAAGCCAGCCTCAGCAACTTAGTGAGGCCCCGAGCAATTCAGTGAGACCCTGTCTCTAAATAAAATACAGAAAAGGGCTGGGGATGTGGCTCAGTAGTAAGTGCCCTTGGATTCAATCCCTAGTTCCAAAAAAAAGAAAAAAAAGACTGTTCCTTCTCTGTTCCCAAGGCCTGTCTTCTGAGGCTCCTTCTGGGCTCTCTGCCCAAGTTAAACACTTGTGTTTCAGCCGGTAGTGAGTTCCATAGAAGTCCCAAGCTCCCGGAAGGGCTGGGAGTAGGCTCGTGGTAGGGAGTAGGCAGTGTCCAGCTTTGCTCCCAGAGAGCCCACACACCCTCCCTGAAGCCACTGGTGTGGGAGGGAGGGGTGTGGACGACGTGGGCACCAGGCAGGCTCCGGGAGGAGGCCATAGTGAGCCTGGTTTGGGGGCCTGGTTCTTGAGGAGGAGGAGGAGGAGGAGGAGGGGTGCTGGTTTGGGGCTGGCATGGCCCGGCTGGCCCCTCTCTATTCAGGTATGGCCTTCTGAGACAGACAGGAGGTCCTCTGGGAGCAGGGAGGGGCTGGGAGTGGTTGGAACACGGTTTCCTTGGGGAAGGGGTCGCCCCCCAGCACGGAGGGGCTTCTCCTGCTGCTCCTTTTCGCTGCTCTTAGAGTGCGGTGATCTGTGTCACCCCAGCCATCAAGAATAACTCAGCCAGCATGGTGGCACAGGCCTGTGATGCCAGCGACTCAGGAGGCTGAGGATCGCAAGTTCAAGGCCAGCCTGGGCAGCTTACGTAGACCCTGTCTCAAAACAAAAAGGAGGGCTGGGGGTGTAGCTCAGAGGCAGCGAGCTCCTGGGCTCAATTCCCAGAACCCCCCCCCCCCAAAAAAAGAACCAGATTCCCCCCCTGGGTCCTGGTGGTCACCATCCTGATGGCAGGGTGGCTCCCCCGGCGAGGACCCGGTGATGCAGGGTAGCAGACTCCTGGTAGATAACAGCCAGGCCGTGAGCCCAGAGGTCACTAGGGTGTGCTTGAGGACGGCAGTGACATAAGCCTTGAAGGGACGCAGCATAGAAAGTAAGGGCAGCTGGCCGCGGACACAGACGAGCAGCGTGGACACAGCCTGCCTGTGCGCAGGGGCGGCCCTGGCCGGGTCACCACGATACTCCACCCGCAACGCCGTGCGGTGGCAACGGGGTGCCTCCAGGTGGGCTCCCAGGGAGGGGCTCTCCAGATGGGGGCACAGACTCACTGGGACTCCGAGGGCAGGCTCTGCTTCCTCCCTGGGGCAAGCCTGGTCACGGTCTCCCCTCACCCAGTGTCTGCTGTGCAGCTGGCCGCGAGGAACAAGGGCGGGAGGTGGGGGGGGGTTCATAGCACAGGGCGCCCCATCTGGGGCAGTTTGGACCACGCACTGGAGGCTGGGGGTATACCAGGTGACCTCAGGTGACTAAGGGGAGTACACGGGGTACTAAGTTCTAAGGACCGTTAGCCCTGGGCATCCCTCTTACTTAGTTCCGAGCCTTAGACTTCCTGGCTGGGGTGACCTTAACCCCAGCCTATCACGCTTCTTAGAGCCAAAGCAGGCAGTGTGCACGTAGGGTGAATCCCCTGCTGGCCCAGTGACAGGGAGAGTTACACCAAGTTGGAATCTGGAGCTGTCACCCCCTGGCTCAGAACCCTGCACCCAGTGGCCACATTATCACTGAGGCCACTGGCTGGGCCTGTGAGCAGCTGAGGTTTGTGGGTGTGATCTTGTTGGGCTGCGCTGCACCTTGTTCTCATCATTTATCTACTTTGCAGTGCTGGGGACGGAACCCAGGCTCTTGCCCATGCTAGGCAGGTCCCCCACCACTGAGCTACAGCCCCAGCCCCAAGCCTCGAACTTGTGATCCTCCTGCCTCAGCCCCCCAAGTCGCTGGGATCAGCTACCATGTGCACCCCCGGGTCTGGCTGCAGTGTGATCTTTCAAAGGCCTTGTTTTGCTTCGGGCCGGCATTTAAGGATCAGGAGGTATCATATAGAAATGCAGAAGCTCTGGCCACCCTGGGCCCCTGTTCCTGCAGGGCAGAGATGGCTATTAGCACCTGTCACTACCTGGTCACACCTGCCACTCAGCTGACATTTCCCTGTCCGGCTTCAGGACAAGTGAGGGCGGGATGCCCAGAGCTAGCGGTCCTCATGTGAGTGCCGTCTGGGAAGCTGGTGGGCTCCACGGTCAGGCCTCAGAGCCGGGGCCGCCTCTGCCTCCCACCTCCCTGCCACCCGCCCCCTGCCCCCTGCCTCTCCAGCACCCACCAGCCCCTGGTCTTCCGAAGGAGGTGCTGGCCCTGCGGACACAGGAACTCTTCTGCATTTGGAGGCCAGAAGGCTGAAGGGTCTTGCCGAGCTGTTGCTGAGTGCCGGGACGGGCTGTCGGCCCTTTTCTCTGTGGGGAGGGGAGGAGGCTGTGGGGTCCCGTGAAGTCCTGGGCTCTGGGGGCTGTAGGGCAGAGGAGGGTTGGGTCGCTCGGGGAAGGAGCTGGGGAGGGCTCCTGCCACGTGGGCCTCTCCCTGCTGGCCGTAACCAGGCAGCTGGTTCTCATTTGGTGGGAGGCTGCAGGGTGGGGGAGGGCGGCTTTGCAGGCACCACCCGCGGCCTTGAGGGAGCGGACCCCGGTGGAGGGGGCGGGAGAGCTGGGTGCTGGGCTTCAGTGGTCCTCGTCCCTCAGGGCCAGGCTTACAGGATGGAGAATGTGGGGGAGGGAGAGGACTGAGGAGCTGGCCAGCGTGGACCCAGCTGGGGAACTGGACAAGCAAGGGGAGACAGGGCCGACCAACAGCCTGGCTCTGCCACTTGCTCTCCACGCCATTGGCCCGTTGCTGAGGTGCCTCCTGCCTCGGTTTCCCTGTCTGTGTCAGAGGGAGAATGTTCTCTCCGTCACGGGTTGTCGGGGGCCGTAGGTGCGCCTGGGCCGGCGAGCCCAGCGCTGTGTAGGAGAAGTCGCGGCGTCCACCGTTGTCCACGGGGTCTTCGTGTCCTGTCCTGATCGGAGCCGTTATGGGTGCAGTTTGGTCCTGGGGGACGTGTCCTCCTCTGGCTCAGTGGTGTCTGAGTGCCTGCTGTGGGGGGGGGGGGCGAGGGGGAGCCAGAAAGCCACACCTAGAAGAAATCCAGGCCCCTGTGAGCCGGAACGTTCTGTAGGTGGGCCCCCATGCCGTGGCCTTGGCGGGGCAGTGTCCGTCCTGCTCCACTGTCTTTGTCCCCAGAACTCTTGATTGCTGGTGCCCTGGGAGTCCTCTGGGAGGGGCCTGTCCTTTCTCTTAGTCCCCTGTGGTCCAGCCGACTTACCTTCCTGGACGCTTCCTTAGCCCAAAGCACGCACTTGCCTAGCGTCCCCTGCGGCCACTCACCACGTCCTCCTCTGTCTTTCAGCCTTGAAGAGATCCTTCGAGGTCGAGGAGGTCGAGCCACCCAACTCCACCCCGCCCCGGCGGGTCCAGACGCCCCTGCTCCGTGCCACTGTGGCCAGCTCCACCCAGAAATTCCAGGACCTGGGTGTGAAGAACTCAGAGCCCTCCGCCCGCCATGTAGACCCCCTGGGCCAGCGCTCGCCCAAGCCTGCCCTGCGGAGAGTGGAGCTCGCGGGGCCCAAGGTGCCTGAACCTGTGTCCCGACGCACCGAGCTCTCCATCGACATCTCGTCCAAGCAGGTGGAGAACGCGGCCACCCCTGGGCCGGCCCGGTTCGGGCTCAAGAGGGCCGAGGCGCTGGGCCACAAGACCCCAGACCCGACCCCTCGGAGGACGGAGATCACCATCGTCAAGCCCCCGGAGCCAGCCCACCGCAGGATGGAGGCCCCTGCCTCCAAGACCCCCGAGGTGCCTGCCAGCCCTGCCATCGACGCAGCCCCCAAGAGGGTGGAGATCCAGGTGCCCAAGCCGGCCGAGGCTCCCGCCTGTCCCCTCCCACCCCAGACCCTGGAGAATTCGGAGCCTGCCCTGACGTCTCAGCTACAGAGCAGGCTGGAGCCCAAGCCCCCGGTGGCCGAGGCCCTGCCCAGGAGCCCGGAGGGTGAGTATCTGGGCTGGGTCCTCCAGCCTGTGCAGGAGGGGATGGGCTTTGACGTGGGGTCACTGGGGGAGCCGCTCACGTGGGGGAGATGCTCTGTGGAGATGGAGGAGCTGGACGCGCAGGGCAGCGTCCCAGCGCTCGGGCGGTGCCTGGCTCCCTGACCCCTGGGACCGCCCCAAGATGCGTGAGGACTTGGACTCTGGAAACAGTCCATGGATTGCAAGGGAACCCCTTCGTTGGTCCCCAGGGGCTGTGGCAGGACTCTGCGCTGTGATCCTGGGGGCCGGAGGGTTGGAGAAGAGTGGTTAGTGCTGGACGACGGGGTGGGGTTGAGAGCTGCAGACGGGCCTGCAGCCCCTGGCTGCTGGGAGAGGTCCTGCCAAGAGGGACCACAGGCCTGGAAGTGCCCGGCAGAGGCCGAGGCCCAGTGGGGAGGCAGGCTCCCTTGTCCTCCTGGGCTTGCTGGGGAGCCCTCTCTCCTGCTGACTCTGTGCCTGGGCCTCTCTCCCTCCCCCTCCTCCTCCCTGGGGAGGGATGGCCGTGGCCAGCAGCCTGCTGGGGAAATGGCCAAGGCCCCTGGGAAGGGGTCCCTGGACCCAGGGGGCTGTGGTACCTGCACCCACCTTCATCTGGGGGTGCTCTCTCTGTGGTCTTCTCAGAGCACCCACGGGGAGACGGGCCAGGCCTGCGGGGGCGTGCCGGGGCTGAGGGCACTGTGGTCCTCAGAAGTGTGCTTGTCCCAACTCGGCCCTTCCCAGGCTCCCAGTGAGAAGCGCCTATGAAGGGGTGTGGGGTCATCGGCCCCTCAAAGCTGAGTGTGGGGCGCAGGACTTGGAACTCGCTGGTGTCCCGTGGTGTTCTTTGGTTAGACAACCCGGACAGGCTGCCGGGGTCACAGGCGTGAGCCAGCACCTGGCTTTTCGTTATTTTTAACTGTGGTGAACACAGCAGTGTAAAACCGACTGTTTCAGCCGCTTTTAGGCTGTTGTCCCGGCTTCTCCAGAACTTTACGTCTCTGTCTCCTTCAAGCCACTCCCAACCCCTCTCTGCTCCCCAAGGCCCTCCTGTCTGTCTCAGCAGTTGGGTGGCCCACAGGGCCGTGTCTCTCTGGAAGTGCATCTCACCGTACTGGTCTTTTTTGTGGCTGGCTTATTTCACTCAGTATGATGTCCTCGAGGGTCACCAGGTCACAATCTCCTTCCTTTTCAGGGCTGAATACTACTCCGTGCATGCATATGCTGCATTTTGTTCCCTTTCCCGGGGCCTCTGGGCAATGCTGCTGTGAGCCTGGGTGCCCTGCAGCCCTTTCAGTACCTGCTTTCGGTTCTCCTTGGTTTTCCTTCTGGAATGAGGCCCTCCCCGGGGTCAGGGTGGGGATGGATGTGCAGGCCACACCCTTGCCACTTGCCCTTGCACACAGAGCGCCTGCGCCCTGCTGAGCGCTCCTTTAGCTCAGGAGGCCTGGGGTCCTGGGGCTCTGCATTTCCCGTGCCTGGCATCGGGCTGCCCTGAGTTGTGAGGCTGTGGCGACCTTTGAAGGTTCCTCCAGCCCTGGGTGTGAGTCTGTCTCTCTAAACTTGACCCTGCAGAGCCCCCCCGCCCCCCCCCGCCCCCACCATCCACCAGGCCGGACGTCCAGGGCTGCCCCGGGTGGGCAGGGTGTTGGGGCTGTTTCCCCCACCCCCCGTCTTCTGTTGGTCCACGTCCTGGTTGGCTGTGCCACCGTATGCACCCCCTCCTGGGAAGAGGTGTTCACGCTCCGCTGAGTCAGACAGGATGTGGTGGGGAGGCAGCAGGCCGTCCAGATCCTGCGACAGCTGGTGCTGGGCGCACCAGGAGGGGTCCTGGCTCTGCAGCTTCCGCTCAGGGTGGCACTGCCAAGGATGTGCCCCGGGGTGCCAGTCTTCCCCGGCACAGACAGCTCAGCCCCGCTTTAAGCAGAGTCTGTGCCAGGCGCTGGGGCACAGGGGCAGTCCTGTGGCCTCTGCCCTCCGAAGCTGGCCAAGCCGCAGGAAGGGTGGTGGGTGGACGGGGGCTGAGGGCAGAGAGGGGGGCCTGCCTGGGAGGGGAAGGCCCCCTAGTGGGGCCTGGGGCGCTGCACAGAGCCCCGGGGAGTAGTCACTCCCACGGCTTCCCAGATGCCCCGGCCACTGAGGGCCCGGCCTGGGAGCCCAGCTCCTGTGGGGAGGGCCGTGTCCTGTGCTCCTGTGTCCTGTGCTCCTCTGTCCGCGTGGAGCAAGGGCAGGAGACGGGAAGGGTAGAGCCTTCCCAACGGAGCAGTGTTCCTGAAATCCCTGGCCCCTCCTCAGGGTCCCGCCTGCTTCTCTGTCCCCTCATCTGTTCACAGCCTGACCTGTGCCTCTGGACACACACTGGCCCTCTCTCCTGTAGACCCAGCTCGCTGTCCCCTTCCACCTCATGGGGGACCAGGTTGGAAGTGACCAGGGTCCCCTGCAGACTCTGCTATGACTGCCCTCTGCAGACACCAAGCTGCCCCCTGTGCCCGAGGGCCAGCTGGCGTGGTGGGAGGAAGGACCCGGGAGGGAGCGAGCTCCTTAGACGCTCAGCCCCTTGGCCGCTGCCTCCAGGGCCTGGCCCAGCTGCTTCCAGACCAAGGCCCCGAGGGGCACAGCAGTGAGGTCCACTCCCACCTGGGGCTCGCTCGCCTGGGCCCCACTCCAGCTTTTCTCTGGTCTCCACACTCTTCCTCACAACCACAGTCCCTGACCCCTGGTCCCCGTCCCCATCACTGCTTTGTGGAACTCCTGTGTGTCCCTGCGACTCCTGTGTGTCCCTGTGACTCCTGTGTGTCCCTGAGCGTCCCTGTGACTCCTGTGTGTCCCTGCGACTCCTGTGTGTCCCCGTGACTCCTGTGTGTCCCTGAGCGTCCCTGTGACTCCTGTGTGTCCCTGCGACTCCTGTGTGTCCCTGCGACTCCTGTGGGTCCCTGTGACTCCTGTGTGTCCCTGCGACTCCTGCACATCCCTGCGCGTCCCTATGACTCCTGTGTGTCCCTGCGACTCCTGTGTGTCCCTGCGACTCCTCCGCATCCTCCGGGCCGTTTTGCTCTTTCTCCTGTGAAATACCTGATATTTGGCTTGGGATCTAAGCTCTTTGGGTATGAACCTTCTTTTCTCGGCTGGATGTGTTTTTTCAATGGAAAAGTAGTTTTTCAGGTTATAAAAAGTAACAGCTCTCCTTCCTTAGAATGCAGAAATCACAGACAGTAGAGGGAAGCCCCTTTGCCGGGGCCAGCGTGCGTGCTCTTGAGCATTTTCCTGGACGCTCTTCAGGATCCTTCCCTTCCCCCAGTGGCATCTAGGTCCCTGGAAGGTGGGCTGTTGCCTTTGGTTTGGGAGAATCCCACAAGACGGCTGGTAAGGGACTTGGCCCAGCAGGTGCTCCACTGACAGTGTTGGAGTGGCCCACGGGAGTGGCCCACGGGTGCTGACATGAGCTGGCTTTTCGTGGCTCTTGCAGGTGGTGCAGGGACCCTACGGATCCCTCGGGGACCCCAGGACTGAGCAGATGCTTTTCCTGCCGACTTCGCCCGGGCCACCTGCTTGCCGGCCGGCTGGGGTCGCCTGCGGTGCTGGGGCAGGTGGTCGCGGAGGACTCTGCAGGGCTTGCCGCAGGTTTTGAGCGCGTGACGCGGGGTGGTCCCGGAAGGGTCGGCATTCAGGGGCCGCAGTGGGCTGAGGGTGGCTGAAGAGGAGCCCGAGGAGTGCGGGCAGCTGAGGGTAGAGGCCGCCTTGCTCCTCCCGGCCCGGGGCTGTTGAGGCCTGAGCCTGTGCTGCGCTGGATTCTGTGTTTCCTGAGTCTGGCCCTGGCCCTGGCCCTTGGCCCCTGCTTGCTGTCCTTCCCTCAGAAGGGACTTCATCCTCTTCAGGGTCATCCCCGGTCCATTCCGTCTGTGGGTAGGGCTGGGCTGTAGGGCTGCTGGCTGGGTCCCTCCCGGGCCAGGCTCCCGAGCTCCCGGCGGCCTTATAAGGTGCGCTCCCTGCGCGACTGCGATGGTGCCTTCTCTGGGCTGCGGGAGCCAGGCTGAGTTCCTGGGTGCGTCCGGCTCCACCCAGGAACCCCGAGCTCTTACCCTCCAGGCCTCTGTTTTTGAAGCTGTCAGTGACGAGGGTGTGGATGGCGGGCCCCAGAGCTGCGTGGGCTCCGCTGCCAGTGGGTGGTCCCTGGTGGTGCCAGGGGCTGCGTGTGAGGGAGGCCCAGGGGTGGGCAGGCGTTGCCCTGTGACTCCAAACCTTTGGGAACAGCATGGGTGCGGCTGCGGGTGGGGCACTCAGGTCCCCGCTGAGGGACATGGGGATGTCCTCACCAGGCCTGTGTGCAGGGCGGGGGGCCAGGGGGGCTGCAGGACAGTGAGGCGCTGAGTGGGTTAACCAGCAGAGGGTTCCCTGGGACCACCGGCGGGGACTGGAGGGTCTGAGGAGTGGAGTCATCAGCCAGGGGACGTGGACTGTGTACCTGGCCCCGCCCGGGAGGACTCAGGGTGCCAGCACTGCGTGGGGTCGGAGAGTGAAGTGGGGAGAGGGTGCCCCCAGGACTTAGGGATGAAGTGTCCCTGCCTCAGAGCCCCTTCGCAGTCCCGTGAATTTGTAGGACGCCACATTCTGCAGGGTGCCCCGTGGGCCGTCCCTGGCCTGGGCATTCCCCGGCACCGGCCGGAGATGCATTTCTGCTTTTGCAGAGACACAGCCTGTGTCCAGGAGGGGCATCCTGCTGGACTCTTACCGTGAAGACAGCCCTCTGCTCCGAGCCCCTCCAGTTTTCCTGACTCGCCCCAGGGGGCACCCGACACCCCATTACCCTGTGACGGGCCTTCCCCTCCCCTGGTCGGAGGCCCACCTTCTGAGCTGCCTGGTCTACAGGGGAAGCCCTGACCTGGGGGACAGGGGGACCTATGGGGGACGGGCCAGGCCAGGTGGGTCTCCAGGGTGGGGACAGCGAGGACAGAGCCTGTCTCTGTGGTTTAGGACAAAGAGCCCCTCCCTGGCTGGCCGGTGGCCCAGCTGTCCGCCAAGCCCCGTGTGCGCGGGAGGGGAGCCAGGCCGCCAGGGAATGCGCCAGGCAGCTGCAGAATGCCTTAAATAGAGCCGCGCAGCTGCAGGGCTGGTGGGGCCAGGAGGCTGCGCCCCTCTGCCTCCGTGGGCCCGGCCCTGACCACCCAGCCTAGGCCCCAGGCACATGGCCCTGGGTGAGGCCGGCCCTGGGTGCAGGAAGGCGGAGCAGCTGTCAGAGGAGCCGTGCCACAGCCGCGTCCGCGGCCTCCAGACCCCGGGCAGCTGCTGGGACCCAGGGTCTGCACGGAGGGGCGGCTGTCGGGCCTCGAGCCAGCCGGGCAGCCGCACTCTGAGCACAGAGGCACATCCCGCCCTGGGGAGCCTGCAGACTCCCCGCCTTGCACCCCGAAGTGTGGGCAGCCCCTGACCAGACCCTGGGTTCCAGTGGGCGGGCCTGGGAGGATGCCATGTGCCCACACTGGCTGGACAGACGTGTCCCCCATGGCCTCCTGTCTTAGGGCTGCAGGAGGCGCTTCCCAAGCCAGGCCCCGCTTCCTCTCTGGGGCTCCCCGTGGGTGAGTAGGTGACCTCCCCAGCCTGGGGCTCCTGCAGCCTGGGATGTGGCTGAGAGGCCAAGCAGCAGGGCCCAGGGCTGGGCCTTCCCTGGCTCAGAGGAGATGGTGGGATGGAGAGCCCCACCCTTGGCCTCCCTGCCCTCCCTGCTGGGGTTCACCTCCGCAGCCCAGGGACTCAGAGGAGCCCTGTATAGAGATCCCTGCTCTTACCCAGTGCTGTTCAGAGAGGGAAGGTGACTGGTCCTCGGTCACACAGCCTCTTTCCCCTGGCTTGAGCTGCATTCCAGTGGCCTCTGATGGAAACCCTCCTCCACTGCGTCTGTCCCCATCTGCAACTTGGAACCTATGTGACTCTGGTCACCACCGGCTCCACTCTCTGCTTCCAAATGGCCCAGAGGTTCCAGTTCAGAAGCGCAGTGCATGTGGCCACCCCAGGGCCTTGGCCTCTGTCTGGGGAAGGGCAGCGGCTGTGGACGTGCACTTTGCCCTGTTCTGCTGGGCTCCCTCTCCTGCCCTGCCCTGGGCCTGAGGATGTGTGCTGTGGCCCGTCTCCTCGCGGTCAAGGTGACAATTCCTCTTGCCTGGTGTCACCAGAAGTGGTGACTTGGTAGACTGCTTCCGGCCCCCGGGAACAAGCCCCTAGGTGAAGACCAGGCGTGACCCTCACTTGGCGAAGGGCAGTGCTGTCCGAAGTCCCCGTGCAGCGCCTTCTGGTGCGGCCCCGTCGGTAGCCACGGCCCCAGGGTCTGCACGGCCAGCTGCTGGCCCTGTCCTCCGGGGGCTGCTCTCACGCTCCTCCCCTTTCCTTCCTTCCTTCCAGAAGGCGCTGCCCGGCCACGGTAGGTAGCAAAGGTGCCCACCTGAGTAGGAGGAGAGGGAACCCGGCCTCTCCTCGCCCGTCCCCGAGGTGGCCGGTGTCGACAGCGTGTCGTGCCGTTGTCCCTCAGGATTTCATGTGCTGTCAGGACTCTGTCAAAACGTCTGTGTCCTGGGCCGCGGTGGGCTCGGCGGGGCTGGGGTGGGCTCGGCGGGGCCAGGGCAGGGCCGGGTGGGCTCAGCAGGGTGGGGTGGGCTCGGAGGGGCCGGGGTGGGCTCAGAGGGGCCGGGGTGGCTTCATCAGGGCAGGGTGGGCTCCGCGGGGGGCTGGGATGGGCTGGGCTGGGGTGGGCTCGGTGGTAGAGCAGTTTCTAGCAGGAGCAAGACCCCGGCTCCACCCAGCCCTGCAGAGGGAGGAAGGGGACGGAAGCCCCGGTGCCCCCTAAGGACACTAGGGTGACTCTGTTCCTGGCTTCTCTTCCTCCCGCGGGTGGCGCAGGGCCTCGCGCAGGCGGGCGGCAGCGGGTTCCTCTTAGCAGCCGCGTCCAGGCTGTCGCAGGCCCCTTGTTTCTGTCCAGCTTGTCACAGTGAAGGAGACCTTGAGAGCAGCCCTGAGCGCCCACGCTGGCCTTTGTGCCCTGTGACTGCCATCGGCCCCTAGGAGGGGTTTGGCATTCAAGGGTGTGTGTGTCTTAAATTTTGATCCAGTTTCCAAACTGTCCCTAAAGTGGTCACAGCCCTCTTAGTGATGACGGCGAGACCCCGTGCCCTCGCGGGTGGTGGGGCAGAAGTGCTCCCACGGGCGTCTTGTTGGGGCCCACATCACCCAGCTTTGGAGGAGGCCACTTACGGAGGCGGGGCTTGTGTTGGCACCTTCTGGAGGGTCACCTTCTGGAGGGTCACCTTCTGGAGGCTCACCTTCTGGACGGTCACCTTCTGGAGGGTCCGTCACCTGGCTGTCTTGGTCACCTCGAGGTGGAGCCCAAGGGCTTGCAACCTGCCTCGGGAAGCATAGCCTGCGAGGCCCCAGGGTTCCCTTAGGGGGCCCCAGACTCCTTCAAAGCCCCCGTTCCCCGGGGACCCAGCCTTTCACACGGGCTTTATGCAAACTGGAACCGTCCGTCTTAAGTGAGAGAAGTTACCTTTGTATGTCCGCAGGCCCATGACCCTCTGCTACCCTTTCAGTCCTGGTGTCAGTCTTGCTGATTTCTTTGAAGACACCTTTGTCATAGCTGGTACAATTGTCTTTCCCCAGTTGTTAACTTTTTTAATTTTTTATGGTACTAGGGAATGAACTCGGGGTGCTCTGCTGCTGAGCTGCACCCCCAGCCCTTTCTGTGTCTGAGACAGGGCCTCTCTAAGTTCCCAAGCCAGCCTCAGCCTTTCCATCCTCCTGCCTCAGCCTCCCCAGTCATTGGGATCACCGGCATGCACCGCTGCATCCCGCTCCTTGTTGTGGACTTTGCTGTTTCTGGTGTGTTCTCCCAAACAGAGAATTTTAAGGCCTATGTAGTCAAATTCCTCCTGTTACTTTTAGCTTTTGGAATTCGTGGCTTCCTGCATTCCACAATTACAGCAAAGAATTTCCCCTGCGTTTTCTTCTAGTACTTCTGTGGTGTTATTTTCATGTATTGAAATCATTACTCCATTGGAAGTGATTTCGGCTGAAGCAGTTCCCCAGGCGTCCCTGCAGTGAGCGTGCCCCGCAGCGTGGGGTGTGCTATTTTTATCATTTCTAGTGTCAGTGACTGCTGGCTGAGCAGAGCAGTTGGATGTGCTCCTTCACCCCCCTGAGCTGGAACATCTTCACAGTGACACAATCATCTCCTCCATGGAACTTGAAAAGAATTCACGAGTGAAACCATCTGAGCCGGAGACTTTTGCCGGCATCTAGTACTTTAAAAACTCAGAGCTATGAGTTTGGGGTATTCCTCCTCCTCCTCCTCCTCCTCCTCCTCCTTCTCCTTCAAATGTATTTATTTCCCTAGAAAATCACCTCTTAGCATTCAGAGGTCCCTGGGCCACTAGCTGTAGCACAAAAGTTAGCGAGGACGGCACCAGAGGGGACAGTCCCTGCCGCCACCTGTGTGCCCAGCAGCTCCCCGGAGCCTGGTGCTGTTGCAGAGGGGCGCAGAGATGGGCCGGGCCGCACACGCGTGCAGTGTGACGTGTGCTGAGAGGGATGCGTCCAGGGGACCCTGCACCCGGAGGAGAGAGCGCCTTGTGCTCGCTGCTGCAGCCCCAGAGGAGCTGGTGACCAGGGAGCTGGGCCTTGAGGGGGCAGAGGGTCCAGGCAGGAGAAGCCTGTCAGGCCTCAGGAGTCACGAGAGGTCTGGGGTCATGGAAGGTTCCAGAAAGTGGGTTATGAGGCTCATTTCACACCACGAACCAGGGCACACATACCTGTAGGAGTGTGTGGGGTGTGTGGTGTGTATTAGTGTGTGGGGTGTGTATGTGTGTGGGGGGTGTGTGTGTGTCTGTGTATGTGTGGGATGTGTGGTGTATGTGTGTCTGAATTGTAGTGTGTGTGTGTGGGGGGGTGTGTGTGTATATGTGGGATGTGTGGTGTATGTGTGTCTGAATTGTAATGTATGTGTGTGTATGTGGTGTGTGTCTGTGTGGTGTGGTGTGGGGTGTGTGTGGGTGTGGGGTGGGGTGTGTGTGTGTGTCTGTGTGGTGTGGGGTAGGGTGTGTCTGTGGGGTGGGGTGGGGCATGTGTGTGTCTGTGGGGTGTGGTGTACCAGGAAGCACACCTGTGATCCCAGTGAATAGGAAGACCGAGGCTGCAGGATCTCAAGTTCAAGGCCGGCCTCAGCAACTTAGCAATACACTGTCTCAAATTAAAAAGGGCTGGTAGAGGACTTGCCTTGCATGCACAAGGCCCTGGGTTCAGTCCCAGCACCACACACACACACACACACACACACTAAAAAACAAACAAATAAATAATAAAAGGGGCTGGGGATGTGGCTTGATGGTAAAATGCCCCTGGATTAAATCCCCAGTACGCCCTCCCCCCAAAAAAAAAAGAGAAGAAAAAGAAAGAAACCCCTTCCCTTTAGCGCTTCCCCAGCCCTAAGCAGTGGCTGACATCTGGGCGTTCCTTAGGACGGCGTCCTGCACTGGGTGGCTTTGTGGACTTGGCGTGACATCTTCAATGTTCATCCTGGTAGCATCTGTTGGTGCTCCACTCTTTCATGGCTGAATGATATTCCAGTGTGGGTGGATCACTTTTGGAGGTCTCTGCACTCACAAGGTGACAGATGCAGGGCTATTGCTACTGTTTGGCTTTTATGAATATTTTCTGTTTAGAGGAAAAAGTGCTGTTGGTGGGATGTTGTTTCTTGGACCCGCTGTGGGATGCGCTGGGCTAGCAGATGGGATGCGTAGCTGGTCCCTAGGTGCTTGAAGCCAGATCCCGTGCAGCCTCCAGGGTGGAGCTGTGGTGTCTGTGTGTGTGGTGTGTGTGTCTGTGTGTGTGGTGTGTGTGTCTGTGTGTGTGGTGTGTCTGTGGTGTAAGCCAGGCCTGAGCAGATCTGCTGAAAGGCCCTGTCAGGAGTGTGTGTTTATTTGCTCACTGCTTGTTGGTTAAGTAAATCCAAAGGAGAAGATGCACCAATCTTGAAATTTGTCTCCAGAGCCCGAGAGCCGCTAAATAGAGCCTCCCAGGGGAGTTGGCGTGCGTTGGAACGCAGGGGACCTTGGAATGCTCGATCCACAGTATCACACGGCCGACTCCTGTCCACCCATGGCCTCCGCCCTTGCGCTGGGCTCTTACGATTTGAAGCCTTGTCTAGTTTTCCGAGGATCATATGCAATATAAGCTGAACTATCTTTTGTGATTTGTTTGGGGAGCAAACATTGAAAAAGTTGTATTAATCTTGTGACAGGTTCCCAAACGTCACAGTGGAATCTACACCGTGTAGAGCAGGGGTTGCTGTCTTACTGCAGAAGTGTCCAACGTACTTGTCAATGACAACATTTTCTCTCTTGACCTTGAATTTATTGTTGATTTCCAGTTCTTTGCATTGCTCTCAAAACTTTGAAATGACCGCCTTCCAACGAGCCTGGTGTTCTCTTATCGAAAGGCTTGGTCAGGGGCTGTGCCATGTTCTCACCCGCACCCATGAAGCAGATGCCAGGAGAACTTGTGGAACTTTGATAATTTCATCCAACGTGTGATCGAGGCAGGATCCCTGTCTCTGCATTGTCCCTGTGGCTGGGGCGGGGTGGAGCACGGTTGGGGAAGGCATGTGTCAGGATGTAGGTTGCACTTCTCTCTGATCTGGGATCCTTGTTGGGATTGGCGACATGAGATTCAAATACTAAAAAGAGATACGTAAGGTTAACAAAGAAAAGTCACACGAGAGCTGCTGCGTGGAAGGCATGTTGGGGCTCTTGGGAGCTCCGTGGTGACTGGGTCCGCAGTGGACAGTGTCCCCAGGGAGCTCCGTGCTTACCTGGGGTGAGGGGTGTGGGGTGGCAGGAGGGCTGCAGATGAAACTGGAGAAGCAGCTGGACAGGGCGCTCCCGTGGTGCCAGGCGGGAGGCTTGAGGTCACTGAGAGGGCAACTGGAGGTCACTGAGAGAAGGTGAGGACAGGGCCAGTGAGGGTGAGTGAGCGAGGCCATGCCCCCTGAGCAGAGTTTAAGGGGGTCCCAAGTATTTCAAAGCTTCCTTTTCTGCAGTGTTGGGCATGGAGCCTCGCACCTCGCCGGCCCCGCCCCTCCCCGGGCGCATGCTCCGCCCCTCGCCGGCCCCGCCCCCCTGGGCGCATGCTCCGCCCCTCGCCGGCCCCGCCCCTCCCCGGGCGCATGCTCCGCCCCTCGCCGGCCCCGCCCCTCCCCGGGCTCATGCTCCGCCCCTCGCCGTGCTTGCTCTCGCAGCTCATTCTCGAAATGCTTCTTGAAGACCCACGTTATGACCAGACCCCGCTTGGTGAGCAGAGGTCAGAATTTTAAGTAAAGGCAGACCCCCGTCCCCCTGGGAACAGCTGCTGCCGGGCGTGGGGTGCTGGAACTTAAGGTCAGGGGCGATCCCCTGCTCCGTCCAGGAGTGCAGGTGACAACCCTGGCCGCGCGAGCTTTGCCTGCTGCTGCGTTTCCCTGCACCGTGGGTGTTTGGGGCTGGTGGCACCTGGGGAACAGGTCAACAGAGGCCTTGGGTCTGGGCAGGCCTTGTCCCTTGGGTGGCCAGGAAGGCAGCCCTGACCAGGGCTTCCCTCCCTCTTTGGCCATGGCCCTCGGCCAACAGAACTTCCAGTTGACCTGCCCCGTGTGCCCGGCGGGTCCTTTCCTTACCCCCATCCAAGCCTCCAGATGCTCCACCAAAGCCACCTCCCCCGGGAGCTCCCTGGGCTGGCCGAAGGGCCCTTTTGGGATCACTGTGCAGGACGTCATTTGAGACCAGTGTGGCCCTGCTCCCAGGTTGGACTGAAACCCAGTCTTGGGCGAGTCTGGTCTGAGCTGAGGGATAGAAAGGGGTGAAGGTGGCCGCTACCTGCGGGCGACGGCGGGGGCCCGAGGCTGCTTGGTGGGAAGGGCTGGGGGGAGCTTGTTTTCCTGGGTCATCTGTCCTCTCGGTTCTGATGTTCCTGGGCCCTGGCTGGGCAGGGATAGGAACCCCCCCGGGGTTCCTGAGGAGGCTGCTGCTTTCACAGAAGGCCGTGGGGGGCCGTGGGGGGCTGCTGGGTTTCCCGCATCCCTCCCCAGGGAGGGTCACACGTGTAGACCCAGCTTCCTGCTCTGGCAGAACGGGCTTCTCCCCGTGCCTGGGGGTGGGGGTGCTGGCCGGCGTGTCTGTCTCTTCACGCCCGTGGACTGGGACCAGCTAGAGGGTAGCATCCACTGCACTGGTGACCCCAGCAGTGCTTGATCCTAGACGGACTCTGCCTGCTCGCCCCGGGGCTGGACAGGACGGTGGGCATTGGGCAGCCCAGGAAGAAGGGGATTACTCTCAGAGTGTCACCCTGTCCCTGTGGTCTAATCTCAGGCCTCCCCAGGCCTGGGCTCTGCCCAGTGCTTATGTGATGCCCGATAGGGAGGGAGTGCCAGTCTGCTGCTATACTCTCCCACTGACCACCTGGGCTTCAGGCCCAAGTAATGTCAGCAGGCCAGTGTCACTGGGCCAGGTGGACCTGTGGGCTGGGTGCAGTGGCTTTCTGGGGTGGGGAGAGGATGGGGAGGGTGTGGTGGAGGAGGAGCCAGGCCCCTGGTTGGGGAGGAGGGTGGCCCGTCCCTCCCCTCTCTGTCCCCTGGTCCCTTCCCCGGCCTGTGTGCTGGCTTGGCAGGCTTATCCCTGATGGGGGCACCCTCTTGCCTAGAGACCCTCGTGCCCTCTACAGCCACCTGTCCCTGTAGCTCTGGGGCAGTCGGGGCCCATCCCGTGTCTCTGAGGAAGGCGACTGGCCATTGGTCAGACTGCACGGCGGACCTGGAGTCCACACCTCGCTTTGCCCAATGGCTTCCTCTGGTCACTCACTCTGTCAAGGGGCTTTCTGCTCAGGCAAGAAGCCCTGGCCAGTGAGTCTGAAGCCCAGTCACGACGACTAAGTCTTTGCCTATTCAGCCAAGGACGGCCGGGGCCCTCTGGCCACCCTGGCCTTGGGACCTGCCCACATTAAACACGGTGCCCACAAGCCTCGGGGGACAGTTCATCCCACTGTAGGTGACTGTGTCCCAACACGGGGTCTGGGGGCCCACCAGCCGCCTCCTTCCCTCTCCCTCGCAGTAGCAGCAGCTGGCCCGGGACCTCCCTGCCCTCTGGGCTCAGGAACTGGGTGACTTCCCAGGGTTCTGGGTCGGGCCTTTCGGGCCTCATCTCAGGGGGTGGAGAAAGGCAGCAAGTGACCATCCTAACGCCGTCAGCTTCCCTGTCCTGCCTGTACTCCAGGGTCGGCGGCCAGGGCCCAGAGAGCTGCAGCCACTTGCCCAACGCCCCACAGCACTTAGTGTGGAGAGCTGGGAGCTGGGGAGCCTGGCAGGTGGGCAGTGGTGGGGGGCAGAGTCCTCTGCCATTGCTGACCCCCCTCAGGGCTAGGGCCAGCCCTATGACTTAAGGGCCCTGTGTCTGGGCCCTGCCCTGCGGCCCTGGCAGGGAGAGGAGGAGCTGGGAAGGCCCAAGTGTCCAGTGCTTCCCCTGCAAGGTGTCCCAAGAGGGCGAAGTGCCCGTTAGGAAGGAGGGACCACCCTGGTCCTGCTTCTCCTGGCTGAGCAGGCACAGGTGGGACACCCGAGACCAGCGCTGCCCGCTGCCCTGCCAGGCTCGTCCTTCAGGCCCCGGCAGGATGGCCAGGCCGGCATGAGGGGGCTGGGGGCTCGTCCTCCTCAGTTGAGGGGGAGTCCAGATGGACTCTTCTGGCCCCCTGACCTCTAGGCTGGCTCTGGGAACAGCAGAGACCCTGGGCTGTCATGCCCGCCCTCTCCTGGGAGGCTGCCTCCGTGTCCCCGGGGTGGGGGGCATCCGCTTGTCCTGGAGGGCCCTCGTGTGCAGGGACGGCTGCTGGACGGCTCGCCGAGCTGACTGGTCGTTCTCTTTGGAGCTGGGACTGACTCTTCCTCCATCTGATTGGGCAGAGCCAGGTGCCAAGGAGGAGTGGGATGGGGTCCGGGAGCCCGTCTTCCCCAAGTGCCAGGGTGTGGACCGCGCGTGGCCAGTGATGGCCCCAGGGATTGACAGCTCCTGGCTCATCTCACCCTGTCCTGGGCGCTTCCTGGTGCCAGCTCTGGGCTCTGCTCTGAATGTCCCTTGCCTGGACAGCAGGGCCCTGAGCTGCCCCTGAGGCTCCAGCCTGGCGCAGGTGGAGGAGCAGGTGGGTTTCTTGCCATCAGGACCCCGGGGCTGGGCTGGGCTGGGTGGCCGGGACAGGGGATTCTGGTGTGGCTTCCTGGGAGGCAGCGTGGCCCAGGGCAGGAGGGGCCGTTGCCCTGTCCCCTCCTTTCTGGCTCCAGAGCTGGGTCAGGCCTCGGGAGCTCTGGCTGGGGACTGAGGCGGAGGACACTGGGTGAAAGTGGCCGGAAAGACGGAAATCCATCTCCCCTCACCACCAGGCCCACCCCGACCAGGGGCCAGGCCAGTGGCCACCCGAGGCTGGGGAAGCTGAGACCACCAGGCGGACAGGGGCGAGGTGCCCTGAGCTGCCTCCTGTGGGCTGGGCCTCGCCCCCACCCTCACCCTAGGGCAGAGGTCAGCCACCAGGCGGGAGCACGGCCACTGCTGCGTGTCCGCAGGCCGTGGCGCTCAGTCTGCCCTCCAGCCCACCAGGTGGAGAGGCTGGGTCCTCATGGGGGCAGGTGCTGGCCCTGGTCACTGTCGGTGACCGGTCCTGGGTCCCCCACCCCTGAGCCTCCCCCTCCTGACCGCACCCTGGGACCGCGGGGCTTGCACAGAGTCGTCCTCTCCCTTCAGGCCACCCCCTCCCGTCCCTGCTGTGGGGGGACGGTTCCAGGCCAGCTGATGCGGTTGGCCTCCACAGCAGTGAGAGGAGAGGAAGGGTGAGTGAGAAGGGGGACTGCCCAGAGAGCGAGGCCAGAGGAAGGGCAGGGAAGATCTGGGAAGTCCACACACGTGCTCTGGGAGCAGGTGCCAGCTATGAAGTCATCTGGAGGTGGCCGCCGGCACCGGGCCCTGCCTGGGCGCCTGCCCCTGGCTTCCCTCTGCTTGGGGAGTGGAGCAAATTTGTTTCCATTTTAGGGACAGCTCCCGGCAGCTGTGCCCTCCTCCTGTCTTTATTGGTGATTCATGAATCCTAAGTGACCCCCCCTTACTGCTTACACACTCCAGCGCTGGGCTCCAGACCTTGGGAAACAGTTCTCCTAGAGAAGAACGCGTGGAGGCACAGAGAGGCTGAGCAACTGGCCCCAGGCCACACAGCTACAGGAGGCGACCTCAGCTTTGAATACAGAGCTGTCTGACTCCAAGCTCTGGCTCCATGGTAATGAGATTTGTGGTTTCTGAGTCATAGGCACAACTTCTGTCAGGCTCTCTGCCCACTGGATGCTCCGTCAGACCATACAGATACTTCTGCGGTCCTTCTGGTTGGGCAGGGAAGGGCTTTGGGAGGAGACGGTGGTGACAGGGAGCAGTCACCCCGTTTGGGCCTAACAACTTGACCTTCAAGATGCCCCTCAAGGGTAGTGTGAGGCTGGTCCCCGAGCTGTGGACCCCTCTCTGTGTCTGCTTGTGGGGACACTGGGCCCCAGCAGGCCAGTCAGGGCGGGAGCACAGAGCAGTGCTGTTCTGTGGCTCCGTGATGTCCACTGTGTGGCAGGTCACTTTGTGGCTCAGTGGCTTTGCTATAAGATGGGTTGAGCAGCGTCCGTCCTCCTCCAAGGGTTTCGGGAGAACCAAGTGCGAGATTCTGCCGTGGTTTGCTGGGTCCCTGGATGAAGGGACCTCTGAGCCGGGTGCCCAGGGCAGGTGCTGGCCCAGCACAGGAGGGGTTGGGGACCCCAGAGCTGGGAACCCAGCTCCCTGTCCCCTCAGGACCTGAGGTTCCCACCAGTGGCAAGGGCCACCAAGACCTGCGCAGGATTGGAGGGCTAGTCCCTGCCGCCCGTGGTGGGCACCAGGCCAAAGCCACACCGCAGGCTGTTCTTGGCACCCCGTCCCCCCGCCCCAGAGTCCCGCTGACCCGTACCACGTGACCCAGCCATGGGAAGGTGGCCCAGCCATGGGAGGTGGCCCAGCGGTGGGAGGTCGTGGGCCAGAGCTGTGCGGGGAGTGCCCACAGGGAAGGCCAGCTGCGCAGGGTGCTGGCCAGTAGCCCTGGAGCCTCTGCCTGGCAGGCTGGACTTCGGGGTGGTGCTGGGGCCTCCCAGCCCTCACCTGTGGACTCAGAGGGCCCATAAGGGGTGTGGCCATGTCCCCAGGGTGGCTGCTCACCTGGAGTGCCACTCTGGCTGCCGCCCACGCCTCTTCCTGTCCCTGTGCCGGCCAAGGGGACCTGTCCCTGGTGCCAGCCGGGGAGATGCTGCCCGTCCAGGGAAGGGCCTGAGCCCTGGTCCCGGGGTCTGTGCTCGCCTCTCAGGTGGAGTCTCAGCCCAGGGACCCCTCCATTGCTCCTCACTGTCTCTGGGCAAAGCCGGGTCCCATGGCCCCTCCCCTGCGTGTGGAGGCTGAGGAGGAAAGTCCTTCCCTGCCTGCTTAGGCGCTGTGCAGGGCGAGTCTCAGGGCGGCTGGGGACCCCGCCTCCTGGAGCCACAGGGGCCTCCCGGGGAGGCTCAGCGTCCCGTGCTGAGGTGGGAAGTCACAGCTGGAGGGCTCTGCCTGCGGACAGGCCACCTCAGGGGTCCTGGGCTGGGGAGGTCAGGACGGCTAGAGGTCTGGGCGTGGGGAGCAGGGGACCTCCCAGGCCGCTCTCAGGCCCAGCCATCCCCTGATTCACACGAGGCCTCCTGTGTCTCCCAGCCCAGCCAGCCTGCAGCCCCTGCCCAGCCCACAGCCCCTTGCCCAGCCCACAGCCCCCTGCCCAGCCCACAGCCCCCTGCCCAGCCCGCAGCCCCCTGCCCAGCCCACAGCCCCCTGCCCAGCCCACAGCCCCTGCCCAGCTCGCAGCCCCCTGCCCAGTCCACAGCCCCCTGCCCAGCCCGCGGCCCCTGCCCAGCCCGCAGCCCCTGCCCAGCCCGCGGCCCCTGCCCAGCCCACGGCCCCTGCCCAGCCCGCAGCCCCTGCCCAGCCCGCAGCCCCTGCCCAGCCCACGGCCCCTGCCCGCCCAGCTGCAGCTGCGGTACTGGAGCGCTCTGCCCCGCCCTCCCTGTCCCTCTCTGCAAGTTTGCCGTCCCTCCAGAAATGACCCCCTGCCCTGCAGCCCGCCTGCCCTCCACGGTGCCCCCTAAGAGCTCTCCTGCACATGGTAGTGTGCAATGGCGCCCCCTGGAGGTGTGCGGTGGTGGCACACGGTACCCTGGCATCTTCCCGTCACAAATCTTCTGCTCTGGTCGGGGTGGCCGCTCCTTGCCCCCACTGTCACTGGTGTCCAGCCCCCCTGGCCGGGCTGCTCCAGGGACACAGGTTTGGGTCACAGGCGCTCGGTGAATGCCTGTGGGCAGTGTGGGGCAGGGCCGTCTCCGGGGCAGCCTGGGGGAGGGACGGGGAGACTTCCTGGCGGGAGCAGCAGGTCTGCATGTGGACAGTCAGATCAGGCAGGGGACACTGTCGTGACATGGCCACAAGCCGCTGAGGCTGCCGTCGGCGGGGTGTGAGGGCTGGTGCTGAGGGACGGCCACAGCTGGCTACCTGTGCCTGCTTCTGGCCTGAGCTGCTGGGGACGGCCTGGGCCGCAGTGGGACTGGCGCCGTGGGCACGGGGCAGCGACTGGACCAACCCAACACTCAGACCAGGTCAGCGGGAGCCGTGGTGAGGCTGTTTCTAGGGTGCTGGTCCAGCGCAGGTGGACGGTGGGGCCAGGGGACTGGCAGCCCCTGGGCCGTTTCTGCTCTGCCCGCCTGCGGGGCCCAAGCCCTGCCATCTGCTCGGTTCTGCTGGGACCCCACTGGCCCCCGTCGCTCCCCAGGCACTCAGTGCCCGGCTGCCGTTGGAGCTGGCCCTGCCTGCCCATCACGGCAGAGCACCCCGTCACTTGGTGTCTGTGGCCGTGCACCCCACCCCAGGCACAAGTCACCGTAGAGTCTGTCATCGTTGCTGCATCCTTACCCCACAGCTGCCATCCATCCAGCTTTCCCAGTGTGCTAGCCGAGAGCTCAGTCCCCTCCATACCTCGGTCATCCTCACAGCTACCCAGGGGCACAGAGAGGTTGGGTTGCTGGCCCATAGTCACCCAGCAAGCACCGGGTCGTGCCAGAATTCAGGCAAGGTCTCTGACTCCAGGGCCTTTGCAGGTCTCCGGCAGGACACTGGCAAAGAAGCCAGGTGTGAGGACCAGGCTGTCTCAGACAGAGTCCAGGGGGGGCTGGCAGCCTGCTGACACGGCCACTCTGATACAGGCCGAACCGGCTACAAAGTGCCGGCTGTGAGTGTGGTGACCTCACTTGGGGAGACAGACAGTGGAGAGACGGGGCTCTGTGCCCTGTGTCCCCACTCTGCCCCCCTTGCAAACTGGGTGACGTCGAGTGCCTTCTGGAACCTTCCAGCTTCCTCGTCTAGAACACAGAGCTAACAGTCCTCCCCTAAGCTGGACGGGGGCCCTCATTGGAGATTCAGGGACAGTGGGCCTGTCGCGGGCTGGGCAGAGGTCAGTGGTGCAGGACATCTGTGGCAATGCTGTCCTTTATGTGAGGACAGGCCCTGGGGCTGGCTCTGCAGGGATTCGTGACCGTGGGTGCCCGTCCAGGCAGGGCAGCTTCTCCCTGAACGAGGCGCCCAGTCCCGGCCATGGGTGGGGATTCCACAGCCGCGAGCCAGCTGGCGAGGCCGCCCTGTCCGGCCTGTCTCAGGGTGCTGGGGTGCCTCCCCTGCCTCCCGCAAGGCCCCGCTGGTTCCCTGCCCCTGCCCTCCTCTCCCCGAGCTGCGGCCAGCCAGGGAGGCCAGCAGAGGTCTCAGGAGTCCTTGGAGAGGACTCGGCAGGGCGCGTTTTCATAGATCTGTCCCTGGAGAGTCTCTGCCCGCAGCCCAGTGGCTTCCTCTCTGCCTACGTTGTTCCTGGGGTGGTCATGGGGGGGTGGGCGCTGAGGGGTGGACACAAGCCCTGGCTGAACCGCGTGCTCCCACAGCCAGCGGCCGATGCGTTGGGGCCGAGGAGGTGACCTCACTGCAGGGCCTTGTGGAAGCGGGAAGGGCTGCAGCCCAGGCTCCGTGACGTCCTTCCCGGGGTCGGCGATGCCGCTGGGCTGCTGGACCTGCCTCCTGGCTGGAGAACAACCTTCGTCTCCCAAGATTTTAAAAACTCGCGCCTCCTCGTGGCAAAAAGAGTCTGATTAGGAAATGCGCATCGGGAATATCGTGTTCCACCTGAAACCCGCGCGGAGGTTCTGGGAGCTTCGGTTTCTCTACATGGAGCTTAATATGGCTTCAAAAAGGGATTCCTAAGGAGAGCGAGGTCCGTGCTTGTCCCTGCTGGGGACGGAGACCCCATCACTGGGGTTTGCTCTCCACCTGTGCCCGAGGCCCAGCTGCTGTAGGGGGGACAGGGTGGGAAGGCCACCTCGAGGCTGGGGCACTTGGGAGCAGGGGGGGTTTCTGCAGAGGCCGCAGCCCCAGCCTGGGTGGCAGGACCTGCCCCAGGGTGCAGAGGCTGGTCACCTGCTGTGCCATCGCACCATCCCCTGGGGGCTCATGGTCTGAGCCCGGCCGCCCAGTTCCTGGGGGATGAGGAGAGGAGCTGGGAACCCAGCGTGGGTCCTCGTCACTCGCCACTCTGAGGACATTCTGGGATCTTGGGGCACCGACGGGGTGGGATGCTTTCTCTGGAAAGCCATCAGAGGGCGGCGGCTGTGGTCGTGGACAGTCGCTGACTTGAGAGCCCTGTTCACAGGGGAGCGGCCTCCTGCCCGGCGCCCTGCAGCCCGTCCCCTCGGCTGGAGAAGCAGGTGCTGATTTTCAGGTCAGGAAACTCCGCTGTCCACAGGACCCTCTGCTTTCAAGTAACGGAAACCCAGCTCCTCTGGCTTAGTGCTAAGGACAACGTACTCTTTTTTTGGGGGGAGGTACCAGGGATTGAGCCCAGGGACACTCGACCACTGAGCCACACCCCAGCCCTGTTTTGTATTCTATTTAGAGACAGGGTCTCACCAAGTCGCTTAGGGCCTCGCCATTGCTGAGGCTGGCTTTGAACTCACGATCCTCCTGCCTCAGCCTCCCAAAGCACTGGGATTACAGGCGGGCGCCACCGTGCCCAGCGAGAACGTCCTCTTGCATAAAACAGGGTGCCTGGTGCTTGGAGGACCCCATCCTACCGTCCTGGCCACTGTGTCCCCACTAACACGGGGTGCTGCCATGCCCTCCCCACATCTAGGTCTCTTTCCTGCGTCCCCCTCCTCCAGGGACCCTTGGAGGGGGCCGGAGACCTTTCTGGAAACCCCTCACTGCCCTCCCACAGGGTCACCAGGCAGCTCTGCCCCCAGCTGTGTGTGTTCCTGAGTCTGGTCCTGGTGGCTCCTGCCTGGATGCTGTGGCCCCAGGCAGAGTGGGCGTGGCTGGACCAGGGAGCGGCACCCCCACCCTGTGGCCCTCTTTTGGCAGTGGGACAGGGAGACACCCCTTCAGAGCCTGGTGTCTGCAGAGAGCCGGGGCGGACACGTGGCACTCCTGTCCTCGAGCTGCGCTGCCCGTGGCAGCCAGAGGAGCCGAGCTCCCTGCTGGACCAGCAGCCGCTAGCTGGCCGGCCCCTCGGGAACAGCAGTGTGCCCTGTGGTAGTGACCGGCCAGCTCTCCAGGGCTGAGGGGCGTTGGGCGGGGGCTGGAGTGTTGGTGGGCACTGAGGCGCCCGCAGGGTAAGTCTGCAGCTGGGGCAGCTCCTGGACCCCTGAGTCTGAAGGGTGCTGCCCTTTGCTCCTGGGTGGCCAGGGCCCTCCCGGCCCTCAGACCCTGGCGTTTGGGCGCTGTCCGGGCGTCTGCAGAGCCAAGCTGCAGACCTCTCCGCGCCTGCGTCATCCACATTCTCGCCCGTCCAAGGCCCGGGTTGTGTCCGTGGCTGCTGCTCCTTCAGGGTACCTGTTTCCGGGGGACCCTGGGCAGACACAGGACCCCTCCCCTCAATCTGGGCAGCTGCACGTTGGCTGTGTAGAAGGTTCTCTAGAACTCGGCCGGAGCCCAGGCTGGTCTCGCCACCAAGTGCTTGTCTGCTGTGCACTCCTAGGGCATGTCCCTTAACCTCTCTGTGTGTCATTGCACCCCATCTCTCAGGGCCAGCTGGAGTGTCACATGGCCAGTGTGGGTGGAGGGGCACTGTCCCTGCGGGTTGCTGGTGTCTTGCCGACGCCATCTCGGGTCTCCAGGGCTCTGCATGGTTTGCAAATTCTTTCCTCGGTCCGTTGGATGCAGACAGCCCCATATCATCTCCAGGTGTGCAGGCAGCACGCACGGGGCCTCTCCATCGGTCACGCCTCAAACCCAGCAGTCCCCGAGAGCCCCGAAGGAAGCTGCCCAAGTCACGCGTCTCCTGGGTGTGACAGAGATTTGAATCTGGGCCCCTTCCACTGTCGTTGACCCTCTCGGCCAGCCGTCATATTAGTAGAAGATGCAGGTGCAGTGATTAGGGCAAGGTCACACAGCGGGTCAGTGACAGAGCAGGAGTGGGCCTCCCAGGCCGCGGAAGCAGCCTCTGCCCTCGCGGTAGCTCCGTCTCCTCCCCTCCTCTTTACCTGTGGGGTCCTGGCCCAGGCAGGGGAAGCGGGGCCACCGAGGCCCACCTGGCCAGGCCCTGATTGGGACCAGATGGCGTGTCCTTGGGTGAGGCTGCAGGGGCTCATCGGAGCAGCTGACCCTCACCTTATCCTTCCTGAAAGGCGGTTGTCACTCAAGGTGGGGCCCCAGGGCCTGGAAGTCCTTGGACACATGAAAACCATTGTTGGTGATCTTTCTTTTTTTGGTCCTGGGGATCGAACCCGGGCGCTTTACCACTGAGCCACATCCCCAGCCCTTTCTAATCTTTTGACATTGGTCCTCACTAAATCGCTGAGGCCGGCCCCAACCTGTGATCCTCTCGACTCAGCCTCCTGGTCTCTGGGATCACCGGCATAGTGTGGTACCTGGCCTAGGGGTGGCTTTATGGCCGTCTCTGCTGTGGTCTTTACCTCTCCCTTGGAGGGCTTGTGGTGTGTGAGGGCGGTCAGCTAGTGACCCCTGTTGTGGGGCTATTGTGTGTTTTAGGTGGATACGGGAACATTTGCTTGGGCGGGGCCTGTGCAGGGCCTGACAGACCTGGACCTCTTGGGGCTTCCCTTCTTCCGCCTGCAAAACCTCCACCTGGCTATGCACCCAGATGGCACCCAGGTAGCACCCAGGCGAGGGCTTGCAACCTGCAGAGCCACTGGGAACCTACGTGGGAGGGCTGGGGATGCTGGCGTGCAGGAAGGGTTAATGGTGGATCCGCTTCCTGCCCGCCGCCGCTGCTTTCCCAGGGAAACAGCCAGAACAGAGAGGCCTTATCTCCAGAGGAAGGGGTGGGTGGGGGACAGAGGGCTCTGCACAGGCACCTCCGCGTGCACGGTCCCAGCCTCTTCTGCGGGCCAGCTGTTCAGCGCACAGCCAGAAGGTGGAGGGCGGCTCTCCAGGCAGCGAGGCGCAGTGAATGTGGGATTCATTACTGGGACTTGGCAAAGCAAAGACTCTCACTTCCCCCTCCCCCAGACGAGGGGGGGCTGGGTCCTCCTGGAGGCGTCTGGGCTGCAGCCAGCTGGGGAGGGGGCTATGGCCAGACCCCCTCCATCCCCCAGTGGGAGTGGGAGGGGCGCTTGCTTCCTGTCCCCTTTGTCTGCAGCTGCCCTTCCCCCAGATCCTCGCCAGAGGCTTTCTTCCGACCCTGTCCCTCCTGGAGGGACCCCCCTGGCCTCCTCCTGTCTGGCTGCAGAGCTCCTCTGACTGAGAGCCACCCTAGCGGTGACACCAGAGGGAAGGCCTCGGGGACGTCCCCAGCGTTCCTTCCCAGGAGTGAGTGGTCCAGAAGCCCAGCTCTGGAGCAGGTGGACCTGCAGGACGGAGGCCCCTGGACAAGCCTCAGACACAGAGTGTGCACGTCACCTGGAGAAGAGCCCCAGAGAGGCCCAGCCACCTCCCGAGCCCACGTGGAGCCAGGCCTGCTGCCCCTCTCCTCCCAGGCAGGGACACCCCTCCCACCCTACCCCTGCCCAGGACCTCCTGAGGCTCACCCAGAGGGGGTCATCTTGTGGAGACACGTGGGAGGCTCTGTCCTCCTGGGGGACCCTCAGTCAGGTGGGAGGCCTCCTGGCCCATCAGGGACTAGGCGAGGGGTGTTGACCACTCCTGATTGCTCCTGGTCCTGGGGTGGGGACCACGGGTGGTGAGCCACCTCATTGCCTGTGGCCCTGGCCTATTCATCACCCTTCTGGGATGGCCAGATGTCCCACTAGGAGAGTCACAGGGACTGGGGACTCGCTTGTCCAGAGCCACAGGGCCTGGGCCCTGCCCTGGGTCAGAGGTGACACTGGGGGCCCCTGGCTTGAGCTGTGTGCGCACAAAGGTGGCTTCATCCTGGCATCTCTGTGGCCAGGCGCAGGTGACGAGCTCACAGCATCTACTCAGAGCTTGGTGTGTGGGATGTGACCGTTCAGGGGTCAGGGACTTGGGTGGCCCTGGGAGGCACCTGCAGACAGGCTCCAGCCTGGTGGCCAGGAAGCGCTGAGAGATTTGAAAGGCCATCTGGATGAGGTCACTTGGTGAAGAAGGGACAGATGGTCACAGATCCCCTCACCTGCTGAGCACTGCCCCAGCGTCCAGCACACGCCGTCCCTTGCCCCACAGGACAGCGTGGAGGGTGTCTCCGTTCCCCCTTACAGAGAGCAAGTCCAGGACCAGGCTTGGTGGGGTTGGCATGGCTCCGGAGAGTCCAGTCCCCAGAATCTGGGAGCGTGTTAGGGGACATGGCAGGGGCCATTCAGGTCGCGCTGGAGTCAAGGTTGCTAATCAGCCCGTCTTCAAATGGGGAGATTTTTTTCCCTGGATAACCCGCATGAGCCCCGTGTGACCACAAGGGCTCATGCCACTCCAGTGGCGAAAGCCGGCTGGAGTCGTGAAGCAGGAGGCAGGAGGAGGAAGGCTGCGGCCACCAGATGCAGGCGGCAGGAGAGGCCAGCGAGCCACTCTCCCCTGGAGCCCCTGAGGGGCTTGGGGACACCCTGACCAGCCAGGAGGGGTGGCGTCTTGGTCACGATTAGCTTCCTGCACGCAGGGCGGGAAGGGGAGAGAGGATCTGCAAGGATCCGGAGGAATTCCCTGGTGTTTCTGGGCCCGGAAGGTTCCAGGTGCCTGCAGAGCCCCAGGGCTGCAGTCCGAGGATGCCCGTTGGTCATGTCTTTCACTGCTGTGGCTGAAGGACCACAGCAACTTGAGAGGAGGGAGAGCTCATTTGGCGGCTCTCGGTTTCAGTCTCAATCCATAGGCAGCTGCCCCACTCCTCAGGGCTGGAGGAGAGGCTGAGCGTTGGGTGGAGGGAAGCGGGTCCCCAAAGCCCTGCCCCAGTGCCCACCTCCCCCAGCCACACCCGCTGCCTGCAGTCACCACCCAGTTAATCCCGTCAGGGTTAATTCACTGGTTGGGTAAGGCTCTCAGAGCCCAGTCATTTCCCCTCCGAACCCCCTCACACCTCCCGTGTGAGCTTCTGGGGACAGTCACCTCCAAACCTGGTGGGAAAGAGGACAAAACTGTCCCCTTTCCGTAGATGCAGGTGTGGAATTCTGGAGCTGAAAGAGACGTTAGGGTAGTAAGGAGACGGACCCCAGGAAATTCAGAGGCTCCACGAGGCCCCTGGAGGGAGCTCAAGCCCAGTTTCCCCCTCCTGGTCCCCAGCACCTACCTCCTGGGTGCAGGGCACGTTGCAGAGCGTGGAGCAGGCTGAGCAGGCCTCCTGGACCACAGTGGCCAGGTGATCTGCCACCTTCAGGGCCCAGGGACCTGGAGACACTCTGTCAGGAGGCGAGGACTCAGCCAGGAGGTGGAGAGTGAGCCCAGTACCTGCCACAGGAGCTCTGGGCTGCCCAGGGCCCCCGGAGACCTTGGGCCTGGTGTCCACCTGCCCCAGCAGCCCCTGTGTGGTCAGCAGCTTGCTCTAGCCAGGCTCTTTCCTGTCCACGTGAAAGTCCTTTTCTGAGTTGAACAGGGGACGGGTGAGCCAATCCCTGCACCCCAGCCCCTGGGGTCATTCTGTTCCTGGCTGGAAACAGCCCAGATGACACTTGGTGGCACCTTAGGAGCATCCGTGTCTGCGGCCTCCTGGCGTGTCCCTCTGCCTCATCTGCCGTCCTCTTGCCACAGTTCTCCTGGGGCCCACCTCCAGGCCTTTGCCTCTTGGGTCCTGCATTCCCAGGAGTCAGGTCCCTTTAGGACTCTGGGCTGTTCCTAGTGCCACAGGCCCTGGTCATGTGCTGCCAGGGAGCCCTGTTCTGCCCCCTTACCTTTTGTGTCTCCTCCTGACCCTGAGGCCTGAGCATGCTGTGTGCACATGAGGCACCCGGGTCCCAGCCCTGGCCAGTGCGGCACCCAGGGGACCCTCAGAACACCGTCCGTGTGAAGGGACTCCATGGCGGAGGTCAGATGCCCCCGTGTGAAGCCGTCTGCTTGTGTTGCTGACTTGCCAATTGTGATAAATACTCGTGGCAGTCTACGCCTCTAATGCACTTTATTAAAAAAAAAATTTTTTTTTCTTTAGTTGTAGGTGGACACAATACCTTTGTTTGTTTGTTTGTTTGTACGTGGTGCTGAGGGTGGAACCCAGGAGCGCTCCACCGCTGAGCCCCAGCCCCTCCAATGCACCTTTTAAAGACCTTGCCTGGAGGATCTTTTGGACACACAGCGGTTGCCTTAAAGCAGAAACAGCGCCTCGTGGGCAGGGAGCAGCTTGGCTCTTTCCTTTCCTCACTTCCCAGTCCTTGGGCGGTGGCGTCTGTGCCCCAGGCTGACAGCCGCTCCTTCCTCCTGCTGCCGAGCGCCCACGCCCTCAGCTCTGCTGGCTCCTCTGCCTGGGGCCCGCCAGGTGCCAGTCTGTGCTTGTGTCCTCCCTCTCCCCTGAGGCCCCCTCCCAGCTCTGCAGATGAGAAAACTCTTCCCCAGAGGTAAAGACATTTGCCCAGGCCTGGGGTGTGGCTCCGGGTAGAGTGCTCGCCTGGCATTTTGGGGGAGGGGGAGGGAGGGAGGAAGGAAGGAAGGAATTTGCCCGTCACTCAACATGGTGTGAGATTGGATCCTTCCTGCTGTCCCGGCCTGTCGCCTGGATGAGGCAGGAGGTCTGCTGGTGGAACCCTGAGACCCTGGGTGGCTCGGGGACAGGAACTGCTGGGACAGGGAGGGTCTGGCCAGAGCCACCCAGGGAGGTGGTAAATGCCCCCTTCTATGGATAAACATCAAGAGGTGCTGTTCCAGCAGCTTACCCCCGACCCTGTCTCCCCGTTTCTTGGGGTCAGTTCTGGGAGGGGAGGAGGCTGGTTTGGGTCCAAGTCAGACCAGCCGCTTAGTTTGCCACCGTCCATGACTTTACCTGCCCCAGGTTTGTGCAGAGGGAGGAGGGCTTCAGACCCCACTAGGAGTGCCTCAGAGCCTCCCGGGGGATCGCCCACTGGGGCGCCTGCCCCGGGGTGGGGGGGGGAGACAAGGCTCCCCGACTGGGGCGTTTTCTGCCTGCTCAAGGAAACAGGCCTGGAGACGCCCGGCCCCCACTCCCCGAGACCTTCCTGTGGTTTTCAAAGCTCTTTCATGTTAACCCACGTGATCCTCCCCAAACCCGCCAGGGAGGGCAGGAAGTGTGGACAGCCGCCTCCCCAGCAGCCCCGGGTTTCCTTGCCCTCCAGTTACAGGTAAGGAAAATGGGCTCGGGTGGCCCCAACTGGTCTCCCCGGCCACCCAGCCCGGTGGCTATGGAAACGCTCACTGCCTCTCACACCCCGGCACACCAAGGTCTTTTCTTCCAGTCTTTAAAAATAGGCACCATCTCAGTGAACACCAGGTGCCATCCGACAGGAGGCCCCTGCCCGCCCGCCTCCTGTCCCAGCCTGCCCAGCGCCTGGCCGCCCTCCCTGTCCGCGCGGGCCTTCCTGCCACGGGTGCCGGGCGATGCTCCGCCTTGTTCTGCGGTCACAGAGCTGGCGTCGCTGGCCCCCGTCTGTAGCTTACCTTTGGTGCCTGCCGTTTGTTAGTTAGCCGTTTGTGGGTGGCAGTATCTATCGCTCTGGACGTTTGGCTTTCTCCACTGTAACCGGTCACTGGATTCTCTCCATGCTGAGTTTTTAATCTAATTTTATTTTAATGAACAACACTGCAGGGACTCCCCCCCACCACCCTTGGTATAGGAATTTGGATTTTAAAACAATACTCCCAGACCTGAGGCTGCCCCAGGTGGGCCTCCTACCGTGGGGCTTCTTGCCTCTGCCTGCCCAGCGTGTCCAGAGAGAAAGGGTTTGTCTGATGCCTGGCTGGAGCAGGGACAGAGACACGGGCCTTGTGTTAGGTTCTCAAGGCTGTGACCAGAACACCTGACAGGAATCATTCAGAGGAGGGGAAAGTGGGTTCTGTTTAGATTTCAGAGGTTCGGAGGGTCAGTCCTGAGGGGCCGACTCCATTGCTCTGGGCCAAGGTGAGGCAGCGCTTCGTGGTGGAGGGTGTGAAGGAGGGAGGCAGCGCAGTCCCGGCAGCCGGGAAGCAGCCGAGGGGGGTGTCCATGTGCCTGTCTTTCAGTGCTGACCAGCAGTTCTGAACCCCAGCTACATGTGAGAGTCCCCTCAAGAATCTCTTTAAATATGGACGGCCCCGATGAGTCCAGTTAGAGTCACTGGGTGGGCCCTCTTCATTCTTCAGATGCTCCCCCGGGGACAGTACCCTGCTACCAGGATTGAGAGCCCTTGACTTCACCGACCCCCTTCCAGGAGCCCAGCGAACACCCGCCCTTTCTGCTTCCTCCCTCCTGCCACACAGGTCTGGGCGCCTCGAGCTCCTCAGAATGCCCGAAGTCAAGTCCTACACCTAAGCCACCCAGAGTTTGTTTTGGTCCTTGTTTCAAGGCAGGACGGTTGGGAAGCTGTCCCACCAGGCGCCTGGAAGCCCCCAGGCCTGGAGACCCCGCGTGGCGTGGTTTATGGGGTGCAGACTCGGGCTGGGTCTGTCTTGTCCTTGGCGTTTAGCATCCTGATTTGGTGTCCGCCCCCAGTTGGCGTCCCTGCGCGGTGATGGGAGAGGGGCCTGTCGGGGTGAGGTGGGGGCCGTGGGCTTGGACGCGTGCCTGCAGCCGCGGTCACTGATCTGTGGTCATCACATGTGAATATCAGCGTTGGCTGCAGACCAGGAGGTTGCGCTTTAAGTTCAGATAGCATCAAATAGTTTACAGGACACACTGTTGACAGAAGGAGGCTTTGTGAGGGGAAAGAAGAAGCATATTGCAGATGCTAGTGGGGGCCGCGAAGAGGAGACCGACCAGGGGTCCCAGTGACTCCGGAGGCTGAGGCAGGAGGACCATAAGTTCAGGACCAGCTGGGTAACCTAGCAGCCTGGGTAACTCAGTGGTAGAGCACCCCTGGGGTTGATCCTCAGAACTGAAATAAAAAAAAGAAAGAAAGGAAAGGGGGCCCTTCTACTGAGGACCACAGACATGGGACCTGTTACCTAGGAGACGGGGGTGGGTGGCAGGGGGGAGGCAAAGCTGTCAGAGGCAGCCAGCGTTGGGTTCTCCAGCCACCGTGACTCGGTCGTGGTCACGGGGATGGAGGATGTTGGGAGCTGTCAGTAAGTGGGGTCTGGGAGATTCTGGGGCCTGGCTGAAGAGTGCAGTGTCCTTAGGGGAAAACGTGGGTGTGTCAGATCACAGGGGTCCCCCAATGCTAGGGAAGAATCTCCTCCTCCTGGAGGAGCCCCTGAACTGTGGGAAAGGAGTGGGCAGGGTCATCATGGGGGGAGAAGACAGGAAATGGGCAGGAGTGAGGGGCAGTTGCAGTCCTCCCGGGGAGTGGCCAAAGGGCACGACCCAGGACTGGGCAGGAAGGGACAGCTGGCCCCGCTGGGAAGCAGCAGCCTGAGGCCTGGGTGAGGCAGGGCCCGGGGCAGTGGGAGCAGGGGAGGAAGAGCGGAGAGGCCCGTCCTGTCCCCGTCCTGTCCCTGTCCTGCCCCCGTCCTGTCCCTGTCCTGTCCCCGTCCTGTCCCCGTCCTGTCCCCGTCCTGTCCCCGGTCCTGTCCCGCAAGCTGCAGTTCTGGGTGGAGCTGGGAAGGGATCCTGCCCTGAGACCTGGAGCAGGGCAGGGGGCGGTCACCCAGGAGGCCCAGGTGAGGGACAGGACCAGGAGCTGTTTCACCGCTGCATTAGGGAAGGGGAGAGAGAGGGAGCCTGAGGGAGGGGGCTGGCAGCCGCCCTCCATCAGGGGGTCGTGCCCGAGTGTCAACTGCTGCCCTGGAGCTAGTGGGTGGGACTGGACAGTGGCGCTGAGGAGTCTCTCCAGAGCTGTTTTCCTGCCCTGTGCAGTGGGCAGAGAGCAGGTGCCCAGGCTAAGAAGCCGGTGGGTGGTGGAAGGATGGAGCCCGGGCATCGACCGAGGAGCTGGCTGTTCCTCGGGGCTCGGCCTCTGAGGAGGAGGCGGGGAGGGGGCTGGCTTGTTTGGGTTTTGAGATGGAGCAGGCGCACCCTCTGCTAGGCTAAGGGAGGGAACCGGAAGAAAAAGGTCATGTGAAGGTGACAAACCAGCCCCTCCCCTCTGAGCCTGGGCTGGGCCTTCCCTTTGGGGCTGCTTGGGCCGTCCCCAGCCCCGGGGATGCGTGGCCCTGGGGGTGCTTGGGCAGCTGCACATGGACCAGCCCTTCCCACCCTGGTCCAGGGCAGGAGCCCACACCGGCCACAGAGGGCAGCCGGGTGTTTCCTGGGATCTGGGCCGGGGTCGGGGCCTGGGGGGTGGGGTGGCGGAAGGCTGAGCTTTGTGTTCAGGGCCTGGCTCTCTGGCGCTCAAGCGTGAAGGCGACCGCAAGACCTGGAAATGGGGGCAGGTGTGTACGTGCGTGTGCAGGAGAGAGGGGCATGCTGGGAAACCACATCCTCTTCCCGAGGAGGCCGCGGGTGTGGAGGGCAGCACGTGGTGTCCTGCGCTTCCTGGCAGGTGGCGGCCTCCGAGACTGGGAAGAAGGAACCGTGATTGTCCCCCTGAGGTCTAGAGTAGGACCCTACTGACCACCACTGCTGCCCATCTCCTTGGCAGCCCTTGTGCTGGGATGGTCACCAGGAAGGTAGTGGGTGCTGCTCCTGGTCAGGTGGGCACGTGGCTAGGACCCCGTGGGGCCCTCTTTCAAGTGCCGCCTGTTGGGTAAACATATCACGGCAGCAGCATCCCAGACACTGCCCACTGGCCGGGTGCCCTCGGGCTCCTCAGCTCTCGGATGAGTCTTGGTGGGTACGGGTCAGGCTCCGAGTATCCCCAGCCCCGGAAGATGTGACTCAGTCCCCCATGAGGACGTTGCCCTCTTGGGCTTTGGTGCCGCTGTCATTCCTTTGCTGGTGGCTGGACCTCTCCTGCCTCTGTCTCCCTGGTACTTGGGGTTGCGTTTAGGGCCACCTGAGAAATCTGCCAAGTCCCCCTTGCCAGGTGAAGTCACTTTCTCGGAGAGCCAGCCTGTCTCGGGCTCATGATGTGTCTTAGGGCCAGTTTGATTTTAAAATGTAAATAAACTGGGTCCAGAAAATAAAAAGGAGAACTTTAAATTCCCTTTCCCTGGTGTATTTTATTGTGGTGACACACGGAAGGTGGGCTGCACCACGGGTCGCCTCTCGTGCCTTCAGTGTCACGTGGCTGTTGGTCAGTCGAGCTCCAGAACCCTGTCATCCTCTGTGTCCACGAAGGAGCCGTCCCCTCCCCTCCCCTCGCCCTTGGCCTTGGCAGCCACCGGTCTGCTTTCTGTCTCTCTAAATTCTTTTTTAAGTGCAATTCTATGTGACTTTAATATAAATAAACACAATCTTGATGAGCTCGCTGTTGGAAGGGTGTGAGTTGGCGGAAGCCAGCGCGTGGACACCTCCGCCTCCGGAAGGGCAGGGGTGGAGGGAGCCCGGGTCTCGGCCTGCGCTGCCAGGGTTTTCTGCTCTCCCTTTGCATGTGGCCTGGGCAGCTTCCCACGGCCTCAGGGCCTCCACCAAGCCAAGCTCCTGCTTCACGCTCCTGGGGCCACGCCAATGCCTTGGGGCACCCTCAGGGGCCAGATGCCGCGAGCCAGTGGCCAGCCGCCTGCTCTCAGGTGCGTCCTGCCCTGGGCACCGGGAGTGAGTTTAATGAGACAGGGTGGGCAGGCCTGAATGATGCCCAGCCTCGGTCCAGCTGGTTGATTTCCTCAGAGAAGCTCTGCTCTCTCTGACACAGAAATCCAAGATGTGGGCATGGGCGGCCAGCCGTCTCCTGGAGCCGAGGCCACTGTGTTTCTACCTCTACACGGAAGTGCAGGCACGGTTCTGGAAGTGACTCAGGCTGCAGTGAGGCATCTCAGTCCAGGGTTCCTCAGGACCTGGGTGATCCCAGGGCGAAAGGACGCTGCCTAGGGCCACACCGTCCAGCACAGCGGCTCCTGGCCACCCCTGGCTCCTGAGCATGCAGAATGGGATGCGTGCAAACTGGGAGGGGCCCAAGTGGGAAACACCCCGGATCTCAGAGTCTCGGTATCGACGGAGAAAGCAACGCGGGGTGTCTCCAGGGTTTTCAGGTTGATCACGTGTCTCAGATGAGGTACAAATGTGTTAAGATGAGTGTCACCCGATCATTCTTATGTTCTGAATTTGGCAACTAGGAGGTCCGAGCTCATAGCTGTGGCTAGGATTCTGTTCCTCCCAGAGGGTTGGATGGCCCCCTATGCAGGTGACAGGCTGTGACACGGAATGTGAGAGTGCTGAGTGGCAGAGACCTGAGAAAGTGCCCCAGGTGGCATTTCAGGTTGAAGAAGCAGCTGAGTAGCCCGGGGTTCCCTCTCTTGCGCTCTGGAGAACTTCATTTGGTGACAGGAGCAGGTCAGCTGCAAGAGGGATGGGCACCTGTGTACAGCATCCAAGCTGCCACCTCCCAAGCCAGGAATCCGGAGGAGGGTGGGAAAAGGCCCCGGGGAGAGCAGGCCGTTGGCCAGAGTGGCCAGGAAAGGTTTGCCGGGAATGGCCTGAGCGGCCAGAAGCGGGAGGCAGAACAAGGCCCGAGTCTAAGCAGGAGGTTCAGCGGGGAGCACTGGGAAGGGAGCTCTCTGTCCCAGGGAGGAGGCCACAGGCGGCGGTGCAGGCCCTGTCTCCAAGGCTGGGTCAGCCCTGATACTGCTGAGATGGGCCCCTGCAGCCTGCTCTTTCCCTGGGTCCTGGAGCTGCCTGTGAAGGACCAGGGAAGAGGCCCCAGAGTGGGCAGCCGGTGGTGGGGAGGACGGGCCTGGGAACTCCCTTCCTGGGAGAAAGAGGAGCCCAGGGTTTGGAGGGCGGCCCCTCCTGGCTGGGCCAGGCTGGACCTGCGCCTGGCTTTCCTTCTTGAGATCAGACTTGACGGTGCCCATTTTATAGGTGGGAAGGTCAGATTCCAGGAGTGGCAGCCAGGGGCCTTGGGTTCCATGTGTGGCCAGTGGAGTGGGTGCCCTGAGGTCTTGACCATCAGGCACAGGGTGGGACTGGAATGGCCTTGGCATGGAGGCCCTGGGGGCTGGGCTAGAGTCGCACTTCATGGTCGCACCTCATGGCTAGGGAGGGCTGTCACTTGGAGAAACCAGCCCAGGACCCTAAGATGCCTTTCCCAGGTGTCACCAGAGGCTCAGGGTTTGCTCCTGCCCCCTAGCAAACCTCCCAGACCAGCCCCCCCAGCACTCATGTGGGAGTTGGCGTGGGGCCGCCTTGGCCAGGCCTGTTCCTGGGAGTGACTCACTGGGGTCAGAGGCGGGGGCATCGGGATGGGTCTGGAAGATCCCAGGGCCCTGGCCCAGCCCAGCAGGGTGGGCTCCCCCTTGGGGACCCCCGTGCCCATCCCCCGCTGGGTCCCAGCACATCCCAGGGCCTGCAGGGAGTGCGGAGGAAGATCCCCGTGACTCACTGCCCAGGCCTTGAGGAGGGGCCAGCAGGAGAAGCAGGAGTCAGATCAGAACCTGAGTCGGAGGCTCCTGAGAGGCGCTTAGGGTGAGCGGCCCCGCCCTGCCCCACCCCCTGCCCACTCCTTCTCCCCTGGCCCCAGCCAGCACTGCACTCTGGGGACGGCTGTGCTCCACCCTCCCCCAAGCCTGGGGCAATGGCTTCCGGCTGGGTGCAGATCTGGATGCTGGGTCTGGACACCTTTGGGGCATTCAGAGTGGATGGCCCTGCTAGAGCTCAGCGGGAGAGCCTGGGTGTCACGGCTGTCACCTGAGCAGGCTGAGGGAGCACCAGCCAGGCATGGGGTGGAGAGGGCACCACTCCTGTCTCAGCCGAGAGGAGGGGATGGTGGCTCAGGATGGGCACAGACTTGGCAAATGCAGGGTGAGGGCTGCATGGCCAGGTCCGGGCAGTGGCCCCCATAGCTCTTCCCCAGGAGCCTTGTCCCTTTCCATCTGGGGGGTGTCTTGCGTGCAGGGAGAAGGCCCCCGCGTGCCACACACCCCGTGGTCGTGGCGCCTGCAGCCTGCACCCCTCTCCCCGCCTCCTGCTGCCTGCCCTGCCCCTCGGAGCAGTCCCCTCCGAGCCTCCCTCGGCAGGCAGTCACGGGCCCTCCTACCTCTGCCCCGCGCTCTGGGAGGCTCCTTGTTCCTCGGCCACAAAGCCCCTTTGATCCTCTGCTCGGCTCCGAGCCATGTGACCCGGTGGGCGGGCCGCGGCTCTCCGGCGTCCAGCGCAGCCCGACTTTCAGCTGCTGGGGTGAGTCCTTGCTCTTTGTTCTCCCAGCCTCGCACCGTTGGCTCCGGGGCCTTCAGGTGGTGCGGCTGCCCGGTGGGCCCCCGGGGCCGTGGCAGTGGGGCCCGGAGCCTCTCCGCCCCTTGGCCAGGGCCTGGGGCCAGCAGGACACTCAGAGTCCCTGGGAGAGGGGCGGCGGGGAGCTCATCTCCACGCGGGGACCAGATTTTTGGTGGCGGAATGGAAGAAAAGGGCTTTGTGTGGCCACAGCTATCTCTTTGTAAATATTTGGCCAAGGAGGCCAGTGGTTCCGCTCTCCTCCTGTTGGGAGTGTCTTGGAGTGGGTTTCCCTCCCAGGGGCTTCCCTGACTGCCAGGGGCCGGGAGGAAGCGGGAATTAGCCATTGCTTCTCTCCAGTCGCTCCGCACGGCTTCTCAGCCTTTATGAGTGGGAGGCTCCCAAGACGGGGCTGGAGCTGAGTTCCATGACTCTGGAAGCAGCCAGCAGAGACCCCAGGCCCCCGCGCTGGGAGCAGGGGGTTTGTGCTGCGGGGTCAGCTTCAGGGTCCTGGGTCAAGCCTGGGATGTGCAGCGCGTTACTGGGAGCGAGCAGGGTGGGGGGCTGGCACGCATTTGCTCCAGCTGGAGAATGCAGCATGGGGGAACCCTGGTCTGCCGGCCAGGGACGAGGAAGCAGCTCCTCGGCCGACCTGCCGTCCAGGGGGCTTTGCAGCCAGCCCAGAGGCTGGGAGAGCCTGAAATCCTGTGGCCAACGGTGTGGTCCCTCTACACCCCCTAGCAGGGAGGGACAGAGGCAATGCCATCTGCTCCTGACACTCCACCCCAAACAGCCCCTGAGGACTGACTCAGCCTCCAATCTGCCTCGCTCTGTCCCTGCCCTGCGCCCTCGTCCGTCCGCTCTCTTCTGGGCCAAGGTCCGTGCAGCATCCCTCTGCTCCCCAAGAGAAGTTTGAAATTCCTTTCTTTGAGAAAAATGTACCACCCGGAAGCAGCCGGGCAGTGGGTTTCTGGCAGATCTGTTCTGGCACTGGGGACGGCCCCCGCTGGACTGAGTTGGAATTCGGTTTGGATCCCACGCTGAAAAACCCGTTGGAGGAGGAGGTGGGCGAAAGCCCCTTCCCCACAGTGCGTGCTTCCCCTTCCTTCAACCTGCTTCCTGGGACACCTGGGGGCCTCTGTGGCATTTACACAGGCTTGATACAGGGTGACCAGCTTGACCCCACCCCATAGCCAGGGCTCTCCTTTTCGGGAAATAGGTGGGAGAATGTGCTGGTGGAGGCACCTGGGTGGGCCCCCGACTCCACCTGCCCTCTCTTTGGGAAGGTGGGAGTCACGCCTCTCTCCCCCTCTTGGGGCTCCTTGGGGCTAAGACCTGGCTGTGGAAGGTGGCCTCTTTGTGACCCGCCTTTCTTATCATCTGTATCTGTTAACAACCCTCCTGTCCCCTGGCCGTTCCTGGGCTAGGGCACCTACCACGTTGTTCCATCCATAGATTGTGCCAGTGTGTCCCAAGAACACCCTCCTGAGGGCTGTCTGTCCTGGTGAGAGGGGAGAGCCAGCTGCGGGCACCTGGGAGGCCCTGCATGGGCCCCAGGGCGTCCCAAGGTGGAGGCCTGCTGCCCTCCCCTGCAGGCCCAGTCACAGGGCAGAATGTGGCAAGCCTGTGGTCAGCCACTACTCCACGTCAAGATGGACCTTCTTGGGGCCCGCAGAGTCCTCTTCTGGGCGCCAGATTGACTGCCCATGGCTGTGGGGACCGGCCGGCTCCCCAGGACCTTTGTCCCAGAACCTGTACCCATTGGGCCACCAGAACCACTAACTCCACCCGCCCCAGGCCCCGGCCACCACATCCTCCCCGCTTCCTGTTGTGTCAGGACGCCTGACTGTGCCTGTCAGATAGGGCGGCTCTGCAGGGGAGAGGCGCCTCTAGCAGAGGGGAGACCCCCGCCAGGCGGGCCTGGTGCTGGGGGGCGGCCAAAGGTCTCAGGGCTCGGGCAGGGAGAGCTTCCGCTTTCCTACGCCCTCTGCTCGCTGCAGCCCATAACGGCTTTCCCACACCACCCCGGAAGCTTCTGGGCCTCCTCTCTCGCTGGCTGTGTGTGTGGGAAGAGGGACCTTATTTAAATGCACGAGGACGGAGGCAGATGCCTGGTCCCCCCTCACGGGAACCGCCTGCCCTCTCAGCCCCACTCCCCTGGCTCAGGAGCCCAGTGCCGGGCAGGGTCCCCGTTTCCGACACCTGGGTCTCCAGGGAAGACACTTGCAGCAGGTCTCCAGCCCTTGGCTGGGTCTCTCCCCAGACTTCGGTGTGAGCTTGGGTTGTGTGTGAGCGCTGGGCTGGTTGCTGGACAGGTAGGGACCTGTTCTCAGAAGCTGCAGAGGCCTTGGGAAGCTTTCCCGGGACCCTTCCTGAGGGTGGCGGGCAGGCGGTGCCACGCACAAGAGCTCTGCTGTGGGTCGTTTTATGGGGAGTCCGCAGGGAGGGCGCAGGTCTAATGACAGGCCAGTGAGGGGTCCTGCCCACACCTGGGGCGGTGGGAGGCGCTCCATGCTCAAGGCCTCCGCCTGCCCGCCTCTCAGCAGGCTCAGGACCAGGCTCAGGACCGGGGGAGCTCACCCCTGCCCATCCTCCCTCCTTTCTCCCCTGGGAACTGCACCCCTCCAGGCTGTGAGGTCCAGTGAAGAGGGCTCCCCCCCTGAGGCCCGGGGTGCAGGGCCCAATTCCACTGTCCTGCTGCGTCTGCCCTCCTGACACCTTGCCAGCCCCTGCCAAGGGCGGAGTTCATGGTCAGCTGCACAAGCTGCTCATGGCAATTGGCCCCTGCTGGCACCTGGGGGAGGGTCTGGGCCTTGGTTTGTGGGAGGGTTCCGTGTCACCAGTGCAGAGTGCCTGAAGGTGACAGATTGGACCCTCTCTCTGGCTGGCCAGCCTGAATGCCATGGTGAATGCTTTAATTTGGTTCAGTAACTGGTTCCTGTAAGACGCCGGCTCCTGAGTGTCCCAGGCTGCACTTGGCACGCCAGCTCCAGGTGGGGCTTGTGGGGCCTGACCCCAGTAGTCGCTGACCCCGACCCCTTTGGCCATGGGGAGGAGGTGTGCAGCCGGTGCAGAGGGGCTGCTCGCTGTCTGTTCCATGACCCTGGCTCGCAGCCCCCCTCCCCCTGGCTCTAGGCCCCCAAGGATCTGCAGCTTCACCCAGCTCTTTGGGTGCCAGGCACTGAGGACACAGCAATGTGGTCATCAGAGAGTGGTCATGAGGTGAGCACAGTTGTCCTTGCCTGTGTCCCCAGGGGTATGTGGAGGACCTCCTCCCCCCTCCCAGATCTTTATCTCTAATCTTATCTCCTGGGCTCTGGCCCAGGTGCCTGTCACTGCTGAGCAGGAGATAAGATTTCCTGACCCCCAGGCCAAGACCAGGCAGGAGAGTGACTCACACCCACCCCTGGGGCCCCCACCTCCACACACTTGTGCAAGGATTGCGACTCATCCATCTGTGTCCCCAGTTCCTGGACCCCAGTTCCTGGACGTCCTAGGTGCTTGCTCAATTGACGTTTGATTGAATGAACAGTCAGCATTGGGTGACCGCAGATTTTCAACTTTTATCCAAATATTTTGTGGTTTCTGTGAGTCCACCCCCGGAGGGATAGCTGTCTCTGGGCTTTCCTCTCCTGCAGGTCTTCTGGGAGAGCTTTAATCAAAAAACTCAGCCTTCCTGGGTGGTTTGGATGCCTTCTCTGACTTCCTCGCCTCGGGCTCCCGTGTGAGTGGCAGGTCTCCAGGACAGGAGCCACAGCTTCCCTGGCTTGTGTGCTGAGACCCAGGAAAACGCAGCCAATTGCTGGTGTCAGGTGTGGGCCCGAAGAGTAATGATGGGTCTGCAGTGACCGAGCAGGGGGGAGAATCCCTGCTGTCTGTGGCGGGGACAGGGGTGGCAGGATGGCAGACCCAGTGTGGCAAGTGGCGGAGGAGGGTGTCAGGGTCACCGGAGGACAGGACAGCCAAGATTGAGTCCTCACTCACCTGCACCTGGCCCTGAGCCAGAGGGCACAGTCAGCCACGCCCTGGGGACCTAGTGACAGCATGGGTGAGTGGAGCCACTATGGAGCTGGACTGGTGACTGGGCAGTTCTGAGCCGGGTGACCTAGGTCTCTGCAGGGGCCTCTGGATTTGAGATTCAGACAGGCCCACCAGGGTCCTGTGCTTTGCCCTCCGAGGCTCAGCTAGACGGGGACTAATGAATGGCAGTCGAGGGCCTGGTGCAGACGGGCACCCTGTGTCTCAGGGTCACCTGCCCATGTCTGCAGGGCTGTGGTCCCATGTCTCTGAGGACCGTGGTTGTGAGGGGTAGTTAGGTGCTTGCTGATGGGCGCTCCTGTTCCCAGGGTGCGGCGGGGGTCTGGGCGGTTCCGAGTGCGCCTTGGCTAGCTCTGGCGCTTGGTCATTATCTCCCCTGTTTCCTTAGGCCACCTTGGTCACCTCCCAGCCTGGCAGCTGGAAACAGGCAGGGGGGGCGCATGTTTCTGTGGCACAACGGCCTTCTCCTGACCTTTCCTCTGGAGACTCCCCCCGTCGGTTCACAGCGATTGTTTTAAACACGGGGAAATAGGCTGGCATGTGGCTCCATGGTAGAGCAGGTGCTCGGCACGCGCGAGGCCCTGGGTTCACGGCTAGCACCGCACATGCACATGCACACGCACACACGGCGGAAGGACGGGTAGGGACTCAGCCTGTGAGGTCTGAGGAGCGTGGGAAATGCGGGTCCTCTTCTCTCTCGAGCCCTGGCCGCTCATTTGGAGACCTTTGCAGGGCTTCCTTGTAAATGCTCTGGGAACTGGGCTCTTGCCCCCACTGCACAGATGTGATAGCTGAGGCAAGCTGGGAGGTCACTATGAAGTGGCCCATTGGTGAGAAAGTGGCCTCGGTAACTGTCTCCTCAGAGGACAGGTGACGCTCGCTCATGTGCGTAGCTTACTCAGAGCGGATGGGCTTTAGCGGTTCACTGGACCCCTTCGACACCCCCCCCCGCCACCTTTCCCGAGCGAGGCCAGCGTGGCCATACCCCAGTGCCCCTCGCAGCCCTTGATAGAGTCAGCGCCCCCCGCAGGCCCTGGCCAGCCTTCGCCTCCACCTCCGTGTGCAGGGCCAGTAGGGCATGGAGGGTTGTGACTTCTACCCGCTGGTGTCTTCCCCGTGCCAAGTCACCTTGTGCCAGCCGCAGCCTTTCTTCACATCTTGGCTCTCTCAGCAGACCCCCGAGTGCCACCTGTGTCGGGCATACCTGGGAAGGGGTCCCAGGGTGGGGAGTGACCTCGGAAGTGGGCTGCTTGGCCCTCGGTCCAGGCTGGGCACTGCCGGGCCCCAGGGGCAGTGGCAGAGTGGGAGAGACACCCACCGAGTGCCAACTACTCAGATGGAGTGGGAGCCCCTCTGGAACCCGGCCCTGCCCACGGCCACTGAGTGCTCCAGGAGCAGCCCCACTCCCAGAGGCGGCGTGTCCCCGGCCAGGCCTGGCTGTCTGTAAGGCTCAGAAGAAGGCAAAAGCTGGGAGCAGAGGAGCCCCGTTTGCCCTGGCCCTGCCTCTGCTGATGGGTCACATGGTGAGTCTTCAAGGGGTGACGCTGTTGAGGCTCCCGATGGCCTCCAGCACCTGACCTGCCATCCTGTCCTGCTCGCCCTGGGACTGCCTTCCCGTGTGGGCTTCACAGAAACGTGGCGGGAGGCGGTCAGGGCGGCGGTGTTCACGTGCATGCCCCAAGGCTCCCTGCCCTCCAAGCCAGTCTTCTGGCTGCAAAACGGACAGTGGTGGTGGCCACATTGTGGGGCCACCCTGGGGAGGAAGGGAGGACCAGGGGCCATTTCAAAGAAGGTCACTGGCCACGGCTGCGTCTGCAGTTAAATTCCAACTGCATGGCAGCTGCTGGCCGAGCATGGGGCGAGCATGGCTTTCCAGAAGCTTCTGAACCAGCTGTCAGCTGTCAGCTGGACTACCCTAATGCTGTGGCATGCTCAGGAGGCCAAGATGCAGGCACAGGGGTGGTGGAGATTGGACTCTGGGCCCTGGGGCTTTGCCAGGGGCTGGGGGACGGCCCAGCTACAGTGGCAGTGGGAACAGTGGGGCCAAGAGGGGGGGAAGCGCTCGGTTCTGGGAGTGGAGCCTGGTGTGGGCGTGCGGGGGACATGGAAGGGGATCCCAGCATCCAGGAGGCCATGGCAGTGAGGGGTGAGCCCCCGCACCCAATGCCTGCTGCACAACTGTCCCTCCAGCCTTGGTCCCCAAGGGCCACCCACACTGCACTCCAGGCTGCCGCTGCTTCCTGCTCACCTGGGAACAGGGAGGCCACTCAGTGTAAAGGTTCCCCAGCTGTCCTTTCCCATGGCCGCAGCTGTCACAGCCGCCCCCCCACCCCCAGGGCTCATGGTTGCTGGACTGCCTGGTTCCATCTCCCCAGGGTCCTGGGCCTGTGCTTGTGGGCCCACAGCCACCTCTGTCCTCATTCACGCATCCGCTCATTCGTGAATCCACTGCACGGTGCCTTTGTGCGCTTGTGGATAGCCTTGAGGGACTGAGATGCCACCATGATGGTGGCCCTGGCCTGGTCTGTGAGGACCTCATGGCAGCCATCTCCCCAGAGTGCAGCCCTCAGCCTGGCCCTCCGTGAGGTGTGGAGGGGAGGCAGATGGCCCTGCTGTGTGTGCCTTGACTAAGCAGCACAAACTGAGTCTACAGAGTAGGAGCATGGCTGGGGACGGGGAGGGTCCCGTGAGGGACCTGGGTGTGTGGGGGAGCAGGAGCGTGGACACTACACCAGGCTAGGCTGGCCCTCCCTGGCTCACCATGGGGCTGTCTTCCAAGGACTGCTGGGAACAAAGACTAACCCCATGTGATGCTGGAGACCAAACGCTAAAGTTGTCATTAAGCCGTGAGCAGCCCAGGGGCCACTCCCTCTGGGCCAGCGTCACCCTGACCGCATCAGGCTTGACGGAGTTCTCTCTGGGGCTGGTCCTCAGCAGGGCTCCTGGTGGGTGCTGTTGGCTTGGTTGAATGGAGAGAGGGCGTGGGTACTGCAGAGGTGGCCCAGGAAGTCCTGGCCCAGCAGCGGGGCCCCTGCGGCCATTTCCTCCTGGCCCCTGCAGGGTCCTGTTGGGAGGCTGCAGCCCCCGCGCCTCCAGCCCTCTGCCTGGGCTCCAGGGAGTGGGGTGCTGAGGGGGGTGTCTTGGGGCAGGGCTTCCCTTCCCTCCCTCCTGCCCAGGGACACTGGGGACAGCGGAGCTCAGTCTTCCTGGCTTTCTGATGGCTGCTTTTATTGCTGCGGCCTCTCCTTCCATGTGGCGGCTCCTGCCTCCTCTGCGAGAGCGTCCTTCTGTGACTGCAGACTCCAGCCCTTGGCACCAACGGGGCCTTCTTTAAAATGCCTGTGAGAGCTTTATGTTGATGGCCGCCATTGGGGTGAGCAACAGGGAGGGGAGCAGAGATGAGCCCACTGAGGACCCTGGGTACCAGGAGCTGCAGGTCGGGGTGGGGGGCTTGAAGGCCCTCCCTGTAGGCTCAAGCAGGGATGTTCCTGCCCGGAGGCCACAGTCCCTGCTCTCGGGGGTGGAGCGGGTGTTCACATCTCACGGCTCTTTGCTGCCATTATTGTCCTTAATGATAGCTTTATGGAGGCGGAATTCCACATGTTGTGACGTCCACTCTTTTAAAGTATCCCGTCCAGTGGTTTCAGGATATTTGTAAAGTTGTACGAGTCAGGGTTCCCCAGAGAAATGGGACCCACAGGAGGTGTGTGTCAACAGCAAACCTCTGTGTCCCTGGGGGACAAGGTGCCCAAGGTGCCCCTGCCTGGAGCCTCAGGTGCTCCTGGACCCAGAGGTCCTGCTTTTCCCGTCCACTTTACCTGTGATGGAGCTTGACTTGTTAATTAGACACAGTAGGAGATTAACAGTCACGAGCAAGGAAGCGGCTGCTGTGCAGTACACAGGAGCGGTCATTTCAAACTAACGGATCGCTGACCTGTGGCCCGCGGCTCAGGTCAGGGTGTTCAGGCTGTGGCCAGCCGTGGGTAACTGCAGCCACGGAGAGGGAGGGCCCAGAGGGGCTGGCCCTGTGTGGACCAGATTTATCGCTAGGATCGCTCCCCCGATCTCAGAGGTGGGAGGTTCATGGCCCGACGCGTCAGTTTGAGTGTGAAGGAGAGTGAATGGGAGACCGGCACACGGAGTTCCCGACACGCGGAAGACATTATAAGGAAACAGCCCCACAGCCATGGCGAAGCCCAAGGTTTGCGCGAGGTTGCACTAAGCAGGGGAACAGTGGTGACCTGGGTCAGCTGAGTGGTTGCCTGGGGAAGCGGGCGCAGCCTGTGGCCTGTCTGTCAGGTGCCTGGTCTTGGGAGATGAGGGTGCTCTTCTGCAGGTGTGGAGGGGACCTACCAAGCCAGGGTCTTAGGACCTCCTTCAGGGAGCAGGGAGAGGACAGAGTCCTTTCCGCTCCGGCCATTTCTCACGCCAGGGTGCCTCATCGGGCAGCTTCTGAACCCTGTCACCTTTGCCTGATAGGAGGGGCCCGTCCACATCAGGGAGGACACTGGCTTTACTAAGCTCATCCCCAGACTCCCTTCAGATTCAAACACTGGGGGGCCCTGGAGCCCGGTCAAGGTGACACATTAAATACCCACCACGGCTGTGCAGCCGTCACCCCGACTCCTGGACGCGCGCTGCCCTTTGCCTATCTCCGTCCCCTCCCCTCCTGGCCCCTGGTGTCCACCCACCTGCTCCCGGCTCTGCATTTGCCTGTTGTAGGTGCCTTTATCGGGGAATCACGTGACACGTGACCTTCTCTGTCTGGCTGGAGTGGTGATGTCCAGGTTGGTCCTTGCTCTAGCCTGGGCATGCCTTGTCCTTGTTCTCAGTGCTGGGACGGGACCCAGGGCTGCGGCCTGCGAGGCAACGCTCTGCCACCAAGCCACACCCCGGCTGGCGCTCAGTTCCTCTGGGCTGACCACCCTCAGGTGACGGCCGCTGGGCTGCCCCCCGGGCTGCCCCGAGCTCCAGTGCGTGGTCTTGGTGTGGCCTTCAAGGAGACCCAGGTTTTCTCTCCCTGGGGTGATTGCTGGGTCCATTTGAGCACAGGAGCCTCTGTGTGTCAGAGGACGGATCCTGGTGCAGCCTGGAGCATGGTTAATTGTTTCTTAATTATCTCTATTAATTTTTTTAAATATTTATTTTTTAGTTTTCGGTGGACACAACATCTTCATTTTATTGTTATGTGGTGCTGAGGATGGAACCCCGTGCCCCATGCATGGCGGGCGAGCGCTCTACCTCTGAGCCCCAGCCCCAGCCCCTATGTTAATTTTTATTTTTCTTTAATTGTAGCTGTTTCTCTGAGGTTTGCTCCCACGGCCACCCTACACCCCAGGAGGCCAAGGGTCCCTTTTTCTCTCCTTGAGCTCACTGGAATAGGCTGATTTCTCTCATGGATGACTTGGGGTGCGGGTGGGGGGTGTGGAGTGGACATTTGGGTCTGCAGTGGGGTCCTGGACGCCGACTTCTAGCTTCCTCTGCCGGCAGGCCGTGTCAGAAAGGGGAAGTGGGAGTTGTGTGTATGCCCTGCAGGAGGTCGGCAGGCGCTGGCCCGGGTGGGTGGGCTGTTGCAGTGTGAGACAGGAAGTGGGTGGGCGGGGCGGTGGGTTTGGCCTGCTTTGCCTCAGAAGGCCTGGACAGTGACTTTCCTGATTGTTTCCCCCAGGCCAGCCTCAGTGCAGGGCAGGAGCGGCCTTCCTGGGGGAGGATGTGAGCACAGGAGGGGGCGGGGCGGCCCACTGGTCTCCAGGGCTGGGCACCCTGCTCTAGTGTTCGTTTCTGGAATGTTCTGCATCTCAGGCACAAAAGGTAAACTATAGAAGAAGTGGGAGCCCAGGTCACTCTAAGCCCCCACCGGGTGTGCAGAGCAAAGCCCTCTCCCTTTGGCTAGCCCGCCAGGGTCTGCCTTCCTGGGCTGTGTCCTGCTGCGTCCTCTTCAGGGACTGGACTCTCCAGCCAACTTGGAAGGCCCACTGGGCACAGCCTCAGGAAGGCCACGGCCCCTCCCCCTCCTCCCCCTCCCCCCTCCTGGTTCCTGGGAGAAATTACCATATGAATGTGGCTCCTTCCCGGAGCCTGGGCTGAAAGGGGACTGGCTCCCACCCTCCCGGGCCTCCAGGTCCCCGCACTGACTGCGAAATCCAGCCACAGCCTCTGTCGCCATCGGCAGGTTCCCAGGGGTTGCCCCAGAGGTCGCTGCTTGAATCCCACGTAGGTAAACCCGGGCGGCCCTGTCCTGCGGGGTGGAGGGGGCGCGGCCCGGGAGGGTCCCCGCAGCAGGCCCCAGAGCCCCTCATTGAGCTGACTTTGCTGCGGTGTTTGCTGATTTCAAGACACAGCCAGTTGCCATAGGAGTGTGGCCTCTGCCACGGGCCTGGGCCCACGATGGATGTGAAGCGCTGTGCCCCCGTGGGCCCCGCGTCAGGCCTGGGGCCCAGGGTGCCTGCCTGTGGCTGAGCGCGTGCAGGCCAGGGCGCCGTGGACGTGGGGCGCTCCACTGTCCTGGCCGCGCCTCACCTGGTGGATTCCCTGTGCCACTCCTAAGCCTGGGCTGGTGACGACCCCTCCCGCTGGTGTCCTCCCAGGTAGTGAGGGCTGTGGGGGAGGCGGGCCCAGGTGAGCCCCTGCCCACTGCCCTCATGCTCTGCCTGCAGCCCAGAGCCCAGCCCAGAGCCCCGCATTGGTGTGGGTGGATTAGGGCCCAGCCAGGCCGCCCATTCTCCGCCCCATCCCACCCCCTGACCATTTCCCGAACATGTCCTCAGTGGCCCCCGCCCCAGCCGCCCCAGGAAGCCCTTCCATCCTTCCCTGTGCCTCTGCTCTGGGCTCCAGCAGATGATGGAAACCGGAAATTGTTAGCATCTCATTCATATGCTGCCACACACACGGCAGCCGTGGGAAAGGACACTGGCCAGCACCCGGACCGCAGGCCAGGAGGGAGCAGGCGGCACCTGGGCTCACTGGGGAGCCGCGGCCGCCCTGGGGTGCTCTAGGAAGGGAGGTGCAGAGGAGAGCGCAGCCGGCTGACCCACCACTCATTTGCAGCATCCTGGTAGGTGCTTGCGGGGTGGGGGGGGGGCGGGGGTGAGGCTTTGTGCTCAGAGTCAGACAGACCCCGCAGACAGACCCCGGGGTGCCGCAGCCAGCAGGGGAGGCCGAGTAACAAGTAGCCGCTCACTGAGCAGGGCCCCAGAACAGAAAGACCCTGCAGTCCGCCGCCGCTCTGGGAAGACAAGAGGCAGTTCCCAGGAGCAGCAGGGGAGAGAATGTTCTGGGCAGGGAGGCTGTGCCCGTGTGGCTCTGGAGAGCAGACAGAGATCGGGCGTTTTACTAACAAAGAGCATTGGCTGAGGGGGCTCAGTGCTGTACCCTTTGTCAGCATCTAACCTGATCCTCATAATCTCCTGGCACACACATTATCCCATTTCACACATAAGAATGTGGAGGCACAGAGACGTTGGGTTACTGGCTCAGGGTCACACAGCTTGTCAGTGGAACAGGATTCTGGAGCCCAGAACTCTGCTGCCCTAGGCACGGTGGACATCAGTCACAGTAGCAGGGAGGGAAAGGGTCACCTTAGTTTAAGTATCCAACGCCAGAGCACCAGGAAGTCCCCTGGGGAGACTGGGTCAGGTAGTTGGTGCCTCAGGGGATGGTCAGCAAGTGAGGGGACACTGGGCTGAATTGGTAGAACTGGGGGTGTTGACAAGAGAGAAGCCTGGCTGTCAGCTGTGACCACTTGTGGCTGGGGCTGCTGAGGGGAGGTGGGAAGAGGGTGGGCTCAGGGTGGGGCGCATCCAGTTCCAGGTGCCTTTCACGTGGTGCTTTGACCAGGGCGGTGCCTGGTGCCGGGCCTGGCATGGAGGGGCCCTGGGACGGGTGCAGAGCCACCATGGACTCCCGGCGCTGTGAGGCTGGCACTGGTGTGTGAACCTGGGGGGAGACGTTGGTTCAGCTGTCCAGGGGAGGGTGACGTCAGTGGGGAGCCAGGCCTGTCTCTGCCAGAGCTGGTGCCCATGGAGCAGGGGTCAGCACGCAGGCCAGGGCGAAATCAGGGGAGAGGAAAGGTGGTCAGGAGCCCATTTCCCTGGCTTGGGGAAGGTGTGGCCCGTGTCCTCCACCTCCAGAGGACTGGCAGCTCTGCCTGGTCAGAACCTCCAATCCAGAGGTGTGGCTCAACTTCCTGCCAGGTCAGGCTGCGCCACCTGCTCGTTCCTGGCTCCTGGGCGTCCCAGAGGTGATGAAGGTGTCTGACGGCACGGTGCCCCGGCAGCTGGGGGAGAGCCTGCGGTGATGTGTTTCTGAGATTCCTTGGATAGGCTACCTGTCCACCCACCTGTCCATCAGCCCATCAGCCCATCCATCCACTCATCTGCCCACTCATTCATCCATCCGTCCCCCATCCCTCCATCCACAACCCTTCCATCCCCATCCATCCACCTACGTCTACCCACTCCCCACTCCTCCGCCTCTCCACCCCTCGTCCACTCATTCATTCAGCTGCCCCCCGCCCACTCAGCTGCCCACGTTGACCGCCCTCCTTGCCTCAGGGCCTTTGGACTTGCCGAGCTCTGTGCTGGGGAAACGCTTCACAGGCTTCCTGGGCCTCTGGCTCACCCACTGGCTGCTTGGCTCCCCTTGAGGGGGAGGTGACCGCCCCTACACCCACCCCCTCCTGGGCCCTCGGACACAATCGGAGGGCTGTATGAGACATCTTTCTCCCTCCTTAGGGGGTCTTTGGTCAGGCTCCCACTCACAGCCCAGGAATGGGCCTCAGGAAGCCTCAGGCGGCGTGGGCCGGTCTGTGCAGAAGGGACTTGCTTGGTGTCTTTGGGGAAAGGCCCTTTTCTGCTGAGGTCCTGCCAGGGGGACAAACTGCGGTGCTCCTCAGACCCTGGTCTCCGGCTGTTGGGGTCACCTCCGGCTGTTGGGTCACCTCCGGCTGGTCTCACCATGGGGCTCTGGTGGGTATCTGCTGACAGCCGCGCTGATACAGATGAGTGGATGGATGGGCTGATGGCCTGGGGAGAGGAGGCCCGGCCCCAGCCCCCTCCGCCTAGGGGACATCCCCGATAAGAGGAAATTCCACCCTGTGACAAATGGCCAGTTGCCACCATTTTGTTGGCGGGGGTGGGGGTGGGGTAGGGGTGGGGGTGTTGGGGGACTCTTCTTTTCTGAACTTTGCAGGAATCTGGATGGCAGCCTCTGGATGGGGTCGGCCTGGTGGGGGCCGGGTCTTGGGTGCGCTTTGTGGGGTGCAGCTGCTGCTTGGATTCCCTGCTCCCTGGGAGAGGGGAGGCGTGGGGGGGCATTCCCGTCCCGCCCCAGCTGGAGATGGGGGGGCAGTGGAAAACTGAGAGGCAAAGTAGATCCCTGGCACAGGAAGTCAGGGCTCCTCCGTGGCCTGCGTGACTTTGAGGAAGTGCTTGGGGATGGCTTGCAGGTTGCAGCCTGTTCTGACCCAAGATTGATGTCTCAATCGTCAGCGGCTCCCCAGGAGGAGGAGGGGCCGCAGAGGAGGAGGCAGAACTGAAAGGGAGCCCTCGAGGGGGTGGGAGGGGGTGGGGCCGCGCCTTGGACTTGGTCCAAATGTGACTTTGTGCACTGGGCCAGTGAAACTGTCTTGGCGGAATTGCAGGCTCCTGTGACAATGGAAGAGAGGGTTGGTGGGAAGAGCAGGGGGCGGCCAGACTGGCAGTGGGAGTGGGGAAAGTGGGGCGCCTTGGGCCCCTGAACAAAGGAAGAGTTGTGTGGGGGCAGACCCTCCCAGGTCCTGCAGAGGGCATGGGGCCTGGGCCTTCCCACACTGCCACTCCTGCTCCTGAGAAGGAGAACCCGCTCAGGAAAACACAACTGGGCGCAGCCTCCTGCACTGGCAGGCCCGGCCCTCTGAGCTTTTGTGTTGGATTTCCACACCAGTCTCAGGTGGGAGGGCAGAGGCTCGGGTTTCTGGCTTGCCGGCTCCAGGGAGACACCTCCCGCCCCGACAAAGTGAGAAGTGTGGTTCCCAGTGGAGCTACTTACCACGTTAGGTGAGCCGCGTGTGAGCCGTGCGCGCTTTTACAATCCGGCCCCTGATCCCGGCCTGTGCAAATTCGCAAAATTCGCTCATTTAGATTCAGTGTTTCCATCTTTGGAAAAGAACAGGAAGTCTCTGGTGACATTTACGAGGAGCTTGGGGTGGCTTGGGTCGTTCATGGGGACGCGGCTCAGTGACAAGCGGAGCTGAGAACATGAGAACAGACCCCGGTTCCAGAGCCCTCCGGAGAGCGGCAGTCCCACCTCTGCCCAACCCAGGCGCCAGCCTCCGAGGCCCAGGGATGCAGCCCAGCTGGCGGGAGCCCAGCCTTTCCCTCTCCCCTGCGCTTCTTGGACTTCTTCTCTGGCCTTTGACCTCTCGTCATTTCACGTTCCTGTCCTTCTCCAGCCGGGGGACGCAAGACCACTTTGTGTGTGTTGATAAAACTTCATCGAGTGCTGAAGCTTAATCCAGGGATAGATAACCCGATTCAATCCTAAATTCCCCTTAGGCCAAGTTGGTTTTTAAATTGGTGGCTCATTCACAGACCCAGGGTGCCTTGAGGGCCCCTCTGAATCGCCCAGATATCCCTGTGTGTGTGTGTGTCCTTTGTCCATTCCCTGAAGGGTCCTTTCCCTTCATCAGCTTCTGTAAGGTTGGTGACACACAGGTCCAGCACCTCTGTGACCACCTTACCTGGAAGGGACTTGCATCATCTGGAAGGCTTGGCTGATACATGATCTTCAAGTGCATGAACTTCGGGGGGCCTGGGGATGGAGCTCAGTGCCAGGGCCCTGCGCGCCGGTGTGAGGCCAGGGGTTCTGTCCCCAGCCCCTCAGAAGAACCAACACACAACCCGCCTGCGAGCGAATGACCGTGGTGCCATGCACCGCCTCTGTTTTCATTCAGCCTGATCTCCAGTCTCTCGTCTTGGGCTGGCTGTTCAGTGTCCCCCGTGCCTGGTCCTTGAGTGCAGAGGTGGAGCCTTATGGAAGTGATTGGATCCTGAGGGGATCGACCCATTGATGGAGTCACAGTTTAATGGCAACCTGGGAGGTGGTGGAAACGGCAGGAGGTGGGGCCTAGTAGGGGCGTGTCCTACCTTAGCCCCTCCCTCTCTGCTCTGCCACACCCACCCTACCCTGAGACTCTGCCTCCTCTGGGGCCCAGAGCAAAGGAACTGGCTGACCTTGGACCGACACTGAGCCCAAACGAGTCTTCCACCCATTGAGTTGTGGCTCTTGGGTATTTGGTCACGGCGACAGAGAGCCACTGACATGTAACGCCATCTTTTGGTTTATTATTAGGAAGGAAGGAAGCGACAGATATTTACAAAACACTTAAGTTTGTGGTCCTGCCCCACTGGGGCCCGGGATAGTTTTCTCCCGTTATTGTTTATAGCTGTTGGTTTACCACCTCCTCCCAGGGCAGTTCCTTCCAGGTCTGCCGCCTTGCGCAGGCCTGGTGTCTAGCCCCATGGCTCTCCCTGTCTCTCCTTCACCTCTTTCCTGAACTGGTTCCTGCCGGCTCCTCCCTCCACCCACTCTCATACCAGAAGAGGGAGTCATCTGAGTTGGGCCTTTGGATTTGGTCAGGCCGACCTGGGGTGAGCTCCTGGAGGTGCAGTTTCCAGACGAGGATGGGCATTTTGCTGTCTACTTGGGGTGTAGGTCCCTGGGAGCTTTGACAGGGCACCGGGGCTGCTTGGCCTTCTGTTTGGGGGCCCAGAACCTCTGGTGCACCAGGGTCTGCCCTCATCAGGCTGGGAGAGCTTGGGAGCACTGGCCAGCCCTTGGCGCTCAGGTGCCTTTTCTTAGAGGTCATGGAAATCCAGGTGGGCAGAGCCAGGTGGGCAGGGTCTCCTGGCAGCCCTGTGCTGCTGGGCCCAGCCTGCGAGGCCCGGAGCCTGTGGCCACAGTACAGAGCCCCGGGCCCCTGGACCACCCCACTGAGACATAGGGAGGGCTACTTCAGTCCTTCCTCCCCACCCAAGGACCTGGCCTGCGGGGCTGCTTGCCCCTTCCGATCCTGGCTCCGCTCCCCACTATCCGTGCAGCCCCAGGCAGTGACAAAGCCTCATCAGCCTCAGTGTCCTGTCTGTGAGGGGATAGATAAGCGCCCACTCCCAGGGTGCTGGTGCCGACCCCCAAGCTCAGGAAGAACAGGAGTGAGGGCGCAGGGGTGTGGGGAGATGCCCACGGCTGAGCCTGGACCTGGGGACTTGGCAGGCACCGGGGAGGTGAGAGAAGAGGGAGCAGCAGCTCTGGTCACCATTCCTGTGCCCAGGTCACGGCCACCTTTAAGAAGTCCCTCTGCAGGGGACCGGGGTCATCTCATGTTTATGGGGTGTGACATTCTTTCTGCAGTCTGGTGCTCCACGGGGCTCACTGCAGGCCAGGCAGCTGCAGGCAGGACGATGTCCCTAGCAGCCTTGCCCCACAGTCCCTGGGGGTGAGCTCCGGGAGGCGGTGGCCTCTCCTGTGTGCCCCGCTGCTGACAGAGAGGGCCAGCCTGCTGGAGGCCTGGCAGGTGAGTGAGAGGCTGTCCCTGGGTGCAGTGTCCCCACTGCCCTGACATTTGGTGGGCCCTGCAGGTGTCCGGGGCAGGCTGGCTTTGTGTTCTGCTGCCCTCCGTGGGCAGTTATTGAGCACGGTGTGGGGGGGTGTCTGGGGGGAGACTCCCGGGTTTGCAGGGGTTGCATGCCTGGGCGTGAGACAGGGCAAAGGCGTCACCCTGGTTGTCACCCTGCAGCTTCTAGATGTTTCTTGGAGCCGAGGCCATTGCCCGACAGAGCTGCCTCTGCGTTTGGCCCCTGGGGCTGTGTGGACAGGAGGCTTGTGTGGACTCCCTTGGGATTCAGAGCAGCCAGAGCAGCAGGGGCGGGAGGGCGGCCCCTGGTGCTGGTTCCCAGGTCTGGCCTGCAAGCCTGCTGGCATGAGGTGCGAGACCCCCGAAGGCCTTGAGTTTCCTGCCCCTGGGCACCTCTGCCAGGCGTGTGGCCCACAGCCCTCCCCACTACCGGGGTGACTCGATTCTGCCGTCCTTGTTGGGCTCTGGGGTGGGGGGCAGGTGGGACTGGCCTGGGCTCCACTGATGGCAGCCACCCTTCTCTTCAAGACTCTGGGGAAAAGACCGAGCAGCAGGTGCCCGGGGAGGGAGGGAGTGGCAGGTGGGCCTGAGAGCAGAACGGGAACCTACAGAGAGACCCTGTCAAAGTCTGCACCGGCTCCTCTGGCTGGTCACCACCCGAGACGCCCTTGCTGGGAGGTGACAGGCTGCTTGCCGGGACGGGGCTTGGCAACACGTCGGGCCCGAGTGTCGGCACGTGAGCCTCAGCTGTCCTCTGCCCCGTCAGCTGGCTGGTGTGGTCCAGCTCCACTAGAGATGCCTCCTGCCCCTCCACCACCCCTCAGGTGCAGGTGCCAGGCGTTTATTCTCAGCCTCGTGCAGCCATCACCTCTATCTACTTCTAGAATTTTCTCACCTCATATTCCAGACTCAGTAAGTACCTCCCTCCCCCCAGCCGCTGGCGACGTGAATCTGCTTTCCGTCTCTCGAGTCCCCCGTGGGGGACGATTCGTCTGCATGGAGGCACGAGCCACGCAGCTTGGTTGTTTCCACCAAGAGTGGTGTTTCCGGGGCTCACCCAGGTGTGGCACCGGCCAGTGCTTTCTTCCTCTCTGTGGCTGGTGAGGATCCATTGCAGGGATTTGCCACATTTCATTGATCCATGGAGGGACGCTCACCCACTGAGCCGCAGCCCAGCCCTTTTATTTTTACTTTGAAACAGGGTCTTGCTAAGTTGCTGAGGCTGGCCTCAAACTTGTGATCCTCTGTCTCAGCCTCCAGAGTTGCTGGGATCACAGGCGTGTGTCACGGTGCTGGGCTAGATGTTTCTTGGGTAGTTGCTTTGTGCTCCTCTCTGGACTGGGGGTGGAGGATACCCCTGAATGAGCCACAGCCTTGGGCTTCCAGGAGCTTGGAGATGACGGGTATTGGGAAACGTGCAGCCTGCTCCCCAGGCATAGGGTCGCGGTCTGTTTGGGGACTGGGTATCCAACGTGCATCACGGAGGGAATGTGAGCTTTCAGGGTGAGAGTCAGTCCAGGCCTCTTTGGTCTGACCATTTCCAGTGGTGTTTGGGGGGTGGGGCACGCCTCCCCAGTTTGTAAAAGGGGGCTGGGCTAGGATTTGGCGCTGGCCACTAGTTGTCATGAGAGGCATGTAGCTATTTAAATTAGTTAAATTAAAAAGCAGTTCCTTGTCGGACCTGCCATTTGCAGGGCTGGAAGTCACGTGTGAACACACTGTGGCAGAGCCTCAAAAATTAAAAATAGAGCCGCCGTGGGAGCCAGCAGCTCTACCCCACTGCCGGCCGGGCGCGGACCCAGGAGAGTCCGAGCAGCGTGCCCAAGAGCCGTATGCCACAGCGTGGTGCCCAGTGGCAGCTCTGATGGCCACATGGAATGCGGTCTGTACATATGAGGAACATCATGTGGCCTCAGAAAGGAAGGGGATTTCTGCATGTGCTGCAGCGTGGGTGCACATTGAGGGTGTTGTGCAGTGACACATGACACAAAGTACTGTGCGATTTCCACTTCCCCAGGCTCCGCAGAGCTGTCACATTCGTAGAGACAGAGAGAGGGGTGGGGGTCCAGGGGCTGCGGGAGCGGGGAGCCGTTGTGTCATGGACACAGGGTCTTGTTGAGGTTAGTTGCACTCGACGCTGGTTAGGATGGCAGACTTCCCCCCTTCTAAGTCGTGGCTCCGCGTTGCCTGGTGTTGTACCAGGTGGGTCCAGAGTGGTGGTGAGCACAGGCCATGGGTGGGTGGACTCTGCCCCCCGCCCCCCCCCCCCCGTCCAGCCTGCTCCAGCACCCCAAGAGCGAGGGTGCCGTTCCTGGAGTGTCCGAGGGCCAGCGTTTCCTGCCTCCCCGGCGCCCCCCTAGCCAGGCAGGTGCGGGGGAGGGGCCCTCCTGGGCGCCTCTGGCGGAGGATGCTGCCGGGGAGGGGGCTGCAGGAATGTGCAGGCCAGAGGCTTCCCCAAGAGAGGGAGGCTGGGGCTCTTTCTTGCTCTTATTATCAGTTCTCCAGCAGGACCCTGGTGGGCAGGATGTTTGGCTTGGTTTGAATTTCTGCAGTGGACGTTGGTGCCTGTGGAGGGGGCCAGCTGGAGCCCGGGAGGACCCTTCCTCGCAGCAGCGGGAGAGTTCAGGGGGCACCCTCCCCCTGCGCACTGCCAGTGAGGGGGCCGAGGGGTGGGGGCTGGCCCCGGTCTGGGCAAAATGGCTCCCAGACCCACAGACAGATGGAAGCAATTTCGAGTCACGTGGGCGAGGCTGAACGGCTGCCCCACGAGGCAGGCCCCACGGCTGTCTCCAGGAAGCAGCCCAAAGCCACAGGTTCTGGGGCCAGATGCAGCGCTGAGTCTTTGTTTATTTAAAGATCCTGGAAGCCCAGGAGGACCTTTCTGAGCAGGGAGAGAAGCCCCTGCTGGAAGCCGTCGGGCTTCTCCCTGGCCTGGGTGGGCACGGGCAGCCTGGCGCCTGGGGCTGGGACAGCAGCGTGGCTCCAGGGGCTGCCTTTGTTGGGGATGGTGCTTGGGAATGGAGATAGCGGGCCCGCGGCAGTTCCTGGCAGTCTTATATGCATTCTGCTCTTTCCTTGTGTCCTTGATTCCGTGAAGTCGATTATTGGGCCCAGCAGAGGCTGAGAATCAGGGAAGGACCTGCTTGTGAGGATGACCGCTCCCACCCCCTTCCTGGACTGACTTGGGAAGCCACTCGTCCTCGGTCTCTTCCCCACCGTGGCCTGGGGAGGGCGGGGGGGAGAGCTGCTGGCCTCAGAGCTTGTCAGCTGGGGACGTGGGGGCTCAGCCCAGTGGGTGAGGTTGGCTGAAGGACAGTTTAACCAAAGCCTGCTCATGTCCCTCAGTCCTGGAAGCCTGTCCCCTCTGTCTTCCCTGTGGCCACCCTGGTCAGTGTCCTGGGGGAGGAGGCATCAGATGGGCCGTGTGGTCCTTTCCTTTGAGCCCAGGGTGCTCTGGAAAGAGCGGGGGGGTAGCTGGGCCTTCCCTGGGAAGAAGGACTGGGCAGATTGTCCTCCTCAGTGCCCTGAGGGGGTGGGAAGTCCCTGAACCAGCTCGGTCAGGGAAGGGGACCTAGGGCAGCCGGAGCTGGGTGCCAGGGCAGTTCTACACAGCGGGTAGAGGGGTGTCTCACCTGGTGGGCACCCCCCGCGCCTGCCCACCTATGATGGGGTGTGTCTGGAGTGGACAGCCCTGCGCACCCCTGCTGGCTGTGAGCTCCTGAGGTGTCCAGTGACCACCTTCAGGCATCCTCCCCGACCCCAGCCTCTGACCCACAGAGTGGACTCCTAAACAGACAGCCTGTCTGACCTGAAGCCCACCCTGGGCCTTGACTGTGGGTGAGGAGCACCTGGGGCCAGGTACTACCTGGGTGGTCACCTGGGCCAGGTGGGGGCAGGCACAGGCAGCCCTGGGCACTCTGCCGCCACATCCCACCCCAACCCTGGGCTGCTGGTGGGTTCACAGAGTGGACACACCTTCACGAGGCCAGGCCAGGACGGAGCAATGCTGGCCCTCTGTTGCCCAGAGGACCCCCAGGGGTCCCGAAGCCTGAGGCCAAGGAGAGGGGACGAAGTGCTTGCTGCCTGGCGCCTGGCACCAGGGGAGTCCCCATTTGGCACAGTGGGCACGGGGTGGGGGGGCTGAATGCCAAGAGCTGGCTGTGGCCTGTGGGTGACACTGGGACAAGGGCTGGCCTCTCTGAGCCTCGGTTTTCGTCTGAGAACAGGCCTGGGGGTGGGAGGCCTGGGGACACCCCAGCACCGACACCTCTGCTCTCCTGCAGTCCCCGAGGCAGCTCCCGGCAGCGCTGGCAACATGGCCGACTCCTCCAGGGACGCCGCCCTCAAGCAGGCCGCGGCCACGCGGAACGAGAAGGCCCCCGTGGAGTTCGGCTACGTGGGCATCGACTCCATCCTGGAGCAGATGCGGAGGAAGGCCATGAAGCAGGGCTTCGAGTTCAACATCATGGTGGTGGGTGAGTCCCGCGCCTCCCGTCGCCCCAGACCCACGCGGGAACCCGCCAGCCCGCACGTGGGCCAGGCACACCAGCCTGGGCCCCACGCGTCCCTCTGTAAAGTGGTGGCAGCTCTGGCCAGTGGCCTTGTGGGCGCACGGGTGCCTGGGAGGAGGCCCCAGCTCCCACCAGTTCCCTCCATTAAGAGCCCTGGTAAGGACGGGTGAGCGGTGGCTCTGGGGCCGTGACGTCCGCGTGCCTTCTGCTGCCTGTCCCCTGGCTGGAGGCTTCCCAGTGGCCTGTCTGACAGCCTGCCTGGGGAGTGGGGTGTGGGGGCTATAAAAACCGGTGTCAGCAGGGGGAGGTCACTGATCAGGGGGACCCCAGCAGGGTGCAGGCTGGGTGTGATGGGCGGCCCCTTGTTCCTGAGGGCTTGGGGCTCCGTGGGGTCTCCCAGGAGCCCGGTGGGGGTTGCCCAGCTTCTCAGGTGGAAACAAGCCCATCTCAGCACGGGGCCCTGCTGCTTCATGGGGCAGCAGGAGGGGTCTGGGAAGTGCACCCCAGCTCAGGCCTAACCAAGCACAAGTCTGGTGGGCTTCCCCTCTGTCCTGGGGAGCCACCTGCCCAGGTCGGTGTGCACCGGCCCATACCTACCTCTGGGGCCTTGGCATTCTGTATTTGGTGAGGCCTCCCTGAACCCTCTCGGGGCCTGGGTGGCCACCTCTCAGGCGGGGACTCTGGCTGAGTGTGACTAGGCCCTGGAGCCCGGCTGTGGGGGTTCATGTATCACTGGGCACTATGGGGAGGAGGAAGCCCCGCCCACTTGGCAGGGACGCTGCAGGGTGCTGTGAGCCTGGCGTCCCTGTGTCCCGTGCTGGGAACTGTCTCCCCAGAGAGCCTGCCAACCTACCTCTGGTTCTCCTCCCAGGGCAGAGCGGCTTGGGGAAATCCACCTTAATCAACACCCTCTTCAAATCCAAGATCAGCCGGAAGTCGGTGCAGCCCCCCTCCGAGGAGCGCATCCCCAAGACCATCGAGATCAAATCCATCACACACGGTCAGCACCACAGCCTGGGCCCAGGCAGCGGGGGCCCCTTCAGCAAGGACTTGCTGTGACAGCCCTGGGCGTGTTGAGACTCAGGGATGAGTGGTGTGGACCCCGGCAGGCTGAGTTACCCAGAAGCTGAGTCGGGGGTCACCCAGATCACCACCAGCTTCCTTGTCTGAGGTCGATCTCCCCGGTGCCACCTTGTCTGCCACCACTGCCCACCGGGGGACCCCGGGGTTGACCAGGCAACCCGAGGGTCCTGGTCTCCCCTCTGAGCCTGGGGTGCTGTGTTCCTGCAGATATTGAGGAGAAGGGCGTCCGGATGAAGCTGACGGTAATTGACACGCCGGGCTTTGGGGACCACATCAATAACGAGAACTGGTGAGCCTCCCGGGGAGCAGTGAGGCCTGGGGTCAGAGAGCTGGGGAGCCATTCTGGGAGTGGGCCCCAGGGTCAGAACCCTGAGGACTCTGTGGCCATGTTGAGGGCTGATGTGCCTATAACACCCGTCCTGGGGTCTGAAAATTATGGATCAAAGAGTCACCATGGGAATCTTGACCCCCCCACCAGGTGAAAGGTCAGCAGGGGGACGCTGGGCAGGGAGTTGTAAGATCAGGGTGCCACACGTCCCCGGGTGTGATAGGAAGGTGGGGGTCCTTGACTGCCTGTTGGGGCCTGGAGAGGGTCCTGCGTGCTGACCCGGGTCTCCACGCAGCTGGCAGCCGATCATGAAGTTCATCAACGAACAGTACGAGAAGTACTTGCAGGAGGAGGTCAACATCAACCGGAAGAAGCGCATCCCGGACACGCGCGTCCACTGCTGCCTCTACTTCATCCCTGCCACAGGCCACTCGTACGTCCTGTTCACGCCCCATGTGCTGGTGTGGGTGCCCCAGGTCCCGTGGCCCCAGGGATGTCTCACGGTCTGTCCACCCTGCTGCCGGGCACAGAGGGGCCGCGTCGGGGACCGTGATTGGCCGCTGTGATGCGAGGGGTCTGTGTCCCATTGCTGGGGAGTTGAGCAGCTGATCCAGCTGTTTCAGGCTCTGGCTGAGACCCAGAAGGGAGAGCTAAGGGTGCTTCTCTGGAGAAGACCCTCTGGACTGGGACCCCAGCTGAGCACTGGGCTTGGTCCCCGTCCCCTCACCAGCACCCATCCCGGGGGCAGGGGTGACCTTGGCCATCTTTGCTCTGACTCTGCCCGGATCCCCGCTTTGGCCTGACTGTGACTTATTACTGTGGGGGGTCTGCTCCAGTGGGAAGTGACGCCCACTCCTCAGGCTTGCCAGCCCCCACCTCCATGCCTTTCCCCACCTGAGACCCCAGGCTCACCAGGCCAGGTGCCCTGCAGAGCAGCCAGCCCCAGGGCTCAGAGCTGCTGGACGCTGGCTCCCATCCTCCCCCTTGTCCCCGCCAGGCAAACCCCTGGCCATCTGGGCAGGGGCAGCTCCTCCACGTGGACTTGTCCAGGGCAGCTGGGCTCTGGGAACCTCGTGGGCGAGGCTGCTGGGAGCTGGCCTCACCCTTCTGCTCCAGCTCAGTGGTGCTGTCGGGGACCTGCCCTGCCCCTCCGTGCCCTGCACTCACCACTTGGTCCTCATCAGTGCGGACCCACCGGACAGCCCCAGCTGGCAGTCCGGGCAACTCATGCCCAGTCCTGGCGGCGGGGCCTCCCTCAGTCCCCTGCTGCAGGGCAGCTGAGTCTCACCCGATTCCTTCTGTCTCAGCCTCAGGCCCCTGGACATCGAGTTCATGAAGCGCCTAAGCAAGGTGGTCAACATCGTCCCTGTCATTGCCAAGGCTGACACACTGACCCTGGAGGAGAGGGTCTACTTCAAACAGCGGGTAGGACGCTCCGCCTCCACCTGGCCCCCTGCTCCTTGGGGACTGGTGTTTGAGGCAGGCTGTGGGCCTGGAAGAGGCCACCCCAGCCCAGGAGGCACACAGCCAGGGAACTCTTCATGTTGAGGTGCCCGCGCACCAGCCTGGTGGCCTGGGGAGGCCCTCCAGTCTCATCCCCGGCTCCAAGGGCCTCCATCGGGGGCCAGGTGGGGGTTTTCCCAGCATGCCTAGGGAAGGACAGTTCACCATGCAGAGACGCAGCTCCTGGAGGGAAAGGGACCCGCGGCCAGGTGCACGTGGAGCTCAGGGTAGATGTGACAGCTGCTCCCTGGGACATTCTCCATTGCCCATCGCGTGGCTGGCGCTGCGGTCTGGGGACAGACAGTTTAACACAGCAGATGCACCGGAGGTGGCTATGACCAGGGTTTCGGCAAGAGGGGCTCAGCAACCCTGAATTCTGAGCTGGGCAGGGGAGACACAGGACAATGAGTGACCCCAGGGCCCTTGGAGGTCCACAGCATCTCAGGGCGGGCAGGTCCGCTAGACCATCTCTACTCAGGAGGCCCCAGAAGAGGAGATTATCAGGGTCCCGCCCCCAGAGCCTGCCCTTCACCCTGAGCCAGGGGCAGCTGGCAGCATTGAGGTCACCATACCAGCTGGTGGGCTCAGCTTGCTGCAGGGTGGCTCCAGCTTGCCCCTTGGTCCCCCAGATCACCGCAGACCTGCTGTCCAACGGCATTGACGTGTACCCCCAGAAGGAGTTTGACGAGGACTCGGAGGACAGGCTGGTGAACGAGAAGTTCCGGGTGAGTGCCTCAGCCACGGCGCTGCTCCCAGGTCCCAGGGCTTGCCGAGGGGGTCTGGGGAAATGGGGGGATGGCCTGAGCCCTGGGGAACTGCCTTTGGGGCTGGGCGGGGTGGGGGGGGGCCCAGGCTCAGGGCAGCTCCTCCCAGGCCTCAGGTCTGAGCTGGCCTCTCTGAGCAGGGGACCAACCCACCCGCCCCTCCCGCAGGAGATGATCCCGTTTGCCGTTGTGGGCAGTGACCAGGAGTACCAAGTCAACGGCAAGCGGATCCTCGGGAGGAAGACCAAGTGGGGCACCATCGAAGGTACTCCCCCTCCTGGGGCCGTGGGGGAGGGGGAGAATGAGTCTCTGCACCCAGGACACATGGCCCAAGGCCACTGAAGACACCTGTCACTGTCCTTGGCCCACCCTGAGTGCAGGCTGGTACCTTTTGAAACCCTTTATTACCTCTTCAAAGACGTCTTCTGGACAAGGTCCACACACACGTTGGCCCTGTCTGGGGCACGTTCAGCCCCGGCGGCAGCTCCTCGGGGGTGGGCCTGGACACTTCTTTCCTCTTCTCTGTTCCTTCCATACTCCTTAGCATGGAGGAGGGAGGCCTGGCTCTGCCCAAAGGCCAGGAGAGAAGGGGCAGAAAGTCTCCTTGCTGTGAGTTCGGGCAAGTCCTCCATCCTCCAGAGCCTCGGTTTTCACCATCTATAAAGTGGGTACCGTGTGCCAAGAATTCAGCAAATCAAACGTCCCACAGCCCACTAGAGCTTCGCGGGGAGCCGTGGGTTTAAGAAACAGGTTATAGCCAGTCACAGTGGCACATGCCTGTCATCCCAGCAGCTCCGGAGGTCGAGACAGGAGGTCGGAGAGTTCAGAGCCAGCCTCAGCAACGCAGCGAGGCCCCAAGCAACTCAGTGAGACCCCGTCTCTAGATAAAATATAAAAAGGGCTGGGATGCGGTTCGGTGGTCAAGTGCCCCTGTGTTCAGTCCTTGGTACCAAAAAGAAAAAAGAAAGAAACAGGTTATAATGGCAGGTAGCAGGCACTGGTCCTTCAGGGTGACGGTCCTTGTTTAATCCTTGGAGCCCTTGTCACGAGGTCCCTGCACCCACCCTCCTTTCAGGAAGGTGCTGCAGCGAGGGTCCCAGCCCCGAGGGCAACTCCTCTGGCCAGGGGTTCTCGTCTGCAGGAGCACATGGAGGAGCACCAGGCCTGTCTCAGGGTCAGCACCCCGAGAACCCTGTCTGCTTGCCCTGTCCTGCTCACCCATGCCCACGCGCCCCCCACCTGAGTGCCAGCCTTCTGGTGCTTTTCTAAACCAGCCAGTCTGGACATCTCTAGGGTCTGCACCACGTGCTGGACCTGGTTTTCTCCCCCACTCCAGGGGAGTGGTCAAGTATTTGGGGGGGGGCCATCAGAACTAGGAGGCTCTGTCAGGCTTTTCCCTGGACACCTCCCCTAGGCCCCTCCTCCACTTCCTCCCTTCCTCCCTGCGCACCCCCCAAACCTTGCTCCAGGAACCCCTTTACGAAAATCATGTTTTAGAGAACAGAGACGCTTGGGATCAAAAGGAGCCTTCAGGGACCCAGGGAGGGGGGACTGGACATCGGCATTCTGCTGCTGCCCCCTGGTGGCCAGCGCCAGGCACTTCAGGCAGCCGTATGTCAGGACTCAGCTGAGGGACCCTCTAAGCGGCAGCCCTTTGGCACCTGTAAAGATGCTTACAGGGTAGCGATACTCAAGCCACCCGGCTTTTATGAAGACCCTAGAGACTTCCCCAGAACATGATGGGTCCAGACCAGAGACCTCGTGAGTTGACCAGAGAACCTGCTGCTTGGTGCACCCCTGCAGGTGTGGTCACGAGGTGGTTTTTCCTGGAAGAGGAAGTGGGTGTTGCAGATCACACCCTGAGCTCATTTGGTCCTCGCGTCTCTGAGAAGTGTGTGACACTGTTATCCCACTTTACAGATGAGGAAACAGGGTCAGGGAGAGCAGAATAACTTGCCCAAGCCAGGAAGCCGATCACACAGATCAGACTTGAGCTCTGGTTCCTGCTAGCTCTCAGACTCGGGAAACCATGCTGCATGCCTGGGGCCTGCCGCAGAGCCTCCCGTGGGGCCCAGCCCTGCAGGGATGGGGTCCAGGGGACGGCTCTTCACAGCCTGGGCCCCGCCGGCTGGCTCCTCAGGCAAAACCCAGACCGCCAACTGGGGAAGTCCTACTGCTCTGTGACAGGGCAGACGGGACTGTGGAGCTGGGGCCTGGGTTCCAAATCCCTCTGTGACCTCGTCCAGGCAGACTCGAGTCCCGGACGCCTTCCCAGGCCTGCCTTAGTGGCTACAGAAGAGGACCCTAGCTGGGCCTGCAGGGCCTGAGGAGACTGCATTGGCCACCCAGGGAGAGTAGCTTCCCTAGTCCTTCCACCAATGCCACGCAGCCCCCACCCCTGGTGACGGTCACACACACCTGGCAGTGTGTGAGTTAGCCACAGCCATGAGTGGCACCTCGCTGCCACCCACAGCGCTCCACCTGCACCGGCGTGCTCAGGGGAGCCCACGGACGTGCGTGTCGCCCCCTGGTGGCCCCAGAAGTGAGCCCCAGCTGTGCTCACCCCTCCCCTGGGGTCCCCTTGGTCATGTCCCCTGTGCAGGAGTCCCAGGCAGTGTCTCATTTCATTGTGCCGTCCCTGAGTTTGTACCGAGGGTAGCCACTGTCACAGTCTCTGTGTGCGGGCACTCGGTGCCCACTCTGTGCCTCTGTAGCTGGGGCCCGGGTTTCCTTGAAAAGCCCCTCCAACTCCCACCTCTTCCCGCTCCCTGCACTCTAGCCCCCACCTGCCTTCGGGCTGGTGCTGGGACAGCCAGCTCTTCCCAGCCATCTCCCTGGCCACCCAGGGAGCAGGGGCCTTCCTATGGCTCTTGACCTGGTGGCAGGGCCATCTCCCCAATAGGCTGGAACCTTCTGGGGAGCATGGGCTGAGTTCTTCCTGCCGCCCAGCATCCCAGGTGCTGGGATCAGTGCCGGGTGCCTGCAGGTGCCCCGGACTCCCCCTCCCGCCCCTGCGCAGCTCCAGCAGACTGTCCGCAGAAGCTGCTCCTGGCAGCATTACTGGGTGTGGGGGGGTGTCCTGCGTGACGCTGAAGCCCCGTCTCTCCCCAGTCGAGAACACCACGCACTGTGAGTTTGCCTACCTGCGGGACCTGCTCATCAGGTGAGAGCCCGGGTGCCTGGTGGGTGGTAGCAGCCCGGGGAGGGAAGCATGCTCAGGGCACCAGGTGGCAGGCCCTGCCTAGCACCAGGCCTGGTGAGCCCAGGGGACCCGTGGAGCACCCAGCCATCGGGGTGGGGCGGGCAGGGGCAGGCGGCCGCTGACCCCGCTCCCCGCAGGACACACATGCAGAACATCAAGGACATCACCAGCAGCATCCACTTCGAAGCCTACCGCGTGAAGCGCCTCAGCGAGGGCAGCAGCACCCTGGCCAATGGCCTTGAAAAGGAGCCAGACGCTGAGGAGATGTAGACGCCCCCGGGACCCACCCGAGTCCCCCACGCCCCAGGCCCGCCCATTCACCCGTCTTATTTCATATCATTCTCTCCGTTTGTCACCCGTCTCCGCCCCTTTTACACACTGCCTGGTCACCAGAGAAGGCGCGTCCCCCGTGTGCTCTTCACCAGCCCGAGGTCTCCGGGCACGTGGCTGGACCTCGGTCTGGTCCTGGTCCTGGGCCAGCCTCTGGCCTTCCTGAGGGCTGGGAGGGCTGGGCAGTGGGCAGAAGGGAGGGCCCCCTGGATCCAACCCCCCGCCCAGGTCCAGCTCCCGGGGGCCAGGAGAGCCACTGTCTGCCCCCTGCACGGAGCCTGCAGAGCTGGGGGGTCTGTGCTTGGGCCAGGTCCAGGGTGCAGGGATGACCACTGGGCCATACTCTGTCCCAGTGGCCACGTCCCCTGGCCCCTGTCGGAGGCTGTACCCAGGGGAGGACAGAGCCAGCAGGTGGACCTGGAGCCCCTCCTGCCCCCTACATGTCATGGGACATGACTCAGCACCCCGCCTGCCCCACTGCTTAGAGGTGGCAAGTCCCCGGCTGCCCCTGCCCGCCCATGAGCCCGGAGCAGAAAGTGCCTTATCTCAGCGTCCCTGTGTGTCCCCTCAGGCCAGACAGGCTGCAGGCAGGAGGCCTGTGGTGTCCCCTCTCCTCCCTCCCTTTGCCTGTGGGTGCTGCAGTGCCATCTGGTGAGGATTAAAGGACGGAGGTACCTCCACCCTGAATTTTGGGCATGTCCCGCACTCTGGTGGAGGGGTGAGGGGCGAAGCAGTGGGGGCCACCCTGCAGGCGCAGGAGGTGCGTTGGCACCTGTGGAGTCTGGCTTGGCCCAGATGCTCCGGCTACACTCATGCCCCTCCTCCACCTTCACCAGCTTTGCTCCTGCTCAGCCCTCACTGCCCCAGAGACCTGGGTACACGGGAGGCCACAGAGCCTGGCTGTTGGTTGTCCTCCATGTTCCTGGGCCTCTGTACCCTAGAGTCCGATTTGAAGTCCCCAGAGAGGGAGAGACAAGGGGTCAGAGATACACAGAATACACCTAGGCTGCAGAGAAAGGCTTAACCGTGACACAGCCTGGTCCCCAAGAGGGGACTGGTAGGGACCACGCACAGCTGACCTTCCTGCCTCCCATTCCAGGAGAAGACAAACCCCTCTGCCCCACAGTTTACATGTCAACTACCGACTTGCCAAGTTTTTGCCAAAACCAAGACTTTGAAAGTGTGCAGCCCAGGGTCCAGGACGCATGGCCCTGCCCTCCCCAGCCCCCATGTCGCCTGGGGTTAGCAGCATCCCGGCTCCGGAAGGCTTTGCTTCCTTTCTCTGTAACCAGATTTTGAACAGTTTTGCTGGGCTGTGTTCCGTAATGGCCTTTAGCTCTGTGCCTCCTGAGAAATTCGTCTCTTTTTGTATAAATAACAAAAATGTTGAAATGTATTTCCTGAAATAAATGTTTCAAATGCAAACTCAGAGGCTCCCGAGTGGAAATGTCATTTCTACCCTGAGAGTGCACTTCTCCGGGCCTCGGGACTGGCCGGGGTCCACTGCAGGTGGAGAGGGGCTCAGGTAAGAAATGTCAGGCCAGATTGGAACCTGGACTCAGAACCGAGAAGTCCCTGGAGCTGTGGTGGGGAGCATCCTACACAGGACTTGCTGGGAGTCGGGGTCACATCAAGGTGACTCCTGGAGCTGTCTCAGTCACACAGGGCAAGGAAGGGGTAGGACTGAGAAGCTGTCCGCTGTGGAGGAAAGCAAATGGTGGGCCTTAAATCATCCGCCATCGGGGTCTGGAGGGTTTCTGCTGGGGAGGCCTGGAAAGTTTTTCTTTTTGAAATTTATGAGGTTGACCTAGCAGCTGGTCAGTGATTAGCAGTAATTTATGACAACTTCACGCATCCTGAGAGAGCGTGTCCCCACACAGTCCAGGCCTGGCCGGGCAAGCTTGTCTGTGTGCAAGGTGCGGGGACTGAGGCCCGGGAATCTTGGTCCAGCAGCCCTGGTGTGGGCAGAGTCCTGTGTCTCAGTGCCTGGTGGCTGCTGTGACAAATGACCCCAGCCTGGGTCGGATCAGACCGTAGAAATGTACCCCGGAGTTCTGGGAAGGCTGAGCCGAGGTGTCGGGGACGCTGCTCCTCCCAGGGCTCTAGGGGAGGCACCTCCCTGCCCTTCCAGCCCCCGAGGGCTGCGTCACCCTAGTCTCTGCCTCTGTCCTCACCTGGCCTTCCCCAGCCTCTTCTGCAGCACCGTGGACTTAGGGTCCACCCTGATCTGTATAACCTGGCCTTTCACTACATCTGCAAGGAATGAGGGTGCATTCCCAGGTTCTGAGTGGACGTGAATTTGGGGGGTTCTGTTCGACCCACTGCACCCCCTTTCCCGCCGTCTTGGGCAGTGCAGGAGAGGAGTGTGAAAGCCTTGAACTTGGACCTAAAGGCCTCCAGCCTCGCTCTGCCTCCTCTCAGCTGCACAGGGGCCAGGCGGCCTCAGGATGCTCTCGACCTCTCTGGCTCTTCAGGGGCCACCTGACCTCTGAAATCATCTCAGAATGAGTGGACGGGCAGTGGCCACATGGGGCTTTTGCTTCAAGGATTCTGAGGCGTGTCTGGCTGCCAGCATCTGCTGTGGACATGGACAGCTGAGAGGGTCAGTCCACATGGGTGAGGACTGCCAGCCCGGAGCCTCCGTCTCTGAGGCCCTTCGAGCTGCCGTGGCTTTGCTCTTGGCAGGTCCTGCACCTTGAATCCCTCCTTGCTCCACACTGACCTGTCCCCATTGCCATCAGCACCGTCAAGCAGCACTCTCAGGGCAGCATGCCCCAGCCCACCTCAGTCCAGCTCTCTGACCGTGGACCCTTGTCATCTCATTGATGAAACCGCCCACCAGCTCTGCCCAGCCCACCCCACACCTCCCATGGGGCCCAGTGGGTGCCCCCACCCCGACCCAACCAAGCAGAACCCTGCGGGAGAGCCTCACATCCCCCTACCCACCTTCCTTAAGCAGCCCGTGGGCCAGGCCAGGCTGTCACCAAGGTGGGACTCAGGGAGACCCGGAAGGCCCCAAGAAGGAGCCACCCCCACCTCATGCTGGCTGGGGGACCTCTGTGGGAATGGGGCGGCCCACAGGGCAGCAGGGGCCGGGTTCCTCACTGCCTCCTCCCCCTGTTCTGAGCTGTGAGGTTTAGAGCCAGAAAATTAGGATGAACAGGCCCTTCCAGACCCGGCCTTGGGGATTCTTATAGCCCCTGAGCTCAGGGGCCAGCGAGAGTCCATGGTGAGTGGAGTGGGGTGGGGGAGGGTCCCCCGGCCTGGGCAGGGAGCCAGACGGAAACCAGGAGAGCGCAGGCCGGCGGCCGGGCGTCTGCTTTTGGATTTTTATTTATGGATGCCCCCCTCCTTTTGTGGGTCTTGCTCTTTTGGAACTGGGGATTAAACCCAGGCCACTGAGCTACACCCCCACACCCCCAACCCTTTTAAATAATTTTGAGACAGGCTCTTACAAAGTTGTGGAGGGTCTCCTAAGTTGCCCGGGCTGGCCTCAAACCTGCGATCCTCCTTCCCCAGCTCCCTGAATTGCTAGGTTATAGGTATGTGCCCCCACGCCCGGCACCCGCCTGCCCGTTTTTTTTTTTTTATTTTTATTTTATTTTTTTTCCTTTAATTTTTATTGTTGGTTGTTCAAAACATGACATAGTTCTTGACATATCATATTTCACACTTTGATTCAAGTGGGTTATGAACTCCCATTTTTACCCCGTATACAGATTGCAGCATCACATGGGTTACACATCCACTGTTTTACATATTGCTACACTAGTGTCTGTTGTGCTCTGCTGCCTTTCCTATCCTCTACTATCCCCCCTCCCCTCCCCTCCCCTCTTCTCTCTCTACCCCCTCTACTGTCATTCATTTCTCCCCCTTGTTTTTTTCCCCCTTTCCCCTCACTTCCTCTTGTATGTAATTTTGTATAACCCTGAGGGTCTCCTTCCATTTCCATGCAATTTCCCTTCTCTCTCCCTTTCCCTCCCACCTCTCACCCCTGTTTAATGTTAATCTTCTTCTCATGCTCTTCCTCCCAACTCTGTTCTTAGTTATTCCCCTGCCCATTTTTAAACACTACATTATGACCACAAAAGTAGTAGGGACAATGTGGAAAATGCCAGAAAAAAATATCCCATGAAGAAAATGGAAAGGCCCCTTGATGTGGATGATGCCGTCCAGCCCTGGCCCTGGGCTGCGCCCGGCCCCTCCCGCGTGGCAGGGTTCTGTCTTCAGGGCTGGGAGGAGCCGGTTCTGTGCATTGCTTTGCTTCCTGCTGGATCTGGTGTTGGGCGGACTTGGGGGTCTTGGGGGGTGGGGGCTGTCCCTGGGAGGGAAGAGGCGGTGGCGGCTGCTGGGAGGGAGAAAAGAAAACTGCCGAGCTCCGGGCCAGACCCGGTGTCCAGCCCTGGGAGGACGCCTGTCCTGCCGCCCAGGTGAGGCTCTCCAAGCAGGTGTCCTGGGGGCAGCCTCAGAGGCCAGCCCCGTGAAGCACCCCTCCCCCGCCCTCTGCTCCCCTCCTCACAGCTCCCCACCCCCTGCCCCTTGCAGGAGAGGCCCCACTGCTGGGCCAGCTCCGGTGTCCTGCTCTGGGATCTGTGCGGGGCCAAGGCACACTTCCTGTGTTGGAGCAGAAACACCTTCCAGATGTTTGTTCTGCCCCAAGATGCAGGAGGGGCCGTGAAGCAGAGCCGGCGGTGCGGGGGCCGCTGGCCCTGCGCCAGGACACGGCCGTCACCCGTGACATCACCTTCAGGTCTCTCCTTGCAGAGTCCCAGGTGGGCTGCGATGCCCGTCAATGCCAGGCATAACGGGCATCAGGACAGGCTTGGTCCGTCAGGGCGGGCTGGCCCCTAGACCCCCAGGGGCTACCCCACCCAGCTCCCTGCTCTTTCCCAGCAGCTCAACATGGAGGGGATGTCCTGGTGTCTCTCTGGTAAGAAGCGATGCCAGCTCTTGATGAAGCGTTTGAAAAAGAGACGCAAGAACAAAACACAAAGCAGGCGCGGTGGCCCACGCCTGTGATTCCGGCGGCTCTGGAGGCTGAGGCAGGAGGACCACAGTTCAAAGTCAGCCTCAGCAAAAGCGAGGTGCTGAGCCACTCAGTGAGACCCTGTCTCTAAATAAAAGACAAAATAGGGCTGGGATGTGGCTCAGTGGGCGAGTGCCCCTGAGTGAAGTCCCCAGTACAAAAAAAAAAAAAAAATACACAGAGTTAAAATTGTTTTAATTTAAAAAAAAAAAAATTGTGGCTGGGATGGAACCTAGGAAGTACTGTCCCACTGAGCCACCCCCAGCCCCGGCCCTGCCAATTAAAAAAAAAATGCATTTGCAAACATTCTTTAGTTTTGTTTTCCCCGAATCAAGCTCACATTGTGCGTATCATTTGATAACCCACCTGATCCTGTCCATGTCATTTTTGATAAACAGGACTTCGCAGCCGGGCAGCACCCTGCCATAGAAGCACACGTAGGCCACTGCAGTGACGGCTACTGCCCTCTTTGCTCCTGTCAGTCAGTTGCAGTTGGCGCCCCGTGGGGACCCTCGAGGCCATTGGCTGAGCCCCCGTCCCTTCTCGTGGTTGGGTGAGAGGCGGCTGGCACTTGCTGGTCAAACGCATGGGACAGGAGCCGAAGCCACTGGCTTGCCCAGAGTCCAAGCAGGGGGACAGTGGGGGACAAGCGGGTGAGAAATCAGGACAAGACCCTCGTCTCTGGTCCCTGCTTCCTGCCTGTCCATGAGCGAAGCCTCCTCCTTCTGGGTCTCGCACACACACAGTCTTGACGCTCAGAGGTCAAGGCACGAAGTCACCCCTGCCATCCCATTCTTGAAATGCTCACTTTCGAGTGCTCTTCCACGTAGATGCAGGAGGCAGCTTGGCCTCTCTTGAACTTGGGTCCTGTAAAGAGGTCACCCCGCCTAGATCACATATGAGGAGCCCCTAGGGGTCAGAGCAGGCTGGGGTGGGGGAGAGGGGCTGAGAGCCGATGCCAAGGGCCCTCAGGCACTCCTGGGCCAAGGTGGCACAGCAAGGTGGCAGCACATGGTAGAAGCAGCTGAATGCCGCGACACCTGCCAGTAATCCCCCGGCTCCGGAGGTTGAGGCAGGAGGAGGGCGAGAAATGCCGGGGTGTATAGCTCGGTGGCAGAGAGCACCTGGTTCAATCCCCCACTGTGGCACGGGGAGGACTAGGGTAACTGAGCCCCCCTCACCTGACAAACGGCGTCCTTCCGCCTGGGGAACGGGGCAGGAAGGGGCCCAGCACCCGTGGATTTCCGGCTAAGCCGAGGGCTGCCTGCAGCAAGCGCCTACCCGTTCTGTCTCCGGAGTCACAGTCACTCCTACACCCCAAAAGGAGGGCCCCCACTCCCTTTCCAGGTCCAGCTACGGCTCCGAGCCCCAGTCTGTGCGTCGCTCCCCCTGCACATCTGCCCATGCTCCCAGCAGGGCCTCGGCAGCACGTCCATCAGCAGGTAGGGCGGACCCAGGAGGCATCCTATTTCAGGACTCTGGACCCCTGGCCAGCCCAGTGTGGGTCCCTTCAAGAGTCCTGCCCAGCTTCCAGGCACCCAGTGGCTCCACGCATCCCACAGAGGTCGGAGCTGCAGGAACACAGAAAGTCCAGTGGAGAAGACATCTTCCCCGGCTTCCAGAGAGGACGATCACAAATGATCAGAGGGAGAGGGGGCATGCATGATTAAGGCTCCCACAGCGAGGCTCCTTGAACTGTCTGCCTGATTTAAGGACTAATGACTCGGAGAGTCCTCACATCCGGGGAGATGCTGCGTGTCACCCACCACTGGCCGCCTCCTCCTGGGGCACCAGAGGCACGGGCAGCCGGCTCATCAATCAGTCCTGGCACATAGAAAACTGCCACAGCATCTCCATCCTGCTGATTAATAACTTCATCAGAGCCCTGTCCCAGGGGAAATGTAAGTCCCCAAGGGGAAAGGGCCAGGTGGAGGAGCCTGCCCAGGACCCCTCCTGGGGATACCTGGGATGCTCAGGAGCAGAGTCACTGGACCAGCTGCCGCCCAGAATCAAGACTTTGTCCAGACTTTGCATCCCCATGACGGAGGCTGTGGATGCGCCCACACCTCCAGTTCCCTCATTTGACACCTGGATTGACCAGGGTTGCTTTGTCCCTGAGCTCCATCCTCAGCATTTTCACTTTGAGACAGGTCTTATTAAGTTGCTGAGACTGGCCTTAGTTTCAATCCTCCTGCCTCAGCCTCCTGGGTCACTGGGATTACAGGGGAGCACGCCACCATGTCCAGATCCAGTAGATGATTTTTACAGTTCCCATTTCTCCGCAGAAAGTCCTATCTGTTCACATATCTTGGCAACCGTTCCCTTCACCGGGTCTCTTCACATCTTCATTTTAGTTGATTCAAAGACCTCATCTAATAATTCCAACATCTCCGCCATTGGTGGATCTACTTCTATTAACGATTTTTCTCCTGATTAGGGGGCATGTTTTTCCTGCTTCTTTGCAACTTTTTAAAATGTATGCCAAGCATGATGCTTTTTTTTTTAAAGCAGTGTGTAAAATAAATACATTTCCTGGAGAAAGAAGACGCCTTCCTGTCTCAGGCCACCACGTGGGTCTGATGGGTTGGCCCTGGGCTTTGGTGAAGTCTTCCACCCACTTCATCAGGTCTTCCCTGAATCAAGTGCTTTGGAGAGAAGAGGATTGCGTGAGTCGCCTCGCACGTGTCTCTGCCAGAAGGCAGGTGGCGCACGCCTCCGGTGGGTGTGGTGTCGGAGGGCACGGAGGATGTGAACACGGGACGTGGAGGTCAGCGCTGCTAGGCAAGGTGGCACTGCAGACGTGCAGGCGCGGGCGGTGACTGACCAGAGATGGAGTGTTGATCCTCGAGGCTCCAGTTGCTGCGTCGCTGAAGACAGCAGTTCTCACCATCTCAGGATGGACGCTCTGCCTCCAGCTCACCTCTTCAGTGACTTGGGGCGGGGGAGGCGAGGGTCTCAGGACTCCAGATCAATCGGCCACAGGCCCTGCTGCTTCCTCAGATCCACGATGATGGCATCCCGTCCTGCTTCCAGCCACAGCAGGCAGAGCCCGGCGGCCAGGGGCGCTCACCTTAGAAAGCAGAAGCCCCCTGCTCCTGGCCCGGCTCTCTGGATCCTGGCCCCCACCGCGAGCCCCCTCTGCTGCCTGCCAGACTTCCCGCAGAACTTTCTGGCTTTTGTCAGCTTGAGGCAGGCCTAGGAAGTCGTGGGAGCTGAGAGGGTGTGTATCTCATAAAGGCGAAGCTCTGTAATTTAGCAATTACTGGAACCCACACTTGTAATTTAGGGGGTTTCTTGTAATTCTTCTTTGTACTCTTTCTCTCTCTTTCAACAAATATGCAGTTTAATAGCTTCTTCTCCCGTGCTCTGAACGCTGGCATGTGCCGCCCCTCCCCCAGCCAGCCGTGGAGCACAGGGAAGTGTGTACCCTGGGTGGGGACTTCAGGACCCGAAGGGCTAGTCTAGTGTCCCGCATCTCCAGAGAGAAACTGTTGGCTTCTTGCAGTCGCGCAGAGCTCAGGGCTCTGATTCCTCCACTGGTTTGCCTGTCAGGGTGGGCTGCAGCCTTGGATGGGAGACGGCCCCTCTCCGGTTCTGGGGTTCCCCCAGCCCCTGGCTGCTCCCAGGGCACGCAGGTGAGTTTTACTTCTCCATCTTCATCCTCAGGTACTGTGACCAGTAACTTGTTTGTTCACTTAAGATGTCTTGTTTGTTTGATTTTGAGATCCTCTGTGGACAGGCACTATGCCCCCCGGGAGCCTAAGCCCAGAAACACAGACGGACTCTCTCAAGGAGATGGCAGCCTGCTGGGGAAGACGTGACCGTGTGGTCACTAGATCAGGCGTCGCTACTGTGGCGCGGTGGGCACTGAGGGCCAGGGGTGCCGAGGACAGCGCAGAACCCGTCGGACAGAGCTGCCCCCGGAGAGCAGGCAGCCAGGTGCAGAGGAGGAAAGAAGTTGCAGAGACAAAGCCCAGGGAGGAGGGACCACAAACACCCAGGGCTGGAATGTTCTAGAAGCTGTGCTTAAATTATGGCCAGATGGGAACAAATTCAAATGTTCACCAGTGGAGGATTTGGATATATTCACACCACGGAATTCTAGCAAGTAAAAGTGAACTATAGACACACAGGCGTGATTCGCGTTCTCTTTCTCTTTTAGTACTGAGACTCGAACCCAGGGGCACTCCACCACTGAGCTACACCCCCAGCCCTTTTAATTTGTATTTTGAGGCAGGGTCTCACCCAGTTGCCCACGCTGGCCTCAAACTCACGATCCTCCTGCCTCAGCCTCCTGAGCCGTGGGATTCCAGGCGCAGCCGCTGCACCTGGCCTGTGGGTGCGTTAATTCTTAAGAACGCTGGGTGGAAAGGAAAGCCTGTTGCAAAGGGCACACAGTGACCGATTCCCTTTAAAGTGAGATTCAGGACGAGGCAGATGAATTCATGGAGATAAAAACTAGCAGGTGGGTTGTCCACGGGGAGGTGGAGTTTGGGGGAAGGGGCAGATGAGAGCACCGTGGGGTACAGAACAGTGCATTGGGTTCTGGCTGCTCAGCATTTATACGTCAATCAAAATTCACTGGGTTTTGCACTTAGGATCACCACAGGTAAATTTTGCTTCTCTAAAAACCAACCAATTAAAGAAAAAAAAAATCAAACTCTCTCTTTTGTAGGGGATTTTAATCTATTCACGTTATTTGTGAGTATTGATATTGACAGATTTGGACTTATTTCTGTCACCTTGTTCTTTGAAAAAATAGAGCGAACACACTTTCTTGTCATTTTTATTTTCCTTGGTAAGGATTCTTAAATCTTTGAATTCACTTCTAAATTTGACTTTGACACTATCCCATTATTTTGTGAGTAATCTGCATTAGGTTTTGACTTCTTTTTTGACCAATCATTATTTAGGAGATGGTTTCAAATTTTCCAAACCATTGATTGTCTCTTTAGGTGTAAAACATGACTATTTTGTTTAATGTGACAATTGATGTCTGCTTTACATTTAAAAAAAAAAAAACCCTCTGGTAGGAAATACAGCTTGTCCCCTCTCTGCTTTATGAAATTAGGCAGAAAACAAAGTGTCCAGATGAGCAGACGTGAGCAGTCGTGGTTTGGGTTGAGTCAGATGACCTTGAGGTGCCCCCCAATGGCAGGAGGATTTTAAAGTGTTCTACTCACAAGTCTTTTCTTTTTAATACCGAGGCAGCAACCTAAGGGTAGTAGATATTTCACTGTCAAAACTCTGTAGAGCCGACGGCACCTCCTGCATGTCCCTGGACTGCCTGAGTTCCTGGATCTAGCTTTCTCTGCCACGGCTGGAGCACGCCCTACTCGCCCCTCTGCCTGCTGTCTGGGTCCATCTGTCCTTAAATATTTGTTGCCTTTTTCAGCTAACAAACTAGCACTAGGGTCGTGTCAGACTGAGTAAAAATGATCACCTCTTGGCCACCTTTGGGCAAGTGAGCACAGCAACGTGGAGAGAGCGCAGGGGCCTGGCGCATCCAGAACACGAGCCTCAACAGCAGAACGCAGGGCCTGGCCACGTTCTAAGGAGGCGATGTATTTAATGGGGGACTGGGCCGGGGCTCAGTGGCAGAGCGCTCACCTCGCAAGCTAGGAAGGAATGTCGTTTATTGTCGCAGGGTGCATGTTGGCTTGGGAGCCCTCTTGGCCTCCGTGTTCTGCCCACTTTCTGGACTCGGCTCTGGGGGGGGGGGGGCTGGGTGACTTCCTCTCATCTCCACTAGACGTTGGCAGGTTGGGCACTTTCCATTAGAACCTTTCTGCCTTTAACTAGGAGAGCACTAAAATCTATGTCTATTTTTAAATTATTTTTAAAATCGCACCAATGCGCGTGCGCAGGAGTCGATGTCGAGGGATAGGAAAGGGGGTGGGGAGGGGCCTCGAGCTTCTGGGGCTTTGGGGCCCCTTTCTTAGGCACATTTGGTCGTTTTCTTGTTACTCATCTCCTCGTGTCTGAAGGATCGGTCCCTCCTTGGCAGTGTCGCTGAGCTCCTGTGACCGAGGCTGGAGATCCGCCCTGGTTCCCCCTGCCCCACCCTGCCACTTCCCGGCTCCGTCCGTCCGTCCGTCCCCTGTGTCCTGTTGGGGTTGAATCTCCACTGCCGGGTGGTTTGGGGGACTTGGGAGAAGCACATTTAATCTCAGCTCTGCGGGTGGAACTGTTTGGGTCTTACTTTCCTCTTGGTACGTTTCAGCTCTTAGGGGGAGAGGCATCTTGGAGTCAGTGACAACTTCTGAGGCTCCTGTTCCTGATGACCTGGTTTACTAGGTCACTGTTGCCATGTCTTTCTAGACTCTCGGACTGAAGGGTAAAATCATGCCCCATTCTGTCTTCTGGGTGACTAGTCGCAGTTGACATTTGCCCGTCTTCCCCACGCCAGCAGGTGGTGAGCCCCCTCCTGCCAGCCTCCGCTGGGCTCTGGTGCCCGCTGCTCCGTCTTTCCCAGGATGGCTGCGCAGCCCCGGCCATCAGCGGGACGTCCTCTTTCCTCTCTCCTGGGTTGGGTGCCTTTTTCCTAGATCCAGCGCCTTCCAGTGGCTTCCCGACAAGTCTTGAGACTGCCCGCAGAGCCTTGAGCTCTGTCCTTGGACTGGACGTGGGATTCTGCTTGGAATAGCTTCTCTGGGAATGTGGACGGCCGGCTTTGTCATTTCTCCTTTCTCCTTTCCTAGTGACGTCTGGTCCACCCACTTCCTCTCTAGTCCTGGAATTCGATGTGGTCATCACGATACACCTCCGTGTGGTCACTGGAATCCACTTTGCTGGGCCCTTGGTAGCCCTTTTCCTTGTGAAGTGGTCCACGCGGATCTGACTGTCGCCTTAGATGGCGGTAGCCGATGCAGGAAGGAGGTGCCAGCTGCCCCTCACACTGGGCCCCCAGACACAATGACCACAGACTTAGAAAAACTTCCACGTGTGCAAATTCCTGTTGGACCAACATGTGCTCCAAGGGCACAAGAGCCTCAGGAAGCCCCAGCGACTGTCTGTCAGTCTCCAGCTTCCCAGTGTGCACGGCTTCCAGAACCTGCCAGAGTGGGGCTCTGGGCTCTGGGGCCAGTGGTCAGTGCTGTGAAGACACTGGCCGCACTCGGCCCGTAGGGACAGCATCAGGCACAGTTCCTAAGGGTACAGATGACAATCCTGGCTGGTCCCTCGAACGGGGAGTCTGTTATCAGAGTCAGCCTTCGATGTATCTTGATTAACTTTCATTTTGGCAGTGAGAGCCTGCTTCCAACACGCCAGTTAGCAGGCCACTGGACTCACCAATAAAAATTATCTGCTTTGGTGTCCGAATGCTAGTGGTCTCCGTGGTTGATTGTGTAAAAAGTTGTAATTGGGATTTATTTTCGTCAGGCATGTGAGACACGTGGACACAGAAATGATTGTCATGAGGAATGTTTGTGCGGAAGCACAGGGCCCCGTGCAGGGCCACCTGGGGGGGCACCAGCCTTAGGCAGAGGGGAAGCCCAGAGCCTGGCTGGGGCCTCACTGGGGTTCTCCAGGGCGGGCAGGTGAGGCAAGCTGAGAGCTCTGAGGACGGGGAAGGGACAGCTGTGGCAGGCTCTGTGTGGGGGGTGGTCCCCCACCACCCAGAAGGAGGGCGGGGAACATGGCACAGTGTGTGACTGGGGGTGGGGAGGCAGAGTGGCTGTGTGGCTCAGTGGTTGGCTTGTGCACCAAGGTGTGCTCACAGGAAGGCGCTTTATCTCCAGGAACTAGCCAGCCCTGGGGGCAGCCTCCCAGATCAACACCCAAATGCAGAGTCAAGAACACCCTGCAAAGCTGGCGGCCCTTCCCGCCTGGGCAGTCCCACGGCAAGACAGGGACCCTCCCCCCGCCACCGCCAACCCAAGCCTATCAGTGGTGCTGAGTGGGCTGGCGCATTTCACAGGGTGGACAGAGGCCATAATCCCTCCTAGCACGGCCGCTGGCTCATGGGCTCTGATGGGCCCCTGTGTAAGCAGTGCCTCCTGTGCCCAATCAACAACGAGACCTTGCTAATTAGCATATTGCATATCAGAATAGTTTTATTGGCTGGTTCGTTAGACTTTAGAGGCGGGCTCTTGCTGGTGACAGGAGCTGCCCCTGGTGGAACCTGCCTCATGGATTAACTGTCCGATGGTCTTGGCATTTCTCTGCCACCTTCCATTTCATTGCCTTGATTTTTAAAGATATTTTCAATGACGTCTTCCAACCTTCCTTTACCAAACTTTTAAAACTTTCTAATATCATGATAATTTTTAACTTCCAAAAGCATTTAGTGATATTATCTGATTATTCTGAAGATTATTCTCTTTCTAAGAAACAACCTTTACGTGTGTTTTATAGATGCCATGTTTTCCTTACCTCACTAAGTGCTATGACCGTGGAGATTTTTATTTTTGTGGCAGGTGGAAACCGTACCTGCAAACCCAACAGTACGTGATGCACATGATCAAATTAAAAGACTGCGATTGTCAGATTGGATAAAAAAGCAAGACCCAACTATCCAATTGTGTACTGTCCATAGAGACCCATTCTACAAGAGCTTAAATAGGTGAAATGTTTAAAAAAAGGACATACCATGTAAATATATTTCAAAAAAGTAGACTCATACACTAGGAATAATATGAGGGATAAAGAGATGATTACATAATGATAAAGCAGTTAATTCATCAACAATCCCACATGTGTATGTACATGGTTACAGGGGCTCAAAAATGCACAGAGCTAAAAACCGTAGACCAAAAAGGGAAATCAGCAACCACAGTGATGCTGGATACTCAACCACACCTTTATTAAGGGTGAGTTAAGCAACAAATAGTTTTGCTAAGTTTGTAGCAGATTTGAATAAAGCAGTTAAAAAGCTGGATCCAAGACACTGGTGCCCCCACACCCATTACAGAATGCTTCATAGGCGCGTTGTGGTTTGGATATGAGGTGTCCCCAAGGTGCCCATCAATGCAGGAATGCCTGGAGGTGAGATGATTGGATGGTGGCTGTAGCCTCACCAGTCTGCCCTGGTTTGCGTGGACTGACCGGATGGTGACCGTGGGCAGCTGGGGTGTGGCTGGGGAGTCAGCCCCTGGGATGTGCCCTCCAGGGTGCGTCTGCCCTGTGCCCCCTTCCTCTTTCTTTGATTCCTGACTTCACCAGGAGCTGAGCCGCTTCTCTCCACCACACTCTTCGCCAGGATGTTCCTCCATTGCCCAGAGCAAGGACCAAACTTTTGAAACCATGAGCCCCAATAAACATTTCCCCCTTAATTGCTCTTGTCTAGTATTTTGGTGACAACAGCCAAGAGCTGACTAACATGGCACACGTGGGACATTTGCAGAAACTGGCCACACAGGAGATGGCCAAGCGGGGGTCAACGCAGCCCAAGAGTGCTGTGTGGAGACCACGATCTCTGAGTGCAACAGAAGAGAATCAAAGCCAGTAACAAAAGTTAACCAAAATACCCAGAAAAAAATTATAACCTCTCTATATGTAATAATGATTTAAGGAACAAAGAATTTAAATAATGAATGCAAAGAGTAACTGTGTGAAACGTTAGAAACTAATAAATATGTAGAATTAAATGATTTTAAATATATAACATAAAACTCATGCCAACCTGGGTAGCCTTAAGTGTGTGTGTGTAGAAAAGAGAAACATTAAAAGTGACGGAAGAATCAAACTAAAATAGTTTGAAAGAGGACATCAAGTAAAAAAGTGTCAGGACAGAATAATAAAGATGAGAACAGAGAGCTCATCAAAACCCCAAAGCTGATTCTTGTAAGGAGATAAGAATGGATCAATATAGAAGAGAGTAGAGGATGATCTTACAACATTAAGAATGAAAAGGAAAATCCTGGAAATAAATACCTTCAAAAGATAAATTTGAATACAATAATTTCTAAAAACCAAGTATATACTTTAAAAAAAACCCACAAATATATTTTGTGTTTATTATATATCAATATTATATATAATCATATCTTATTTAAGTAAACTCATGAAGATTAGAATTAAAATCATTAAAGAAATTGAACTATGTGCTAAAAATCTATCAGAATCCCATCAAGTCTTGATGGTTTTATAAATAGATTTAGGAAAACAGATAAATCCTATTTTATTTTAACTGCTCAGAGACTGGGCAATAGAGAGAAATTTCCCAACTGGTTTTATGTGGCTAGTCTAATCTACAGCCCAAGGAAAAGAACAGCATAAAACAGAAAATTACAGGCCAGGCTCACATTTGAAACCTGATACAAAATTCAAAAGAAAGCATTAGCAAGCCAAATCCAGCAAAAATTATTTAAACAAATAGGCATACAAGCAAAGAACATCTAGTCACAAACAGGGTTTATTGCAAAACATCCTAGTTTCTCTCTAGAAAATCTTCAGACATAAAAGTCCAATTCATTACACGAACACAAAGCTTTTTAAGAGATGAAGAAAGAACAGGCACATGTGCTTGTTAACATTCACTCAGGAATCCACCATTCCCATTGCTTTTTATTGCTTCACATGCATTTGAATTACGTCTGGTATCACTTTGTTTTACCCCAATGATTTTCAACCAGGGCCAAGTTTCTCTCAAGGAGACTTTCAGCTGTGTCTGGAGACACTGTTCCTGTAGCTGGGGGGCTGCAGTTGGCCCCTACTGGCCAGAGACCAGAGACACACAAAAATACCTTACAGCACAGCATCACAGCAGAGGATCATTTGGCCTAAACGTCAATAATTCAGTGGCTGAGAAGCTGCCTGGTCTGATGGATTTCCTCTAATATTTCCTGTGGGGTGGATCTGTGAGCAGAGAATGTTGCAGGTTAGTTTATTTAGGAATACATTTATTTTGCTTTCATTTTTGAAACGTAATTTCACAGGAAATATAATTACTGGATGAATATGCTCACGCACCGCCGTGTGGCCTCCATTGTTTCGGATGAAAAGTCAGCCGTACGTAGTGGTCTTCTCCTGTATGGAAAGTGTCATTTTTCTTCTTCGGCTTTCAAGATTCTCTCTGTTTTTGGATTAGCAGTTCAACTATGACGCGTCCAGGTGTGTATCACTTTGTGTCTACTCTATGGAACTTGTTGAACTGCTTGAATATTTAGGTTAATATTTTTATTGTTATTCATCAAATATAGGATGTTTACAGATAAAATTTCTTCAAGAACTTTTTGCCCCTTTATTTCTCTTCTGTCCTTCTGGAAGTCCCACTACATATGTGTTAGTTTGTTTGATGTCATCTTGTAAGTCTCTGGAACTCTGTTCATTTTCTTCAATATTTTCCATTTCTGCTCTTCAGATCAATCTATTGTTGAATTATTGGATTCTTCTGCTATCTCAAATCTGTTGAGCTCATCTTATTAATTTTATTTCTTCTGCATTTTTATTTTACCTTCAATCTCTAGAATTATATAGTTTCTTATGTCTCTATTGAGAGCCCCCTCTGTCTTTTTTATTTTTATTTTTATTTTTGTTTTGTTTTGTGGTACTGGGGATTGAGCCCAGGGGTGCTCTACAACTGAGCTACATCCCCAGTTCTTTTTATTTATTTATTTTTGAAACAGGGTCTCTCTAAGTTGCTGAGGTTGGCCTCAAATTTTGCAATCCTCCTGCCTTAGCCTCCCAAGTTGCTAGAACTACAGGTATGCACTACCATCTCCAGCAAGATTCCCTATTTGTTGAATCATCGTCATCATATTTCCTTTAATTCTTTGTATATAGTTTCCTTCAGTTTTTCTCCTGTCCTCATATTTTTACGTATAGTGGTGGAATAAGCACAACATGTAACTTGTCATTTTAGTAGTTCCTAAGCTCTTAGTGCTGTTCTGGTGTCTTCACTAAAGCCAACATTGGGGATCACTCTGAGTCAGTTTCTATTGACTGATTTCCTTCCAAATAGGAGTCATATTTCTCCATTTATTTCCATGTCTCATAATTTTTGGTTAAAATCATATATTGTAGTAGCTCTGGATTCCATTTCTTTTTCTGAGTTTTTTATTTTATTTCTCTTTCCTGAACTTACCCTATGGAGGCGACTCTGTTTCTCCTGCCTTCCTTGGGCTCACCGTGACTCTGTGCGGCTTATTGATCAACCAGTGATTTGATACACCCTGAGCCCAGGAATGCTCCCCTCCGCTGCCTCCGGGTGTGGGTTTGACAGTACATTTGAAGACAACTCTGTCTGGCCTCACTTTATGCTGGGTTCTTCCAGGTCTCTCCCGTGCATACATGTAGCTAAAATGCAGGAAATTGGGAGTTTGTGGAATCCATGGGAGGCTGAAGCAGCAGATGGTAGCCTGCATCACCAGCTCCAAGGTCGCGATGATCCAGAGGTCCTTGATGATCCAGAGCTGCCACCACCACAGGTTCACACCTGTGAAGCCGAATCCTGGGGAGCAAGGCTGGCCTCAGGTAGGTGGAGCTGCTCGGGGAAAGTGATGGAGCTCGCTCCCGAGCCTCCCACTGCAGGGAGGAATCAGGTTTCCTGAGTCCCTTTGCCATCCAGTGTTACCTACCAAGCAGCTGGTCCCCTACAACAGCAGGGTGTCTGGGAAGGTAGCATCTTGCCTTCTGCTCCCAGAGTGGGGGAGACCAGTGCTGAATGCCATTGAGAATATTGAGACACACATATAGGAAAATTGTCTTCTGGTTTTCAGAGATGGTAATAGGATCTGCTTTAGCTCTTGAGTTTCTCCAGGTCCTCAGCCCAGGGGAAGCATAGAAAATGATCTGTGAATATTTTTATGAATCCAGCTTCTCCAAAGAACCAATAGGAGACTTATATACACATACATATGCATCTGTCTTACGGATTCTGTTTCTCTAGACATAAAGGGATCTATTATGGAACTGGCTCATGTGATCTTGGAGGCTGAGAAGTCCCCAGATCTGCATTCAGGAAGTTGGAGACCCAGAGAGTTAAGGTCAGTTCAAGCCCAAAGGCAGGAAAAACTGCATCCCAATCCGAAGGCCCTCAGGTGGGAGGAATTTGTTCATGCTTAGGGGAGAGCGGGCCCTTTGTTCTGTTCAGGCTTTCAACTGATTGGATAAGGCCCATCCACATTAGGGGAGAAAAATCTGCTGTACTTATCCTAAAACAGCTTTGCAGAAACAGAATAATGTTTGATCAAATATGTGGGTGCCCTGTGGCCCAATCGAGTTGACACATGACATTAACCATCACAACACCATGAAATGTCTCACATTCTATGGACGGTGCTTTGAAGTTTTCTAGATTCGCTAGAAGAATGCCTTAAAAAAAAAAAAAAAAGCTTGATTTCAGATTCTAGAGTTCTGACAATATTCATATGGAGGAGAGAAAAGGGGCAGGTGTTACAGGAACCCCACATCTGCCCCCACTCTGACTTCCTTACTCAGCCTGTCGCTTCTGCCTGCAGCCCAGTCCTTTGAGTGACATTTGTGGCATTAGGCAAGACCCCCTGAGCTCCTGAGCCCCTCTAGCCAGATCAAAAGCCATTCTTGCTGCTGGCTTTCCCAGTGGCTCAGACCCTTCCCAAGCCCCACGTCCCTGCTGCCTCCTGTTCCCCGGGTCTCCTGTCTGGACTCTGTCTTCTGATGGACCTGCTTCTCTGCTGCCTGAACTCGCACCTCATGCCTTTGCAGGCCTCTGGGTGACCCCTGGCTCACTTCACTGGACCTACTGGTTACCTTCCCATTAGGCCCAGATGCTGCCCGGCTACCTGTCACTAAGGATCTATTCAGTGTCCCCAGGGACAAGTCTCTGGTCCTAAAGAGAGAGGTTTACTGTGTCCTGGGCTCATTCTACTTCAGGCTGGAAGCGGGTGTGGGGGGAGGTGAGAGTGAGTCCTGATAGTGATCGGGGCCACCAGGGAAGTGGCAGTGGCCTCTGGGCTGTTTGATGCTCAGGATGCAGTTCCCTCTCCGTGATTTTTGAGGAACTCCGCACTCTCCTTTGAAGTATCTGTCAGCTTTGCAGGTTCCCGCGGCAGGGGCCCTCCTCTGGGGCCCAGACCTGGAGAGGGGTTTAAAGTGGCTTCTGTAGAATATTCTGGAGGAGATTGATCTGCTTCTGGCAGACAGGGACGCGTTCTTGCAAAGCTCAGACTGTTTTATGGACAGAATGAATGCAGGAGGCGCCTGAGCCACTCGGGCCTCTCTCTGCAGCCTCCCCGGGCTCCCGACTGACAGCAGCCATCTGAACGTGTGAAATGGATTTCAAATCTGCGCTTGCAGGGAGAGAAGATGGCGCCTGGGCCAGGGTCCCCCTTCCCCTCCCTCCACGGTGATGCGATCCCCAGCCCCCGCCCCTCTCGTAATGGTGCCAGGGGCTTTCAATCTGTGGCAGCCACAGCTGCTGCCTGCAGGTACACCTCCCCGGCCGAGGTGGGTTCTGAGGGAGAGACGCGAGCAGCAGAGCTCCAGCGGCTTCCTCCCCTCCCGCACGGCCCGCCTCCCGCATGAGCTTCACGCAATTAATTAATATCGCATTCATCAGAGCTTAACTGAGTCCTTGTAATATACAAGGGCCTTTTATTTTTGAATCCTATCAAGAGAGCAGTAATGGGCTCCGGCTTTTCTGGTCTGGATGGAGCATAATGAGCCCCCGTGATGACACGGGACCTCCTGCAGGCTCCCAGCTCGGCCAGGGTGCTGCCCTCCGTGGTGGCAGGGGCTCCCGGGTGCTGTTTCTGGGTGACTTGAGCTGAGGTGGCTTCCTGCAGAAGGCCAGGGTGGGTCTGGTAGGCTCTTCCCTTCTGGTTCCCCTTTACCCCCACCCAGCACCCCACCCCCCTGCAGTGTGCCGGCTCCTCCTGCCACTCACCCTGGGGAGCAAGGGGGGGGTCCTCTGCTCTTTGATCGGAGGGAAGCGACTCAGGTGAGATCTGGGGTGGGACTGGGCTGTGGAGGGCAATTCTGCACGCGGGCGTTGAGTGCCATCTGTGTGCGGGCATCAGTGGCCACTGGGCTTTGCTGGGAACCTCACAGTGTATGTGGGCAGGATGGGCTTCTCGGGGTGGGTGACCCAGGGGACCAGCCAAGGGCTCTTCCTTCACCAAGCCCCTCCCTTGAGGCCCCTCATGGGAGGCCTGTCTAATCTTGGGCGCACTCTGGGGCCCTCGCCCCTGTGTCACAACAAAGGACAAAGTTGGAAAGGGAAGAACACAGAGGGGTCCCCTGGAATGACAGTGGCCCCACTGCGTGTCCCGTGGTCACCCAGGAGCAGATGAACAGCCACAGGCACCCTGGGGGGGGGGAGGGGAAGTGGGGGAGGTGGGAACGCAGGGGCGCCTGCCTTTGCTAACCCCTCTGCTCCTCTCTGGGACCCGCAATGGCCAGAGGAAGGGAGGGAGGACCCTACCCTCCTCTCTGCCCTGAGCCCTTCCTCGTCCCCAGCTGTCCAGGTTCTCCTGTTTGCAAGGTGGTGGAGAGGCCATCCCTCCTGCACCGTCCTCCAGGTGGTTGTGGGTGGCCTGCCACCTGGGGCCACCCCTCCTGCCCTGCGCTCCTCTGCATGAGTCACACAGCCCATTGGTGGCTGGGAGCCCCTGTGCCAGGTGTTGCTGTTTCCTGTCTGCCCCCTGCTCGTCCCCCCACTTCTCCCTCCTTCCCAGGTGGGCTGAAGAGGCTGAGGCAGAGGGGAGACGCGGCAGAGCCCATCCGCAGTAGCCGTTGCCAGGAAGCAGGGTGGGCAGGGCCACCAAGGAGGGCTGGGTGGGAGCAGAGTGCAGCCAGCCAGGAATCTTCCGGAAGGGTGTCTAGAGCAGTAGCTGAGAACATGCCTGGAGTGAGCAGGGGGGCAGGGGCTGCAACTCCCACCCACTCTGCCTCCTGTGGAGCTCGGGATGCCCCGGGGGCACGAATGACATTTCTGTGCCACAGCCAGCCACCAGGATGCAGAGGAGCAGCCCCTGGGCACTGGGTCCCTCCTTCCTTTCCCCTCTGCTGCTGGTAGGATGGGCTGGGCAAGAAACCAGGTCCCCGTCCCCTGCTGGCACAGGGCACTTGGTGGAGGCTTTTTGCTGGTCCTGGGGGGCCATGCTGTCAGTGGATCCCTGGGGCGGGGGGGACAGCATGTCATGGTTACAGGGACTGTCTGTCTTTGTCCATGCTGGCATGGCCCCGCTGGAGGCCAGGAGACAGAGAGGAAGATGTTTCCGGGGGAATGGTGACCTGACTTGACACAGCTGGGCCCTGGCCCCCTGCCTGTGTCCCCCAGGGAAGAGCTGCTGCTGCTCCTGGCGGTGACCACAGGTCCCCAGGCTGAGGACAGCTGCTAATGAGCCTGCTGGGAGCTGCCCACGGGGCTACGCAGGAGCAGCGAGGGCACGGCCCTGCCTGGGTGGCCGGTGAAAGGCTGCCCTGCCCTGTGCTCGGGCCACCTCCGAGTCTCCACCGCTGGTCCTGGAAAGTACCACGTGGCCTGTCTTATCAGGAGAGCCCTTCATGTGAGATGTTCTAGGACCTTCTGTCTGCCCTTGAAGTGTTTTACTTTATTTACTATTATTGTTGTATTTATCCTTAAGGCCAGCAGCTAGGGCCAGGCCTTTCATGAGGCTCTGGGCTCTGCAGGGCATGGTTCTCGGTGACCCCTCCCCTCCTGGGCAGCAGGGGGTTTGACTTTTGCAGAAAGCCTCTGTGAAGGCTGAACGTGCCCCTCACATTCACACACAAAGCCCTGCACTCGCTCGGGGTGCGCGGTATGAGGTGGGGCCTCACAAAAGGTGGGGAGGTTCAAAGGCGGACGTGGGGACGGGCTGTGATCCAGAGTGCTGGTGTCCTTCTGAGAAGGGACGAGGGCACTGACGCACAGCGTAACGGCCACATGAAGGAAGGCTCAGGAAGGAGGGGACCACCACTCACTGGGCAGGAGAGAGGGACAAGCCTGGCACCTGGACCTTGGGCTTGCGGCCTCCAGGAGGCGAGAAGGTAACCCTCGGCTGTTTAGGCAGAGGTGGCAGTCGGCTCTGGTAACCCTGGCCAAGCCAGGCAGAGCCGCCGGACAAGATGAAGGCAAGTGTGTTCCCAAAGACACAGGTGCAGGCACGGTCCTGTTCTGAAAGGGCCAAGGCCCTCGGAAGACTCCGGTGCTAACATTGCCCCAGGTCGGCACAAAAGCTTCGCGTTCCCAGCCCCGGCCCCAGACACTTTGCTTAATTGCCATCCACCTGCGGATCATCCAACTTATAACCTGCTCGTTTTAAAGGTCACTGGCACTCAGGCCAGCGTGTCAACAGCGTTTGAGAGGAGGTCACGCAGGTGCTCCCCGGTCGGCTGCGTAACTAACCAGCTCGGTGACGCTTGGCTCTCGACCCTCTCCCTCGTGACTGTCCCCATCTCTGTGATTATGTTGGTCATTCTCCTCTGTGGCTGATGAGGATTGGGATTCCAACGGAAGACAGGAGTGGATTTCAGAGCTTGTCCCCCCAAGCCCGTCCCCACTATCCTAGTGACCCCAGGGAAGGCCAGTTGGGAGGGGTCAGAAGAGGGGAGGCCCCTAGGAGGCCTCAGCTTTCTGTATCTGTGACCCACTTACTGGGAGGGTCTCCTGGTGTGTGGTCAAGAGGATGTGGCCCCTGCCATCCACATGGTCCCTGGAGAGGGGACAGGACCTATGCTCCATGTCCAAGTGTAACTGCTCCTGGTGTCCTGGCAAGAGGGGTCACTAGACCCTGCCTCTGACATGAAGGGGCACCCTCGGGCACACCTGGATGCCTAGTGGCCTCAGGCACCTGGCTGTCCCTTGGTGCACACTAGAGGTTCCCTGGCCAGAGTCCCCTCCTGGACACCCTCACTTCTGTGTCTCTGAAGCCAGAGTCCTAACAACCATCCAGGTGGGTGTTCCCGTTGTGGCCACACAGATGGCCTCTGTGCAGAGGGCCTGCCGCTGGCCAGCCGCTGTTTCTGCTTATCTCTGTTTACCATGACCTGGTCGGCACAGTGGCCTGGGCTTAGTCTGTGCCGTGTTAGTGTTGGGCAGCAAAACCCACTGAGGACACTGTGTTGGTCAGCCTTGTGTCACTGTGACCAATACACCTGACAAGAACAACTCAGAGGAGGAAACTGGCTCACGGTTTCAGAGGCCCAGTTTATGGTCAGCAGACTCCATAGCCCTGTGCCTAAGATGAGGAAGCTGCTCAGCTCAGGGCTGTTGGGAATCAGAGAGGGGGGAGGGGGAGGGGGAAGGGGGAGAGGGAAGGGGGAGGGGGAGGGGGAGAGGGAGAGGGAGAGAGAGGGAGAGGGAAAGAGAGGGAGAGGGAGAGGGAGAGGGAGAGAGAGAGGGAGAGGAAGAGGGGGAGAGGGAGAGGGGGAGAGGGTGGGGGAGAGGGAGGGAGAGGGGGCGAGAGAAAGGGAAAGAGGAGGAGAGAGAGAGGGAAAGGGAGAGAAAGAGGGAGAGGGAGAAAGGGAAAGAGGAGGAGAGGGAGAGGGAGAGGGAGAGGGAGGGGGAGGGGGAGGGGGGAGGGGGAGAGGGAAGGGGGAGGGGGAGAGGGAGAGGGAGAGGGAGAGGGAGAGGGAGAGGAAGAGAGAGGGAGAGGGAGATAGAGAGGGAGAGGAAGAGGGGGAGAGGGAGGGGAGAGGGAGAGGGGGAGGGGGAGAGGGAAGGGGGAGGGGGAGAGGGAGAGGAAGAGGGGGAGAGAGGGAGAGGGAGAGAGAGAGGGAGAGGAAGAGGGGAGAGGGAGGGGGAGAGGGAGAGGAAGAGGGGGAGAGAGGGAGAGGGAGAGAGAGAGGGAGAGGAAGAGGGGGAGAGGGAGGGGGAGAGGGAGAGGGGGAGAGGGTGGGGGAGAGGGAGGGAGAGGGGGAGAGAGAAAGGGAAAGAGGAGGAGAGAGAGAGGGAAAGGGAGAGAAAGAGGGAGAGGGAGAAAAGGAAAGAGGAGGAGAGGGAGAGGGAGAGGGAGAGGGAGGGGGAGAGGGAGGGGGAGGGGGAGGGGAGGGGGAGAGGGAAGGGGGAGGGGGAGAGGGAGAGGGAGAGGGAGAGGGAGAGGGAGAGGAAGAGAGAGGGAGAGGGAGAGAGAGAGGGAGAGGGAGAGGGAGGGGGAGAGGGAGAGGGGGAGGGGGAGAGGGAAGGGGGAGGGGGAGAGGGAAGGGGGAGGGGGAGAGGGAGAGGAAGAGGGGGAGAGAGGGAGAGGGAGAGAGAGAGGGAGAGGAAGATGGGGAGGGGGAGGGGGAGAGGGAGAGGGGGAGAGGGTGGGGGAGAGGGAGGGAGAGGGGGAGAGAGAAAGGGAAAGAGGAGGAGAGAGAGAGGGAAAGGGAGAGAAAGAGGGAGAGGGAGAAAGGGAAAGAGGAGGAGAGGGGGAGAGAGAGGGAGAGGGAGAGGGAGAGGAAGAGGGGGAGGGGGAGAGGGTGCTTTGCTCTCAGGGGCAAAATACGAACCCAAAGGCAGGCTCTCAGTGACCCACTTCCTCCAGCCACACCCCACCTGCCCACAGTTAGCACCCAGTTAACCCATCAAATTCGTTAATCCACTGATTAGGTCACACCTCTCATGACCTGATCCTTTCACCTCTGAACAATCTTACATTGTCTCAAACATGCGCTTTTGGGGGACACCTCATATCCATACCCTGACACTCACCAAGGTCACCGATGCCGTGTGTGGCCGGCAGACACCGTCACCCTCATGGCCCACACTGACCCTGTGGAGCTGGTGGGAGACCCTGGTGTTGGCGTGACCATACCAGGTGCACTCAGAGGGGACAGCAGTGATGACGGTGGGGACAGGAACATGCCTAATAGTCGTGTCCATGTCCTGCAACATTACCGGGTTTCAGTGGGTCCTCGGAGCCACTCTCTGGGCCAAGGAGGGCTATAGCCAGAGGCTGCGGCCTCCCTGCAGACGGGCAAAGCTCGTGGGCATGGGCCCTTGTGGGCACTGGTGGAGCCTTCAGCTGATGCCCAGGACCCCGACGCTCCTGGAGGGAGGCATCTGCCGTCCACTAGCCCAGCTGCCCTGGGTCCTTGCTCACCATGGGGAACTTGCGAAGCTGGACAGGACTGACCCCCTCTCACAGAGCAGCACGTGGCACAAGCTGGCTCGGGCGAGGGCTTGGGTTTTCACGTCCCCATCTTGTCCCTACCTGGACGTTCCAGGAAGCCATTTACCAGCAGGGTCACCAGTCTGGGGTGACATCATTGCTGTAGGGGTCAGGAAGCTCTTCTTCAGGAGGAGGATGTGTTCAAAGCTACTTACCAAGTAGGGCAGGGATGGCCTTCCCCGGGAACAGCACCGCAGGGCCCTGAGGGGAGGGGCCCCACACACGTCATGGTCATGGTCATGCATGGGGCGCTGGGGGAGGGGCACCAGGAGGCAGGGATCCCAGGGGCCAGCTTAGGGCAAGATTCCAAGAGCTGTCACCTGGAGCTGGGGCAATGAGGAGGAAGGGGACCCAGGACCTAACCCAGCAGGTCCCCTCCTGTGGGGGCTCCAGGCCTGCAGCTCCTGTCCAGCCACCCCCTTGCCCAGGTTTCTCAGGTGGCCTCAGGAGCTGTCCTTGCTGGCTCTTTCTTCTTTTTCTCTAGGAGGGAGACGGTGAGGTCTGAATCCCTCCCAGGGCCTTGGGCTTCTCCCCTCCCCCAGTGCTTCTGGGTGGCCATTGGCCCTTCCCGCTGGACGGTGGGTAAGCTTAGCTGGCCCTCCTTGGCCCCTCTTCAGACAGCTGCTCACCTGGCTCTCAGGACAGCACATTCCTTGGTTTTCCTCCTTCAAGCCTGGCTGCCCGTCACCTTCTTGACGGCTTCTCAGAGTGACCACAAATGATGAAGAATCCCAAAGGTGGCTCTTGGACCTCCCTCTCCATACCATCTGGGACGGACAGCCCCAGATTTCTGTCTCTTTTTTCCCAAACTCCAGGTAGGCCTGGTCACTCGAGATCTCAGAACAGTGTGACCAACACTGACCTCTGGATCCACGTGCCCAGACCTGCACCTCCCGCAGTCTGTCCTGTCTCAGTAGCACTGCCACTCGCCAAGTGACTAGGGCCCTGTTGACCCCTAGCATCCTGCCTTCTCTCTGTCCTCCCTGCTCACGCCCAAGCCTTCAATAGCCCTGGGGGCTTCCGCCCACCATGTCCCTGGCACTGCTTGGGCCTCCAATGCAGGCACTGAGCCCCAAACTGAATCATTGTAGTAGTCTCTTTTTTAGGGGGTTTCCCAGGATTGGACTCAGGGACACTCGACCACTGAGCCACCTCCCCAGCCCAATTCTGTATTTTATTAGACAGGGCCTCACTGAGGTGCTCAGCGCCTTGCTTTTGCCGAGGCTGGCTTTGAACTCCCAATCCTGCTGCCTCAGCCTCCGAGCCACTGGGATCACAGGTGTGTGCCGCGGTGCCCGGCTGTAACTGTCCCTTAAGGAGCCTGTCTGGCTCCCTCCAGCAGCCCACCTGGCCCAGGTGAGCCTTCTGCAGCTGAGGTCAAGTCGGTTCTCAGCTCCAGACTTCCCACGACTTCAGGAAAAACTCTGCAAAGTCTTGATTTTTCCTGTGAGGCCCGGCTTTTCTGAGCTGTGTTCCCTGAACCCCAGGAGGCAGGGATCACGGGGCACCTGTTGGCCCTCCTGCCTCAGGGCTCTGTGCTGGCTGTCCCCTCTCCTGGGGACACTCTCGTCCAGGAGCCCCGCATGTCCTACACCCTGCTCCGTGCTGCTCATCGGGTCTTTGGCCACTCCAGGGTGTCCCTCACCTCCTGACTGACCTGGCTTTGTTTACCCAGCCACTGTCCCTCGGGTCAGGTGATCCTTATTCCATTCATCTGTTGATTGTCTTCCTTTCCTGCTGGGACAGTGGACTTCACAGGGCCAGGGCTTTGCTTTGGTTCTTGTTGTGTCCCCAGGCTCTGGGAGCTCCCTGTGGGTTGGAGAAAACAGGTGGACGGGAGCCATGGCGACCTTGCCTGTCACTCTCAGGAAGCGAAAGGCCCAGAAGATGGCAGTCCTGGAGATGACTGTCCCCTGTGGTCTGTCTCCTGGATTTCTGGGTGTTCTTTGAAGACGTGAAACCAGAATAGTGGGTCCAAAATGCCCAGGAGGGGACCTGAGGTCCTCCTCAAGGCTGAGGAAATGCTGAGTCAAAAGAATCGAGTTGTGGGCCAGGAAACAAGCCGGTGGGACATGCAAGTACTCACACTGCCTGCCCCTGTGCTCCCGCCTGGGCGCAACCACTGAGCTTCCCTGTGGGGACCTGGACAAGAGCCAGTGGGTGAAAGTGGGCAGCCCGCGGAGCCAGGCCGTGCTGCCCAGCAACCTGCAGCCAGAAGGAAGTGACCTCGAGGTCGGGAAGCACAGCAGTCCCTGCAGCCAGCAGCCCTGGGCTGGTCCCCGTGGCCATTCCTGAGGGCTGAAAGGCTGGGCACCTGGGAGGGAGCAGGTCTCCACCCTTGCAGGTGAGCGCGGTGTGAAGGCTGCTCCCTGGTCCCCTCAGACAGAGGCCTTCCCGCTGACTCCCACCGAGGTCCACAGAGCAGCCCACCCTGCCCCACCCCAGCCTGCTAGCCAGGACCCTGGGAAGCCCAGCTGTGCAGAGCCACAGCTGGATGGGACTGCCGGGCAGAAGAGGGGACACTCACGCCAGAACTTGCCTGGGACTCACCAGGAGCACCTTACGGATGTGGAAAGAGTGGGGGGCCTGGCCTACCCAGGAACCCCAGGGTTCCCATTAACGGCGGGGGCGGGGAGTTCTGTGAGCAGAGACTTAACAAAATGTATTCCCTGAGCACAGAGCCCCGCGGGTGAGCGCAAGGCTGAAGTGGGGGGCTGATATGGGGGGCCGCTGTGGGTTCCGGTCTCGCTCCCTCCTGATGCCCTCTTCCAGGGTGGGAGCCAGACAGCAGGGACGCCCTCCGAGGGCTGGGCCTGCAAGGTGCCCTTGGTCTCTTTGGTAGAAAACAGGGAGGCAGCGTCCTTGCCTGAGGGCGCAGTTCACCTTCCCGCCTGCCGAAGGGCCAGGGATGAGACTGAGTAGGAGCCACAGGCCACTTGGGAGGTGTCCAGGGACACAGTCCCCCACACAACTGCCCTCGGTTTGTGGCACAGCCCGAGGGGAGCACGGCCGGGCGTCCTTTCTGCCGGACACCTGTCCTCACATTAGCCACTTGAGGAAGATTCAATCTGTAATAAATCTGTGTTACGGTGGACGTTCAGCTGCTCTAGTGGCTATAAAAATTAATTCCTCATCCTACACATTATCGTACAGCTTTTAAGATGAATTGACTTGTGGCTGGTTCCTGGTTTGGGCCATTATTAGTAATTAGTGGAATCGAACACCATCATCCATAACCGCGCTCCCCTCTGGCTCCAGCTGCCGGCGGCTCCCTGAGACCTGGGTCCCAGGAGGTCATCAGAGCTGGAAATGGGACACCCTGTGGAAACTGCCACTGACCTCTACAGCGAGGGGCATTTTCATTTTATTCCCCAGTGGACGGTTTCTGCTCCTGGTCTCTCTTTCTTTGGAGGTTTCTGGATTCTTGGAAACATCATATGGTGATTTTCCTCTTGAAGGGACTCTGAGTGGCTGAGAGCTTTGACGTCGGTTTAGAGGGTTTCAGGGGCTCCTGAGGGCCGGGCCACTTGCAGTTGTCAGGAGAACACAGGTCTGTGTGCAGGCTCAGCTCCCCTGACTTCCCAAGGAAGGGGGCCGGGGGGGTCAGCAATGTTCAGAGGGAATCCACATCCCAAATAGCAGAAGACTGTGACACTAAGGACCCACATAGTCCCCCCTGGCTGGTCCTCAACCCAGGCCCCTCGGGTCTACGGAAGGAGTCAGGAGTCCACGAGGTAGGATCCAATAAATTCGCATCTTTGTTTTTAGGAAACTTTCCTTGAAATCTAGCATTTCCTTGAATTATAAATAGAATTAAGGAAGCACCCTGGCACGTACAGCTGTTTCTCAGAAATATTGGCCGTTATTAACCAGCAACTGAACTCTAGGTAATGCTACATAACGCTCTAGGTAACATAGAAGCGCCTGTATTATTTATCAATTTTTAGAACATATTTTAAGGCCTGGATTTTTAATCTCATAGGTTCTCTTTGTCATTTTACATATTTTATTTTATGCACTGAAAAATATTAAGATGCACCCGTGTTGACCCGAGCGAGCGGGCACATCGGGGTCAGTGGTGCATTCGAGTGTGACTCCCTCTCTCCCACTCCACAGCTGCCTGGTCTGAACCCTGGGCCCTCTCTTTAAAATGGGATGATGGCCGCCGTACACCGGTTCCAGGGTGGTTAAAATAGCAGGCCCACGCTGGACGTGAGTTCTGTGTCTCAGTGCTCCTTCAACCCTATGGGGTGAGGTGCTAGGACTATCCCCGTTCTTCAGGAGCAAAGGAGGCTTATTTAAGTCAGGGCTGGAGGTCACATGGCTAGGAAGTGGTAGAACTGGGCTTCGAACCCCAGTCATTGGGCAAAAGACCCCTTGTGAGATGCGTCTCTGCCTGCCCACACCCTGGCTCCTGGGGGCTCCTGGAGGCCTCATTTGGCCTTGAGCTTTAAGGAGGGTCTGTGGGCAACCATCCCTCCTGCTGGATGTGAAAGAGGGCTCAGAAGCAGTGGGTCTGTGCGCTTTAGGAGGCAGGGTCCCCTGGTTGGTCACTGGGGTACCACGTGAGTCTGGAGCCTCGTGGCATTTCCCCATGGTGACCACAACAGCGATGACGGTGACGACAAAGGCTTCCACACACCATGACTTTGTGTATGTGCCTGTCACTGTGCCCAGGCCCAGTGCTGCTCTTGAGGAACTTACAGCCAGGGGAGAGATCAGGAAGGTGCTGTCTTGCCCAACCACAGAGCAAGGAAGAGGGTGAGCAGGGTCCAGGAGGGCTGCCGGCTTGGGTACTGGCAGGTTATGATCACGACAGTGAGCTTTCGTTTCTCAGTGCCAACATGGCATGGTGGGGCCGGCAAAACCTCACAAAGTCACATCCCTGGGGAGAGGCCATGCATGTTACTCCAAATGGATAATACCGTTAGATATTAGTAAAATTATATTTCAATCTATGTATCTGGTGTGACTCTATGGGTTTCTCAAATTTGGGTGGTCACATTTGAAGTAGCTTAGCTTAAAAGACCTTACTTTCATATATTCCCTTTGTGTCTAACATTCTGCAAGATTTTGATCTTTAAAATTTGTCCAGATTTATTTTATGGCCCAGCATATGGTTTACCTTGGAGAAAGCCCTGTGTGTATTTGTAAACTTGCATTTCGCAATCATTAGGTGTTGTATTCTTTAAATATCAATTAGGTCAAATTAGTCACCCAAATATGCAATGTTCATACTGATTTTTGTTGACTTGTTCTGTCAGTGACTGAAAGATAGGTACAATATAAAATCTTTAATTATGGTTTTTGGATTTGTCTATTTCTCCATTTACTTCTGTCAAGTTTTGCTTTATGTATTTTGAACTTTTGTTAATCGGTGCATATACATTCAGTATTGTTGTGTTTTCCCAGTGAACTGACCCTTCTGTCATTATGCAATATTTCTCTACTCCTCAGTGGTACTGTTTGGACTGTCTGATGTGAGTGTGGCCATGCCTGCTTGCGGTACTTATAGCAGAGGCCGGACAGGGCCTTTCCCTTATTTCACGTGTAGCCTATCTGTGTCTTTTTTATGTTTAAAGTGCTTCTCTTGAATCAGCACAAAGTTGGGTCTTGCCATTCGATCCAGCCAGACTGTTGCTGCTTTTTAACTGGGATGTAAAGTCCGTTTCTGTTAAGTGTGGTTGTTCATATAGCTGGATTATATCTGCCCGGGCGTTCATTTGTTCTCTTTTTGGCCTCTTCTGTGTTTTGCTCCTGTGTCCCTGACTTCTTTTAGGCTCATTACATACTTTTTGGTGTTCCACTTTAATTTCTCTAATGGCATTTTTTTAATTCGTACTTATTAATACTTGTAATAATAGTTGATTTAGGGATCACCCTATGCGATATTGTGATTGACATAGATACATATATCTGTCTGTCTGTGTATCTATCGATCTGTCTATAAAATCCTTATTCTTGGTTCCTAGTACAAGAGTTTCTAAAAGTCTGTGTTGGAGGTGAGAGTCTCTTGTTATTCACAACGAGCCCCTTTCAGTCATTCCTGAGTTTATGTTAATGAGGTGAATCTTGATGGACACTTAAATAGCTTTAGGAAAAAAGGGGTTACCAGAGGACCCAACTTTCAGCCCTTCCTCTGAGTTAATCCTGAGGCCAATGGTAAATCAATCCTGCCTCATCACGAAACTACCATGAATCTCCCAAACTGTAGGGTTTTGGGCTCCTCCAGCTGGTCAACAGAGAGGACGGGGCAGCTCTCCACCTCTTCCCCTATACTGAACCCTGTGCATCTAATCACGTCATCCGAGAAGGGACTTGCAGGAGTAGATTTGTGCTCAAGCTGCTTCTCACAGGACACCTCCACATAGATCCTCCAGGATTTGCTGATCTCAGACTTGGCTGATGGTCACTGGGGAAATGCTGGAGCTAGCTGATCACTGAACTTTATAAATTTTTCATTTTAATTTTTTTTTTTCAGTGGGGATTGAATCCAGGGCTTTCTCCACTAAGCCAAATCCACAGCTCTTTTTATTTTATCTTGAGACAGAGTCTCGCAATTGCTCAGGCTGGCCTTGAACTTCAGATCCTTCTGCCTCAGCCAGGATTATAGGCATGCACCATCACGGCCACTCTTCATTGAACATTTTAAAAGAAGCGCTGTTGAATTATTTTAAAGCATCTGTAGTGACAATTCAATATATTCTAATGCCTCAAAGTTTCCAGGAAAGGGGTAAAACAAGTAGATAAATTTGCTTTGTGATTGGAATGTAACTTAGTTATATGCAAAAGATGTTATAATCGATGTACTTACAGACAATTCCAATGAAAGTAGGTTTCTCCCATCATCTTGGGTATGCCCAAGTTGCTTAGATAACTCCATAATTCAGATAAAGATAAACATCTTAGCCCAGAGGGGAAGGAAGTGAATTGAAGAACTTTGATGTAAAAGTGGGGATACCTTTTGCCATCAGACAGATGGGTTGAAACTGAACAGAGAGGTTTTGTTCTGGTCATTTGGGGCTATGCAACACTCCAAAACTTAGTGGCTTTAAACTGTGACATTAATTTTTTTCCTGGGCTTGGTGGTGACAGCCTTTCTCTGCCCCATGGAATCAGCTGCAAAACTCAAAGGCTGGGGCTGGAATCATCTACAGATCTGTTCACTCAAGTCTGAAGGTGATGAGGCTGTCATCCGGAACCTTAACTGTCAGCAAGAATGCCTACAATGTTGCCTCTTTGTGTGGTTTGGGCTTCCTCACAATATGGTGGCCTCAGTCCAAGGATGAACACCTTGCGAGAGGAGGAGACAGAGGTAGCGAGGTGAAGTTGGATCAGCTTTAATGCACACATTCCTTCTGCCAGGTTCTCATCATCCAGCTGGTCACAGAGCATTATCTCTACCACATTTTAATTGCCAAGCCAGTCACAAAGGCTCACCGAGATTCCCAGTGAGACCAATGGACTCCACTTCCTGATGGGAGTGGCAAGGTTCTGGAAGAACTTGTGAGACCAGAAATATTGCTGTGACCATTTTTGGAAAATGCAAGCTGTCACATTTATGTGACACCCTGGAATGAAAATCTTGATCAGTACTTAATAGTTTTAGTGCTGCATACTTCGGGGAGTAAAGAATTCTGATTGGATTTAAAAGGCATGGAGGAAAATGGGCTTCCCCAAGCAGCCTGGCCTCTTGCCTCCCCTGCCGAGGTACTGAGTACTTGTTGACACTGCCACAGTGTTTAATGAGGACCTTTGTGCTGGGCTCCCTCACCTCCGGGAAGCCCTCAATGGCTCTCTTTTGCCTTCCAGAGGGGCCCTGGGCTGGCCCAGTTGGTGGGACCCCGGGCTCCTGCTGTACAGCCTTTCCTGTTGCTCACCCACTCTGGGCTGCCTTCTTTCCTATCTCTCCCTGGGCTGCTCTCTTGGTGGATTGATCTCGAATCTCGGCCAAGCCCCAGGACTTGACACTTGGCCACTTTCTCAAGGACTTGCCTGTAGAGGAGAATTAGTTTGAGAGGAAGAGGCACAGAGACCATGTGGAACTTGAGGTAGAAGTCTCTGGGGTCTGCAGAGTGGGCCTGACAGTGACATCGGCCCCAGGACCCCATGCAGATGCTCACCCAGGGGTAAGCATCTTTTTTTCATTGAAAAAGTCCCCTTGTCTTTCTTCAGCTGTCAGCTCCCGTGGCTTCTCAGGGCGTTCCGCTGACTAGGTCCCCCACTCTCTCCTCTAGGTACCCCAACTGGCTGCACTTATTTGTGGGTATGTTTCTTCCCAGACTCCAGCACCCCAAGGACAGAGATTGACCACTCACTGCCAGTAAATCCAACACCTAGTGCTTAGTAGGTGTACTTGTTCAATGGTTGGAACCCTAATGGGATGCCTGGTCCCCTTGAGAACCAGATCTACACAAAGTCCAGTCCAGGGCCATAGGGCCGGCTAGCCAGCCGCTCTGTCGTCCAGCTCTTACGGTGCGCCTCTGTCAGCTCTCAGATGCTCCAGAGCACGTAGCTGAGCAGGGAGATAAGTTGTGCGCGCACGGGAAGATTCTCTTTATTTTTGGAAGGTTGAACTGTTTTAAGCCCACCTCCCATGAGGCTGTGGGTTAGGATCCAGTTCAGGATCGCGAAGATCTTAATTCCTCATCCTTTTTTAAATTTCTAAACTCTGCGGAGATTCTGCGATGCTGAGGTCAGGCTTGGGACATAAGCAGATGCTGGAATGTCAGATGATTGACGCGGAAGGGTGGGAACTCTCAGATAAGGCAGAGCGGCTGGCTCTGGGGCCGGGTGTGCTGTTCCCAGGACAGGCTGCTGCCCCCTGATGGGCTGTGTGCACCTCCCAGCTCCCACTTCCTGGAGGGCAGCACCTCCACTGTGAAGCATGCACTCCACATGTCCTCAGGGGCTGCTGCTGACCCAGGGAGCTTGGCAGAAGGTGCTAGAGCCTCTCTCCAGGAGCCAAAGACCCCCCGAAGCTGGAGGCTCAAGACGTGCCTCCACAGGGGGGAGCTCTCAGGTCACCCACGCGGGAAGTTGACTCTCCATGCATGTGTTCCCAGGAGTTCTGGACTTTTGTCATTTTCCAGGAATCCTAAGCATGCAAAGGAGCTGGGGCAATTGCACCGAGTGGCCATGGGGTGGCAGTGTGGAACCAAAAGCCCTGCAGGTGCCTGGTGCCATCAAAGGCTCTCTCCTGCCTTCCTGGAAGGGGGCTGCAGCTCCTCACTGCTGGGGAGACTGGAAGGGCTCTTCCTTAATTTAATCACTCCGTCCACTGAGCTGAGAACATGTCTACAATCCTCTCAGCTTGGGCAGTTCCCATTGTACTGAGGCTTTGGAGTGCTTATTAGCTGGGCTGGGAACACGCTGATAAAAAAGTTAATTTCTATTTGCTGTTGCTCAGTAATTGGATGAACATGAAAGCAATTAAATATTAAAACATACAAACAAATAACTAAGTCACTGTAATTAGCCAAAGTTTGATCACTGTCATATTTATTTAGGGAAAGGTGATATGTCTCAGCAGGTGACATTTTAAATACCCCCGGCCACGGTGGTGTTGTCTTTGGAGAATGCTGAATAATGTACGGAGAATTTAATTAAACCCTGTTGTAAATCAGCTCTGATGACAGGGAAATGACAGCCACATGTTGGAACGAGAATTAGTCCACAGCAAGGGATATTAATTAACTCTTTTTCTGAAGGCCTCTGGCACAGAGTGGCATTAAAAAAAAAATAGAGGAAGAAGAAGAAGAAAGAAAAGGAATCCAGCACTTTGACGTGGGGAGGGAGGAGAACATGCCTGTTATTTTTATAATCATCGTTATTATTTATGGCCTTGAAATTCTTCAATGACCAAAGTGCCGCTAATGATCACAGTGCTGTACAATGAGATTGAATAATTCCTTCCCTGGAGACTCGAGATACAGGTAGAAAAGAGCCACATCCAAGATGCTGGGGTGGGAGGGTCTCTTTGGAGATGCATATCATTCTCCTCTGGATGTGGTTTTGGGGTGTCAGGAAGGAAAGCCAGTCCTGAAGCTGGAAGAGGCCATGGAAAGAAAGGGTCAGCTTAGCGGAGAGGAGGGAGGTCCTGAGGGTGCAGGAATATGCCCAAGATCACAGGGCTCTCTGGGGCAGACTCGGGGTGCAGCGTGGGCCGCCCCCCCCCCCCCCCCAGGGAGTTTCCGTCCTGTGGTCTGTGTTGCAGGAAGCTGGGCTGGAACGGGGCGGGGGGAGGGGGCAAGGTGCTGCCATGATGCCAGGGAGCCAGAAGCACTACTTTTGTTTGTGCAGGACGGCAACAGGCCATCCCTGCCAGCAGGACAGGACGAGGTCATCCCCACACAGCTTTAGCTGGCCTGGGCCCTGGGGGAGGTCCCCTAGAGAAGTCACTTCAGTCATCTGTCCCAAGCGTGAATTTGAACTCCTGGCCAGTAGGACACGTCTTGCCCAGGCCTCTGCAGGGAGGGAGGGAGATTTCATCTACCAGTGAACTTGACCCTTGGCTGATGGCTGGGCTCAGTGAGAATACCCCCAGGCACCTGTGGGCTGGAAACCGTGACTCCCCTACAGACCCAGTCACGTGCTCCCTGTCTTTGTGAAGCGGAGCAAGGCTGGGAACAGGCACTGGCCTTCCCCCAGGCACGTCTCCAGGTGTGGACACAGTGTCTGCAGAGGCCCGTGGTCATCAGCCAAAGCAGCCATGCAGGGCCCTATGGGCTCCCTGAGCTGGTGATGGACCCCTGCGCCAGCCAACAAGAGCTCAGAGGGGCGGGCTGTCAGTTGTAGTAGACAGTCCCAGTTGGTGCTGGCCTCACACGGGGGTGGCTGTATGACTTCTGGAGCGTTCTTGAGCATTTCCCCTGATGTCCCACAGACGGGAGAATCTGGCTGTGACGATGAGGGAACAGCCCTTAAGAGCCTTCCGGGTGGAGGTGGTTGGTTTGGCACAAGAGCCTGGTGTTTCAGAGGCGGAAACCCCCACGCTCCCTGTGGCTGGAAACTGGCTTTACTGTTTCAGTGCCCAAGGGTGTCCCCAGTCGCTGGCCCCACTGATCCTTAGAGGAAGCGCGTCAGAAGCCGGTGAGGAAGCCCTGCTGGGAGCCCCTGTGGCAGGGCCAGGAGGAGCGCCACAGACATCCCCTTGGTAGGTTCAGAAGGTGTTGTCTGGAAGGCCAGGGACTCAGCGGACACTACTCCCCAGGACCCCGCAGTGCTGGTGCACAGTCGTTGGCACAGAGGCACAGGGACCTTGGCTTGTTCTCACAGCTTGGTTCATCTGGGCCAGGCGGGCCCTGAAACACAAGGCAGAAGCATTTCTGCTCCTGCAAAGTGGAGTCTGCCTGGCAGCTGGAACCAAAGCTTCAGGGGGCTAGTGTCCCCCAAGTCACGGTCACTGTCCACAGCATGCCAGGGCTCTGAGGCTGGGTGCCCTCAGGTGAAGTCCTGCAGATCCTGAGAAGTCCAGGAGGAGGAGAGAAGGGGTCCGGGAGGCTCCAGCAGTGTGCTTCCTACCCTGGTGACCTGCAGGGCTTCTAGGGAGGTCTCAGTAATTGCAAAAGCACAAAGAGGTCCTGGAGTCACACGTGAGCAACCTGCAAAATGCTGCAACTCCAAGCCTTTCTTGGTGGCTCACCCTGCTCATGAGCAGAGCAAGGCTCTGAGCAGCCCTGCAGAGGTGTCCTGTTCAACTGTGCTTGACCTAGCGAGCCTCGAGCGGGTAGGATCAGCAAGGCGGGGACCCTTCGGGTTATCCCGTCACCTCAGCTAATCGCAAGGCCTGTGTGTGGTTGGAGGGACATGCAATGATAGAGGAAGGGACCAGGGCTGCAACGTTGCTGGCTTTGAAGACAGAGGAGGGGACCGGGAGCAAAGGCACATGGTGGCCTGTGGAAACTGGATCAGGCCAGGGAACAAACTCCCCCTAGAGCCTGGGAAAGGAAGGGAGCCCCGCTGACACCGGGATGGTCGCCCAGCGAGACCCCGCACTGCCCTCCTGACCAAAAGAGTCTGTATTATTTTAAGGCTCTCAACTGGGGAGACTTGTTATGACGGCTGTAGGAAGGCAGGGTGCACTGTGGACAGGCACCGTCCTGGGGACCCAGCCAGGGTTCCAACCCAGCTTGTCAGAATCATCAGCTGCTGCCTGATCAGGGCTCTGTGGGTACAGAAGATGCCTGCTGCCCCGAGAGCCTGCGGTGCCCTTGGGGAGCCATGGCCTGCAGGTGTAGAGTTGAGTGATGCCACTGTCTCTAGGCCTGCTGACTCAGTGCAGGAGGCTGACACCCCACCTCCCAGGCTGGCACCCCACTTCCCAGGCTGATATCCCACCTCCCAGGCTGCTCCGGGAGGCTTGCCTGGAGGGAAGCAGTTGGGCCTTGGGTGCAGAAACCTGCTCTTGAAGCCTAGGAGGACTGGGGTCTGACGGGGGGTGGGTGTCCCTGGGCTTGTGCTATGGCGGAGGAGGGGACAGGACTGAACGGGGAGTGCTGGGGCCACAGGAGGAGAAGGGACGGCTGTGAAGGCATCAGGGCCTCTGCCCTCACCAAAGCTGATGTTAACTGGACTGGTGGGAAGTGGGGACCCCACTCAGCTGCAGGGCTTCACCAGGAAGAGGGGTTTCCTTCCTGAGAGGCAGGCGGGGTGACAGGCTGCTGTGGGCCCTTGGCAGCTGGCTGGGAGTGTTCCGGGCTGGGCTGGGAGGCGTGGTGGGGGCCCCACTCCAGGGGAGCCCAGCCCAGGGCACCTGGTGATCTTGCTGGCTTTCTGGAAAGTGCGTCTTGCTACTAACTTCCTTGTCTTGAGCCCCCACTTCTGTTTCTACAAACTTAGGGGCCCAGAGGTACAGCGGGAGCTGCCTGGTGGTGCTTGGTTCAGGCCCGGCTTGCTCACTGGTGACGTGTGGACCGAATCTTGGCCCAAGGAAGACAGGACCCCAGGAGAGGGCTGCCGTTCAGCCTATGTGCGTCCTGTTCCAGGTGGACGCTAGCTCTGCACTGGTTGCCAGAGAAGCAATGGTGACCGCCAGGCCTCTGCCTACCAGGCTAACCTCTGCCAGGTATTGGAGGGCAGGGTGAGTTCAGCTGGGAGCCATCCCATCTGTCTGCCCCTTCCTACCTGGTAGGATCCACCTGCAGCCTCCCTCCCCGCTGCCCACACCTGTGAGCCTGGCTCCTGCGCCCCACCCTCTTCCCAGGTGAGCAGCAGGGCAGGCCCCGCCCACTGCCTGCCCTGGCAACAGCAGGCCCTGCGCTGGTCATCCTCAGGTCTCTGCGTCCCTTTCCAGGCTGACTGCCCGGCCAGAGTCAGCCCCTTACTGTGCAGATCTGTGTCACAGCAGCTCCTTTCTGACCCTCCTGTCCCCTCCTCAGGTGGGCTTTGGGGGCCTGGGGCCTTGAGGAAATGGAGACCAGTTGACGGCTCAAAGGGAAGGTGGTTGGCTGGGCCCAGCAGGTGTCCAGAGGCCCCGGGACAGACAGGCTGTCCTGGCTGAGAATCAGGAACGCTCCACAGGCACCCTGGGGTGCGGTTCTTTAGGGACAAGGTGTCTACTTTTCCAAAGCTGTGCACATGGTTTGACTGGTGGCTGGGCAGAGAGCCCCCGCAAGGCCTCTGGAGGGAGCTGGCCGGCTCACAAGACTCCACTTCTCTGACTTCTCCGGAGCCCTCCTGCGGGAGCTCTGTTCTGGGAGTCTATCTGGGCTCCAGTCCTGGCTGTCCCCTTGCTGACCACATGACTCTGGGCCAACAACTTCACCTTCCTGAACCTCGGAGTCCTGATCAGTGAAACAATCCCTCCTCCAGGGGCAGAGCCTGCCTGCTGTCACCTCAATAAGCAAGAGGGGGCGCGGGTGGGAGGTACCCCTGGAACTCAGGACGCTGGACCTCAGCAGGTTGCTGTGCCCCCTGCAGCCCCCTCCTCCTCCTCCCAGGCCGTGGTAGATGCCTAGACCAGCCCCCCTGGGGAAGACCCTCCCCTGCCAAGGTCAGTTCCACATTCTGTTCCCCCGAGGGCTTCTGCCTGTCGGCTCCTGGGTCCTTCACCTTTGCCAGTGTGAGGTGGGGGGCAGCTGGCAGCTCACCGTGGGTTTCCATCCTGCACCTGTCCTACCCGGGAGGACTGGGCAGGGTGCTGGACGTGGAGCTGGAGGGTGGAGGTGTGTCCTCCAGGGGACAGTGCCTCTGGTTAATCAGCTCAAGACACCAACATTTAGAAGACAGACTTGACCGTGGTGAGGGGAGGGCCCCACAGGCACAGGAGCCATGTGGGCACGGCCCTCTGCAGAGCTCCCAGCAAGCCCCAGGCTCCGGGGAGAGTCGTTGGTCTACGTGGAAGGAAGCAGCGCTCTCCTGAGGCCCCTGGCCTGAGAGAAGATTCCTTAAACCAACAGGAGGTTTTGTTTGCCTCCAGTCAAACCACGTGGAGGTCAAAAAGCTGTGACCCCTTTCAGCTTGCAGTCAAGGGGTCACTAGGGCACTTGTTCACGAGCCGGATGACCCCCAGCGGGAGGGCTGGCTCGTGGCCCTTACACCTCCACCCGCGCCTGCCCGCCTCACAATTTGAGGAGAGGATGGCCAAGAGCTACCCAGAGGGCCACCTGCACCACTCAGGTGACCCCGCCCGCCCCTCCTGAGGCGCTGCCCCCACGTCCCCTCCTCTGCTTGATCCTTTTTCTGCCCCTCCATCTTTCCACCTAAGCTGTCCCAATCATGTACCTGGAGAGCACTTCTCACCCTGATGAGGACCAAAAGGGTCTTCCATTTCAAGTGACCACAGTCTCAGTGGTGGCCCCAAAGCTTCCAGACTGAACCAGCAGGGGACGGAAGACAGGGCGTGGGGAGAATGGCAGACCCAACCTGCCAGAGCTTCCGCCTGCTATCACCATTCTCTACGTCAGGGAGAAGAAAGGCTGTGGGGCCCTACAGATGTCCAAACCCACAACCAGGGAACAGACCTTCAAAACAACTCGAGAACATGGCGCCCTGGCTGGGCCGACAGGGCCCATTTGTGGACAATAAATGTTACATCGCTAAGGCAAATTACTCATTTCTGTTTCTTAGCTTTTGCAGAGGAGCTCTGCAGAGGGCTGGGGATGGAAGCCAGGTGGGTGCTCTGCGACTGAGCTGCGTCCCCAGCCCGACAAATTCATGTTTCGATCTGACTCATCTGATGGACTCTTCTTTTGCAGCCGGGGCTGCAGAGGTGAGATTTGAGTGCTGTAGGGTGGACCTTTCTGGTGCACAGTCCTGAGGGTTTCCCCAGCCCGCAGCCACGCAACCAGTACTGCAACCAAGACGTGGAACCGTCGTCCATCTGTTCATCCTAGAACCTTCCTGGGTGTTTCTCTGTGGTCAGAGGGAAACTTCCTCTTATCTCCCCTATGGCTTTGCTTTTCCGGCGTGTCATACAGATGGGGTGCTATAGAAGGCAGGCTTTGCATCTGGCTGTGTTCATTTAGTAGACCATCTCCCATGTCCACCAGGATCATGCCCGCTCACAGCCCGGCAGCCGCCCACGGTGCGATGGACAAGCTCGTGTCTCTGTTTACCTATTAAAGCTCGTTTGGAATGTTTCTGGGTTTTGATTAGGATCAATGAAGCTGCTATAAACAGTCACATCGCAGGGTTTGTGGGAACCTGTGTTTCTAGCGTGGATTGCTGGTCACTTAGTGAATGTGCACGTGACTTTATCAGAAAGTCCCCAAAGGTTTCCAAGGTGGCTGCACTTCTGCGTTTCCACCACGCCCTCCACACATGCTATTGTCAGACTGAACGACACGAAACATCACTGTAGTCATGCTGGTGGGCTGCTGTGGTTTCTCACGTGGTTTGAATTCACCTTTCTCTAATAAGCAATGGTGTTGAACACCCTTTGGTGGGCTTATTTGCCATCTGTACGTCTTCTTTTTTTTTAATTTTTTTTTTAGTTATAGATGGACATAATACCTTTATTTTATTTTTATGTGGTGCTGAGGATCAAACCCAGTGCCCTCCACATGTGAGGCGAGCACTCAACTGAGCCGTCTGTACGTCTTCTTTAGTGAAAGATCTTTTCAAATCTTTTGCCCATTTTAAAAACTGAGGTTTTTGTCTTCACATTATTAAGGTTTGAGAACTCCTTAAATATCCTGGATATTTAACATATAAACATTTGTTAACAGATATGTTTTTTACATGCTTGCTCCCAGCCTGAGGCTTATCTTTTTACTATCTTTTTTAAAAAAATATAGTTTTAGTTGCAGATGGACATAGTACCTTTATTTGTTTATTTGCTTTTTATGTGGTGCTGAGGATGGAACCCAGGGCCTCACATGTGCTAGGTAAGTGCTCTACCACTGAACTACAGCCCCAGCCCCTCTTTTTGTTACCTTAATGGTGTCTCTTAAAGTGTAGACACTTACAATTTTGAATAAGTCCAGTTCATCATTTGTTTTTTTTCCTTTAACAGATTCTACTACATGGTTTATGTCTAAGAAATCGTCCCTTGTCCAATGTTCTCCTATGTTTTCTTCTGGAAATTCTAGATTTGGGGTTTTATATTTAGGTCTGTGTTTCACTGTGAGCTCTTTTTTGGTGGGTATGGGCTGAGACTGTGCCTTCTGTGTTTTCCAGAGGCAGGTCTAGAGGGGCCGGCCAGTCCTGCCTCTTGTTCTTTCCCCGCAGGATGCTGCTGGGCCTTTGTAGAAAACAAATTGACCACACTTGATTAGTCTGGAAAATTCTAGCTTAATACTTAGTGATAGTGTGATTGGAACATCTCTCCCTGAATTGTTTGTTTCACCATTTTGAGGGGGTTCATCGGTGGAAATGGCAGAGGTAGGCAGACCCACGCAGTGGGAGAGTGACGGCCGCCCCTGCTCACGGAAGCTGGTTACCCATCTAGGATCAGGTCAAGCTTGCTTGCTTCTTAGTTGTGATTCTCTGCTTTATTTGCAGCCTTCCCTGTGTCAAGCCGTTGTTCTTGCAGCCTTGAAAGGTGTTGCACATTTTGTTTTTCAGTAAATGAATTCAAGACCCACAGATCTCTTCCTCCAGACTATTTTTACAAACATGTTAGGAAACTGCTTCTGAGTCCAAAGTCAGGTCTGAGATATTTTTTGAATATCTCAGGAGGTGCATTGTATTTGGCAGTAAAGGTGGGCACCAGATCCGGCGGAGGACTTCCCACTTTTCCTTCTGGATACGCAACACCAGGCAAGGAACATGACACAGGGACCATGTGAGGTGCTCAGTCACTCACAAATATCAGGGACACTTAGCTCTCTATAAAATGCTAAACATTTGCACTTGTAGTGTTTGGATTGTCGACGCATCCCACAGCTCTCTCGCTGTCCTGACCTGTTCAGTCACGTTGGCAGGTTGTGATCAGAGGTTTTCTGTTTGGAGATGGGGGGCTGACAGCCTCAGGCAGCACCTCCCATGTGCCCCGTGGCTTCCCGCCGTCGCCCGGTTGGCGCACTCCTCCTCCAGAGCTGGTGCGTTCCTGAGGCTCTTCTTGAACCCTGCTGGGGTCCTCTCGTGGCTCCCCGGGGCCTTCCTTTGAACATGAGTTGTGGATCACAGCTGGGGCTGGGTACATCTGGTGTTCCTAGAGATGGAGAGCTCTCCTCTCTCCCAGTGAGTGCAGGTGTGGGTGAACACTGACCAGCACCCAGGGAAGCTTGTAGTGAGACCAGGACTCACAGAACCCAGTGAGGGAGGAAATGGAGGGGGGAGCTGGCCACCTCCCTTATCTTCAGTCTTTAGGTGAGAGTCAAAGCAGAGCAAGCCTGGTTGCAGAGTAAAGGATGCTCACCACATCCGCAGAACGCCACCTGCTTGGAGACAGCGACTGAGCTCATGCACCCCCTCAGCTCATCAGCACTGGTGGCTCTCCACTGTACCCCCCACACCGCCAAGAAGCATGTGAGTGATAAAATGTCCAAACCTCTCTTTTGAGTCCTCCAAGTTCCTTTTTGGGATCAGTAAACAGCATGCTGGGACTATGCAGCCTTCAGTGCTCGGGGTGATGTGCTGGCATGTGGCCTGTGGCCCCGCGGACACCTCTGCCCTGGGTGTCTGGCAATGGGAGAGGGGGTACCCCACCAAGCCTACTGTTTACACTAAGTGATTGGTCACACAATTTGAATTTGGGATTTGAGTGCTTTTGCCAGTGTCTTTGAAAAGCCCCTTATTCTATGAGCTTGGGCAGGAGTCACTCAAATTCAAACACCGACCGGTGCTTTCCTCCAAGCCTCCTCAAGCTTCCCCCTCCACCCCTGTACTGCACTTCTGTTCTTGGGAAGGAATCCTGGTGGCTTCTCTGTTCTTTGCCTTGATGGGCTCTACAAACCCCGTGGACTCCTCATGTCCAGCAAGGCCTTGACCATGAGCTGTGCAGGGTTCAGGCTAGGCGCCCTGGAGAGAAGAATCTCCATGCCTTCCTTCCTCCTGCATGGATCCTAGCCACAGGATATGAAATGATGTGAGGAATAAAGAGAGCTTAGTTTCCTGCCTCTGGAACCATCGAGAAGCTGGGATTTGCTGAGGAGAGGGGCAGTCCACGGCTTCTCCTTGCTGAGGACGAGCATCTGGCTGCAACAGGAGCTGGCTGCAACAGGAGGCCCCTCTGCTTTGGCCGGTGCAGCTTCCCGCTGTTCTCAGATGGGAAAGGCAGGTCTCGCCCAGCTTTTGAAGAACAGGCTGAAAGAAGGTTGCCTGCTGTTCTCTTTCCCCACGGGGGGCCTGTGTGTGTGAGAGCCAGGGCCTTCTGCTGTGTGAGGACCAAGGCAGCGTGTGTGTGTGTGTGTGTGTGTGTTTGTGTGTGTGTGTGTGTGTGTTTTCATCTCTAAGTTCAGCAAGTGGCTGTTGGCAGCTCCTTGGGCATTTCTGGTTATGCCCAGTAAGAAATACAAGGCCTCTTTGCCTTAATGCTCCAAGTGAAGGCACTGAGCCACATGTCCACTGGTCTGGATTGGCCAGGGTGCCTACCTTTGAACCAATCATGTGGAAAGAGGATGGGAATTCACTGACTGGCTTAGTCCAGGTCGTGTGCTTTATCCCTGGACCTGGGTCAGGCTCCTGAGGCCCAATTAGACCCTCAGCTTAAGAAACGGAGGCTGTTGGGAAGAGGGCACAGGGGCCAAGCAGATAACCAGTAGGTTTCTGTCTAACTGAGGTTAGGGGTGTCTCTTTCACTGACAGAGAGATCCGAGTACTCAAAGGACCAAAGGTATGGTCACTGGTAAGTCTGTGGTGCCAAGGCTGGGGGCGCTGGCCCATGGGCTAGGTGCATTGTCCATTCACACCAGTGTAAAGATGGCCTGGATCCAAGGACCACAGCGGGTGGGTTGAGGGAAGCCAAAGACAAAAACCAGCCCTGACTCCAGGGAGCTTTTGTAGGGTGCAGCATTCCCTGTGAGTCTCAGATCTCTTCTGTAAAAAGCCCTTGTCTACAGTCTGGCCCTCGCCAGCACTGCTGCCAGCCCAGTCCATCCCTCTGAGCCCAGAGTGCTCCCACCACTGCACACGGACAGGCCCCAGTGCAAGGGGCCCATGATGGGAGCGTCTGCCTGCGCCTTCCCCTCCAAGTCCCCTTCTCCAGCATCCACCCATCATGCCAACATCCCCCCCTCCAGTGTCCACCCATCATGCCCACGTCCCCCTCTCCAGTGTCTACCCATCATGCCCACCTCCCCCCCTCCAGTGTCCACCCATCATGCCCACATCCCCCCCTCCAGTGTCCACCCATCATGCTCACTTCCCCCCCTCCAGTGTCCACCCATCATGCTCACTTCCCCCCCTCCAGTGTCCACCCATCATGCCCACATCCCCCTCTCCAGTGTCCACCCATCATGCCCACATCCCCCCCTCCAGTGTCCACCCATCATGCCCACATCCCCCTCTCCAGTGTCCACCCATCATGCCCACATCCCCCTCTCCAGTGTCCACCCATCATGCCCACCTCCCCCCCTCCAGTGTCCACCCATCATGCCGACGCAGGTGCTTAGCTGCAGACTCGCCTGTGACTCTTACCTGGGGGTGAGAGCTTTTAGCTCTCTTCTGTCCACCCCACTTTCTGACATTTGCAGAAATGACAGAAACCTCTGTGTTCTAGTGTCCATCTTTGCAATTTAAAGAATTTTATGAATAGAAATCCTTCCTGCTTCTTATTTCATGGTCATGTGGTTGGGCTGCTGGGATAGATCATGCAGACTTCCACTGGGGTCAGGCTCTCTGGTTTCAAACCCCAGAGCCTCAGTTTCCTCCTCTGTGCAATAGAATTAATAATCACAATCACCATTGGGAACGTTTGCGAAATTCTGCAGCCAACACATGCCAGGGGCTTATCCAGGTGGGGAGGTGTGGCCTGGATCACGGAGCAGAGCTGATCCACAGGCACCCAGACCCCTGCAACAGCCCGCCGCCCCGTGGAGCAGGAGGAGAGTGGAGGGAGGGTCAACGGTGCAGGGGGTTGGTGGTCTGGTTCTGGTGCCAGTCTTGATGAAGCCTGAGCACTCAGTCCTTGCGCCAGAGATTCCCCCGCAAAGGGAGGGCAGAGGGAAGGAGGGGCCTGGGAGAGGAGGAGAAGGGCCGGGAGAGAGAGCAGGGGAAAGAGAAAGGGAGAGCGCGCCCCTGCGCGAGGGGAGCCCTGGGTGCCTAGCGGGGCCTGGCCAGGCACACTTAACATGTCCTTCATGTTCCCTGCTCAGCCACCCGCTGTTAAAAATAGAACCGCACTTTGCGGAGAGATTCTCAAATGACACCCACCAAGTGCCCATTAAGTCATCAGAGTGGTGATTCCAAATTGATTATTTCGAGTGTAAGACATAATAACATGTTCATCATGGAAAATAATTAGCGGTGGAGTGGGCCGGGATGGCCTGCTGCCCGCCTGCCCGGCTCCCCCGCCCGGGCAGAGAGCGAGGGACGGGTGTCGCGAGGGCGCCGCCGGCTTCCCCGGGTAACCTGCCGGACCCTTCGGCGGGCCCCGGGCCTCTCCAGGCTCCTCGCGCGGCCGCTCCAGCCGGGCAGCGGTGGGCCGGGCTCCCGCCGGCAGCCGACCAGAATGACACCGCTCCCCCGCCCACGCCGCAGCACCCTGCGCCCCGCCGCACCGTCGCCTAGGAAACCGAGTTGCTCCGCAGCCTCCCGCTGACACGCGCACGCGCGCGCATGCCCCGCGGGAAGGTCAGGCCCCGAGCTGCCCGCGCATCCCTCCGCCCCTTCCCCGCAGACCCCGCCCCCAGGAGCGCCGAGACCCGACGCGGAGATGCCCACCCTGGGGAGGGGAGCGGGGCGAGGCGCCCCCTGGAAGAGCCTGTCTAGGGCCTTCGTGGGTGGAGGGCAGCAGGCAGCCTAGGAGAGCGGGGCAGGGCTCTGGAAGCACCCTGGCATGCTGGGGGCGGGCTCAGGTCCAGGTCCGTGTCCTCCGGGGAGCGCGCTGGGGCCGGCTGGGGAAGGCGCCCGCCTGGGTCTAACCTCTCCAGCTCCCCTCTGCGTTTCCTGCCTCAGGGAGAAAGCGTCTGCAGCAGGAGTGTTTGGGAAGAGGCTGTCCCCGCCCTAGTGGGCGGTGGTCCCCCAGAGCCCCCTCCCCCAGTTCTGGGAGCTCCTCTCCTGCTGGGCTCTCTCCTGAGTCCTCCTTGAACTTGCCTTCAGCTGGAGAAGCCAGCCTCCCCAGAGTCACCCGCCTTTGCCAGCTGCCTGTATTCCCCATGCCCGGCAGACACGGTGGGTGAAGCCTGGTCGCCTTGTCTCCCCTGGGGCAACTCCAGGGCCCCCCAGCTCCAGAGCTGCTGCAGGATGGGGGGCTGTGTGGGGCTGCACAGCAGCTCCCTGTCTCCTCTCCAGGTCACCTCCCTGCAGGGGGCCCTGTGAAGGTCTGTGACTGCTGAGCACCTTCTTTCCTTCCAGCCCCCCTCCCCGAGAAGGGGGGGGGGTTCCGTGAGCCACACTCTGTCCACAGGACTAGGTTCCTCTTCTTTTGGACAGTTTGTTCAAAAGACAGAAAAGAAATGAACAGCAGGAAGAAGATTGGGTGTGTGTGCTCTCTGCAGGCTGAATCAGGGTGATGAGCTAGGGGAGGGGACCCCACTTTATATAGGGTGGCCAGGCAGGGCCTTCTGAGCCAAGTGACATTTAAAAAGAAATTTGAATGACAAGGAGGAGCCAGCAAGTCTGAAAAATGAAATAAAGAAATTTCCAGACAGAGGGACAGCAGGTGCAAAGACTCGAGGTGGTACAAGTTTGTCATGTTCAAGGGACAGAGAAGATGACATGGGTGGCAGAGGGGAGATGGCAGCAGGGCCAGATCAGGTTGCAGGGCTTTGTGCCCCAGCAGAAAAAGCTGGGATCTCCTTCCCGGGGCCAGGGGATGGCATGTGGGCGGGGCTAAGCGGGAGTGACTGATGTGATGAAAAAATATTTTTAATTAAATTTAAAAAAAAAATTTTGTGCTGGGGATCAAGCCCAGGGCCTTGAGCATGCTAGGCAAGCACTGTGCCACCAAGCTACACTCCCAATTCCTGAAGTGTTGTTTTTTTTTAAGTTGTAGTAAAATATACACAATGTAAAACTCACCATTTTGACCATTTTTAAGTGGATAGTTCGGTGGCATTGAATACACCTGCAGTGTGTACCAACATCACCACTATCTATCTCTGAAATATTTTTATCTTCCCAAAGTGTCCTCATTAAACACCAACTGCCCTCCCCCAGCCCTTGGGACCCCACTCTATTTTCCTTCTCCATGAATTTGATTGCTCTAGGGACCTCCTGTGAGTGAGGCCATGTAGCTAGCGTTTGTCCTGTTGTGACTCGCTTGTGCCCCTTGGCATCGTGTCTCCCAGGGTCAATCCACGTGTGCATCAGAATTTCCTTCCTCTGAATGGTGCACCTAACCTTCTCACTGGGCTCTGGTCACAGGCATCTTCTGCCTACACGCCTCTGACCTCTATGTCTAAGCCCCTGTCTGACCCGGGCTCCCTGGTTCCACTTTCCCCTTCTGTAAAATGGGGTGACAGCAGCACCCTCCCAGGACTGGCGCGGGCCGGTTGAGATAATGGAATGAAGGGCTTGGCATGGAGCATGCACCTGGATTCTAGGTGGAAAGTGGGGGATCACAAACCTTGGCACAAAGGGTCTAGGCGCAGTGAGTCCCCGTCAGCAAGGTCTGGGGTAACCCTCCCGAAATCTGCGCACCCAGACGCCAGCCAGGGCCGGCCTCCCAGAAGCCTTTCTGCGGACGGAGGTCTGAGGTCTGCCACAGGGCTCTTCACTGCAAGATCATTTCTTCCATGCCTAGGACGTATTGTCTTCATGCTGTGCCCTGTCAGGTGACATGGAGTCCAGGTGGGAGTTGGGGTCCCTCAGGCTGTGTTCCCAGGGCAGAGGAAGCCTGGAGTCTCCCTGAGAAAGGTAGACGGGGAGCAGCAGCCCTGGCTTAGGCGGGTCGTGCCCCTTGGGCACAAGGGCCCCTTCTGTGAATGTGTGCACACACACCACAGGCCTCTGGGGTTCCTCCAGGTACCCCGGAGGAAGCCTCTGAAATGGCCCCAGGGACTGGCCACTGGCTAGCTCAGAACCACAACCCGTCGTTAATAACTCACTTTGCCCGTCTGCTCTTTTGGGGCACTGTTGGTCCATGAGAAGCCCGTGAGGCTCTCAAATGTGGGCTGGCAAGTCGGGCATCAGGAATCACCCGTCCATGCGAAGCGCTCTCAGGCACAGATGTGTGGTGGCCAGGGCGGAGGAGGGAGCCACGGCCCGGGCTGAGTGGTGGGCTCTGGGCTCCTCCTGTTGCCTGCTGTGGGTCTTGGTCTCCGGTACCCCTTCCCTCCGCTGCTGTCTGGGGTTCCTCACTGGCCACCCTCTCCACTTGTGGAAATTGGAGGCCCAGGGGAATGAGGTGCTTGGTCTCCTGGCTCAGCCAGGAAGAGGTGGTGCTCTGGATGGGAGCCCCTCAGGCCTCTGAGCTCTGCTGTCCACCCTGAGAGGTGTAGTTCCAGGAGCAAGGCACTCCCCCCACCCCCACCCCTGTTCTATCTCAGGGACAGGATGTTTGCCCCCAGGTGGCCATGAGCCACCAACTATGAGCTCCTTAGAGACCTAGAAGGCGTGCTCAGGAGTTAAAGCTCCGCGTACGTACATCAGTGGTGCTTAATTCTGCTGGTTGATATGCTCATGCTCTCCTGGTGGCCAGGATTAACACCGTGAATTCTGTCAGCTCATCATCCCTGCGTGGTGGGTAGTCAGGTTCCACAAGGCCAGTCAGAGGGAGGAGGACTGACTGGTCCTCTTCTGGCCACGCAGGGTCATTTTGGCTCCTTCCTGTGGCTGGACACAGGACTGTGACTCAGGTCCAACCCCACATAAACGGCACTGTGGTAGGACGTTTCCTTTACTCTCTTCACTGCAGTATCCGCAGCCTGCTGACCAGTACCTGGCACCCAGTAGGCCCTCAGTAAGCCATGGGGGCTGGAGGGGCTGAGGAAGTGCCCCGGGACCCCATCTATCTTTCCGTCCTTGCCCATCCCGGACTCCACTGAAGCTCGGTCTGTCCGCGTGAAAGCAGGAGTGCTCTTGGGCAGGGGAGGACAGCACCTCCTTGACCTTCATCCACGGAGAAGGCTGATCCTAGGCGGCCCTGAAGCCACAGAGGCCGGCACAGCCTCTGGTGGGCCACCGGCGGGTTCCGGGAGTCGGCCTGAGCGAGCTACAGAGGCCCCTGGCTGATGGAGATAAGGTTGATAAACAGGCCAGTACCTTCCCGCCGCCCTCTTTTAGAGACCCGCTATTCTTTATGGCTTTGCTCAGGTAGATCATTCGGCGCCATAAATTTTCTTATCTCCAGTGCTTTTCCAATTATGGATAACAACAGAAAAGCCGTCATTGGCTTCTAAAAGGTCATCAAGATATAGAGCCCACGCGGGAAGGGGATGACGGATGCAGTTGGCTTGTATAAATCTCAAGAAGTTTTATGCACGAGTCAGACGAGAAACGTAAGTGAGATTCATAAAATATATAAAGATTTATGGGGTCTCTGTTGATGAAAATTGCCTCTCCTTTTGCTGTTTGTGTGGGAATTATTTGTTCTTCCCAAGTGTTTTACATATGGATTGCGGGGAGCCGAGAAGTCCTTATGAAGCCCTGCCCGTGGCTAGTGGCATCCCAAGGACATGTGGCAATTGGTCTCCACCTCATGGAACAGCTGGCAGGAAGAGGTCACGGAAACCACGGGTCTGCGGGACACCAGAAATGCTGGCGTCCCATGGACAGTCAACTGGCTCCTGGTGACACCGTCCTCCTGACATGTGAGGGGTGGGACGTGTTGGTCTGGCTTTGATTGCCCCAGGGCAGGTCTGAGCCCCTGCCTGGGAGCCAGTGTGGATTCTCAGCCTCCCCAGGGCAGGTCTGAGCAGCAACTCTTGTAAGCATTTCCCCAGGGGCTTCACACGCACCAAGGAGGAGAGGAGGAGCACCTGTGTGGAGCTTCCTCCTCCCTCTGTGGAGAGAGCAGAAAGGTGAAGTGGCAGTTAGTGACACTGTGGCAACCTCTGCTTTGCAGGAACTTGTGATATTATCAAAGACGGAACTTTGATGCCAATGTGGAGAGCGCCAGGCCGTGTATCTCGCGGAAGCTGTTGATGTAGGCTGATCAGAAGGCGGACCCCAGCCTGAGGGTCGGCATGCGTCAGCTTCACGCGACTGTGAGGCCGGCTTCTTGGGAAGACAAGGAGGGTTCTTGAGCTCACTGTTTTGGAGGTCAGGGGACCCCTTGCTTTGGGCCTCTGGTGAGGGTGGCCGTGCACGTTGGAGAGAATGCCCTCTCCACCCACGGTCCCCTAGGTCCCCTGGAGGCTACGTCCCCAGTGACCCGAGGACCTCCCACCAGGCCCACAGCATCTCCAGCAGGTCTACCCTGGGGACCAAGTCTTTAAAACACAAAGCCTGGGGACACTGCCCGTATTCACACCATAGGTCTCTGCTGCTCTTCAGCTGTCCCTTGCTGTGCCAATGCAGCATCTGTACCCACCCAGAGCAAGGCACAGAGGGGAACCTCAGACGCGATGGAGTCCTGCCCCGTGGTGCAGAGGTGGGCTGCTGAGTGTCCCACAGCTGGCCCCCGGGGCAGTCCTGATGGCCTCGTTTCCTCATGCCCATGATGAAAATACTCCCGCTGTGGCCAATTTCAAGGGCACTCTGCTGACCTTGGAGCCAGGGTAGGCTGTGCCAATGGGCTGTCTCAAACTGGGCTGAGCCAACCCAGCACCCACCGCACCTGCCGCCCGGGGAATGGGCTGCAGTGAGGCGGAAACGGCCCAGGTGACAGCAGGAGCCGGCAGCCACCTCAGGGCTGGGCAGGCTAAGCCGTGTCCGCCAGGGTGGCGGGGGTGAGTAGGTGTGACCCTGGGGAGGGAGCACAGCCCAGGATCTGGGGACCAGAGTCAGCAGAGAGGTGCTGGGGCTCGTGGGGCAACACCTCCTGGGGCGGAGCAGGGGACACTGGCCTGCCACTAACCTCAGCCCCAGGGCCTCAGGAGCCGTGCCCGGCTCACCTGGCCAGGTCTGGGGGAGGCAGAAGGAAGCACAGCCCCCGGGCCTGGGTTGGGGCCTGGCCTTCCCCGGAGCCTCCCCTTCCTTTCCATTGCCCCCCATCCCTTCCCCAGCGTCCTGAGAGATGACCCCCTGAGCCTGGGCAGCAGTTTGCCCACTTCCTGCCCTCGCTCCAGCTGGCCTCCCCCGCAGCCCTGCCCCACCCTGCCTTCAGGGCCGCAGCAGCCCTCCACGTCCCGAGGCTCTCTGCAAACGTCAGTCCTCCATGAGGGCCTTCCCAGTCCCCTGAACCAGGGAGAGCCATCATCCTTCCTCCCCAAGATGCCGTTCCTCTGGTACAGCATGGGTGACGTGTGTCCTGTGTGACAGCGTGGCCCTTCCAGCCACTTGGCTGCTGTTTCTGCTCTTGTGGTGCTGAGGTGGGGGCACGAGGAGGAGGAGAGGGTGCCCAGGCTGACCCCTTGGTCCACTCCTGACCAGTACAACACCAGGTACCACAGAAGAGGAGGACCAGCAAGGCACTGGGGGGTTCAGGGGAGGATCTCTGTGCCCCACGGCTGTAGGAGACGGAGCTTGCAGTTGCAGGAGGGACGAGGTGGCCATGTGGAATGGCCCTTCTATTATAACAGCCAACTCAGTGTAGGGAGGCGGCTGGGCGGCCACCGTGACCCCTGTTCTCGTGGGGCCACAGTTCCTTGCTCAGCGCCCCCTCCAACCCCGAGGGGAATCTTGTGCAGTGTCCCTGTCCCCTGCAGGCTCTTCTCCAGGACAAAGGATGACAACCCTCAAGCTCACAGACTGATGAGACCGAGTCGGGTGCAGGGACGTTTGTCACGTTGCAGAGTGACAAAGAGGAAGTGGGTGTCTGACCTGCGATGACAAACACAGGGAGCCGCCAAAGCACCAGGGGTGGGGAGGGGCAGAGTCACCGTGTCACTTCTCCGCAGATTTTCCTGCATTTAATGGTCCCATAGATTATGAGACCCAATCATCTGATGGCCCATCGAGATGTTTGATGGCGTCAGGGTGTAAAGGTTTTCGGAGAGGGAAAAAAATAATGGTGGATTTTTGTCCTACAAAGACCCTCATTGTCTGTGAAGTTGATTTTGTTTTGCTTTTCTCGGAAGTGTCCTCCAGACACTTCACTAACCTCCTGTGTGCGAAGAGCGGGAAGAAACCCCTCCCCCACCTTATTTGGCGTGGAGGAAATGGGTGTGGTGGGTGCAGATGTGCCCCCCTTTCCCCTTAGAGGGACATTTGAGGTGCTCTCCCTGGAACAGTGGAGAATGCCAATCTTTTCTGAAACCTTTTGGTCTTCTACAACCAGGAAAGTCCAAGAGAAGAGGTGGAAACCCTGTCTCCGAGGGATCCTGTCCCAAGCCACAGTGTCCCAGGGTCCAGTGGGCAGTGCCTGGTCCTGGGAATGGAGATCTGTGTGGATGGCTCCCTTATTGGCCAGGAGGAGCAGGAGAAGCGGCTCTGGGAGCATTCTGCTGTTAGGTCCCTGTCGGAGCAGAGGCGGACAAAGCTCTCCTCCCGTGAGCGCCTGCACCAGCCCATCCGTTGGAGTGTTGAGTCTATGTTTCCTTCTAGCAGCTGCAAAGTTTCTGCCTGACTCCCAGGTCTTGGATCCATTTTGATTTGAATTTTGGGCAGGGTGAGAGATAGGGACCCGGTTCCATCCTTCTAGATATGGATATCCAGCTTTTCCAACTCCATTTGTTAAAAGGCTGTTTCTTCCAGTGTATATTATTTTTGGCCCCTTGTCGAGTATCAGATGACCGTGACCGTGTGGGCCCGTCTCTGTGTCTCCTGTTCTGTCCCACTGGTCTTCGTGTCTGTCTTGGTGCCAGTGCCCTGTGGCCTTTGTTACTATGGCTCTGAAGTAAACTCTGAGATCTGCTTTGGGATCCTCCAGCGTTGCTCTTTTTGCTGAGTATTGCTTTGGCTCTTCTAGGTCTTTCATTTTTCCAAATGAGTCCCAGAACTGCTCTTCCTAGTTCTACTTTGATGGGGAGTGCACTGAGTCCGCACAGCACTCTTGGTGGCGTGGCCATTTTAACAGTACTGAGTCTCCCTGTCCATGAACATGGGAGCTCTTCCCATCTTCTGAGGTCTTCTTCGATTCCTTCCTTAGTGTTCTATAGTTTTCCCTGTAGAGGTCTTTCACCTCCTTGATTAGACTTACTCCTAAGTTGTTTTTGGTTTGTTTTGTTTTTGAGATTACTTATGAGCCGGACAGTTTTTCTGATTCCTTTCTCAGCGGAATCACTACTGGAGTCTGGGAAAGCTATGGGTCTGTGTACGTTGACCTTGGATCCTGTCCTCTGCTGAACTTGTTTATCAGGTGTCTTCTGGTGGAGTCTTGCGTCTTCCAGATGCAGGATGAGAACATCATGTGAGTGGACTAAGTGGGCCCCAGAGAGTCAAGGGCTGGATGGGTTCCCTCCTGTGCAAAAGCCAGAGCAAAGCAAGGGAGCAAGGGGAGGGGTGGTGGGTCCCCTGAAAATACCCGGAGACGAGTGGAAGGGGACTGGAGTGGGGGAGGCAGGGTGGAGACAGGCAGGAACTTCGGAACGCAGTGCGCAAAGTCATGCTGTGAACACACGTGAATGTACCACAGCGAACCCACCTTTATGTGTGTCTGTAGAATAAGTGAATGGAAAGAAGACAGAAGAGTAGAGAGGGGCAGACAGGCAGAAGGACGAGGGAGGAAGGAGGAAGCACTGGGGACTTAAATGGAGCAAACCATCCACGCGTGTGTGGTCATGTCAAAATGAACCCGTCATGTTACGTGTGACTATGTTGCCTGGTCACATTCGAGTTGCGGCCAACGATCGTGGAAAGACCCCCAGCTTGCTTGTCACTAGGGGAATGCAAATGAAACCACCAGGAGATCCACTTCACACCTGCTGCGATGGGCAGACCCAGACAGAGGGCGGCAAGTGCCGGCGGGGACATGGAGAAATCGACACCCTGCGCATTCCTGGTAGGAGTGTCGAGTGCTGCAACCCAAATGGAAAGCCGTCCAGTGGTTCCTCAATATAAATATAAAATTACTTTTGTGACTCAGCAATTCCACTCCATGGTACCTACACCAAAGAATTGGAAAAAAAAAAAATACTTGTCCGTGAGTGTTCATAGCCGCAGTATTCATCAGAGCCCAAAGCTGCAAAGAACCCCACTGTCTGGATAAGTGGAAAGACAAATACTGGTATGTAATAATGGAATACTGTTTAGCCATGAAAAGGAATAAAGTAGGGATACTTAAATGTGGATGAATCTCAACAGCATTAAGCTAAATGAAAGAAACTAGTCACGTATGGATGACTTCATTCATATGAAGTATCCAGAACAGAGAAATCCATAGATATGGAAGGCAGATTAATTGTTGCCCACCAGTAGCAGGAGGGGAGACTGGGGAACAGCTGCTTGCTAAGCACAGGGTTCCTGTATTAGTCAGTGGTCCATCACTATAACAAAATATCTGAGATAATTAACTTATGAAGAGAAAAGGTTTATTTTGGCTCTTGGTTGTAGAGGTTCCAGTCTAGGATGGGATGGGCCCATGACTTTTAGGCCTCTGTTGGGTCGCCCGTGAGCAATGGTGGGGAGTGTTTCGTGGGCCTGACCTCATGGTCAGGATGCAAAGGAGGAGGATGAGGCTGGGGTCCCCAGATCCTCTTCAAGGTCATGCCCCCAGTGACCTCAGTACTTCCCACAAGGCCCCTCTACCTTTAGGCCCACAGTGACCCTCAAAGGAGCCACCCTGGGGACCAAGCCTGTTGCACATGGGCCTTCAGGGGACACTCACAGTCAAACGGAAGCAGCTTCCTTGGGTGATGAGAAACGTCCTGGAACCAGGTAGAGTGGTGGGCGACACTGTGGGTGTGCTAAATGCCATCTGGAACCCTGACTTCCACTGTGGCCCAGGCACGTATAAAATCCAGGTAGCGCCTGGGCACTGGGCTCCCAGCGGGCGACTCGGGGCTGCTGTGGTGGGTAAAGATGGGGCTCTCCTCTGGCCTCCTACAGCTCAGGAATAATGGTTTGGGGGACAGAGTAGGGTAGTGGCCAAACTCCCCCCGGGAGCTGCCTTGGGAATCACAGAAGAGCAAGAGCCCCAGGGTGACAGGAAGGGTGAGCCACGCACAACTCCTCCCCTGTCACCCCACCCCACACCACCTCCTGTCCAGCATCCTGGCCCGCAACCTGGAGGTGACCCTGGATGGTGGCATGTCCGCCAGCTCCTCCCCTCCCGGCAGGCCCCTGGAGGGCCAGTCGGGCTGTACGTGGCTCCCGGTCCTGGAGGAAGCTCAGGGACAGCCCAGGTGTGGCGAGTGGGTCTTCCTGGGCTAGATGGTGGGCAGCTCACCCGAGGGCACAGTCTGGTCTCTCCTGCCACTGACAGATGTGCTGTGCCTTCTGTGCACGGTGCCAGACTGGCCCAGGAGGCTGTGACCAACCACTGGCCCCTGTGGCCCCTGACCTACCTGATGCCTGACCCCCCTCCCCACCCCAAGCGACAGCCTCCTCAATCCTCTTCTGTGCCTCGGGGGCTCCTCTGTCCTCCATCCACACTCCCCTGAGTTGGGGGGCAGCCACTGACATACCTGAGCTCAGGTGGGCAGTCTAATTTGGCTGAGAGTGGCCTGGGAGGGACACGCGTGGGACAGGTGGTGGAGGGCAGAGCAGGGGCCCCTGGCTTGTGTAGTCCACCAGATCCGGAGAACCAGGGTGCCCAGTGTACGGTCCCTGCACCACCCAGGGAGGGCCCAACAGGCTCCTGCAGGGGAGGTGAGATTGGACTCCTTGTCCTTGCCTCAGGAGGTCGCGGGACCCCCCAGCCAGGGACTCCTCCCTCCTCTGGACAGGTCCACCCTCCCCCAAGGGCAGCCACTCGTATCTTTGTAAGCACAGCCCTCAGCTCTGGCCCCATCTGGAACAAGGACAGAGAAGTGGATTCATGAAGGACTTGTATAAACCGCGGGGACGGGAGAAGCCCTTCCCCTCCTCACAGCCTCAGAGAAACCTCTCTGGACAGAAGTGGCTCTCCAGGGTTGTGCTGAGGGCCCTCGATCCTGACATTACCAGCAAAGAGCAACCCCACCCCACCCCCCAAACTCGAGGAGCTGGAAACAGATGTGCAAAGTCTCTGGGGACCTTCATCCAGAGCGGTTGCCCCCCCCCCGCCCCCCCTGCCCCTGGCCACAGGAACCAAAACCATCCTTGGGAAGAGAGGATAATTAATTCAAAAAGCCCGCACCCCGGCCTCGGCCCTTTGACAAGGGGGAGGAGGGAGGCCAGGGAGAGCGCTGGGAGTCTATTGCATGATCCCTGTCTCCTTCCAGCCCTAATGAGACTCCCGGGCATTATCCCTGCGTGCATTGTCTAGGGCAGCCGGAGAAGGGCGAGACCAACTTTATTTCTGAATTTGGACTGACTGAAAGAAGTGGCATCACATTTGAAGGGCACCCAATCAATCTGTTGCCCTCACTGCATGAAATTGTATTCGCTTACCACTTCCTATCTCGCCGGGCGCAGCTGGGCTGTAAGTCATTGGTGATAACATTCTTTATTATGCCGTCGTGTTTATGAACTGTGCCTGGAAAGAGATGATAGAAATATGCGGCAATATGCAAAGGAAGGGGGAGGGGGAGGGGGAGCAAATGCTAGTTGCCAGGGCAACCGTGGGGCTATTTTGGGCATCGGATTTTGCAGATGATGGAAACCATTTCCCTGCAGTGGTTGGACTCTCCCCTCCCCCTTCCTGGAGGCAATAAACGCAGAACCGAATATTTAGGAAGGAGATGGCTTAATTTCTTAATTAAATGTTATTATATTCTTTCCTTTCGCCTCCTTTAAAAATGGATGAAAAAAAAAATCTCAGAGTGTTGATAAGCATTCTTGAGTGGAGGGCGAGCCGCATTCTCGTGGAAAGAGATGTGTGAATAATTTACCAATCTTCACGGGTCCCGCACCTCCCCCACCAGACGCAGCCACCTCTTTACCTACTCCTCCGACTTAACGTGATAAACTCCCCAGGCAAAATCCCCGAGTCGGACCTCAGCACAATCTCAGAACCTCCAGGTGTTTGTCAGCCAGCTGAATCCCAATGAGTCCCTTGCCTCCTGGGAGCTGGCTGGGAGACCACTCTGTCCCTGGACACAGAGGTCCCCGAGAAACAAAGGGCAGGACGGACCCTGCTCCTCTCCCTCCACCCAGACACCAGCTTACGGGGAGAGCAGTTTGCCTTCCGCTCACACCAGCCCAGGCAGGCGGCCCCACGTCCAGAGGGCAGCGCCCATGTCCTGCCATCCCTGGCACTGCGTCTCTTCTTATTGTTTCTTCAAGGATTCTCAAAGTGGGGTCCCCTGGCCAGCAATGGCAGCCTTGCCTGGGGACTTGCTAGAAATGCAGCCGTGGGGCCCCCTGCAGACCCACTGAGTCAGAAACTGGAGGAGGGCTAGTGCCGGTGTTTCACCCAGAGCCCCCGGTGACGCCCATGCTGTTGCCACCTGAGAACTGCTGCTCTGCAGAAAGGCCACGTGTGGGTGTCACAGTGTTCCACACCTGTGCGTGCTCAAGAAATGGGTGTGAATGAGGCGGGTGGAAAGGCCCCTAGGAATGGAATCTTCCACCTCCCACCTGCCTCAGGTGAGTCCCACCCGCCTGCCCCTCGGGCACACTCTGATGTGTGAGGAAGGCGGTGGACACTGCACACGGTTCCTCTGGCTGACCAGGCCAGATGTGGGGCTGCTTCCTCTCTCTCCGGGAAGTCTTCCTTGCACAAGGCAGGCACACCCCCCCAGCCCGGCAGCTGCTTTCAGAGGTGCCCACCAACTGGGACAACCATACACGTCCCAACCCCCAACCCACTGAGCTCTGGCTTCAGCTCCAAAGACAGGCTCCTGGGTCTGGGGAGCATGTTGCAGGTCCAGCTGGGTTCTGGAAGATTCTGTCGGTGTCAGAGGTTGTGGGACAGAAGGCGTCTGGTCGAAAGCATGCCACTGCTGTGTGGTCAAGACAGGTTTGTGCCATCAAAGCCATTCTTTATATCTCTGTCCCAGTGACAATGAAACACTCTATGGCTCCCTAGTGCCCCTTCTGCCCCTCCCCCCATGACTAGAAAGAAGTCCCCTGAAAATGTCCTTTGTGGGCCCATTTGTGTGGGTTCTCTGTAACAAGTAGGGTAGAAGACGGCTGGTGGCTTCAGGTGTGGGGTGTCCCTCGTAAGAACATCATTGCTCTGAGCCTGAAGAGAGGACATACACTTTCTTTTTAAAGCAGCTTTCAATTGCATATTATCCAAGAAATAAGTATTCATAGAGAAAATAAAGAAAAGCACCAAGAACTAAACAAATCGTCTATGCTCTTTCCGTATGGAGATAGGACGATCTTCTTTTTTCTTTTCTTTTGTTCTCTATTTTTACAAACTTGGGATCACACCACATCCGCTTTTCCTTAGTGAACATCATCATCGGGGCTTCTCCTGTTCCATGAACAGTCCTCGACACACACAGCCTCTCAATTTTATAAGCAGCTGCATAGAATTTCATGATGCGGACGTATCGCAGCCGGGCCCTGTTTGTGAGGGGACCACTTGTCCCTTTCAGGAAGGGAAAGGGCAGCTGTGAGTTGAACAGGAGGTGGACCCAGAGCCCCCGGGGCAGGGGGAGCTGCAGTCTTTAATGCCTGGTGCTGGAGCCAATGCTGGAGAAGCCGGGCAGCCGTGGGCATGGGGACGGAAGTCAGTGTCCTCGGTGGTGACATTCAGGGACACCGTGAGACAAGGTCACCTCCCCTGGGGGAGCCGCAGCAGGTGGCATTTCGAAGGTGGGCAGTGCAGGAAATGGACTGAGGTGGAGTTGGCGTGAGGTTTTTTGCTGTGTCCTAGAAGGGGGCCGGCAGAGGAGGGAGATGGCGATGCCCGCTGCAGGGCCACCTGGAGGAGCTGGAGCCATTGGGTACTGAGGACCCTCTCAGGGGGAGGGCAGCCACTCCACCTGGGGAAGGCGCGCTCAGCTGGGGTGTCTGCTCTCCCTGTTGGGGACCCACACCTCTGCAGCCGGCTGAGAGGAAACTTGAGTCAACAGGATGATGGCCGTCAGCCTGCTCCAGTGACAGGTGGGCTTGCCCCAGGGCTCTGAGGCCCGTCAGCTCTTCTCCCTTCCCCCATCACTGTGACCTCTACAGTCCCTACCACAGGGAATCCCCAGGCCACTGCTGCGGAGGGAACACTCGAATCAGCCACCTCAGTAGTTTTTGCAGAAGAATTGCAAATCCCCCCCATCCCCCACCCCATCAACCGTTGCACAGTTGACATTGGGGCCTGGGGACTCCTGTTGGAGGGGCTGCCTCATGTGCTGTGGAGTTTGGTCCCCTCACACTGGACGCCTTCTCTGTCATGATGACCAAAGTCTCTCCAGACGCCCTCCGTGCTCCCGGGGAGGCGGGCAAGATCCCCACGGAGTGAGCACTAGGAGCCCAACAGCGTTGCTCAAAACGCCTGCATTCTGTGTCACCAGGCCTAGTGGCCTGTTCGTGAACGTTTTATGGTACACGGGGTTCCACGATCTGCTCAGTTGGAGAACCGAGCTGAGGGCGTTAGAGGGTCACCTGGTTGGCGGCCTCCTCTCCTGGGCCCCCACCTGCCTCTGGAGCTGGGCAGAGTCTGTGCTTCTCTCTGGGTCACCTTCAGTTTGCCAAGCCCTCTCCCCTCGTCCGTCCTCCTGGGCTCCCCCTCCCCCCGTCCTCCTGAGCCCTCTCTGGCCTCTGTTCCCTAGAGCTCACTGCTTTGCTGTGGGTGACGACTTTGGCTGCACTTTCCCTGGGTCAGGGGCAGCGTTTGGGGGGAATCTGTGAGTTCGGTGGAGCCGGCTGGGGACCCGCCGTGGGCCCAGTGAGCTCAGCCTGGTCCTGCACGCATGCTCCCCGCTTGTTCTCATCTGCGGGGACCTCCGCCTGCACTGCCCCGCGGCTCCCAGTGTCCTTCCTTAGCTGCTGCGGTTTCCAGTTCTGGAAGGACGTCCTCTCAGGACAAGCCGCGGTGTTTGTGCAACAGAGAGCTGAGAGTTGGGGGAGGAACGCCCAGGCTGGGGTCACCAGGGAGGCATTTTAGCCTCCGCCCTTGCTGCTGGATCTCGGAGACTGAGGACCCGTGGTTGAGGGATAGTGTGGCCCTGTAGCCATGGGTGTTGGTTTCAGAGGGCACCAAACCCAAAGGGGACAGTGAATGGCAGGAGGGGGCAGGTCTTCTTTCAGGGCTCGTGGTGCTGGGAGCTGCGTGTCGTGAGGGGCTCAGGCCGTAGTTCTGCGTGTTTCTCTTTGGTTCTTCTCAGAGTGATTGGCAGGAGGGCTGGGCCCCTGTCCTGCTTCCTGGCCAGGGGAGGAGCCTGCTGGGCACTGATTTAGGGATGAACTCGCGCCCGCAGTCCTAATGGACAGCTCGGGAGCGGCTTGCTTGGTTGTAGTGTTCAGTTTTGTTTTGAAAGAATCTCCGGTGACTTTGACTCCCCGGCTCTTTGTTCCTGATCCAACAAGACTCACACTAAGTTCATCACCTTCGTCCACCTTTGCCTCCCAAGGGCGACAGTTCAGCTCAGGTCTTGGGACTTGGTCTTATCTTTCCTTGTCTCTGCTCCTTCAAACTCTAGATTTTATGTCATCAGCATTGACCATTTTCCCCCTTTCTAAGTGGATTTCAGCATCACCCCCATAGCCCAGGCCCAGGAAAACCACAGAAGTGCCGGAGGAAAGAGTAGGGTGGGGGTGCGGCAGGGTCCCCCACCCAGCAGGAAGGGGTTGGTGGGTGTGGCACCCGGGGAGCCCCTCTGGGGAGCATCAGGAAGGAGACAGAAGGAAACGGAATGACCCTGGCCCTCTGCACACAGGTCTTCCTCACATGACCCTTTACCTTTGCTCTGGGCTCGTGGGTCCAAGCACCACAAACCAGGGGCTTAAACACTGGACATGTGTCCTCACACAGTGCTGGGGGCCAGCAGTCTGACATCCAGGTGTGGCAGGGTGGCTCCTCTGGGGGAGGCCCTGCCCCAGGCCTGGTCTCTCAGAATCGCCAGGGTCACAAGAGCTCAAATCCCCCTTGGTCTTTCCCCCTTCAGTCTTGAGGTCTTTTTCACGGAGACCCTGTCCCTTGCGTGGCATAGAGCCTGCCAAAGGCGTCCTGAGAATCCCCAGCCTGGGGTGGAGGCTGTGTCTCGGCAGAGGAGCAGCAGGACTCAGAACCCGTGTGTCCACCAGGTTATTCTGCCTTGACCTTGCCGCTAGCCCCACAGCCTCACCCTTTTTCTTTTCTCTTTATTCTTTCCTGCTTGCAGAAAGAAATCCCAAGACCCACCCACACTACCCGGAGACTGTGTCTCTACCACTCCCCGGAGACCAAGTCTCTTTCCCTGAAAGAACTGCTGAGCTGGCTTCTGAGCTTGCGGCAGGTGGTGCTTCCCAGAGGGGCCCAGGGTCCTGGCGCTTTCCAACCCAGCTCTGCTGTATCCAAGTGGGGATCTCTGCCTGCCGTGCCCCTGCCTGGTGGCAGCCTGACCCTGCCTGATGACTGACAGCCCATACCCCTGCCTGATGATTGACAGTCTGAACCCCTGCCTGATGACTGACAGCCTGTACCCTGCCTGATGACTGACAGCCTGTACCCCTGCCTGATGACTGACAGCCTGTACCCTGCCTGATTGACAGCCTGTACCCTTGCCTGATGACTGACAGCCTGAATTCCTTCCTGATGACTGACAGCCCGTACCCCTGCCTGATGACTGACAGCCTGTACCCTGCCTGATTGACAGCCTGTACCCCTGCCTGATGACTGACAGCCTGTACCCTGCCTGATTGACAGCCTGTACCCCTGCCTGATGACTGACAGCCTGAATTCCTTCCTGATGACTGACAGCCCGTACCCCTGCCTGATGACTGACAGCCCGTACTCCTGCCTGATGACTGACAGCCTGTACCCCTGCCTGATGACTGACAGCCTGTACCCTGCCTGATGACTGACAGCCTGTACCCTGCCTGATGACTGACAGCCTGAACTCCTTCCTGATGACTGACAGCCTGTACCCCTGCCTGATGACTGACAGCCTGTACCCTGCCTGATGACTGACAGCCTGTACCCTGCCTGATGACTGACAGCCTGAACTCCTTCCTGATGACTGACAGCCTGTACCCTGCCTGATGACTGACAGCCTGTACCCCTTCCTGATGACTGACAGCCTGTATCCTGCCTGATGACTGACAGCCTGTACCCTGCCTGATGACTGACAGCCCGTACCCCTGCCTGATGACTGACAGCCCGTACCCCTTCCTGATGACTGACAGCCTGTACCCCTTCCTGATGACTGACAGCCTGTACCCCTTCCTGATGACTGACAGCCTGTATCCTGCCTGATGACTGACAGCCTGTACCCCTTCCTGATGACTGACAGCCTGTACCCCTTCCTGATGACTGACAGCCTGTACCCTGCCTGATGACTGACAGCCTGTACCCCTTCCTGATGACTGACAGCCTGTACCCTGCCTGATGACTGACAGCCTGTACTCCTGCCTGATGACTGACAGCCTGTACCCCTTCCTGATGACTGACAGCCTGAACCCCTGCCTGATGACTGACAGCCTGTACCCCTTCCTGATGACTGACAGCCTGTACCCTGCCTGATGACTGACAGCCTGTATCCTGCCTGATGACTGACAGCCTGTACCCCTTCCTGATGACTGACAGCCTGTACCCCTTCCTGATGACTGACAGCCTGTACCCTGCCTGATGACTGACAGCCTGTACCCCTTCCTGATGACTGACAGCCTGTACCCTGCCTGATGACTGACAGCCTGTACCCCTTCCTGATGACTGACAGCCTGTACCCTGCCTGATGACTGACAGCCTGAACTCCTTCCTGATGACTGACAGCCTGTACTCCTGCCTGATGACTGACAGCCTGTACCCCTTCCTGATGACTGACAGCCTGTACCTGCCTGATGACTGACAGCCTGTACCCTGCCTGATGACTGACAGCCTGTACCCTGCCTGATGACTGACAGCCTGTACCTGCCTGATGACTGACAGCCTGTACTCCTTCCTGATGACTGACAGCCTGTACTCCTTCCTGATGACTGACAGCCTGTACCCCTTCCTGATGACTGACAGCCTGTACCCTGCCTGATGACTGACAGCCTGTACCCCTGCCTGATGACTGACAGCCTGTACTCCTTCCTGATGACTGACAGCCTGTACTCCTTCCTGATGACTGACAGCCTGTACCCCTTCCTGATGACAGAGCCAGGCTGAGCAGGACGTCCGAGCCTCCGACTGCTCTGATGGGCACTGGCTTCCCCAGCCCCACCTAACTGTGGACCCTGCAGCCGAGTGTCCACCTGTTGAAGGTTCTTGAGAGTCTTATCTAAGGGTCTCTCTTCAGGAGTCCTGTCTAAGTCTTGCTAATATCACAGGCCAAGGGTGAGGCGTGGCTTCTGTGGAGCTGTTGATTCCTGCTCTCCCCTGACACCAGCTCTCGACCCTGGAGAAGGAGCTAGAGAGGGAGAGGAAAAGCCCCCACCCTCCGCTGCCCAACCTGCCCGTCCTCAGCCCCAAGGCTGTGGGCTGGTGAGGGCCCTGGGGATCCTGTGGAGGCCCAGCTGCAGAGGCCTCCCCTCAGGGGCTGTTTGTGCTGCAGGGTGGGTGCACACACGGGCACTGGGCTGATTCCTCTTGGTCCCTGGACCTTGTTAGAGGCTGGTCCTCCCTGCTGTCCTCTCAGCCTCCTGGGCCTCATGCTTTGCTGGACTTGTGTTTCGTAACAGTGTGGAGGGGACGACTGTTGGATTGGCTCAGGACCGAGGGGTCCCGGGAGCAGGAATTTCAGTGCTCAGCTGGCCACCCCAGTAGTCAGGGGGCTTGATGGTTTTCATTTTGGCCATCATCCCTCTCTGTGTCCCCAGGGATACAGAGGCACTCCCAGGTCTCGAGGGATGATGTGCGCTCTCTGACGCGGCAGGCACAAGGGACATCCTGCTGCCAACGCCCCTGCACGACAGTTAAGAAGTTTGCCACAGCCCTCCCCACCTGGAGGGGGTCCTACGAGGGGAGAGCAGGTCTCTCGGGTGGGTGGGAGGTCCCACGAGTGCCACAGAGGCCCCTCAGTGCTGCAGCTTTGAGGAAACGTGTCTCGTGGATGGAAAGTGGGGTGCTTCTGGATCTGGGACCTCCCATACTCCTCCAAGGAACAGCCAGTACTCCTCTGAGCCCCGTTTCTGGCTGAGGTTCTGTACTACAAGGACCCAGCCCTGCTACCACGGTTGTACTTAAGGGCTGTAGGTACATTACCTGTTCAAAAATTGTATCAGATTCTTAAAGGTTTTACAAACCGGATCATTATGGGGCAATGATGAGCCCCTCTCTGCAATGAGGTGGGGGGAGGGAAACAGGGGGCTCCCCCCAGGGAAGAGATTCACACCTCCAATCCTGCTCATTCAAAGTGTCCATTTGGAATTTATTTTTCTGGCCTGTCTGCATTTCAAGAGGCCACTGGCCAGAGAAGGTCACCGAGCACTGGGAAGAAACCAGTTCACCTCCCGGGGAGGACTCATTTCATTTGAGAAAGTTAGTTCTGGTACAGATAACAACGGAGGCCCCCGGATTTCTAATAAGTGATGAGACTACCATACTGATCACCATTACCTGGAAGTTGAATTCTTAATTGGTTGTTTAAAATAAAGTAATGTTCGTGTAAGTAGAAAGATCCAGAAGCGCACTGAGTCTGCAGTTGCCGCAGTCTGGCTGCAGCAAAATAACCGGGGGGGGGGGGTGGTGGTGTGACGAACAACTTGTGTACATTGATGCAGCAGGAGTGGGAGCCATTTATTGTAGGACAGGAGGGGTATATATACATTCCACACAGCTTATCTTAATTAACATAAACTAGATACAGCAGTCAACCAATAAGGAATCTCCACACTTAATGGCTCGCTGGTGTTACTTCACAAACCACTCCCTCTGGCAAAATGCCTGGCACCATCTTGACTTGTTTACAGACCCTAACATTTCCCCCTTTTGTTTAATTTAAATAACGACCATAGTGGTTTTTACACAAACACCATAAATAATCTGCTACAACAGAAGGGGAGAATACAAAATGCCACAATACCAAGCCAATTGATGGCTCCATGCAAGAAGCCCTTGGAAAAATTATACCAGCAATGACACCGTTAGCAAAGATACCGAGTTACAATTTGTTGTAGATGATTACAGTTTGTTGTCTCAGTTCAGGTAAAGCAGTGTCTCAATAGATTAACTCACAGTCCAGGTAAATCATAGTCCAGGTAAGTTCTGCAGGCAGCTAGCTTAAATCACAGTCCAGGTAAGTTCTGCAGGCAGCTAGCTTGATCCGAAGTCTTGTCCGGTTCTCAGCCGAAGTTTCGTCCGGTTTTCAGCAACACTGGAAATTCTTCCACCCTCGTCCTCAATGGCACTGGCAGGAACTCCGGCAATGCTGGCTAAAGAAAATCCTGTAGTATTCCAGCAGGCACTAAGAAAACAACCTTCTGAACAATTTAGTACATTATCTCAAGGTTTTTTACATTTGAAATAAGCCTTAATGGCTCTCATTATTCATTAGCTTCCAGGTGTGGGAGAACCATTGTAGCTTAGTTATTGCCATTGAAAATGACCAAACATCAGGGACACCGTAATGTCTTCTGCCTGCTGTAGCGTCCTGGGCAGCCCCAGATGGCCCTGGGGAGTGTCCCGGACTCAAACTGCTTCTGGGCACAGGGAGCAAGAGCCTGCGAGACTGTGCCTCCAGGTCAGGTTTGGATTTGGGCTCTCCCACTCCCCGGGCGGGGGGCGGGGAAGAGCCGGCTGCCACTGCTTGGAAAGTCCTTGCTGCGCCCTGACTGGCTCGCACACGTGGCAGCTGCTGCGCCGATTCACGCACCCTCCGGTAACGAAAAGTATTCGGTAATAGCCTTTTGCTGCAACTTTTTTCCTGATAATCCTTCTTTTTCTGAACTTTCTTCTTTCTGACTAGAGTTCCTGGGCTTCCATCAACACATGCCCTAACTATTCCTGGTTCCACTGGGGTTCCTCCTTCCCTTAGTAATTTACTTAACGCCCCTTCCATATTCTCATCACAAAGACAATACAACATTTCAAGACAAAACAAGACACAAACATACTGTATCGATCTTCTCCATTTTCTCGAAATGGCCATTTTTCCTCTCGCCCTATCTGCCTAGGGACGAACAGATTTGCTCCCGTCCTATCTATGGACGGGCAGCTTTTTTTTTTTTGTCACTTACCCCCGAGTGTCCCGGGGCTCCCGGTACGGGCCACCATCTGCCGCAGTCTGGCTGCAGCAAAATAACTGGGGGGTGACGAACAACTTGTGTACATTGATGCAGCAGGAGTGGGAGCCCTTTATTGTAGGACAGGAGGGGTATATATACATTACACACAGCCTATCTTAATTAACATAAACTAGATACAGCAGTCAACCAATAAGGAATCTCCACACTTAATGGCTCGCTGGCTTTACTTCACAAACCACTCCCTCTGGCAAAATGCGAGGCGCCATCTTGACTTGTTTACAGACCCTAACATGCAGTAAGAGACCCTGCTGGGTCTTGCTTCTCAGGCCGCCCTGACTGGCAGGCTCCTGATCGTGCTGGAGATGGTGCACACACAGCTAACATGTGTGTCTTCTATTTGGCCATTTTTGCACACTGAGGGCCACACCATGTTCACAATCTCCACACTTGTTCTTTTCCACTCTGTAATAAACCTTGGACACCTTCATTCAGACGGAGCTCGAGTTCAGTCTTGGTTTTAGTGGGCAAGGTGTATTCCAGTGGATGGTCAGGCCCCGATTTGTTTAATTAGGTACTTTGACAAAAGAGTCAGTCTTAGAAGTGCGCGCGGATCTCTATATAAGGATCTCTCTGCTGCTGTGCTAGTGGGTTGCTAATAGAAGGTTCCGATTATGTCAGATTTGAATGCAAGTCCACTCTGGCCCCAGGGTCCTTTTGTACCTAGAAGGCTAGGGACCTAACAATGAGCTTTAAAAGGCAAAGGGATGAAGCTTTGATTAAGCGTTGTTGTTCTCACATTATGAGAGCCACAGCTGCACCTCACCAGGGAGGACCAGAACTGGTGGAGGACAGTCCTCGTGCACCTCGGCCCTTCACTTCTTCTTTTTTGCAGTCCTGGGGATTGAACTCAGGGTTGCTCTCCACTGAGCTATGTCTCCAGCTCTTTTGAATTTATTTTGAGATGGGGTCCTGCTAGGTTGCCCAGACTGGCCTCAAACTCGCCATCCCATTGCCTTAGCCTCCCAGGTTGCTGGGATGACAGGAGTGCACCGCGGCACCTAGCTTGACCCTCGTTTTGTGTTGTTTGTTTTATTTGTTTATTCTTTAAAGACAGGCTCTCACTGAGCTGCCCAGGCTGACCATGGACTCCTGGACTTGACTGGTCCTCCTGCCTCAGCCTCCCACGTTGCTGGAACCACAAGCACGTGCCGCTGTGCCTGGCTTTTGAACCTCACATTTGAAATTGGTTCATGTCTTAGGGTCCAACTGCCTACAGCAGACGGGCAGAGGACAGGCCATTCAGCCTGGCCAGCGGTGGGTGTGGATGGGTCAGAGTCAGATGCGCGGGGCCCGAGGAGCAGCAGTAGGCAGACCTGTGTGTCCACAAAGTGCTGATGATTGGCATGACTCCCCCAGGGACTCGTGGGACATCATTGGTTTGCAAAAGCTTTAACCTCAGTTGAGTTTTTTGTTTAAGCGGCTTTACTTTGAAATAATTTTAGGTTGGTAGAATGAGGCAAAGACACAGCTTCGTTGTGAGGAGCAATGCCAACGCGACCGCCTGGGGGTTCCGGGTGGTCAGGCCTGGGTGGGGAAGGCTTCCCCGCATCTGGAGGGTGGAGGACAGGGACGACCCAAAGATCATGTGACACAAAAGACAGTTCCCGCAGCCTGGGCCACGGGCCCCACCAAGCAGCTTGGCCTTCCTGAGCCCTGTGAGCCCTTCACCCGCTTCCTCCCATGGCACCTCCCACGGCGACCACAGTTAGCCCTGTCCAACCCCGTGGTCACTGCCTGAGTCCCTTGGGGCTGCCGTGACCAACACCGTAGGGTAACTGATCCGAGGTCAAGTGGCAGGCAGATTCCTCCTGAAGGTCCCCTCTGGGCCTTCATGGGGCAGAAGGGGAGAGCAAGGTCCCTCAGGGTTTTCCATAAGGACACTGATCCAGGTCTCAAGGGCGGAGCACACAGTGGGTCAGTGGGTCAGTGGGTCAGGTCTGCTCTAACCACCTCCCCAAGGCCCCACCCTGACACCATCGCATGGGGGTTAGAATTTATTTATTTATTTTTTGGTACCAGGGATTGAACCCAGGGGTGCTCAACCACTGAGCCACATCCCCAGCCCTTTTAAAAATATTTTATTTAGAGACAGGGTCTCACTAAGTCTCTGAGGCTGGCTTTGAACTCTCGATCCTCCTGCCTCAGCCTCCTGAGCCGCTGGGACCATAGGCGTGTGGCACGCGCCCAGCTCTGCAGAGGAATTTTTAAAGACTGGCTGCATGGCAGAGCTCTAAAACTTCTTCATCTTTCTTAACCGATGCTTTTCACACTCTAAACAGCAGCTCCCTGTTTTTCAATCCCTGGCAACTGCCCTCTGCTCTCTGCTTCTGCGAGTCTGACCACATGAGCTGCCTCACACAGCAGAGCAGGCAACGTTTCCCCTCTGCCACTGAATTATTTCACTTACCTTAAAGTCCTCACCCCTGTGGTCCCGTATGGCAGGGTTTTCTTTTTTTAAGGGTGAATAATACTCCATCCACATGATGAAACGTTCACTTACCCTCCATCCAGCAGTGAATGTTGAGGTGGCTCCTGCCTCGGGGCTGTCTGAACCCTGCACAGGGGAAACAGGAGCACAGAGATCCCGATTCCAGTTCTGGATGAATTATGGAGGTGAGATCTCTGGACTATGCAGTAGTTCTACTTTTAATTCTTTGAGGAACCCCAGACAGCTTTCCGTAAGTGGCTGTGTCATCTTATGTCCCCACCAACAGGGCCCAGTCTGCCACTTTCTCCCCGTCCCCAGCAGCCTCCCTATGGCTATTGTTGAATGACTGTGACTCCATCAGCCGGGAGGCGGTAGCCCGTGGCAGTTTTGGTTTGCACGTCCTGCTGGTCAATGATCCTGAACAACTGCCGTTGCGCAGTTGTCTGTCTTCTTTGGGGAAATGTCTGTTCAAGTCTTTTGCCTGCTTTTAACTTATTTGTTTTGTTGCTATTGAGTTACAGAAGCTCTTTATATATTGTGGATATTCACCCCTTATCGGATATGCGGTAGGAAGATATCTTCTCCCACTCGTCCGGTGCCTCTCACCTGCTGCCTGTTTTCTTGGCTGGGACGACCGCTTGACTTTTTAACACTTTAGTTTCTTTATGCCTTTGCTCCTTGTCCTCTTGAGGGAGTCTCTGGTGGGCTGAAACAGCTGCCTGACCACACGAGGCCCTCTGCTGCTCCTCCCCCTTCTGTCACTGGTTGTCACTGGTTGGTGGTGGCGTACCCTTGGGACAGGCTTTATAAAGTCAGAACCAGGAGTGTTTCCATGAAAGCATTGACAAGCCTGCACTTGGGGAAGAGATCTGGGTGGCAGGATGCCCGGCAGGATGACCCTTACTGGGGACACCAAGTCCTCTCCCTTGAGGTCAGTCCCCCCTGGAACTGCCACCCACAGGCATTTACCTGCTTTGAGCTGCAGATGCCAAGGACCATCCCTGTGGAGTCAACCTGTAGTTATGGAGTGTCCCCCTGCCCTGGGCTCTCAGGGGTCACGGAAGGAGCAGGTGCTTCCTGCCCATGGCAGGCGTGGTTTCTATGGTACCCTGTGTAATAGAGGCAGCTCCCAAGGTCCCCTCTGGGCCAGGTGGGGGCGGGGTGAGAGAAACCCCAAGTGGCCACATTTTCATTGGCTCCTCCCAGCCCAGGCGCTACTACAGGCATGAGAAGCAAAGCTCTGAGCCCTGAGCCCAGGGAGCTGCCTGCAGGTGAGTGAGAGCCGAGGGAAGGCTGTCCAACAGGGTGGACAGGCTGCACCCACCGTGGGTCAGTGCATCTGAGATCGACGTGCACAGGAATCATCAGGAGGCTCGATAAAATGCACGCCCTGTTCAGCACATTCATGTTGGCGCAGGGCCCGAGACCTGCGTTGCCAAGATGCCCAGGTGAGGTGGATGATGCTGTCTCTGAGCCACGCTTTGAGAAGCCAGGCAAAGCCCCACGACCCAGAACAGGAAGGAGGTACAGTGAGCCTCAGGGATCTGGGGAGGCTGCACACAGCAGGGGCTGCCCTGACCCCAAGGGAGGGACAGGATGCTGGAGGTCCCAGCTGCTGAGGCCAGGATGTCACGAGCCACGGGCTGGCCCAGAGGGCAGAAAGCCAGCACCCAGGCTTGCTGGGGCTGCTCTGACCCGGCAGAGATTTTCACTCTCTAGACCGTTTTGTTTTCCTGGGAGCAGAGACCTGAGCTGCTTTGACCCCAAAGGTGAAAACGGAAGGAAACACGGACAGAGCAGCCTCCCTCCCACCTGATTCACCTGGAGTGTCGAGGGAGACCTCGAGAGTCTGGTGGCAAGGCCATGGAGGGGGAAGAGCTTTCTCAGCAAGCCGACTCCAGGTGGAGGCGGGCTGCGGGCAGCGCGTGTAGCGGTGGGGTTCCAGGATGTGACTAGGAGGTGTCCCATCCTCTCGCCTTGGGCAACTGGTGGGGCCGCAAAGTGCCATCCCAGGGCAAAGTTTGTGCTTTCAGAAATTTCTTTTCAAGGAAGCAATTAGCCGGGCAGACCTGTTGTCCTTTTGCAAGCAGCAAATCACCCAGGAAAATGTAATTACCCGTTCGCTTTGTTATTAGCGCACAGCTAAGAAGATTGAAGCAATCGCCCCTTTCATGCTATTTCAAAGCTCACTCACACGATGCATCCCTGATATTAAACACAATGAGACTTTTTTTTTTTGAATTCAATTAAGCATTTGCCTACTGTGACTCTTTATTCATTGCAAATTGTCTCAGTAAATAATCTTCATCAAAAGTCAGAACCAATCCCCATTAGTTGTTTAGATTAATTAATGGGTCCCCCTGGAGCCACCCAAATGAATTCAATTTGAACGTCAACAACTTGGCGATGGAGTTTCCCAGGTTGGCATTAAGACAATATTAAACCTGCAATAAGTCACATTTAAAATGTTAATTCAGAGAAGCTCTCCATTTAGAGCATTTAATTAAATCCTTAAATAAACGGCATGGGCTCAGTACCAGATGGTTCTGCATTTTCATTACGGCGCAGAGCCTTGAAGTCATTGTGGGAAGTAATATTGGAGGCGCCGTGAAGATAACCAGGATATATAGAGTAATAAAATCTAATCTCGTTTCCAGCGGGGAGATTCAGTGTATGTACACAACCCGGGCTCAAATTGTAAGTTAATTACATTAACCCCGGTGTACTCCGGGATCTGAGAAGCCAGAGACGAAGTGAGTCTTTTTCCTATCATAAGATTCTTTTCAACTTCACTATATTAATTTTTAGCCAAATACTTACTCATAAGGAAAATTGAAGTTAATGTAACCAAAGATAAAGGAACGCAGCCTTAATATTCTGAGGGGATTATGGAGACCCATGAAAACACACTCTGCAAATGTCATCGGCTTGGAATGGATTTATGGAGTCGGGGGAGAAGAAATGAAGATTCCGAGAAGACCCTCGTCTCCGCCCATTTCCCCTCCCAGCCTGGGGTTAATAAAGGGCCTAATCTAGAAAAGTCCATCCCTGGATTCAAACAGTCCCACGGCGGCAGTGAGGTGTGTCGGTGGAGGAGGGACCCGCGGCCCCAGGGGGCGTCCCTTCGTGTTAGATTCTGGCTGACCTAGGTGTCCCGGGCAGCAGCACCCTCTCCGCCTGCCCCCTGCATGGCCCCTGTGTGGTCCTGGCTCAGCCTCAGAGCACCAGCTCCACCAGCAGGGAGACGGCCCGTCCACGTGCCCAGCCTTCCTCTCAGGACATCCGGGAGGACTGTCCATTCCTCCTCTGCCAGCCCCAAGAGCCCGGGTGGCACCCTGAGGAGCAAGAAGTGACTGTGCCCATTGTCCACTCAGCTCCGGGAGGGAACCTGGCCTCTGGCAACAGCCCCACTCTGCTTGCTCTCGGGTCACTTGGCCCTCTGAGGAAATAAGGAAAACCTAAAATCTTGTGATTGTCTCAAAAGTACAGATTTTGCTGCTACCATTCGAGGCCAGGCAGTCGGACGTGAAGTGAAGGCCAACAGCCCCGTCCTGGGAATGGCTGCCCTCCCCGCACTTGCCTCTGCTTCACCTTCTCGGGCCTTGACCCTCTGCCTGATGCCCCGCACCATCCTCCCCGCTCCTCCTGGAACTGCAGACGCCTCTGGGCCTCCAATCTGGTCTTGGGTCTGAAACAAATGACCACAGCTCCAAGGACCCGATCTGCCCTCTGGGCTCTGGAATTCCCACACAGCTTCCTTTTTCCTTCCCGACTTGAGTGTTGACATTTACTGCTGAAGAATGTCCGTCCTGAGGTCCTCGGGGGCGGGCTTCCTCTGAAACTGATGGCTAGTGGGGGTTTGGAGTGCTAAGGGTTAAGAAGGACTCCCAGCCGAATCCAGTCTCTCAGAACATGGAACAATCAACACTGTTGTGTTTACTTTCTCGGGTTTTACAATCTCACTGGAAACATTTTAATGGCTATTCCATACTTTATTTTTATTGTTTTCTTTTTTTTTTTTTTGTCTCTGTTTCATCTTTTTTCTTTGCAAGGGACATGACCTTGTCTTTGCATGTGAGTCTTTGTCTTAATGTCTGTCTGACCCTTTATTCAGAGAGACATCTAGAAGGGGAATCACTAGTTCAAAGGTTATAAGGACCAAATTATTTAAAAATCGAGCTTGGCCAGCTTTATCACCTAAACAGATATCCCTGGTCAAGAGATCACGCAGGAGAGCAAACTTGAATAAGTGATTTCTCCAACTATTCTCATTTTCCATGATTCCTAGTCACAGAAACAAAGAGTTCGGTGCTGGAAAGAAAGTAGTAGATTGGTTCCAGCCGCCTTGTTGGGCCGAGGAAAAGGAAGCTCAGAGAAGATGAATAGCTCAACAAAGTCACAAGGCAGCTCGTGGCCGGCTGGGTCCTGTCTTAGGGTCCTGACCACACATCTGGCCTCCCTCCACTCTTCCTGGGGTGCTGCCCGTCTCTGGGCTTCACACCCACTCACAACCAGACCCTCATCTCCTTGCAGCTTTGGCTTTGGGCATTTCGCCCCCTCTTCTGGAGCTTAGAGGAGTGTCCTGTGACTTCCTTCTCCTTTGGAGTGTGGCTGATGCACCCACCCCAAATTCCCCCTCTGCACATCTATGGTTCCACACAGCAAAGGCAAGACGGAAGAAATGCTGTCCACGCCAGTCTCCACCCTGGGAGCATGCGTCTGTTCCAGTTTTTAAGGTAAAATCAATCAATCAAATGGGTTTTGCTTGCATTTGTTTGGGTCGGTTTTTCAGAGAGCACTGCTCCTCACTGTCCTCCCTGCCACAAAGACACTTGCAGATGGAAATATGCAGACGGTTTGCAACAGCAACCTAACTCTGACCTGAGCTCCAGTAACAAAGACGCCCTCTCCTGCCAGAGACAATTTTCTGAGCATTCTTCTGGGGAGGGGGAAGCAAGAGGACTGGGAAAGGAGGAGCTCAGAAACCCAGAACCTAGGCTGGGAAGGGGGCAGAGTCTGCTTGGTGGGGAAGTTCTCCAGTGGAGCTCAACATGGAGGTAGTTCATCCCACCCAAACCCAGACATCTGAAGAGCAGGGCGGAGGCCAGAGAAGAGCTCATGTAGCAGAGAGAGCTGGGTTCCCCGGCTCTAGGAAGAGGGTCTTTGAGCACACCCTCTGACGCAGGGTCAGGCGTTTCAACCCACAGGCCTTGGGTGAGCAATCAGGTGCAGCAGAGCTAGACCAGGCCCTGGGGTGGGCCTCGGAGCCGTTGGAGCTGACGAGGTTGCACGGCCTTTAGCATCTGCGCCTCGACCCAAAGAACTGGCTATTTCATTTCAGGCCAAAGTGGACCAGGCACAGCTGAGACCTCAGATGAGGACCTGCAAGTGACCCCCAACTGTCTCAGGACAAACCCGAAGCAGATCCTCTGACCCCACCGGGCAGAGGCTCCACCAGGAGCCTGGCAGGGGAGGACCAAGTCCAGCAGAGCCTCGCTCTCTGTTATTGGTAGCTCAAGTGTCCTGCTTTTTCCCCCAAATGAACAGCCTGGCACATCACCCCACCCCCTATGCGGCCACAGCACGGATTTCCGGAAAGAGCCTGATTGGGCAGGTCCACTCTGGCTCTGGCTGCTTAAAGATAGCGCTTGTCCCCTGTCCCCTTGGCTTCTCTGGTGAGACACGACTTTCCACCGACACCCCTGCCCTCTGCAGCCTGCTCCCTTCCCTGTGGTGGAGAAGTGCAGAGGGCCCCGCCTTCCTCGCCTTCCATCAGTGTCTCTGTGTGCGGGACTCTAGGTCACGGTCACCTGTTCCTGCTGCCAGCACGCGTGGGGCCTGGGAATCGTTACCTGCAAATTGGGTGCTCCCTGGGGCTGAGCAGGCAGCCCTGATGGAAGAGAAGTGGGGTGGGGGCAGCCCAGCCCTACACAGCAGCCTGAGTGAGATGCAGCAGTGACCCACCCCAGGGACCACGAGCCCCAAGCTCTGCAGGGACGGAGGGAGGTGTGTGTGATCATCCTCTTCTCACCCTCTAGAGTGGGCCCCGTGGCTCCAAGGTGGCGGCCTGACAAGCCAGTTGTGTCCCCATCATCTGGGATGAGAGTGGGTAAAGGCATGGGCGTTTTGATGGCTTTTTGATTTGTGTTCTTTAAAATATTAAAGAAGTTGTGGATGGAACTTTATTTATTTATTTATTTATATGAAGTGCTGAGAATCGAACCCAGTGCCTCACACATGCCAGGCAAGCGCCCTTCCCCTGAGCCCCAGCCCCTGTTTTGTTTTCTAAATGCGCAAATAGTGAGTCTCGAAACTTTTCTCTCCTCCTCCAAAGAGAACAGTAAATGCGCCCATCCTGTGGCCGGCCCAGCCTGAGCTCCACCGGTAAGTGCGCTTCCTCCAGAGCCCGGCTGCTGCCCCCGAGCTGCCCGGCTGTCCCTCCCTCCTTGGGGAGATGCCAGCATCCAACAGGGGCAGGGCCCGGGCGAGCAGCCATAAAGCACAGTGCTGTAGGGGTTTGTGAGCTGAGCCCGTTTCCGTTCCCCCCGCTGCCCGGGAGAGCAGGGGCTGCGCAGGGGCAGGTGGGCCTGGAGCTGAGGGAGGAGGCTGCCCGCTAAGCTGCACCTGCCAGGGGCAGACTCCCCCATCGCTCTCAGCCACTTCTCCCTCCCAGCCTCGCTTCCCTGGGCCCCACCACGTCCTCGGCTTTGTGGTTCCCTGTGCCAGGTGGATTGCGGGTCTGATGCCAAGGGGCAGCTCTCATTCCCACGTGTGATCCTCAGGGCCGCAGGTGGCCCACCTTGAGGCCTCCCTCCCCCCTCTCCTCCTCTGCGCTCACCCAGAGGAGCCTCTGCCTCCCCCAGGCGGGCTCCCCAAGAGGATCCCCAATCTGAAGCAGCCTCCTCCGTGAGCTGCGTCCATCAACAAGTGTCCACGGAAGCCCTGTGGGGCCCTCCTGGTGACAGGGTAAACATGACATACTGCTGCCCCTGGGCCCCAGCTGGGGAGTCTGTCTACACTCCGTCCAGCTCAAGCCACACCGTCACTCCCAGGGCTCTTACACCGCGGTCGCCCTGGCCCTGGGCGAGGTGCTTGGCCCAGCAGGTAAGGCCTGGGCTGCAGAGGCTGGGGCCACCCCATGACAGGACTGGGCTGAGGCAGATTTTGGGAGCAGGAGAGAGCCACAGAGAACTCTGGACATGGTCAAAGGCACGTGCCACCGGAGATGCACGTGGGGAGCCCAAGAAGCAGCACTGAGGACCAGGATGGGGACGGGAGCCACAGGAATGGCTCACAGCCATCGTCCTCTTGACCCCTGGGCTGGCCTGGTGGTCCCGGGAGGATTCCCCCAGCCTATTTAGAGAGAGCCCCTGCCCTGCACAGAAGAGGACTTGAGGCCCAGGGTGGCAGGTGAGTGGTGCAGGCCCACAGGCCCTGTGTGCTGAGCTGGGGTCTCCGGCCTGGCGTCCCAACCCTCACCCTAGGCTTTCTTCTGCACCTCATTAAAAATCTTATTAGAGTCCCTTACAATTAGAATAAAGTGCTGCTTGGTTTTCATGCTTAGCCTAGATCTATTGTTCCTGGCCACCCCGAGAGCAGGGGCAATTCTCTCTTTCGGGAGAGGACAGGGTGATGGGTGGGCTCTGCACGTGGCCCTGGGATGAGCTAGCCTTTTGAAGCTTCCGTCACAAGCCAGTTTGGTGGGGACAATGTGTGTTGCTACCGCCCAGAGTGGGCTGTGCCTCCCTTTAGGATGGGACCAGCTGGGTCAACCACGCTCTGTCCAGCTGCTCCTGAACTGGCCACCAGGCCTTCTCTTATTACAGCATGGTGGGGCCCATCTCCGAATGAAGGTGGAGGCCATCAGCCTGGCCCCCAGAGGCAGGCCGTGCTGGGACCAGGGCTCCGTCCCCAGGTGGGCAGGTGTGGGTTAGCCCCTGCTGTACCTAGTCTGCTCAGCAAGGGAGACGCATCAGGACACAACGCCCCGATCTTGGCTCTCTAAGCCAGAATTGCGATTCATCAAAATAAAAGAGATTCTGAGTAAACAGAGTCACCAGGAGTCGTTGGGATGTTGGGGAAAGCTGAGATTTTAGGGTGACCCTTTCAGGTGAGGGCTGGAGCTGCCCTGATCTCTTAGCAGCCGTTTCGTGCTTAACGCAGACTCGGAGGGAGAGAAAGGTGATCAGGAGCTTCTGACTTAGACCATCCTGACTTCTGGCCGTGGCTCCACCCGTCCTTGCAGGGGGGATTAGGGGAAATGGCGCTCCCGGCACGCGGCAGGGGCTTGTGTTAACCAGGAGACTTCTGGTCACCAGGGACCCAAGTCCCAGACTCAGGGAAGAGGGAAGCTCTGTTCTGGCAAAGGCAGGGAGCCCGGGACCCCTGGGGGGGGCCACCTTCCCCGAGGCTCACTGGCCTCTTCGCCTTGTCCTGTTGGCTTCCTCATGACCTTGCAGTGTGGCGGGCTTGGGGCAATCCCAGGGCCACAGCACAAGGCCAGCCTTGTGCTCCCAAGGGGCAGGTGGGGTGGAGGACAGGGGAGGCCAGAGCCAGCCACACTCGGCTCCTCCCTGGCCGTGCCCAGGTCTGCTGCATGGCCAAGACTCTCAGGTGAAGAAGTGATTTCTCTCGTTCTTGCAATACACTTTGTCCAGAAGTCACGGTGAACGCTTTATATTCTGTGCTAGTCAAACTGTCAAAAGGTCATTTTCTTTTTTACTGCAGTACAGAACTGGGCACTGTGGGCTGCGAGCAAGTGCTCTGCCACGGAGCTACGCCCCAGCCCCAGCCGACCCTTTCAAGTGCTCCCCTGGCCTCACATTTGTGCTGGGGACTGGGGACCTGAACTTGGTCCTCACCCTGAACAACACAGCTTTCCAAGGAGCCTGGGGTCTGAGCCTGCTCAGGGTCCCAGCCAGAGTATGTGGTCACAAGAGTGCCCGGCATTCCGCAAAACTGTGGTCCTGTGACATCCATCCAGGCTGCCCAGGTTCCTCCTGTGGGTTTGGCATGGTCCTGACTGACTCCACGGACAGGAGGGCACGCGGCCTTTAGAGGTCCTGTCTTTATTTTTCCAGTCATCCAGCAGAGAGCTCCAGGGCCACACCTGAGAATTGCAGGGGCAGGGGGACCATCCCTCTGCCACTTGGGAAGGGACAACAGGCTCCGTGCTACCAGCGGTTTGGCTATTTCTAGGCTAACTGGCCCTGTGGCCAGCAGGTGACTGTGGTTATCTGGGATGGACAGTGGTGCCCAGACCCACGTGCCTCTCCCTGGGCCTGACTCTCGGGGATGCATCTGGTGAGCGTCTAACCAAGATGGAGAGCGCTGTAAGGGGGCAGCTCTGGGATAGCCCAGGCATCCCTTATGGAGAAGATCATCTCTATGGAGTCTGAACGCTTCGCCCTTAAGTAACTCAAGCCGTTTCTCCTAAGCAGCCCGCTGCCCACCAGCTGTGCCAGCAGGACAGGATCAGTACTGAGGGGCATGTGCCATGGCATTTCCAGCCCGTGGGTGAGCTGAGACTCATGTGCACTGGGCAGCAGGTCTCAGGAGTGGAGTAAACAGGCCTCTGAATAGACCTGGCTAGTGGGGTGGGGAGAAGCCACAAAGACACACAGCACAAAGGACCAGGAGATCTGTTTTTTGTCCATGCTAAATGACCTCCCTGTTCAGGGAGGTCGAGGGTTGCTCTGTGGGGGAAGGGTCCCCAGGGAGCACAGAGCACTCCAGGAAGAGGAGATTCTGCCCAGTTGGGCAGGAAGGGCAGTGTGTGCTCAGCTCTGCACCAGGGGGTCCTGCACCGTGGAGCCCGTGGCTCTGACCTGGGGAGAAAGGCCAGCCTCCTCTCCCCATCCCTAACCTCTTGCTCTGTACCCTTGGCCTTGGACAACTCTTCCTGTCCTCCTAAACCAGTGCTGACCTCCCGGCTCCTTTTACTTCATTCATTCATTTGGGAAAGAGCCTGTGGAGCGCCTGCTTGGAGGCCCTGCCGCTGCCCCTCCCTGGCTGATGAGGATCCCACCCTCCCTCCAATGTGTCCCTGCCCCCGCATACCCACATTCAGTCTTTGATGTTGCCACTCACAGCTGTCCTAGATATGTCCTTGGTCTAGTCCAGTCCCCAAGGTACATCCCAAACACAGACCCTCAAGACTGCCACCCTCAGGCCCAGCTGACAGGATGTGGGCGAGGGCAGTATAAACAGGACATCCAGGAGGAGCGACCTTGCCAGTCTCTCCCCCAGAGTCAGAGAAATGGATGCATTGGGTGCGATTTGGGTTCATTTAACAGAGCAGCAAGTGGTGCACAAGGGAAGGAGAAATCAATTTAAATACGGCTAAAGGCAGAGCTTAGCTGCCTTTTTCATGGATTGAACCCGGGGCCTCAAGTATGTCAGGCAATGCTCTGCCACTGAGTTGCACGCCCCGCCCCTAAATTTTTACTCTAAAGAAAAAGAAAAGGAGACGGTGAGGAGTTTCCATCCCCCGTTGACCACTTGTCCTGGGTTCTCGGGTAACAGCCCTTCTGGGCTCAGCTGGTCTCCGGAGCAGCTCGCCCTTACCCAGCTCACCCTGCGGTAGCAGGTGGCTCAGGTGCCCGTGGAGGTTGACGGTTAAAAGCTTGAAAAACAGGGACGATTCCCCAGAGCACGTCATTTGCCTTTGCCAGCAGCGTCCTCTTGAAGAGGCCCTGCAGACTCCAGGTGGACAGGCTTCGGAAGCTTCTAGAGTGAGGCTAAATGGGTCCCCTTGGAGCCAACCGAGTGGGGGCCAAGCGCTGGTTCTGTGGTTTGCCAGATGTGTGACCTTAGTGAAGTTTCTGGGGAGCCTCTGGCCTCTCCTCTGACATCTAAAGGCAGAGAAGGCCTCGTTGCAGGGCTAGTGGGGACATGAGCAAGAGGAAAGAGGACGCAGGCTCAGTGCGGGGCTGGGGGTGCACCAGCCTCGTGTGCCAATCTTATTGTAACTGTCATCACCACAACACGGCCACCAAGAGCCACAGTAAGAGGAGACTGGCAGAGCTGCTGGTGCCACCAGAGGACGCACCAAGGCCCTATCGTCACAGGTGACCCATGAGAGCAATGGGGAGAGGTGTGTATGGAAGCCCCCAGTGCCTGGGCCCGGCCCACTCGGTTGTGGGGTGCTGCTCACTTCTGGAATGACATCCATGGGGAGGGTCTCCTTGACACGCAGACAGCTCTCATTTCTGGTCTCCTTTTCCACCTTTGACTAATGGCCGACCTGACATCTTTCAGCAAGTGACCTTGTAGCAGCTGGTAATTCAAATATCTTTCAGTGTCAGAAATAATAAGCGCCACCATGAGATGAACAAGCAGAGCTTAAGTTGAGTGCAGATTAATGGGGTTTTAATATTCCTAATTTAATCACTCCTTTCTGTCGCACTATAGGCAACATGATGTAGCAGCTAATTATTTTTTTAACCACGATGGGGATCTTTCCTAATCAATTTTCTATTTAACATGAATGAAGGGAGGGCAGTGATGAATGAGAGAATAAATCTTACCAAACAGGCACAAGCAAGCGATCTGTTAAAAATATGTGGGTTGATTTTTTTTTTTCTTCTCCTGGAGCAAATTCTTCAGGGATGGGACAGGGGCACAGTTGTAAGTCCCTCTCTTTCTGAAAAGGGGAAAAAAGTTTTAGAGAATGTGTTGGCGGAAGAGTAACAAGCCCACCTGTCTTTATAATATGAAACAATGTGTCTAGTGGGCGGCTGCGCAGCTGGGGCGGTGTATACCACCAACACCCAGGCCCGGCTCCAGTGTGTGTCGCCCTGGGGTTCTATAGGTGCTACATTGTACACCGGGAGACACAGAGGGGTTTCATAGCTGCCTCCATTTCTTAGGAACATGAAATACATGCCTGTTTATTCAAGTGCTGGTGCTGCCCTTTACCATGGGGGCGGGGGCCTCTGTTTTCTCATCTTTTAACTGGGTGGGATGATGCCCCTGGGAACCTCATGAGGGCTCCATGTGGGAATGCATGCGGTGGGGCTTCACGTGTATGCCCCAAATCTTACTTTAATTTTCATGACACTGGAAGTGTCTGAGGCTGGGTGCCCGGGAGCAGACCCTGATGTGGGGACCTACGCAAAGGGGTCAGGAGGAAAGCAGAGAAGCAGAGTGGGGAGTGGGAGGGCCTCAGGCAAGCTGGGTGAGGACCCTGAGAGCAGTTCTGGTCAGGGCTCAGGAGCCAGGGTGTAGACCTCACCGTCAGTCATGGGGTCAGAGGGACAGAAATTCCCAGGCACTCTGGTCCTCCTGCCGAGTGGTCTGCAACCCGAGGACAGCCTTCTGAGCAGGCCACTCAAGCATCACCCGAGGAGTGTGCACCAAGGTGGGGAGGGGTCCTGAGGGCCTGGGGTGAGCTCCGAGCTGTAACCAGGGAAGGGGCAGACTGCAGGAGCCCACCTAGCCATTTCTCATAAGGAGCAGAGTTGGACACCTGTGCTGGGTCACCATCCCTGCAACCACGTGTCCCCTCCTGCTGTAGTGACTGCACTGTTCTCAGCCAGAGGCCCCCCCCCACCACACACACTGCCAAGATCCCTGCTCTCCTGGGCTGACATTCCGGAGGGAGATGGGCGAAGCAACAAACATACAATGACACTGTGTCTTTTTTCTGCAAATAAAGCAGAAAGGGAGCAGAGGGGGCCTGGGCTGGGGCAGGAGCGCAGGCTCAGGGAGCACCCAGGGGAGCCTGGCCGGGGAGGTTCCTGCACAGAAAGAGACAGGAGGGTGCCCCCACAGGAGGTGGGATGTTTTGCAGAAGGGCCTTCCTGGCAGTGGCAACAGCGAGTTGAAGGCTCGGAGGTTGGGCTTGCCTGGAAGCGGGGAGCTAGTGTGGCTGCAGCGAGGTGGGGGTGGGGCTGGGGGCAGTGGGAGAGGGTGCAGCCTGGCGAGAGGGCAGCTCTGGCGAGGCCTGGGCCTTGTGAGCACTGCAGCTTCCTCTCTGGTGGGTGGGGCGCCCCTGGAGATGAGAGCTGGGGGTGACAGCCAGTCTGCATGTTAAAATGCCAACTTCAATGTTGAAGCCCAGTCGGGAGGGGGAGGGATCCTGGGTTGGGGCAAGGGCACTTGCAAGGGCTTCTGAAAAAGCCCCCGTGAAAGATGATGGTGACCACAGTGGAGATGAGGAGGGGAAGGGCTTGGACCTGGGAGTGTCCCTGTGCCCGAGTGGCCAGCCTCTGCCCCAGATGGCTGTGGAGAGTGGGACACAGTGGAGACAAAGTCCAGCTCTTTTGCAGAGAGTTTGGAGGCTGCCTTGCCGATACCCAAGAGGGGCTTGTTTTCTTCCACAGGAGGGGAAGAGTGGAGGAGAGATGAGGCAGGAGGAGAGGCGGGATTAGCAATGAGCAGCAGGGGCTGCCCTCATTGTGGGGCAGGCACAGCTCAGGCCACCCCAGCAGGTAGCAAGGACAGACGTTTGCGAGACACTTAATACATACATCTATATATAAAGCTGTACCCCCTGCATTGAGCTGCCCAACTCTGTATTATTCCAACTTCTCTTCTCCCCATCTTCCCAAGGGGAAGTGAGGTCAGCCCTGCCCCAACCTCCGCCTTCCTCAACCAGAGTCAGTGGGACCAGGGAGGGGACAGCTCCAAGTTCTGGTTTCCTTCTGCTCTCCCACGGGGCCCTAGAGCTGTAAATCAGCATGGCCATGTCTTTAATTTCCTTTGTCTGCGGAGGTCATTCAGAGGCTTCAGAGTGGTTCTGTTAAGCCTTGGCGTCCCTAGTGAATACTTGAGGCCAGGTTTTCCCTCTGCAGGAGGGAAACAGAACATTTGCCTTGAAACCTCTTCTTTTGCCTCATGGAAAACCAGGAGAAAACGTTCTGCAGAGAAACAGAACAGATGCCCAGTAGGTGTTCTGGTGTCCTCCAAAGACAGTCCACGTGGACGCGCCCTGCCACCCTCCCTCTGCCGAGAAGAGGGCTCCAGACTTGGTGGGGGGCAGTTCCCCAGTCCTGCTGTTTCTTTCCACGTGCCCCGGGGGGTCACACAACTCAGAAGGATTTGTCCTTGAGCACTTTTCTCCCTTGGTTTTTAAACAATTTCAGTTTCGAGGAAATTGAATCCATGTGTGTTTGGATTAATTGCTTAACTCCTTAAAAGTTTTGTAAGAGCAATTTGAAGTCCCAAAAGCTTTTGAAGTTGCTTTCCACCCTTTTCATGTGGCTCATTGGAGGGAACTGAGAGAGCCCTCCAGACCAGCTTTGTGCCCACAGCTGGATTGCACTAATGAGTAATTAGCAGTCCCCACTGATGATCAGCACCCCCCCCAACCCCCTGCAAATAAGGGGAGCTTGCAAACCTCACTGTCCAGCGAGCCTCCTGGGTCCTGCTGGATTTCTGGGATTTGCGGAATGTGGACACCTGTGGTCTGGTGTTTAATTTGAGACTTCCTCTTCCCCTCCTTCCAGAAATTGGCTGCTGCTTTGCTGTTGTGGTCAGCAGTTGAGGAAACTCGGGGACCCCAGGGGTGAACTTCTTGTGCTGCTGAGAAGGCCACACCCTCTCCTCTGTGCATGGCTCTGATGATCCGCCATCTTGCCTGATGGCGGGCTTTCATCCTGGATGGTGGAGGCAGGACATCTTCCTGAGCAGCCGCATCCCTCTGAAGGCTGGGGTTGAGTACCCAGCCCGGAAGCCCTCCTCTCTCCAACCTTAGGCTTAAGTGGAGATAACCCCCAGCTCTGGGGTTGCTGAGAGCCAGCTTCCTGTGCTCCGAGACCTCAGGAGAGCATTGCCCACCGTGGTGCCTTTACCGGGCTGAGCCCTTCCTCGTGGGGCTTCCTGTGCCCTCCTCCAGCCTGACCTTCTCACCCACCTGCAGCCCCAATGGCCTCTGACCCCTTCTCCATGACTTCCTGTGAGCCATGCCCTTCCCCAGCTCCCATGTCAACCTGGCGATGAGCAGGAAGTGATTCCGGGCACTGCAGTTCAGCCGGCAGGAGGACCATGTGTCCCGCCTGCTCCCCTCCCTGCAGCCCTCTGTGGAAAACTAGGGTGGCAAGCAGCACTGCTCACTGAACTCCCCTGGGTGGATAAACACTGCTCAGGGTGCGGATGAGCGCAGGAAGGGCGGAGGTGATGCGGTGTTCCTGGGGTTCTGCCTCTGGATCCAACGCTCCAACCCAAATGCTTTTGTGGCTCTTTCCCCTCAGGACTCAGCCCAGTCAGGAGGCTCCGAGGTCCCCCAGATCCATCCCCCTCAGCAGCCTGCCCAGGACTTCACCTCCAGCATCGTAGAGAGGGTTTCCTCAGGGGCCCAAGCACACGACTCCACGGACCAGCAGGCATGGGACGAGCAAGCTCCTCCCCTGCTCTGTGCCCCTCTAGAGTAATGGCAGAACCCGAATGTGTGACCATCTGCACTGCCATTCTGACACCGAGTACCTGGAATGAGGGTGGACATCCAAGGGGAAGGGCACCCTCCCCCACAAGACTGCCCTCACTTTGCATGCTGGCCACAAGCCCAGGGGTCCCCAGGTCACCCAGGCTCCTGACCAGCTGCCTACAAATGTAGGAGTTTCCACAACCTCCTCATGTTCAGTAATTCACCCGAACAACTCTCAGAACCCAGGGAAGGGCTGTACTCATGACAGAGATTTCATTATCAAGGATTCAAATCAGAACCAGCCACAGGAAGAGATGCACAAGGAGCCTCCCCGTTCCCGGGACATGCCAACCCCCTGGCATGCTGCTGTGTGCCAACCCGAGGCACTCACCCAAGCTTCCAACGTCCAGTTTTATTGGGTCTTTGTGTGGGCCTGATCGACAGGACTCCATCTCCAGCCGCTGGCCTGGAGGCTGAGGGAGTGCCCCAGCCTGCTTGTCTTTCTGGCAAGTTCTGCCCTCACTGTGAGTCACCTGTTAGCAAAAACCATCAGAGCACACCAGGAATGGCCATGCCAAGTCTGAGAGGAGACCTGAGGAGCAAAGGCCAGCCCAGTCCTCATGGGAGAGCAAGGGTGGGCACACAGGCCACACGCTCTCGCGGCTCTGTCTTCCAAGAGGTCTCCCTGACCCAGCAGGCTGAAGCCAGGTTCCCTGCAGAGATGACGGGGGAGACTTGGACAAGGGCTCTGTCCCGAAGGGACCCAGAGCTCAGGTTCACACGCCCTAATATCATCTTCAAAACTTTTTCCTTAAAAATTATATGGTTCCCTTGAAGCCTCCCTGTCAAAACCGTGTTGAATTGTCTCAGGATTAAAAGAGCTGGAGGAGACATGGGAACCTCATTCTTTGCCAGTGGATTAATGAGTCTCGTTTCCGGCTGGACGCCTCGGCATGGTGGGATTTTCAGGGCAGCTCAGCATCCTCTGTACACCGGGCAACGGTACCAAGCTGGGGTGCAGCAGGAAGCAGGCGTGAGGCCCTGGCACAGAGACTTCCAGCCTCGTTTTGTGGAAGGGTGAGGCTGGGGGCACAGACACGGAACCAGGACTGTAGTTTGGTGTGGGAAGAGGTATCAAGGAAGAAAATCACCATGGCATAGCTCTGGTTCAGGACGCATGAAATGGAGTTAGGAGGCCATTGTAAGTCTTAGAACCGGGCCACCTCTACCTGATGCACATTGACCTTCCACTCGGGCCAAATGGCAGTTCACTAGCTTTTGGTCACTGCTTGTAAAACCTCCTGCTTCCCCTAAACAACCTGAGACTGAGACACGACAACACCCACCTTTCTTACACGACAGCTTGACTCTTGCTGCTCCCGACTGCACTTCCTGAGAAGCACTGGTGTGGCCACCCTTGCAGTCTGGGAATCCCTTGGAGCACATTGTCAGCCCGGCTTGACTCTGGTGGATTTCATTCTTGGTCCACAGAAGTGGTGGAGAGCCCTGGGAATACAAGGCAGGGACTCTGGCTCACACTGATTGGGGTCGGGAGCATCTCCGCGGGTCCTAAGGGAGCAGTGGAGGGAACAGGATGAGCATGAGCTAGGGGGAACAGCAGGAACATCTGAAAATCTGCCCCGGTGTCAGACCCTGGTGTCTCCCTTTTGTAATGCCTTCCAGTGTTCCTGACTGCCACCCTGCCCTATAGCTTGTCACCTGCACCTTTGAGCAAGCTGTTGAAACCCAACTGGACACCCCTTTCTCTTCTGAAACTCTTCCACAGCTCCACCTCATCTTTCATTTTATTTTAAAATTTTGTTTATTTTTGGCACTGGGGACTGGACCCAGGAGTGCTTACCCACTGAGCCACATCCCGGCACTTTTTATTTTTCATTTTGAGACAGGGACTTGCTAAGTTGCTGAGGCTGGCTTTGAACTCGCGACCCTCCTGCCTCCACCTCCCGAGTTGCTGGGACTACAGGCGTGCACCACCGCACCCGCCTATCTTTCTGTTCTTTAATTAAAATGAAATTCACATAACATCAGTCATTTTAGAGGGAACGGTTCCCAGTTTGTGCGACCAATCTGACACCGGGGCAGATTTTCAGGGAGGAGGGTGTGATATTTGGGGCGTATCTAGGAGGCCGGTTTAGGAATACAAATGTTTTCTCGGTTGACTGTACTAGGAACAGCTTTGCCAAGTGGCACGTTGATGAAGAGCTGTCCTAACGAAGGCTTTGCCTGATAGGCCCCACCTTCATGCTCTGTCTTGCTTTGGACCCCAAGGACCACGCCACAGCTGTAAGGGGCTCCCTGCCATTCTGCTCAGGCCCACCCATCAGTGGATGCAGGATTGTGGATCTTGCCACTCATGTGTGCAAGCCAAGAGCTCACTTGGGCTTAAACAGCAAGGACCTGAAACAGTTCTGGGAGAGGTAACTCTAAAAGCGCCATCCACACAGCTTCCAAGACTCTTAGCTTGGCCTTCAGAACCAGAGTTGGACTCCCACGTGTGCCATCAGGCAGATGTGGTGTGACACAGATCCCCGTCTTAACCCACTTTGAACCGGCATCTGTTTGCAGCGTCTGGAATCTTCCTAGAGCTCCGCTTACCCTTGTGACGTTTCGGAAGAGGCCTTCCTACCTGTTCCCTGTGCCAGGAGTTTGGAAATGGCAGTCAGCCCACGGCAACAAAGTTCTGGCCTCATCTTTGCAAAATCATTTTTTTAAAGGGGGTCCAGTATTTAATTATGCACAGAGGGATTATCCATGCATATATCTGGGCCTCATCACAGCATATTCCAGAGTAATTGCTCCTTCCCGGGGGTGGAGGTGACCCCAGGAGACCCTAACTAATTTGAATATCAAGTCTGATAAGAATGTAATTAGGTAGGGACTGCAGGAAATCTGCCCATGCATTTCTAAAGTCAAATAAGCTTCGCCCAGTTCTGCTGGGCATCCGGTGCCTCCTGGCCCTCCCTGAGGTGCCTGAGGTACAGGAGCTTGTGAGAGTCACAGCTGCTTAGGTGGAGACTTGCAGGTCATCTGTGGGGTGGACACTGCCCTCACAGACAGGCCCTGCTCCAGAGACGGTCACCTGCCCAGGCCAGGCCATTCAGCTAGTTGGAGCCTCTTGGTTATAGGGACTTTTTCCAGCAGACTCATTGGACTCCGGTGAGTCATTGGGGACCTCTCTGAAAGGGAGGAAAGGTGTGCTGTCTTCTCCTGGGCTCACTGGGCCGTGGGCCGGAGGCCTCTGTCCCTGCATCCACCTGGGTGGGGACTACCTGGAAAGGAACCTAGCACAGGGGAGAGCAGAGTCAGGGGACGGAGCAGTTCTCGAGGACAGTCTGCACACAGGGGACCAACCATGTGGAACCTTCTGGACCTTTTAGTTATATGAACGCCCCCGCCCCCACCGTCTTTGACTTCAGCCCACCAAGCTGGCCTTCAGTCCTGCCCATCAGAGCTCTCGGGCATCCACCCCAGGTGGCCGCCGCATTCCACCAAGTCCACCATGGGCCCAGAGTGGCCTGCGGGGAGTCAGCCCCATGTGGACCCTCTCTGCCTGTGCCCCCATGGAGGGGCCTCATTCTCTCCAGGGAACAGCTTCAAACACGGTGACCTGTCAGTGGGGCACCTTTGTCAGCTGAGCTTTGAAAAGGTCTCCTCCCTCCCCGGTGTGGGACCCCATGTTCCTCCCCACTTCCTGTGATCTGGGGATGGCAAGCAGCTTCTGTCCCCCCGGTCCTCCTTTGCAAATGGGCTCTCCGCGTCCCCCACACTGTCCCCATACTGTGCCTGTGGCCTGGGAGAACAGCCACAGGTGCGTTCCTGGGGAGGCTGTGCTCCCGAGGAGGGGGACGCACAGCACAGCACTGCTCGCCAAACACCCCAGCCCCCACCCCAGCCCCCCGCCCCAGGCCCAGCAATGCCTCCTCAGGCTCCGTGCCAGCCGGAATCCCTCCCAGCCAAGACTGTCCTCAGGACCTCAGCCACTGCCCGGCTCAGGAGCCCCTTCCTGCTTCTCCCCCAGTTCAAGTCCCAGCGGTGCTTCCTAGGGCCATGCGTCCCCAGCCCCCGGGGTCTCCAGCCTCCGCTCGGGCAGGACAGGAGAGCAGCGTGCATCCACAACGGCCCATCTTTCCCTTCATCCGCCAGCGAGGGTGGGGCCGGCTGGGTCTGTCTTCCTGCTGACAGGATTCACATCACCCTCCCTGGGAGGCAGGGCCAGATGCAGTCATTGTGGCTCTCCACAGCCATTTGTTTGTCTCCCTGCAGCTCTGGAAATGAGTCCCCTGCCTAGGCTGAGGTCCCCTGCCAGCTCCCCTCCAGGCACAGCTTGCGTCAGTGTCTCTCTCCTCCGCTCCAGACCCCTTGGCATCCGCCTGGGCTGTGCTGCCCTCGATGGCGCTCCCCAAGGGCACTCTTGTCCGGGGCTGGATTCCAGGTGTGGTCTGACCAGTGGCTTTTCCTCCGAGCCGAGCCTCAGCTTTCCGAAGGCAGCCCTGCTCTTCCCCTGGAGATTGCCCCTCCGCCCCTCGCTGGCAGCTTCCCACACGGCAGTCCTCGGTGAGGTCGGGCTGCCCTCGCTTGCAAAAACGCACCAGGAGATGCCGGGGAAATCCAGCAGCATCTGTCCCTGTGTTTGGCACATGGTGGCACCGTGTTTCACTAACTCTGAATCTTGACTCTATCATCGCTCTGCCCTCCCAGGTGTGTGCTGTATGCAAATCTGACAAGCTCACCTGCTTCTATCTAAGGTTCTAAGGTTCACTAGAAGTGCCCGCCGTCGCCCAAACGAGGGCAGAGCCCTGTGGCCCTCCACTGCGGCTCTCCTTCCAGGGTGACCATCTAGTCCCTGGGTGAACACTAGTGTATAACTATGAACGCCAGCCAGTATGCCGCCTTGGGCATTCTTAGATTCAGCAATCTGGTGATCTGTTCAATGTGGAAGGCAGGTCTGTTGTGTCTTATTTCTAGAAGTTTCTAGTTTCGTGCTGACTCTGTGTTCGTGAACCAACTCTGTAATCATCTTTCTTTTTCTAAAGATTCACATGGCAGTGACCTGTTGTTTTTTTTTTTTTTCCTAGAATTTTCTTTTGTCTCCATTTTGGTTGGAGAATACAATCCATATGATTTTGCCTCTTTTACATTTGTTGGGGTTTGTTTTATAACCCAGGTCAATCTTGGCAAATGTTCCTTAGACACCCCAAAATGTGCCTTCTGTCACCACGGGGTGGAGTGTTCTGTCAACGTGGAGCTATTGTTGGATGGTGCTGTTGTCTTCTGTGCTCAATGAGGTCAACAAAGGCTACCAATTGATAAGCTGGGGGACATTTTCCCTTCCCCATTGTACCTGAACTCATTTGGGTTTTTGGAGCAGTGTCTTCACACGTCCCCAGCCTCAAGGGCTGGTCCCTGCAGGACGTTTTCCACTGGGCAACCAGACTGAGCCTTTAGGTTAGCTAAACCTCACAGTCCAATAGGAAGGCACTTGGTGATGTGGTCTGTCACCTCTCCAGCCTCCTGAGACGTGTTCTGCCATTCTTTCTTGTGTTCCATGAGTCAGACAATCTTGTCTCAAACTGTCTTCCCTTCTTTGCTCTGGGCTTTTGCCCCTGCTCGTCCCTATGCAGGGGACAACACTCAGGCCCCCTGCCCTCCCGGCCCTTCACTTCCTTCTCACTCACGCCCTCTCCCCCCAGAAGCCTGCCTTGAGCCTCCCCAGTCTGAGTGGCCACACACTGGCCTTGCTGGGTGCTCGTCACACTGTCCCCTCTGCTTTAATGAGGCAGGGCTCCCCAAGGTTGGAGAATGAGGCTTGTTGTGAGGTTCCCACGAGGAACCCTTCGGCACCCTGGGAGGTGGGCTGGCCATTGGTAATGCTGAAGAAACAGGCCCCAAACTAGAAGCTGAACTTGCTTCCCCTTCTCCCCACCGCACCAGGGACACGGGTGGGCTACGACACTGGGTTGCCCCGCACCTCCCTTGAGGACAGCTCTCACTTCAACTTGTCCCCGAGAGAAGCAGAACTTCGGGTTCGCTTGAGCACTGATGTCGTGTACTGCTTGGACGTCTTGAACTGGCCCAAGAGCTGTTTTAGAATTACTTGGGTACACTGGACTTTTAAAAATCACACTTTACTTTTACGTGGACATACAAGGGACAGTTGAAGCAAGGCAGAGAGGAAGTCTGCCTGGCCCTTCCTCACTTCCACAGTGATGATGTCCATCCTTTCCACAGTGGATCCTCTGGGTCACCACGAGCCTTGGCACTTCTTAGAGGAATCCTCGGTGACCACGCCAGGCTTTTCCTGCAAGGCACTGGAACCTGGATGGCGGTGAGCATGGGCACTGTTGATGCTTACAGGTGGTCAGGTGACCAGATGTCCCATTCTCCCAGCTGACCAGAAGGACAGTGACTCAAGACTGGGCACCACTGAAAGGCAGGAAAGGGGGAATCTTACAGATTGTGAAACATGCTCCTAGTGACCCTTCCTGTTCAGGGGTTTCCAATCATTCTCATGCACGCTTGCTGTCCGCGGGAGTGCGAGCCCTTCCCTAGGTCGTCCACTGTGCCCCACTTGGGGGTCAGGGCCCATTACACTGCTCTTGACTAAGGCTGGGAAACAGGCTTTAATGTCTAGGAAGGCAAGGATCCCATCCTCATTCATTTTCAGGGGTTATGACCTATTTAATTTTTCTGTACAAATTTTAGAATGTTTATCATACTCCCGCACAAAAATCCAAGTAGGATTTCAGGTAGAATTGCATTAAACTTATAAGTGTATTTGTGTTAATTGATATGATATTTTAGCTAAATATAAATATTATATTTATGTGCTAGCTAAATAGCATGATTCTATTAATCACATAATATGTGAGTTTTATGTTATAAATTAATATAAATGGATTATATCGCATAACACATACATTTATATTGTATTATTTTTATATATTAATTAATATAGATTAATAGGATTTACTTAATTATATTAATTTGGTAAAACTGACATCTTTATTGTACGTTATCCTGTGCAAGAGATGGAATCTCTCCCTTGGTTCAGACCTTCTTGTACTGTTTTAAAAGTCCTGTTTAGTGAGCTCTAGTTTCCACCGTGATTTCTAGGTGCCCATTTCTCTGAGTCTGATGGCTGAGTGTGGCTGTGCACCTATCACCACGACCGAACTCTGGCGAGCGTCTGCGCTCTCTCTTCACCGGGGAGAGCCAGTACCCAAGCTTGGAAGGTGGCGTTCCAGTCTCAGCCCCTTAGAGGAGAGCTGGGGAGCCAGCGAGCCCTCAGGAGAGGCTGGGGGTGAACGTCCTGGGCTATTAGCCTTCAAAAAGTCTGACGCAGCCCATCACAAAATGTACTATTCCTTTACAGGACACCAAGAAAGAAAAAGATACGGATAGTTGAAAATGACGACGTGCTGTTTGCAGTGAGACTTGTTCATCTCAGGGCTGCTGAAATGTGAGGACTTGCCAACCTGAGCTTCCACGTGTGCGGTATCTTCCTACATGTTTGGGATTATCTTCTGCCTGGAGGTGCCAGGCCAGGTCGGGAGGCAACAGGGTTGGGGAGAATATTCTGGGGACGGCACAGCCCATGCAAGGCCCCACAGGGACCAGAAGGACACATATTAAATCACTGGTGGGTACTGCAAAACGGGCCCCCATGGGGCAGTGCCCCTTATACCCAGTGGAGACGTGGAGGTGGCGATGCCTCACGGGGGCTGCGTCTGCTTCCTGGTGCTGACAGACCGACTCTGCATGCACAACAGAAATGTGCTCTGGACACCAGAGTCTGGAGTCGCCAGGTGTGCAGGGCCACACACTTCCAGAGCTCTTGGGGGACAGTCGTGCCTGTGTTTTCTAGGCTCTGGGATCCTAGGCACTTGTCCTGTGGCCACCTGGCTCCAGTCTCTGCTGCTGTCTTCCCCTGGCTTTTTCTGGGTCTGAGCCTCTGGCTTCTTTTACACGGATCCTTGTCGTGAGATCTGGGGTCCACCTGGATAATCCAGGACGATCTCCTCCTGAGATCCTTAATTGAATTACACTTCAAAGACCCTCTTTCCAAATTAAGTTCCAGGTGGATGCGTCTTTTGGGGGCTCCATTCAACCCATTGCAGGGGGCGACTTGTCCTGTGAGCTGGCCCAGGCCTCAGCTCACCAGCATCCAGTCAGGGGCTGCCTGCAGGGACCCAGGAGCTGAGTGAACATATGAGGGACCGTCCATCCATGAAGGGCCCACATCCCACCAGCACAAGAGGGAGAGGCGAGGCCTGGGGTGGACGGAGGGGAGAGCTGCGGGCAGGAGGGAGGGGCAGAGGACAGAGGACACAGAGGGGTGATCCTCCCTCCTTGGGCACAAAGGGGAGACTGCAGACCTTCAGAAGCCAGCCAGGAGGACTGCCAGCTGGGCCCAGAGAGGCAAGATTCGGAATCAAGATGTTTCAAAATAAGCCTTCAGTCCTGGGTGGATGCCAAGGACTTGATCTTCTCACCATCGGTGACTGCTGGGACCCCATGAACCCCTCTCTCCCTGGGGGTCCTGCTCATCTCCCTCCCACTAACAGCTAGATGCTAGCTTGTCATTCTTCATCCTCAAACAGTTATCACGTCTCAGTCCTTCAGTTGGTACAGATGAAATGCAGTCCCTGCTGCAACACTCCTTGTCCTGGGGAAGAGGAACGAGCGTAAACAATAAGCAAAATGCAGCTTGGACCCCGTGTGGTGGCCATGCCAGCAATCGCAGCTGTTCAGTAGGCCGAGGCAGGAGGATGGCAAGTTGGAAGCCAGCTTGGGCAACTCAGCAAGACCCTGACTCAAAATGAAAAAATTTTAAAAAGGGATGCGGGTGTAGCTAAGTAGAGAACCCCTGAGTTCAATTTTCAGTACCCCCCAAAATGCAACTTGTGGTTGAGGCACATTACCACCAACTGGGTGCTTGAAACAACAGAAATTCATTCTCTCAAAGTTCTGCAGACTTGAAGTCTGCAGTCAAGATGGCAGAGCACGCCTCCTACAAGGCTCGAGGGGAGATGAGATCGTACGCATTGGATTTAGGGCCCCCTCGAATCCAGCACGACCCCATCTTAGCCACTTAACATCTGCAAAAAACCTATTTCCAAACAAGGTCACCTTCTGTGCTTTCAGGTGAGCATGGATTTGGGGCGGGGGGACACTGTTCCACATAGTTGAATTCCTAACCAGAACTGGAGGAGCTTCTCAGAATTGAGGTCTAAACTGAGACCTGCAGGTGGGAAGAGAGTGTTCTCTGCACAGACTCTGCAGAGACTTAGAAGTTAGAGAACATAAAGATATTTTTATCTGGCTAGAACATTCTAGAAATTAGGGGAGGGATTGTATAGCAGGCAGAGTGCAGTCGGGGACCAGATCAGGAAAGGGCTTCTGAGCCATGTTCTAGAAAATGACGTTTCCCCTGAGCCACAGAAGGAACCTAAACCAGAGTTTAAGTGGATTGGCCTCCTGTCTCCCCGGGGCCTGGGCACCCCTGGGGCTTGGACAGACAAGCAGAGTCTGTTCTGCCTGAGGATGCTGAATCCTCCCCCTCCTCTCACGCTCCCTGTCCTCCATCTCCCCCAGCCTCTGGGTCCCCAGCTGCCACAAGAGCCAATAATCCATACTCCTTATCAGAGGGCCAGCAAGAATCGAGGCTAGAGCCCAGCACCTAGGAGGGCTGTGACACCCACCCTGCCACACGGAGAGTGCCAGTCCCATCTGTACTCAGGTGAGGAAGGGAAGCCGTGAGTGGAGCCACAGGTGAGGATGCCCACTGTGCTCTGCCCATTTCTCTGAGTCAGTAGTGCGTGGAGGAGCCACTTGGGAAATGTCAGGGCTGGGACTTTCTTCCCCCATGGGCTGGGGCAGCACATCCCCACCTCTGTGCCCCCTTCTGGCTTCCGGAGGGACAGGGCTGTGTCCAGAGCTTGGCATGGGAACCCCTTTTCCTGTGGGTGGCTCAAGCTCCCTCAGACCTGATTTTCCTCCTGCTGAGGGTGGGTCTCCGTCTTGAGAGGCTCACATCCTGAGGACCAGAGTCCCCAGAGCCAGCCTGGCAGGGCAGCCCCTCCTCTGCGGTCCCCAGTGACCACCGTCAGCCACTCAGCCCCTCAGCCTGCAGTGACAGACCCCAGAGCCCTGGCTGCTGCCTTGCTGATCAGCTGAGTGGTTGCCATGGCGACAAGCCTCCCATCCTGTGCCAACTCTGCCTGTGCCCGGCTCCAGGCAGCCTTGGGTGGGAAAGAAGCCTGGGGTCCCAAACGGAGGGAAGACACAGCAGAAGCAGAGCTGGGCATAAGGTGGGGAGACTGCAGCGTCTCTTGCAGTCAGGTCTTGACGCTGCAATGAGAACGTCACTGGGTGGGGAGCGGCAGTGGTTGGTCCAGATCCTAGACCATTGGATGCTCAAGAGACTTCCATGTGGAAGAGATGGGGGTGGAGGCCGTGAATCCATCTTTGAGTGTGTAAAGGCCTGCCACGGTTGCATGTGCCTTCCCAAATACACACAGGCATCTGACTGCCACTGGGACTGCATTAGAAGGGGCTTAGGTCACGGGAAGGGTTGGGCCGTGGGAGTCTGTGAGGTCCTCAACAGGGGGATCCTGGCACGAGGGCACTCGCTCCCTCCCCGCTGTGTCCTGGGTTTGCTTTTCCTTCTGCCATGGTGTGGCACAGCAGAACGGTCCCTGCCGCCAGCCTCCCGACTGCGAGCCAAGCTTCTGTGGTTCCTGAGTAGCCAGTCTGTGGTGGCAGCAGAACTGGGCTAAGACCCTGCCTGTCTCTGGGGGCTCCTTTAGGCCTGAATGACCCCACAGGGCCCCTCAGGACGAGCTGGGGGTCCTCGGGTGGCAGGCAGGGATGCGTCCCCCTCTGCACACACTTGATGTGCTAGCTGGGGGGGCGGAAAGCATGGTCTGGGGGGTCTCCTGTGGGAACCTGGTCTGCATTGTGGAGAGATGCGGTCTGCGTGACCCCGGGCTTCGGACTGGAGAAGAACCGAGTAGCTCTACCAACTGGGGTTCATAAAGTGATGGGGGGCCTGGCAGGCAATCGGGGCTCTCTTCCGGGCTCCCCTGCTCTTTCCAGACATAACTCAGTCTACACAGGAGCCATGCCTGCCCTGGAAGGCTGAGGTCCCAGGAGGTCCCACCCAGCCCTCTCTCGCAGGCAGAGTGGGGCTGACCCCTCCTTTATCAGCTGCCCCATCAGTGTGACCTGAGGCTAGGCCAGGTCCTCAGGTGACCCAGGCTACAGACACCAGCAGAGGCTGGATGCAGCAACTGGGAAGAGGCTAATGGGGCACGTGTCCTAACCCCCAGGATGCTGTCCAGGACGCCCCCTCTTGTCCCTAGTTCTCTTAGATGCCACCATTCCCAATTCACTGACAAACCTCGGTCTTGTGGTCCTTGGGCCAGACTGCAGCCCCTTGTCATCTGTCAGCACAAAGCCAGGAGCTGTCCTGAAGGTGCCCATGCTCTGACTTCTGACCCTGATGAGCGTCAGAAGTCAAAAACCACTAGTGCCCCATAAACCCATCATAGTGGAACATGTCCTCAGTCAAATCGTGGTGAGTCAGTGACCGTCTGTCTTGTAGGTGTGGTGGACACTTGCATGAAGCCATCTTTAAATAAGAGACATGTCCCTTGGAAATGTGGGCGGGCCTCATGCAAGCAGTTGAAAACTTTAAGACCCCAAATTGGGGTTTTCCTGAGAAGACATTCTGCCTCCAGACAGCAGCGCCTCACCTGTCTGAAGTCCCCGACAACTGGCTGCCCTGAGATCACAGACTTGCCAGGCCCCAGTGGTGTGAGCCCCCTCCTAACAACTCCCAACGACTGGAGAACCCTGACGCCAATTCCCGGAACCTTGTCTACGCAGCATGTAGCACCCCGTCTATTTCTTTTCCTCCAAACCAGCTTCTTCTCTCCTTTTTACCTCACCAACGACATGGGTTTTCCACAGCACACAAAAGCCGTAATGGAGTCCCCAAGTCAGAGTCCCGGTCCTTTCCTCCTGCCCCTGTGCACCGGACTGTCTCCTCCTGCCAATCAGCTCCCTGGGAGGTGGGGGAGGAGCCAAGGTTCTGCAGAGGCCCAGGTGGAGCTGGTGGGGAGGAGGAAGGCTGAGCCTGCAGGGGTACAACTCTTCCTTCCACCTAAGATTTTATTTGAAGAGTTGCTTGTGCAAAGAGGAGTTGAAAGTCACCATCTGGCCAGCCCTGTCAGCTGGCCACTGGAGCTGAGGGGTCAAAGCAGCTCCGGAGAGCCCCAGCAGCTGGCACCTGCGGAGAGGGGCAGCACTTGGTCTTCTGACTCTGAAGTCCGTGCTCCCCTAAGACGACGGCGGCTCTCCTCTGCTGCAAGTGAGCGTGGTGCAGGCCACAGGTACTCAGCGGAACGAGGGGCGGAACGGTGAAGCCCGTGTGTGTGTGTGTGTGTGTGTGTGTGTGTGTGTGTGTGTCTGAGGAGTGGGGTCACATCCTCTGGGGGAGACCAAAGGGCCTTACAGAGGAAGTCACGCTGGAGATGGACCTGGACGGAGGCTGAGACCTGAGGAGCAAAACCCAACGTGGGTACAGGACGGACCAAGGATCTTTCTTCCCTGATTTTGAGGTGCAGGGAACCAAGCCTGAGCCCTCGCACAGGGAGGCAAGCATCGTGCCACTGGCCCTGGTTTTCTGTGTAAAGGGAAGACTCATCTTAAGCAGACTAACGATGGACAGCCCATGTCCTCTGGGTTTGGATTTCCCCATGTGGAGTTTTAGAACTTAGAGCCCATGGCCCTTATCCGTGTGTCACTGGGCGGTCCTGTCCCCACAGGCCTGAGCTCAAGCCATGGAGAGAGTCTCCCTCTGCTGAACCCCTGAGTTGGGTATCCCTGCTCCCTGCCAGCTCCCCAGGCAAGGGCTGACGTCTGATGCACAGGAGGGTGACAGGCAGAGCCCAGCAGACGACTGGGACAAGGCTCCCTTCCCATGACGTCATCCCCAAGATGGGGCAGGTGAGTTTCTCTGACGTTGTGTCAGTGTCCTCGGGCTGCACAGACCCGGGGCTCAAACCACAGCTCAAACCTCACAGCCGGCCTGAAGGCCTGGTTTTGCACGTGGCTCCCCCTGAGGCTCTGGGGTGACCCTGCCTTTCGACTGCTGGTGTCTGGGGACCTTCCTGGGCTCGGCCAGCACTCCAACCTCGAGCCATCCTCACCTGGCCCCCTTCTCTTCCATTTCTGGCGAGGGTACTCGTCGCTGGAGTGAGGGCCCTCGGGCACTCTGGTCAGTCTCCTGGGGTCCTCGGCTCCTTACGTTGGCAGACACCCTTTTCCCATTAGGTCCCAGTCGCAGGCTCTGGAGTAGGATCTGGTCATGTCTTTATGGAGGCCCAGGCAGGGAGAGCAGCGGGCTCCATGGGAGGGGCAGGGTGTCCCCCCTCCTGGCATGTGTGGCAGGCCTGCGCTCTGTCCCCTCCTTCACCTGGCCTCCGGCTTTCACACCTCCCGGGTGCTCAGCTCCTCTGCTCTTGGCTGGGTGCCCTCTCCAGGCCTGGTCTGTGTCTACCTTCAAGGCCGCACCCCACTTCCTCGCATCCTTTCCTCCGATAACCCGGACAGATTTTGCATCTTACTCTAGCCCCCCCACGCCCCCCACCCCGTCCTGACAAGTCCTCCCGTCCTCCCATGATCACCCGAACTCGTCCCGTGAACTCCAAACAGTGGGTCAGTCCTTAGAAACCAACAGATGGGGCCGAGGTCCCGGCTCAGAACTGTACTGGCCGCGCGTTCAAGGTCACAGCCTCTGCCCCCCAGCTCTCCTTTCCCCACCTGTAATGGGGGTAATCCAGCCTGGCGCTCTTGTGACTGAAAAAGAAAAAAACAGTTGTGGAACACATTTGCTCCCAACCTCAATCTCCCTCTCCTCATAACAGACTTAATTATTTAAATTTAATTTGTTAGAGGTTTGATGTTTAATTTGAAAAACCTAATGAATGATTAACATTTAATAAATAATAAAGTTTAATATCTATTAACTTGGGTTTAAATAATAAACGATTTAATTACTTAATCAATGTCTATTTTTTAAAAATAAAACAGGAATTGCTCCTCAGAGCCCTCCTGCCCGGGGCAGATTCTCGGCAAGCCACAGCCCCTGTTCTCTGCCAGCGAGAAGCCCCAGTGGTGCCCCTGCCATGCAGACAGGGGAATGGTCTAGGGGGGTGTGGGCCATCACTCCCCCTTCCCCATACCTGGGGAGTCACCTCTCAGCTGCACGGTATCCCCACTACCAAACTCCCCAGGGAGGCCCGGGCAGGGGAGGGCGGGGCTTCTTGTGGGAGACGGAGCTGCACATGAGTAGACACACTGTGCTTTTTATTTGAATACTAATTGGCATTGATAGACGGCATGTGGCGAGTTACACCAGCAATTAGTTGCCAACGAGGATCGGGAGTGCCAGGCTGCTTCTGTTCATTCCGAGGTGGAGAAGCACCCTGGCTTTCCCCAGGCAGCCGGGGGACACATCCTGGTGGCAGAGGGTGGCCCCCTGCGCCCCCGCCCCACTCCCGAGGGTAATGCGAGAGAGAACCTGAGGGTGAGTAGGTGGGGTCGTGGGGTCGGCGTGGGGTCGGCGAGTCCTGGGTGTTCTCAGCAAACAGGGAAGTGCCCTCCACTTCCTGTCCCCTCTGGATGCACACGCCTTCCCCTGGTCATTCCGTCTTTGGGGGAAGAACAAGGCAGTCTGAACACGAAGCCCAGAGATGTGGGCAGGGCAGGGTCCTGGTGTTTACACAGGTCATCTGACCAGGGAGAAGTGCCACACTGCCGGCCAGCCACCGCTGAGCAGCGCAGCTGCCCCAGGGTCTCTGGTCCCCTCCAGCCAAGGTGTCCGGGCAGGCCCAGCCTGGTGTGTGCCATCTGTGGACTCCGTTGCCGTGTGCACATTGGCCTCCGCCATGGGACCTGGAGCCTTTGGAGGGCGCCTTCGGGGGTTCACCCTGAGTGCCCCACCCCAGGTGCACTGCAGAGTGCAGGACAGGAGCTGGGTCTGTGGGAGGAAGCGGGCAGAGGGTAGGGATCAGGGGCTCACCCAGGAGCGCCCAAACCAAACCAGTAAGAACGAGAGCACCTTCAAACCTGATCTAGTCAGACGCGAGATTGGGGACGTGAGGTTGGGGACACAGCGTTCTTTACCAAAGCTTCCCGAAGCAGCCCCACCCCAGACCAGCCTCCCTCCCTCCTGGACACCCCCAGCCTGCCGGGCCAGGGCCCCCAGCTGCCGGTTCCCCTGCAGGGAGGGTCTGTGAGGAGCTGATGAAAAGCCAATTGTCGCACTTCCCAAGGCTGCCTGGTGCTGGGGCTGGGGCTGAAGGATCGCCGGGAGTTTTAAATGGGAGAGAAGGAGCATTTCTGATCTCATTTTCCAGTATTTCAGCTGTGCCATAATCTATTTACCACACAATTTGTGTCACTTTGATAAGCGGCTGCTTCAAGACTGCATTTATTAAAATCAAGAGCGGGGACAGCTTTCAAGTCTCTCAAGAATTGTAATAAATGTTTGAAATTAGTCATTACGGTGTTTGCCATGGTTCATATCATATACTCCATCTCGGTGACAAACGATCACATCTTGCACACGTTCGTTTTGGGTGGTGACGGTGAGGCTTCGCTCTGACACTCCTGCATGGGGGGTGGGTCAGTATGGGGCGCGGGGAGCCGCGCCTGGGACAGCGAATCCCCGTGAAATGCCCTTTTAGCCTAAGCTCCATGCTAAAGAAGGGGTGAAATGGCCTGGCCCGGAGGAGCGGCTCCTTCCTCCCTCCTCTCTCCTCCCCCATCAATCCACAAATCCACCTGCCCTATTTCACTGGGCACCAAGACCTCCCGACCCTGTTCCTGCTCAGCAGGGCCATCGGGGACGTTGTCACTTCACAGGTAGCCTGCCGTTTCCACGGGGGGGTTTTGCAGTTAGAAGAACTAACTTGGCCTCAGATCTCTCCAAGCTCAGAGATCAAGTTCAGCAGGGCTTCCAGCCCCAGGGAGTGGGGAGGAGGACCATCACGGCCACCGGAGGCTCACTCGGGGTCCGGATCCTACAGGGACCAGGCACAGGAGTGGGACTCAGAGGGCCAAGTTCCACCTCGGTGGCACCCTGGGTTTGCAGTTCTCAAGGTGACCCTGGGAGATGACGATCTGAGAGCGAAAACCATCCGAGTTGGAGACAAACCCCGAACCAGGCGCGGATTAGCTGCAGCTAGGTGGCCAGTGGGCGGCGTGGGAGGGCCAGGGAGGCCACACTCTCATGGGCCTTCCTTCTGGGGGTCCTCAGATCTGATGATGCTCTCCACAGGAGCCCTTGGGGCTCCTAGGGGCCTGCGGCACAGTGACCAGGGCCGCTCCCGGGGGAGAAGCTGAGTAGGCAGCAACAGACTGGAGACTCAGGGGCTGAGTCTTGGGCAGGCCCCTGGTGGAGGTGCCACCCTGGGTGACCGCTTTCTGCTCCGTGGAAAGACACTCCTGAATTCTGTTTGAGTGAACAGCTGGTGAAGGAAGTCCTGAACTCACATTCAGCTCCGAAGAGGGCACAGCTTGAGGCTTTGATGTTTAGCTGCCCTTGTTGTGGGTGAGTGCACAGGAGTCAGACAGACAGACAGACAGATGAGACTCAGCCAAAATCACAGAGAGAGAGAGAGAGAGAGAGAGAGAGAGAGAGAGACAGAGAGGAGCTATCCAGTTATCCAGTACATGCTCTGTCTCAGGGCGTTCTTTCCCCAAAACATGAACAGTAATAAAAAAAGCTTTTTCTTTACCCCAATTTTGTATTTAAAAAAGGAAAGCTAAGAATATTTTTTGAAGGGCTTGATTTAAAAGAATCATCCTCATTGCAGAGATTTTGGAAAACAGAAAAGAATCAAGACCAATGCATTCTTAGAAAAGAGCAGGAGCAGGCCACAGTGCCTTCCGAGGTCCATGCACATCTTCCTGTCCCATGTGCAGCTCAGATCCTGAGTTTTGCCTCAACAAAGGGTGCTCTCCTCCCCCTCCCCCATGGCTACACTTGCCAGGGTGATCCCCGGAGCCTCTTCAAGGAGCTCTTTGAGGTTGCCAAAGCCCTGGCCAGGTGGGAGATGTCCCTAGAGGCTGCAGGAGACACAGGATGTGGCTGCGTGTTCTAGAGCACCAGGCTCCTCGTGGCCAGCCACCCCTGCAACCCCTGGACATGGGTCAGTGTCCTTATTAACATCAGGGCCCCCATGGGAAGCAGTGCCTAGAGACCCGCCGTCACACCTAAACTGACCGGAGCCCAAGGAACCTTACACCACACCACACACTAGCCCCCTTCCTGAAGCCGAATGGGGACCCAGCCACCCGTCACTCGCCCACACCGTGCCTTCACTCTGAGAGTCCAAGGAACTCCTGCCTGGCACTGAGGACTAAGGTGCCGTATCATAACTGCAAGTCCTACCACCCCACCGCTCTGGGTTTTAGGAGCCCTGCACCTGGGTCCAGGGTGAAGACCACCTATGGGTTTCTTTCTGTGTCTCAATGTCACATGGTCTTCCGTGTATTAAACTCTGGCTTGGTTCACTCAGCACAGTGCTTCCGAGATATGTCCGTGTCCCTTCACGCACGGCCATTCTTTGCTCCGCCATGGAGTGATTTCTGAGGTAGCGCTGCACCTCCATTACTGGCCTGTCCCCTGGATGGGTGACACTGTGTGCTAGCTCTCCGGAGCAGGCCCACAGGTATGCGTATGGACCCGTTTCTCCTGGGCTGGGAACTCTGAGTCATGTGGCAATCGTGTTTCACTTTATAAGAGACTGAAACAGGGTTCCAAAGCAGCTGAACTATTTTGTCTTCCAGGGACACATCCCAGGAGGTCCCCTTGCTTCACAGTGGGTCAGCACTTGGGGTTGGGTCTTGCAGCGTTAGCCCTGCTCGCGGCTGTGTGCTCAGGCTGCCAATGCCCTCCTTGCCTGGGTAGCACCCTTCTCTTGAGATCTTGCCCCACAGTGGCTTCCTGGGTCGCCTCCCTGGTCCCTGGTTGTTGGGGAGCCCTCCCTCTTCTTCCCCATGGCCCCCAGTTCTGCAGCTCCTCTTTCTTGGCCCAGGCCATAGCCGTACTTTTTTGAGGATCTGGAGGTCATTTGATGAACGCATGACTCAATTTCCCCCAGACCCCACGTCCCAAGGCTGAGATGTGGGGAGGCACTGGACCCCGGCCCCTGGTGGTAGCAAACACAGCATGACAACACTCAGGAGATCAGGTGGGCTGCTCCCAGCTGAGCCAACACCTCTTCTCACGGCAGCCTCCATGTCTCTCATTCCCTTGGGTTCATGCTCTCTGGGGCTCCCCATCCTGCGGTGCCTGCACGCGTCAGCGTTTCATTACTGCAACAGACTCCCGGGGACAGGCTGACTTCATAAAGAAAAGAGGCTCATTTAGCTCTCAGTTCTGAAGACTCGAGGGCACAGTGCTGGCCTCAGCTCAGCTCTGGTTAGGACCTCATGGCTTCCTGGTGGACGTGCCTGAGGGAGGAAGAGAACACATCTCCAAGCAGAAAGCCAGAGAGCGAGTCGGAGATTGAGCTCGGGCTCTGACAGCACCTGGATCCTATGAGAGCCAGACCACAGCAGAGCAGCTTTCCCTGAGAGGGCCTCCACCCAGGGGACAGCCCCCAACACGTGAGCCTTTGCCGGACACTCTCAGACCATGTCCCACCCACAGGAGCACCTCGTCCGGGCAAGGCCTGAGCCACCCGGCAGCACAGCTCCCCCCCCACCACGTGCTCATCTCTGGCCTGTTGCTGGGTTAAACACTGTGTCAGAGCCTGGGAGACTTGCAGTGGACAAGAGTGTGGTGAGGAGGGGAGGGAGCTGGCCACTCTCCTTACCTCCAGTCCCTGGGAGGATCTGAACAGGGTGACGCCGTCGTGAAGTGAAGGAGACATCTGGAGACAGCCACCTGGCAGTGGGCACACACCCCATCCCCCATGTCCCCCTGCTTGCAGGCACGGGTGGCCCGTCATTGTACCCCTGCCCTCCCGCCCCCCGGAGTAATAAAATGTCCCATTCGCTGAGTCCTCCTCGTTCTTTCTTTGGAGATGGGAAACCACACGCTGGGGCTCTGCAGCCTGGGGAGGAACACCTGTGTGTGGAGCAAGGAGTTGCTCGCATTTGCTGCCTGCACCCCTCTGCCCTCCTGCCTGCTCCCTGGGGTCCATGATCCTTGCCCAGAAGCCTGCGTCTCAGCCAGGCTCTGTCCTGGTCCCCCAGGATAAGATGCAGGGGTTTGCATCCTCCCCTTGGCTTTTTGATCATGAGGATGTGCGGGTCCCTGGGAGGAAAGCCCAGTTTGCAGACCTCGCTCGGGGTGGGGCCTGAATTCGTGTCCTGGGAGAAGCAGGCCACCTCGCCCAGCCTCTGGTTTTCCTTGGAGCTGGCTTTCTCTCTACAGCTATTTCTCTCTCTCCTTCCTTTTCTTCCCCTTCTCTCCCCTCCCCTGGCTTTCAAAATCGGCTCTCAGGCGCTCGGCTGCTGATATTTAGACATGCAGATCTTGGCTGCTGTTTTGCATGCATGTTTGACCTTGGGTAGAGCTGCTCGCAGCAGGATGGATGTGTCCTGGCTGCATTTAATCACCAGAAGAGCCCAAGCCTGGAGAAACCGCTGAGACCCAGTTCCCCACCCCCACCCCCCGCCTCGAGATGGTAATGAACTTCTGAGAAATAGCTAATCAATAAATTGAACAAATAACCCGGGCAGCTAACCCCTTCTGCCAAGACCTTAATTACAATTGCAGAAATAAATTGGGGGGTAGGGAGTGATAGCTGGGAGCTGTGTGGGTGGGGGTATCCTTAACCCCTGATTTCCTGGTGGGACAGGGGGTGAAGTAGGGTCCTCTTCTCCAGGGAGGGAGTGTGGGGTTTAAGAGGCTGGTGTTTCTGGGGAGGGACAAGAGAAAGGAGAGGGCACTTCTGCCTGGCTTTCTCCTGCATACAGCCGGAGCACGGACGGCTTTCCCATGGGTAAGATCTGGTGCCCAGAGACCTCTAAGTGCCCCCCTGAGGCCCCTGGTTTGGAAGGGCTGCCCCTAAACCCTTTTGGGTTACAAAATGGTGTCTGTGAGTCTCTCTGCTGTGCCCCTGGAGGCACTAAGGAGCGAAGGGGAGTCTGCAGCTTATGGAGCCAGACAGGCTGGATTCCCCTGTGCTGGGAGACCTCAGGTAAAGCCCGTCTGTCTCTGAGCTGCTGTTTCTGAATCTCCACTGGGAATCCTAACCTGGCTCTCAGGCGGGATGGAGAATTGTGAAGGTCAGTATTGCAGAGGTGGTCCCAGACCTGGAGGAGGGGTCTCTAGAGACAGGCTGGGGTTGGTCTGCCGGGGGCCTGCTGGGAGCTCAGAGCCATGCCCCTACCTGCCTGGGCTTCCCAGCTGCTCTCCAGCCCTCTGCACCCCGACTGCAGTTCCTGCTTCGGATGCTCCTGTGGCTCGACAGAGGCTGGGGGTACGGCAGGGCTCCAGCTTCCTCTCGTTGGGAATCCTGGCCGGGCTCCACACTGGGCAGACCCAGCCAGGGTGGAAAGCGACAGTGGCCTCCAGGCCCATCTCAACAGAAGGATGAAGACACTATTTTGAAAGCCGTAAGGCACTCTCAGCTGTAAGACAGTGATTATAGCAGCCTCCCCCGGGCCAAGACCCCCAGAGGTCTCTGCAGCTCCAAGGTCTGCCATTTGCCCACCCAAGATAGGAGGGTTCTTCTGGGCTCTCCACTGGCCGACTGACCCGCCAGGAAGGCGCTGGAGTGGGGAGAAGGCGAAGCCTGGCCATTCCGCACTCCCTTTCTCCCAGCGGACGGTGCCACTGTGAAACGACCATGTAAGAACTGTTGGACTGTTGCCAAAAAATTAAAATTCAGTTGAGCAAAGAGAAAACTAAATTAAATGTAAATCATTCCAGAGCCCCACTGCCCAGAAGAGACTGCTAACGCCACAGACTGCGTTCTGCTCTAGTTTTCTCGGGGGGCTTTCCTGCTGCCAGCTTTAGGATCAGAAGAGGGGAGGAGGTGTGTGAGTGTGTGTTTGTGTGTGTATGTGTGTGTGCATGTGCGTGTGTGTCTGTGTGTGTGCATGTGTGTGTTTGCGTGTGTGTGCATGTGTGCGTGTGTCTGTGTGTGTGCATGTATGTGTGTGCATGTGTGTGTTTGCGTGTGTGTGTGCATGTGCGTGTGTGTCTGTGTGTGTGCATGTATGTGTGTGCATGTGTGTGTTTGCGTGTGTGTGTGCGCATGTGTGCGTGTGCGTGTGCGTGTGCGTGTGGCACAGGCAGCAGAAGAAGCAAGATGCTCCACGCTGGGCGATGGCAGGCCGCCTGCCTTGGGGCGGAATTTTCCATGGCAGTAAATACATCTCCTCCGAGAGGCGGCAGTCGCAGGAGGACATGAGTGAGGTGCCAGCGTCAGTGCGGTGTTTACTGCACGGATAGAATATTTACAGCTCCATCTATGGTGCGAAGCGTGCTTCCTCCAGACCCCATGAAGGTCACTGGAATGTCAGGAAATTTACGGGTGTGTCAGAGCACATTCGGGCCTGTACGTGCAGCGACAGGAGCCCGTACCTCGACACCAGTGCACAGAGACACCTACAGCAGGAAGGCAGGGAGCAGCTGGCTGGCCTCAGCCCCACCCCCCGGCGCTGCTCACGCTGGTGCACACGCTATTTGTCTGTGAGCACGCGCAGCATATGTTACTCCAGGCAGGGGAGGGAGGGTACAAGGTGCAGAAGGAGAACAATTAGAGAAATCATGAATCACAACGCGCGCTGTTTTTGCTTCTGTGAGGGCTAATTATTTCTTGGTTGTGCATGGGTGATGCTGCACTCATTAAGGCCTGTATGGTCCTAGGCAGGCAGAGTTCTGGATTCTAGAACCCTCGCAATGAGCTGGACGCCCTAGAGGGTGCAAGACTCATTGTCGTCCTTGCAGTTCAGAATGCCAAGGCTGGGAGAATTTTTGTTCCATGTGTTGCACGTTATTAGAATTTTCTAAAAATGACCAGTGGCTGTGACCCATGTGCCTTTCAGAGGGGAGCTGAGTTTGGCTCGTCTCCAGGGGATCCCTCATAACCCTCTGCACTTGGCTCCTTGCAGGGTAGCCGCACATCTGCCTCATGCATGTCTGCCTCGCTAGCTCACTTGAGGTGGGTTCCTCTGCTGGGGCGTTGGTTGCATCCTCTCGAATTCAGAGCCTGTGTGTGATCTTTCACTCGCCCCAAACTCTCTGCAGAGGGCATCTTAATTCTCAAGCCTGGGACGCAGACAGTGACTGGCCCCTCTGGCCGGCTTCTCAGGCTGTGTCAGGGTTGCACCCAGCTCTGCCCTGCTGTGCCCTCCTGCCCGGCTCCCTGCAGGCTCCCTCCACAATCCCCTCCTCTCTGTCCAGCCTCAGCTGCACTCTCTGTAAAGCGTGTCGTAAAATTCAGTGAGCGCCCGGGATTCTGGGCTGTCCTGCCTCCCAGGGGAAAGCAGCTCAGCCTGAGAAGCAGGCTCCAGGGTTGAGCCAGAAGGTTGCATTCTCAGGAGAAGCCCTGGGACCTGGGTGGTGGCAAGCCACCGTCTTGGGGCCAGAATTGTCCATGAAGGAGTTTGGAGATGCTAAGACACGAGAAGAGAAAGGACATAGGTGCACCAACAGGCAACAGAGGAGGCTTGACTCTGCAGTAGGAGGAGACCCCTGGGCGCCGCAGAGACCATGGAGCCAGGGGGTCGGAGAATCATCAGGGGCTAATGCTCGAGGGCAAGAGGGCGGAAGAATGATCAGGAGCAGGGTGTCCACACTCTATGGCTCCAACCTCTCCCCACAAATTACCTCCTAATTATGAAGACAAACGAGAACCTGCAGGCTGGGAAGACCCGGCCAGCCGCCTTCACCAAGCCATCAGGACCAGCCCCACCCAGGCGGGGACAAAGTGGCCACATGCACCTCCTAGACCAGGTGCTGAGGAGGACACTGGTTGCTTCTGTGATGTCCCAACAACAACAACTCCTAAGGTAGCATCAGAGAAGCCTGTGTTGAGGAAGATTCCACAAAATCATGCCTGCGTTTTTCAGAAATATTATGGTAAAGAAGGATGCAAAGCAGGAAGCCACTCATGTGCGCAGGAGCAGAGATGTCCCAGTCGAGTGCGCTGGCCAGCCCAGGTCAGGCTCGGGACCAGGCAGCTTGTGGTGACAGGGACTCGATTTGGACAATCGATGGCATTTGAATGTGGATGTGGATTCAGTGATAATGTTAATCATGGTAAATTTCCTCGTTTTGGTCATCATATGTGGTTCTGTGAGAGGCTGTTTTTATTCTCAGGAAAACGCACGCTGATATATCCAGAGGTGGAGCATGAGATCTCCAACTAGGCCCACAAGGTACAGGCAGAAAATAATAATGTGCCCAGAGAAGAGGAAGGCAGCGTCAAGGCCCAGAACGTGGTGACTGGTGGAGGGTGGGTGGGAGGTCCTGCATCTGCCCACTGTGGCTTGGACAAGTGTCCCCAAGGCTGTGTGCCAAGGGCTTGGTCTCTGGCCTGGGGTGCTGGTGGGAGGTGGTGGAAACCTTCGGTAAGAGGTGGGGCCTTCCACGGCGCAGTGTGCACACCAGTGATCCCAGCAGCTCAGGAGGCTGAGGCAGGAGGATCCCAAGTCTGACCCTGTCTCAAAATATAAAGGGCTGGGATGTCGCTTAGTGGTACAGCACCCCTTGGCTCAACCCTCCAGTACTGGATCCAAAACAAAACAGCAAAAGCAAAACAAAACTACCTGATTTGGGATCTGAGAGTCTCCTAATCACATAATATAAAGTGGATTTGTTTGGTCGTGACCTTTCTATGCAACCATTAAAACATCCCAAAGGAGCTTGCCATTAACCAGGTCCGGGAGAGGGCTTCCTGGGTCCTTTCTCTGCTGAGGGCTCAGGCAGCAAAAGAAATTCAGTGAATAGTTACTTCTACCTGGTCAGCCAGAAAATGTCCTCACCATGAGTGGTGCCCTTGACCTTGGTCTCTCTCCTCCCTGCCTCCCACCTTCCTCCTGACTTAGCCGTTATCCATCCCTCCTCCATCCATCCCTCCATCCTTCCTCCCCCATCCCTCCATCCCTCCATCCATCCCTCCATCCCTCCATCCTCTATCTACCCTCTTCCTCTTCTTGCATCACCACGACTGACTTTCTCTCTCTCCTTTTTGGTTCTGAACTCCCAGGTCTCAGCAAGCTGAAGAGCTGTCTCCTTCTTACCTTTCTTGACTCTCATTTTCCAGACACGAGTGCAAGAAATAATCTTGAAAAATGCTCACAGAAGAAAAAAAAATAGCAGAGTTGAAATTAAATATTGTAATGATATAAAACAGTAAGCAGCTCTGCTTGACAGCTCTGACAGCTATTTGTTCTAGAAAACAGCATTTATGATGTCAGTCCTATAAGGGAGGGTGCTTGAATTAAAATAATTAGGGCTGATAGCACCACAAAGGTTCCCCGTAGTCAATCATCCCTCACAGATACCACGGAGAAGCTTCCTGGTGGCAGGAGGTCTACCAATGCAGGAAGCCACCAAGCGCTTCCTGGAGTCCCCCTAGGAACCCAGACGTCACCTGGAGGCCAGAGCCCCTGACCTTGACCAAAGCCAAGGTGTGTGAGGAGGCCCTAGGGCGGCCGCGTCTTGGCCAGCTTCGTGTTGCTGTGACAGACTCTCTGGAGAATCAACCCAGGGGAGGAAAGGGTGGTCTGGCCTCATGGTTTCACAGTCTGCAGCCCGTGGTTGGCCGGGGGCAGTCTTCGGGCCCAAGGTGAGGCAGAGCATCATGGTGGAAGGCTGTGGCAGAGAAAAGCTTCTCAGCTCGTGACAGCCAGGAATAAGAGGGGGAGAAAGAGGACAGGGACAAGAAATCCTCCCAAGGCACCCACTCCTCCAGCCAGGTCCCTCCACCTCCAGATAACACCATCAACTATCAGTCCACTGTTGAGGGCAGAACCTTCAAACTCCAGTCACCCTCCCAAAGCCCAGCTCTGCACGGGGCTCCATCGGGGACCAAGCTGCAGCGCATGAGGCTTTGGGAAACTGTCACTCTTTGGGGGTCACTGTCGCTCCTGGGATACAGTCCAGTCTCTGTCAACTGCTACGGCTGAACTGACCTACTGTTTGGTGCTACCGTAGAGATGACCCAGAGTGACCTCCAGTGTGCCGTCTCTTGCCATTCTGAATCTGAGATTAGAAATTACTACCCGGATGCCATCTCAGTGCCAATAGGAAGACTCAGTGCCCATCCTGGGATTTTAGTGCCCACTGGACCTGAGTGACGTGGCCGGAGACCAGGGAACCTCCTGGTCACCCTCCAGGTTCTCCTACTCTCTAGGACTGAGTCCTTCTGCAGTCAATGCCCCGAGAGGGTCCCGGCTTGCCAGCAGGTGGGCGGGGAAGTTGCTGGGTTTGGGTTTGTGAGCTGCTGGTGCCTGAGGGGCGGGAAGGAGCCGGGAGGGCCGAGTGGGCATCAGCAGGCCGGCAGAGGAGGCCTGGTTTCCTGGGCCTGAGCTGGGCCCCGGCTGAGCAGGGGGAGGGTACGGATCCCAGCATGGGACAGAGGCCCCCCCCCAGGCACTCTGCCCCTTCACCCTGCCTCCTCACCCTCTGCCCCCTCCACCTGCACGTGCTGAACCCGCCCGTCCAACCCAGCTGTGAGATTTCTCTGTGTGGCCCACTGAAGTGACTCTCCTGGGCCTCGGGGTGGGTCAGAACATGCCCCTCCCGTTCCTGTCCACCCGGAACCCCAGGAAGGGCTCTTGCCTGGAGTAAGGGTTGTTGCGGGTACAACTGAGAGAAGGGTCTCGAGATGGGGCCCTCTGGGTTTGGGGTGGGCTCTGACTCCAGTGCCTGGTGTGCTGGATGTGGACTGTCCTCTGGGTTTGTGTGCTTGGGGCTTGGTCCTCAACGTGGCAGTGTCGGGAGGTGGGGGAACCTTTGAGGTGGAGCCTGGTGGTTAGGGCACTGGGGGGCCCTGGGAATGAGTGGGACCCACTTTTCCAGTCCACCCTTCTTGCAAGGGTGGGAGGATAGGTTGTGACAGGAGGGTGAGTCTGGCCCCCCCCTGCTCTCTGGCTCCCTGTCTCACTGTGTGGTCCCCTCCTCTCACACATGCTCCCACCACGATGTCCTCTGCCACGAACCCTCACCAGAGATAGTGCGGTACTGTTCAGACTTGCAGCTTCTGAGACCTAAATAGAGCTAAATAGACCTCTTTTCTTTATAAGTTTCCTGCTCCCAGGTATTTTGTTAGAGCAATGGAAAACAGACTCCAACAGGTGTCTTCATAAGAGAAAGGACATGGCATTTGAGTTATAGGAAGAAGAGAGACACAGAGAAGGCCAATGGAGCAATGCGGATAACAGCGTGATGTGTCTACAAGTCAAGGAACATCAAGGATTGGCCGCCACTCAAAGCTTGGAGAGAGGCATGAAGCAGGCTTTCTTAGAACCCCAGAAGGAAAGACCTGCCTGCTGACCTTGAACTTCCAATTTCCAGAACAGCGAAAGAATAAATATTCTGTTGTTTGAAGTCACTCCGTTTGGGGTGATTTGTCATGGCAGCCTTAGGAAACTTCCTTTCTTGCACAAATATTTTTTGTGTACCTAGTGTGCACCAGGAGCTCTGTAGTAGCCGGGAAATGACACCAAGACACTGCGCCATGCAGGCACAGCCACTGCTCTCTGTGGCTGGGCAGGTCTATCGGGGCTGGTGCTGTAGATTCTCCTCCAGCCCTGGGTCGCCTCGCCTGGCATCCTCTCTGGCAGTGCCCGGCCCTGTGCCCGCCCAAGGTGCAGCGTGCATCGTGCCTCACCCTCCAGAGCCCAACACCACGGTGCTTCCACTTTCCCTGGTCATGAACAGCATTCCCAGACTTTGGGTTGCCCGGCTCTTAGCTCTTAAAATTAAATGCTGCTCTTTTACAGAGCCAAGGAAGCTGCCCAGGAAGACCCATAAAAGAGAATAAAAATGAAAACTTCAAGAGATTTTTAAAGGGCAATCCAGCAAAGACGAAAGATGGCAATAATAATGCAGGAGGCGGTTGTTGGAGACACTCCGCGAGGAGGCACGGGACTGTGAATATAACGAGTGAAGGAAACGGAATCAGGGAAACCTGGAGAGGAGAATGGAGCCCAGCTTCTGCACGTGGAAAGAGCCCCAGGGAGACCGAGCGTGATTCAGAGGAGACCCAGGGCCAGGCCCAGCCAGGCATGCTCTGGGGTCCTCAGGGGAGGGACGGGCCTCTTGTCTGTGTGGGGACACTGGCAGCCCAGTGGGGAAGGACGAACACATTTTGTGACTTCTTCATGACGCCAGTCTCTGTGCCATCAGCTGAAAGCCAGCTGCCTGTGCTGGTCACCTGTCACCGGGCAGTGGAGGTTGTGTAGTTTGCTGGCACAACTGTAACAAAGCACCTCAGACCGGGTGGCTTCAACAATAGAAATGTGTCGCCTCACAGCTCTGGAGGCCAGAGCTCTGAAGTTCCGGAGGCCTGAGCTGCTAGGACTAGGACATGTGGATTTTTGAAGGACACAGTTCAACAGGTGACAAGCCACCCCCACATCTAGTGGCATAAAACTGTCATTGTATTACACTTAAATCCTATGGTGAGGAATTGAGGTGGGACACAGAGTCTGGGAATGGGCTGGGGAGGCTCGCTGCCGTTGTGGTGTGGCAGTTGGGGGCATCTTGACTCACGCCCTGTGGGCGATGCTGTTGGCTGGGACGTTGGAGTCCCTGTCCCACCTGCCTCCCTGGGTCATTTGTGCTTCCTCACATCATGGTGGCCTTGCCGTAGGCAGACTGTTCATGGCTGCTCAGGGCTCCAAGCCCAGTGCCCCAGGGAGCGAGCAGGGATCTTGGTGGCCTCAGAGGTCACAAGTGTCCCTTCTGCCACATGTTTTTGGTTTAAGTGCTTCACAATGTGCCCAGGTCCAAGGGGTGGGGACACAGACCCCCCTGAATGGGAGGAGTATCAGAGAATGTTGAGGCCACCTCATCTGCCACAGGGGTAGAGCTGGGACGACTGGCCCCAGGATCTGCTCAGTGGACTGTGACTGTGTTGGGACTTTGAGGAAGGGGCAGTGGGGTAACAGACACGAGGCCACTTGAGAACCCACTGGCAGAAGAAAGGAGAGAAAGGGGCACTGGCAGTGGACGTTGGGAAACAAAGCCTGGGTGGCCACCCTGCCCTGCCTCAGAGGACAGACCGGAAGGACCCGCAGCTGCCTCTAAAGAGCCTGAGAAAGTGGGCTTACGGAGAGGAGCAGGCAGGAACCAGGAAAGAGGTGTGTCAGGGAGCCTGCAGAGCCCAGGGGGGTCATGTCCCACAGCTGACCCTGGCTGCCCGGCCGCTGCCCTGCATGTGGCTGAGCACAGGCTTTAACCGCGGACTCCTCACTCCTGGGCCAGACCTCGGCTTCCGGGTCACAGCTGGTAGGAGCCCCTGGGCTCACAGGGAGCACCCTCCTCGGCCACTTTTCCAGCCCACTCTGTGCCGAGCGCTTTCCTGCGTGGCCTCCCGGTACCTGCCACAAAGCCATGAGGGGCAGTTAGCACCCCACCTCACAGGTGGGAAGACTGAGGCACAGGCTGCTCCCTGCCAGCCTTGGATTCCACCTGGTGGGGACTCCAGGGGGTGCTGGGGCTCAGCCACCAGCTTGGGGCCAGGGGACCAACAGGCAAAGCTGGACACAAAGGGGTGCTAGCGGCTCAGACCCCAAAGCAGCAATGCTTGTCCGTGTACTGACAGCTCACTACTCACGCCTGGCATAGAGTAGGCACCTGGTGAATACCTGCCAGATGAACAGACAAGTCCCAGCAGCTGGCGATGGCAGGACGGAGGAAGAGGCAGGGAATCAGGGGCCCCGAGGGCACCACCGTCCTCCTCGGAGCCAGGCCCAGGGTCTGCCTGGAATCCAGCCGGGCGGCAGGGAGGGGGACGTGGTCGCTCACCAGCTACACTTTGTGCAGCCACAGTCTTGAACCCTTCGCTTTCCTCCATGTGCATTTCACCCTGTGGATTTCAAACCCGAAGGCCAAGGAGGGTTTACAGCCTTTGCATCCCCGGGCAGGTGGCCTGAGAGAGGGGCACTCCCTCTAGAGACCACACAGAACCCCCCATCAGAGGTCAAAAAGGGAACGTTAGAAGGTCTACCTGTATTTATTTTTTAGTATATTCTTTTTTCCCCCCTTATTTTATGCTGAGTGGTTTCCTCTTGGACACCACGGATGTATTCCAAGACTCCCAGGGAACGCCTGAGACCAAGCACAACACTAAATCCCAGAACTGGATACCTTTCCATCTCCTTCCCTCCTTCCTTCCTCCCTCCCTCCCTCTCTCCTTTCTGACTTCCGTTTGTTCTTTTTCTTTTTTTTTCTAGAACCCAGGCCTTACACATGCTAGGCAAGTACCCTATCACGGAGCTGCACCCCCAACCCTCCATCTTAAATGCACACGTACCACAGACTGTGGTGGCAACGTTTATGGTTGAAGGTGTGACAGTAAAACTAGCGTGGAGTTTTTCCTTCTTCACAGTTTCCCGGGTAGAATGGTTCTCACTAGAGATTTAGCCATCTCAGCACATGATTTTTTTTTCTCTCCTTATTAAGCTGAGTATGTTCACCTTTTCACTGATAGGAAGTGCTTTGTGGCTTCCCTTTGGCCTATCTGATTGCCAGCAACACCACTTTTGTTCTTTGGACCGTTATGAAGTAAAATAAGGGCTACTTGGACACAAGCACTTTAATACTCTAACAGGGAATCCAGTCACCAAGAGGCTGCTGAGTGACTAACAGGAGGGTGGTATATACAGTGTGGATACGCTGGAGAGGATTACTCACATTCTGAACAGTACAGAGCAGGCCACACAGGACGTCATCACACTAAGAACAGGGTAAAACCTAACATTATGATTTATTTCTGGAATTTCCATTTAAAGTTTTCAGACTGCAGTTGACCCCAGGCAACTGAGGTTATGGAAAGTGGAACTGCAGATCAGGGGGAGTACTATATACGTTTCATAATGTGTATCCTACCAACCATTCTAGGTCAGTGGTTCTCAGTCTAGAACTATTTTGCTCCCAGGAGACATCAGTCCATGTCTAGAGACATTTTCAGTTGTTGTAACTGGGATGGGTTTGCTACAGGCATCTTGTGGGCAGAGGCCAGAGATGCTGTTAAACATCCTACTGTGCACAGAATGGACCCACAGCAGACAATGAACCAGTCCACATGCTCATGGTGCTGAGGTTGAGCTACTGAGCCATTCAAGTCTCCTTGTACCTTGATTTTAATGCTAGAGAAGACCAGTTCCATCCTTACAGGTTCTTATGAAGCTAAATCATGTCAGGCAAGTAGAACCAAATTAACTCTTACAGATGTACATGAATTCATTTGCCAATGATTGCATGACTATCATGGGTATTCAAGTTTTATTCTAATAGGAACAGACCATAAAAATATCAGGAGCACTGAGATAGACTGATGGATACACAGATAGATGCTGAACCTAGTAATCACAGCGGATAGCACTTCTTGAGTGGTAGGCATTTGCTGAGTGTGCTTTAAATGCTTCGACTCATTAACACTCAAAACCCCTATAGGGTGGTGTTAGGTGCTCCCTGAACATGTATGACTTAATTACTAAGAGAGTGAACATAATTGCCTTACTAGACAGCACTGTCTGAGGATCTGGAAGGGAAATTCATTTCACTTAGAATACCCACGCATTCCTACTCCATGAAGAAGTAGAATTGAAGAAGTAGATATGAATCATGCAGGAACAGGGAGGTCTGGGGGCCACGGGAGCCTCAGGCTAAGCAGTATGGATTGTCACTTCAGACTGCATAAAGTCTTACAGGGTTTTGTGTCCCTCCCCTCCCCCCACAAGATTTGTGAACCTTAAAGGGGGCTGTGATTGGAGATCATTGCTATGGTTTTGATCTGGAATGTTCTCCCAGATTCTCATGGGTACAGAGTGGGTCTTGGAGGCGAAGATTGGATTGTCACGGCTCTGACCTTCTCAGTGGATTAATCCACTGATAGATGAATGGAGTACTGGGCAGTGGGACCTAGTTGGGGGAAGTAGGTCGGTGAAGCCATGCCATGGACAGGTTTATCTCCCCCTTAGGTGAGCTCAACCAAGAGCCAGAGAACAAACATGGTCGAAATAAAAAATCAAGGCTGGGGACATAGCTCAGTTGGTAGAGTGCTTACCTTTCATGCACAAGGCCCTGGGTTCAATCCCCAGCACCACAAAAAAAAAAAAAAAAAGAAAAAGAAAGAAATAAAAAATCAAGCTATCTGTTGATGAAAGACAGTTTTACTTATTCCTCTTTAGTCTGTTGGCTTTTACTTCTTTTTCTTGCTTTATTGCAGTGGCTGAAATTCCATCTAATGTTGAATTGAAGTAGTAAGAAAGGATATCTTTGCCTTGTTTGTGATTAGACATGCACCAATAGATACAATGTTGGCTGAAATTTTGTATGGTTTTGGTTTTTAGAAGCCCTTTATTCTGTTGGGGGAATTCTCCTCTATTTGTACTTTGCTGAGTTTTGAATATGAATTGATGTTGAATGTTGTCAGATGCTTTTATGCAACTATTGAGATGGCCATATGGTTTTCTTTTTCAGTTTGTCAATTTAGGTGAATTACATTGGTTGATTTTAGAATAGTAAACCAGTCTTGCATTTTGGGGCTAAATACTATGTGGCCAGGATGTACAATCCACTTTATGTAATAAGAGTGAATTTATTTTGCTGAAATTTTAAAAAAGGTCTTTGTATCTGTGTGCATGAGGGGGACTGGTGTCTATATATTTCTTTTACTGTAATATTTTGTCTGGTTGTGTATCATGGTAATGCAGTCTCATAAAAAGTGTTGAGGAATGTTCTCACCTCTTAAATCTTGGGGAAGATTGTGCAAAATGAATATAATATCTTTCTTAAATGTTTGTCAGATTCATCAGTGGAGCAATCTGTGCCTGGATTAATTTTTGTAGGAAAATTTTGACTACAAATTCAGTTTTTTAAAACACAAATTTTGTTATTCAGTTTATCTATCTCTTCTTGAGTAAGCATGGTAGTTTGTGTTTTTCAGGGAATTTGTGCCTTTCATCTAAGCTGTCAAATTTATTGGCATAAAGTCATTTATGATATTCCTCTATAATTCTCTTAATTTCTGCAGAATCTGTAGTGATATTCCCCCTTTCATTCCTGATGTTGAAAAATCTGTTTCTCTATTTTTTCCTCATTAGTAAAAAAAAAAAAACTATACTTTTGTTTGTAAAAAAAAATTAATAAAGTTTTGAAGACTCAACTTCTTTTTTTTAACTTTTCATCTGGATTTTTTTTACTATTTTATTTATTTTTGTTCTTATTATTTTTATTTCCTTCCTTCTGCACACTTTTAGGTTTAATTTGCTCTTCATTTTTCCAGTTTCCTAAGATGGAAACTTAGATACCAGTTTGATACCTTTCTCCTTTTTTATATTATTAGCCTTTAAATCCTATAAACTTCTAAGCACAGATTTAGCAGCAACCTTCAAATTTTGATATATTCCATGTTCATTTATGATTCATTATGACCGTTCAAGTCTCCTGCTTCTACCGACAGAAGACTTCTTGATCAATCAATTATTGAGTGAAGGATGCTGAAACCTGTAATTGTGGATTTGTCTATTCCCCCTTCATGTGTTTTGAAGCTCTGTTAGGTACAAATAGATCAGTATAGTAAATGGGTCTCCTTCCCATGAAATGCCCCTCTTTTTTTCTAAGGATATTCCTTGTCATATCCACTGGGTCTGGTATTAATATAGCCACTTCTGCTTTCTTCTGACCAATGTTGCTTAGTGTTTCTTTTTTTCATTTATAGATACAAATATACACTTTATTTTAAAGTGGGATTCTTGTAGATAATATAATCATTGTATCTTTTTTTTTTTTAAATCCAACAGGACAGTCTTTGCCCTTTAGCTACTGTATTTAGGCCCTGTATATTTAGTGTGGTTTTGTTATGTATTCAACACTGTCTTGCTGTTTGTTTTCCATTTAGTCCATCTGTTCCTAATTTTGCTTCCCCTCTTTTTCTAATTTATTTTTTTCAGACTTATTTTATTTGACTATTTTTATGATTCAATTTTATCTCTACTATTAATTAGCTTATTTCTCTCTCTCTGTTTCCTTGACTATCATGGTGCTTACAATATGTATCTTAGATCACAATTCACTTGGGATAACTCTGTGGGTACTTCTAGAACTTCCCAACTTTACAGGTCTCCTTTCCCTCCCCCTGTCCTTTGGACCTGACTTCTCTGTATGTGTATATGTAAAGCAATACAAAATGTTAAAGTACAAAATACCCCAAAGTGCTTCGTATTTACTCACTTATTTACTGTTTATGATTCCTTTCATTCCTTTGTTCAGACCCAGATTTCCACCAGGCATTTTCCATTTGTCTGATGGACTTTTATCCGTGGTCCTCAGGGAGCTGTTATTCTAGTGAGGAACATCTCAGTTACTGTTTGCTGTCGTGAAAGGCATTTTTTTCTGTGTACAGAATGTTAGATGGACTTTTGTTTTCTCTGGACTTTAAAGAGCACTCCATATCACTTGCCTCGTTTTATGTGAGAGGCAACTTATCATTCTTTTTTTTTTTTTTTTTTTTTTTTTGTCTTTTCTCTCAGCTTTCAAGATTTTCTCTTCATGGCTATTTTCTAGCAATCTGTCTATAATGTTCTTGGCCTTCTTTTCTTTTCTTTTTGTTTTTTTGGTTTTTGTTTTTTGGTACCAGGGATTGAGCCCAGGGGCCCTCAACCACTAAGCCACATCCCCAGCCCTTTTAAATACTTTATTAGATCCAGGGCCTCGCTAAGTTTCTGAGGCTGGGTTTGAATTTATGTTCCTCCTGCCTCAGCCTCCTGAGTCACTGGGTACAGGCATGTGCCACCGTGCCCAGCTGGCTTCATTTCCTTGATGGTTCTCCTCCCTGGTATTAGCCAATCCTCTTGGATCTGTGGGGTTTACATTTTTATCAAGTTTGGAACATTTCAGACACTGTGTTTTCTGATATGGGTGTTCCCCTCTCTTCTTCTTCTCCTTCTGGGACTCCATGTACATGACAGTAGACCTTTAATATTGTGCTGTGGATCTCTAATGCTTGATATTTTTTTTTTCAGTCTTATTTTTGAAGCTGTTTCTTTAATTTCATTGATCTCTTTATCTGAACTGTGTAATCTAGTGTTATGTCATCCAAGGTGTTTTGTTTTAGATACTACACAATTGCTCCCTAGAAGTTTGATTTCTGTCTTTTCTGATTGTTCCACTTCCCTTCTGATTGCGTTTGTGTTTTCCTTTGCTGATGTGATCATTTCTGTCATCTCAGGGCCTGCTGCCACCCCAGCCCAGTGACTGATTTTTTTCTGGATGTGGGATGTATTTTCCTGTTAATTTGCATGTCTTTATTGAATACTAGACATCTTGATTTCACATTGTTCGGTGCTAGCTTTTGCTAGCAAAAATTTTCATTTAAATACTTTTGCACCATGTGGGACCCCGTCGGGTTACGTGGAATCCACTTGGTCCTTTAGAGAACCTGTGTGTGTGTGTGTGTGTATGTGTATGTGTATGTGTGTGAGAGAGAGATACTGAGTGTCAAGCCCAAGGCCTCATGCATGGTAAGCAGGTGCTCTCCCATTGAGTCACACACGCAGCCTTGGGGAATAACTTCTTGAGGTTTCTTAGGGTAGATCCAGAACAGTATTTATTCTGGGACTTGTTTGGTATTTACCTAGCCAGGCATGGAGGTGCACACCCGTAATCCCAGCCACTCAGGAAGCTGAGGCAGGAGGATCACAAGTTCAAGGCCAGCCTCAGCAACTTAGTGAGACCCTGTCTCAAGATAAAAAATAAACCGTGCTGGGGTGTTGCTCAGTGATGGAGCACCCCCTGGGTTCAATCCCCAGTTTGTATTTTTTATTATTTCACTTTGTGTTTTAAGGGTGTTTTCATGAGACATAGAGTTATAGGCTAACAATTCTTCCTTTGGGGACTTTGGTTGTTCCTTTGTGTTTCCTGTTTGCTGGTCTCTAGCTTTTCTTATAAGGAGTCAATGGTGACTGGGCGAGGAGTGGCCCCATGGGGCAGCCTCACGCTGGCCCCCAGTGGTCCAGTTACCAGCTGCAGTCTTAGGGAGCTACTCTCATGTCAGTCCTTGGGGGTGGTCTCTGTTGTTGACTCTGCTCTGGATCGAGTCATGTCCCCCAAAATTCAAGTCCACCTGCAACCCATGAATGCAATCTTGTTTGGATAAATTGTTTTTTCTTTGCAAGTATAATCAGGTTAGATGAGGTCACCCTGGAATAGAGCAGACCCTAATCCAAAGACTGGTCCTTAGAAAAAGAGGAACATTGGGACCCAGAGACATGCACAGAGGAAGGATCCAGTGAGAAGGAGGGACGGTGGCCATGTGAAGACAGGCAGACTTGAGGATGTTTTACAAGCCCCAGGGAGCTCGGAGCAAGGATGGAAAGATTCTCCTTCAGAGCTTCCAAGAGGAACCAATCTTGCAGAAGCCTCCTGGTCTTCCAGTCTCCAAACCTGTGAGAAAATGAATTTCTCCTGCTTTTAATACTGTTGTGCAGACATCCTGGGAAACTGATGCACCTCCCAATAACAGGACATTAATTGGGCTGGTTGGAGCAGATTTCTGTTCCTTCGGGTGAGGCAAAGAAAGTCCTTGGCCATAACTCTCTTCTCTCCTTCAGAGGTTAGGAATTTCTCCTCCTCCTGACTTCTAAGTCCACACAATGCCCTCGCCAGCTCTCCCTCTCCCTCCTGGTGACTGACTCTTGCCCTTCACGATCTCCTCCCCTGCTCCACAGCAGCCCCAGAAGCATCTTCTGTCTTCCCCAGCACCAGCGTCCACATCCCCTGTGGACACCTGAGCAGAGGGTCCTGGTGCCTCCCACGGCCTGGTGGACAAGCTCTGTCAAGGTTAGTCTAGAGGTCAGCTTGATGGGTACAGGCAGCTGTTAGAACATCACTTCTAGGGGGATCTGTGAGGGTGTTTCCTGAAGAGATCTGCCCTCACGAAGGTGGGGGACATCATTCCATCTAGTGAGGACCCAGGTGGAACAAAAAGCTGCAGGAAAGGAAAATGCCTTCTCTCTGCTTGTGCTGAGACATCCATGACGTGCCCTTGGACACCAGAGCGCCTGGTTCTCAGGCCTTCAGCCTTGAACTGGAAGCTACACCATTGCTCCCAGGCCTTCAGACTCGGCTAAATGACACCACAGGGTTACCAGTCTCCAGCCTGCAGATGGCACAGCATGGGACTTAGCCGCCATGATGACAGGAGCCAGTTCCCAAAGTCAACCTCCCTATCTCCCTATCACCCTATCTATCCACCCCTCTATGTATCCATCCCTCTATCTATCCACCCCTCTATCTATCCACCCCTCTATCTATCCACCCCTCTATCTATCCACCCCTCTATCTATCCATCCCTCTATCTATCCATCCCTCTATCTATCCATCCATCAACCCCATCGTGGTTTCTCTGGAGAACCCTGACAGGTACAGACACTTCCTGGGCACAACTTGGGATGGGGAAACCTCTGCAGATTGGAAGCTAATCAACTTGAGGTTCTAGAGAAGTCTGCCCCCTCCCCTTCCTCACCTCTTTCAGGGGAGCCACGTCCCTTTGTCTGCCAAAAGCAAATCCAAGGTGAAGAACCCCTGGGACCCAGCATTATGGACACTTACAACTGATGCCATATAAATAAGACAAAATTATATGTAATCACTCCTAAAGTCATTTCCTCATATCGTAATTGACCTGAGCATTCTTTAATCTTTAATGCTCTTTTAAACCATGGTTGCTGACGTTTGTCATGGTGAGGACCCCAGAGGCTCTGGTTAAGATGTCCTCTGAAGAAATAACCAGTTTAGGGAGGCATGACCCTCACATGCTGGGCGAGGGGCTGCAGCTGCTGGAATCTCCCTGGGTCTGAACAGCCATGGGGGTGGGGGTGGCACTATGATCTATTTAGGGCTCAGCATGATTTTTATGAATCCTCTTAAGAAACCTTTAAGATAGGAGATGTCACGAGCCTCGTTTCCCTGGAGCAAACTGTGGCCTGGAGACGTTCAGTAACTCGCTCCAAATGCACAGCTGCTGGATGCTGAACTTGGCCTTGCCCCTGGGAAAGCCTCAGAGCCTGATCCTGCTGGCCCTGAGGGTGTGGCCCTGGACCACTCTCTCAGCGTCCCTCTGGAGGGGCCACACCAGCCTGCAGCCTTGGACAAGTGGCCTCTTCAGGCCTAGGTCTCCTTGTGTGCTGGGAGGACGGGGCCTGTCGTGAGGCCTGTGGGAGGTGGCTTTGTCAGGGGCCCCTTCCATGCAGACCTGTGAGGGACTTAACTGAGTTTTCCTCTCTTCTCCTGAGGGTAGAGACGTGACAGACGCTTTTCTCACTGTTTCTTTTACCCCTTTGAGTGTTGCTGAAGCTGGTGTTTAGTGCTGCTAAAAAAATAAGAAGAAAGTTAAGCAGGCAGGCTGGTTTTGTGTGGGTTACGGATCTGCCTTGGAGTAGGCTGGAAACACTGGCACCACCAGACCCTTCTCTCTGAGTGGGCAGGTTGGGTGCCAGCTGCCAGGCAGCTCCTTTGAACATGCCCCGCAGTGCCGGGTGTGGTGACGCACACCTGTGATCCCAGCAGCTTGGGAGACAGAGACGGGAAGATCACAAGTTCAAAGCCAGCCTCAGCATCTTAGTGAGGGCCCGAGCGACTTCGTGAGATCTTGATTCAAACAGAAAAAGGGCTGGGGATGTGGCTCAGTGGTTAAGCACCCTTGGATTCTATCTCCAGTAGCAGAGAGAGAGAGAGAGAGAGAGAGAGACGCACCCCATAATTCTTCCCTGCCCACCTCCCAGCTCCAGGTTCGCAGTCAGGGGCAGGAGAGGCTGGAAGTATTTGAAAGCAGATTGCTGCACGGGTGGATGTGCTGTCTCGCCACACCATTGGAGCCAGATGGGTCAGGAAAACGAGCCCGGAAGAGGGCCCCCTCCGCCAGGCGTGCCTTCAAGAGGTCCAGAGGGCGACATGCTACCTCAGAACTTCCAGGCCAGGGCTGGGTAAATTCCAGTCTCCAGACCTGACCCAGAGCCCCACCCTGTCATTTCTCACCTTTGGGCTCCGGAGCAGGTTCCCAGAGACCAGCGCCTGTATGGCTCCAACCCCATGCCCCTCCAACCCGGAGGTAGGCTAGAAGGGAAGACACAGTACAAAGGAGGCAAAGGGAAGGAAAAAGAGGCTGTAGGTCTGACCTAAAGCCCCCAGTCAGACGTACTCCCCAGACCTCTGTTTGCCCCCAGCCTGCCATTCCCAGATTCCTGAGAAACCCACAAATTGTGGAGGTACTATGAATTCACCCATCTATGAAAACGGCTTAATTTATTGATGCTTATATGCACTCTTTGCATGATGTATTGGGGTGGGGCACAGAAAACTGAACCCAGGGGTGCTCTACCACTGAGCTACAACTCCAGCCCTTTTTATTTTTTACTTGAGACAGGGCCTTGCTGAGTTGCTGAGGCTGGCCTCGAACTCGCCATCCTCCTACCTCAGCCTTCCTAGTCAGAGTCGCTGGCATGACAGGTGTGCCCCACTGTGCCCGGCAGGAGAGATGTATTTTAAGAGACCGACAATAGGGGCGCATTCCAAACATCATCTAGACAGCAAAGACAATGTCAACGTGAAGGTCCCAGGAGGACCAGACGCCCTAAACGTCTCCTGATGCACAGCTGAAGACTGGGTGCAGCAGGCCGGCGTTCCCACGACCTCCCCAAGCCGCCCCTGGCGCAGTTTCATTTAAAAGAAAAGCCTGCGGTCCCAGAAGTGCTTCTCTGGAGCAGCGCCCACTCTGCCCCGAGGAAGCGCCCTTCACCTTGCACTTCCCAAACAGCTCTTCCTCTCTCTGCTAAACCTGATCAGTCCTTAAATTCGTTTCTGCAACGACTCAAGAACCTGCTAGTCCTGTGCCTCCTGGAACCCCTTGGAAGACCCCATGGCCCCTCTCCTCAGTTGCCCGCGCTGCATGGCCTCCCGAGGTCCTCTTCTGGCGTGGACCAGCCCCTGCCTACTTTCGGATGCCTTGTCAGATGCCAGCTCGCAGCTTCCGCCCTGCCTTCCCTCCACCTGTGGGTTAGAAGCCCAGGTGGCTCCGGGTGGGCGGACCTCCCCCCAACACGCACACGCACAGGCGCACACACGCATGCGCGTGCGGACAGGTCCCCGGCACCCTCCTTGAGCTCCCCGACCATCCTCCTCCCTCCCACCAGCCCACCCCAGCCGCGTGTCACTCACCACTCCCCCCACCCTGCGCGGCCAGGCCAGGCTCCCGCTCTCCGGATGAACGCAGCCATCCCCCGGCCTCTTTCCAGGAGCTGCCCCTCGGCTTTCGGCCCAGCTCCTGATCCATGGCTCGGCTCCTGCTCCACCAGGCACATGCCCACCACGGCCCGAGAACCCAGCTCCAGGCCTTCTCCTGGGAATCCTCAGGAGCCTGGGGTTTGGGTCACCTGGGCCACTTCCTCATTCCCCTTAAAGTGGGTACCCTGGTCCCCAGCAGGACAGCAAGCGCCAGGAAGGTGGTGTCGTCGGATTCCCGATGCAGCCCCCCGCAGCCGGCTCCGGGCTGGGCAGAGCCAGCTCTCCGTGAGCGCCTGCCTAATGAATTGGCTGAATAAATTAATATGGGGTTCATTTTCCAGGCCTCCTGCTTGTCGGGAGGCCGCCTCCCTGACCTGCCGCTGAGGCCCAGAGGGAGGGCAGGTTGGGGCGCCTGGCGGGGTAAGCTGAGCCTCGGCTTCGTCCAGTCGAGGGGGCCGGAGCGCAGGCGAGGGGCTGCCCCAGAGACCCGTGCCTGTCTGGGCTGTTTAGAGAGGTTGAAACCCAGGGAAGGCTCTGCGGCTAATTGTCCTCCTTCATTAATCACAGCGCACTAGGGCTGGCCCACCGGAATGTGTTAATTCGGTAATTACTGAGGAGGGAGGCTGCTCCCTGACCCTTGGCCTTTGTCATTATTTTTTAACAGAAATGTGAAGTGGACAGATTGAGAGACTCGGGCAAGGACTGAAACCTGGGTAGACCCGATGCCCGGGGACACCCGCCTGGGTCTCAGTCCCTCTGCTCCAGTTTTCCGCGTCTAGGAGGGACCCTGGGCTTTGAGCTTCCAGGTCCCTGCACTGAGATGAGCCTGTCACGTTCTGTTCCCTGGGAAGACAGGACTGGAACCCACACTTGGTGACATACAAAGATGCCAGGCCCCAAGGCCCAGCTGCAGCCTCGCAGCCTCCTTTGAAGCCTGGTGGTTCCCTCCCCAGGTGGCTTCTCCTTGTTTGGGCAAGGCTTCCTTAGCCACAGCTGTTGTCCTTGATTCCAACTCCTCCTCCCTGACCTCCCCCACCCCAGTGGCCATTGACCCTGCTGGGTGATAACCAAGTCCAGGGGCAGCTTGTGCAAGTGGTATCTGGGGTGCAGAGCCATGGAGGCCGGGGGCCACCAGGCCTGGTACCTGCCAGGACTGAGCACCCAGGCCTGGTGCACCTTCCTGCCCCACGGCTATTTCTGGAATCTCAGGCTCTCCTCACTCTCCTCTCCTGACATCAGGTCTGGGGGACTCTGGTGCACAGCCCAGTTTAGAAGCCTAATGAAACAGGGAGGCACACATCTCTGTGGGCCCGAGCTAATTTGTTGAAAAAAAAAAAAAAAAAACAACACTTGATTTCTTACTGAAAAAGCAATTCTTGCAGAATATAAAAAGTAACATAGTAAACAGAGGCATTCACCTCTGGCTGCCACCTCAGGCCCCCTGTATTCTTCCTCACAAGCAAGAGTAGGGAATTTCCTGTCTCCTCCATATCGGTGTTTGTGTGTCTCCACATTCTCCGTGCTGTTCACGTCCTCCCGGTCATGACAGGTGCGATACCTCTTAACGTTGGTGCTTTTAGTTCTGCCCAGCCCTTTTATTGGTTGCATAATGCTTCATTGCCTGAGTTAAGCCCTGGTTTAACCAACCAGCCCCATACCCAGGGGTATTTGGCACCTTAATGTGTTTTTCTCTTGTGGCTGCAGCTGCCCTAGACATGCCTGCCCAGGCCTCCTGGCCTGCATGTCCAAATAGGCCTATTTGTGGAATAATTTCTAAAAGCAGAACAGATTTCATTATTGCTCTGAAGGTCCTACCAAATGGAACGGAAGATAAGAAACAGAAATAAGAGCTACATGAATTAGAAAGGACAAGACAAATCTGTCATTATTTGCAGACAATAGAAACTCCTACCTAGAATATCCAATAGAATCAGCAGAGAAATTATCAGGACGAGCAGGAGGATTCAGCAAGATGACCACATGGAGGCCGCACATTAAGAAATCAATTGCTTTCCTATACCCCAGCAATGACCAATTAGAAAATGTAATAGCAAGAGAAAGGAGGGGGTTTCTGGGCCCAGGCGTCCTCTGAAGCAATGAGTCTCAAACTTCGGGCTGTCGCAGGATGACCTGGAGCGGGTGGCACGCTGCGTGTGGCTGGGCCTGGCCACACTCCCACTCAGCAGGACCAGGTTGGTGCCTGGGAATCTGCACTCTGGCCAGCTCTGGGGACGGCCCCTGCTGGTTTTGGACCCTGCATGGAGTAGCAAGGATCTAAAGACATCACTCCCATTTGTAGGTGCCATTGTGCAGGGAATGGGTTCCATTCCCACCCCTTTTCCAAAGCCGGCTACTTTCTTTCTTTTTTGTTTTAACAATTATAGTTATAGGTGGACACGATGTCTTTATTTTACTTTATGTGGTGCTGAGGATGGAACCCAGTGCCTCCTGCATGCTCGGCAAGTGCTCTACTGCTGAGCCACACCCGCAGCCCAAGCTGGCTACTCTCTAAGTCTTTGCTGTTTCGCCAGTTGGCAAAATATTTATTGTATGGTTTTAATTTGCATTTTTTAAAAATTATGAATGAGGTAGAGCATCTCCCCACGTTTGGCCTCAGTCTTAGCTTTCATGCCACCAGATGTTCAAGGGACAGACCCAGGATGAAGTAAAGGAGCATCATCAGGTGGCAGCGCCGTCTCCCACTGAGTCCTGCCCACCCTCCAGGGACAAAGTCCTCTCTCTGGCAGGAAGGGTGTGACAGCCCTGCCATTCAGCCCCTGCCTCCAGCAGGACTGTGCTCTATCCTTTTGACCGGAGCCCAGGGAGCCATAATCCCAGCCTCAGGAGGGCGTGCTCCAACATGGAACTGCCTTCAGTAGAAAGAGCAGAGAACACGGATTCAGGAGACCTAATACCTCCTGCCCCTCGTCTCCCCGACCATGCCCAGTGAGGACGGGCAAGGGGCCAACTGCAGCCAGGCTAGCCTTCGGCTGAGGGCTTTATTGCCTATTTGAAGCAGCGCGTGGACACTGGGGAGATGGAGAGATGGATCCAGGGAGCTGCAGAGCCACCCTGACAGGGGGTGGGCTTCGTGCGATCACACCGAGCGACTGGCGCAGCGCATCCTGGCATGTTTGCTAATAAAGACGCAGCGCCCAGGCAGCCCCTGTTTTCGTTTCAGCCCATTGTCTATCTCCAGAGAGACGCCATTGGGATCGTATTGCATTTTCAGGTCCAGTGAAGCTGCAGGAATATAAGCATTTTATGCAAATGTGTTGTGTGGAAAGAATGGGGTGTCAGGTGCCATAAATCCTCAGGTACTGGAGCCCTGGTTACTCCTCGGTTTTAACACAGTCTGATAGGAGGCAATTATTTGGGGCCGATATGCTGCTTTTCATGGAAGTTAAGTCTCTGCTTGAAGCTGGAGTCTGTTTCCCTGAACTGATCTGTAGGGTGTGATGACAGGCCAGCCGCAGGGGCCACGCGGGGAAGCTCACGCGCTCACCATGCATGCATACCTCCCTCCCTTTCCCACCATCCACCCAGCCCCCATTTGTCCTTCTGGGAGGCAGGGTCACATCAGGGACAGGAAGGTGGCTCTGGGGCTGAGGCAGCTGAGGTAGTCTTAGTGCTCACGTCCCACCTGAGTGACCTTGGGCAGGTGTCCTAACCTCTCTCTGCGGGCCCACTGCAGTCTGCTCAGCCTGGTGCCTGGCGTCGTGCAGGCAGGACGTCTGTGCTTTCACATACCAGGGGCAGCGCCTGCAGCAGGCCAGAGCCAACAGAGAGAGGCCCGGAGGGTCTGCACTGTGCAGGCTCGTGGGCTGGCCCCTCACAGCCACCATACCTGTGGCTCTTCCTGCACGTTGTCCATGAAGAGAACAGGAGCAAGAGAGGTGGCCCAGGTGACCCAGGCCTCTCTGGTGCATGCGCACACTGGAGCAGGAGGCAGGGAGCAGAGCCTCCAGTGAGGAATGGGGAAGGCTCCCTGGGCTGGGGCTGCCGGAATGGCCTCGAGGGAAGGGTTGGTTTCCCTTCTCTGTCCCTGAGAAAGCAGCACGCCAGGTGCTCTGTGGGCGCTGTCACCCCTGACCCCATTCCATGCCCGCCTCTTGCCCCCTGACCCCATTCCATGCCCGCCTCTTGCCCCCTGACCAGGGCTGAGGACTGTGAATATTTCACATCAGTGGTCTAACAGAATCGGGGCCCTGGCCTTTGGCGTCTGGCTCTTCCCTCCGCGTGATGCTCTGTGCTTCCTTGCTCCCGCGATGGCTGCATCACCTTCTCTCTGTCTGGGCCTCCTCTGGGCTCTCTCCACCTTCTGGCCACTGTGACAGGTTGTTGTCACTGTAACTGCTTCTTTGCCTTCTTACCTGGCTTCTCGGCTGGGTGGAGGCCTCGTGAGGGCAGAGCAGGGGGTGACTACGTTGCTACCACATCCCTCGGGCTCCCAGGTAGCCTCAGAGGATCCCCAGTGGGAGGTGGGTGGGTACGGAGAGGGCACCCGTCATCAGAGGAGAACGACCCTGGTCCTGCCCGGCCCCCACCCTGCTGATCAGTTCCGGGGTCCTCCAGCAGCCCTGGCTCCCCACCCTCCCCAGCTCCCTACCAGGGACATGGGGAGTAAGTGGATGGAAGTGGGAGCGAAGGTGCTCCTGGAGGGAAGGAGCCCGTGTGTGGTTCCTGGCCTTGGGAGACATGCAGCAAAAATGGCTGCAGCTTGGACCTGGCCCGGCCTGTGTGGAGAGGCCACGGTGTGTCCCTGAAAAGTCTTGCCGATGTGTCCCAAAAGCTCAGTGCACATTGCCACTGTCAAACCTGTGGGATCAGGTAGAGAAGGCTGCTGGTGTCTGGGACAAACATGGGCCACCAGAAGGGCTGGGGTCAGCTTTTATGGGCAGAGTCTGGGGACGCAGCACATGGGGGTGTCGAGAGTGCAAAGGGGGCTCTCCACTGGGAAGGGACCACGTGATGAGCAGAAAATCCTTTGATCTGAAACACCAGGATGATGCTCCCACATGCTTTCCCACCCCATTCCCCAGGAACCCGGCCGGTCAGTCAAGTCTCTCCCCACTGTCAGAGAGGGAAACTGAGGCTAAGTGGATGGGTCACCAAGAAGCCAACTTAGCGCCCCTCCCCAGGAGCAGAGCAGCATTTAACCCTCCAGAAATTCCTAGCTCCATTTTCTACCCACTCTCCCGACCTCCCCCAAGAAGACACCAGACTTCCCTGCCCCAGCCTGAGACCCTGCAGCCTCCACCCCTGCCCAAGGCCCAGGGTCCAAGGCTCTGGGTGGATGTCAGCCAGACAGAGATGCCTCCACACAGGGGGCTCCATAGTTGCTCGGGTCAGGTCAGGCCCCGGGAACCCAGCGGAAGGAGGGCTTTGTGGGGGCGGGGCTGGCGAGGGGCGGGGCTGGGCGGGGCTAGGCGGGGGGCCGCCTCTCCTACTGCGCTAATTCTCTGTGCTGTATTCTGCAGGCCTCCCGGTTGCGTGGAGCGTGTGTAAATTATCCCACCAGAGCGATTAACTGTTTGTCCAGGGTAATTGTCAGTATTAAATCTTGCTCAGTCACAGTTTTAAAGCTTCATTTTAAATCTCTGTCCTCAAGAAACTCATCCTCCCTTCCCCCGCGGGGAACGCAGCCTCGGTGGGTTCCGTGGGTTCCTGTGCGGCAGCCGAGGGGTCCCCAGGGTGTGGAGCAGATGTGTGGGCGCGGGGAGTTTGCGCACGGCTCCTCTGCGCGCCTCTCTCGCCGCAGGCCCTGGTGGGATGCCCTTGTCTTTGCTGCCCTGCATGAAGCTCTGAATTAGGAGTTATTGCTCAGAGACCCCCAAGCCTCTGAGACACCTCTTCCCCGACTGAGACATAAATCTTATCTATGTCATGGAGGTGGGGAGAGAATTCTTCTGCAAAGGTGGGGGGACTGGCAGGCTGAGGAAGAGGCCAGGAAGCCCTCCATCAGGAGCCCAGAGCAGAGGGCAGAGTGGGGAGGGCTGGGGGTGGGCAGGGGCTTCTCATCACTGGGAGGAGTCACCCAAAGTGCACCTGGTCTCCTGCACCACCTGAGACCAATGCCAGCCAGGTCGCTCCCACCCTGAGGGCTGCTGCCCTGCAGCTGGTCCAGGGTGAGGAGGGGAGGAGGGGAGGGCAAGGCTGTGTCCTGGAGGCTGCCATGCTCCACAGGCTGCGGGCAGGTCCCTCAGTCCAGCGTGGAGACACCTGGTCAAGGGGGCGAATGTGAATCTCCCAAGCTCCTGCTGCAGCGTTGAGCCACCCACAGGGGGTGGGGGGTGTGAATCAGGGGTGCACCTTGTCTTTGTAGACTTGTGGCTGTATTCTACTGGCTTCTGTGTCACAAGCAGAAGAGAGAGTGAGCGGTGAGGACGGGGTTGGTGTGGCTGCCTGGGGTAGGGTGAGGAGGTGAGGGAGCCCTGGTCCCTCCAGGGAGGCCCGGACTTGGTGGGTTTAGGTCCAGCAAGAAGGCGGATGGCCCCGTTGATGTGGTGGTACTGAGACAGGTGACCTGAGGATCTGGAGGTGACTCAGAGGAGGAAGGGGTGATGTGGGTGGACATCATGCTGGGAGTCTCTGTGCCTGTACCAACAGCTGGAGGTGAAGGTCAGGGGCGTGAGTGGCAGTGTGGAACCTCACAGGAGGAGGCAGAGGGAAGGAGGCCAGAAGTCAGGCCCAGATAAAGTATTTGAGGAAGGCACCATCTTTCTTCCAACCCCAGGTCTTGTTTGGGGACAGGCTAATGACAGCTTCCTGGGGACAGTGAAAGAGAGGCCACACTCAGGGAAGAGTGTCACAGACAGTTGTTTGGGCCCCAAGTCAGCTGTGTGGGTTCAGAGCCTGCTGGGCCCTGAATCCCTGGGCCCCAGCACAGGGGGTGGTTGGGCCCCTAGGGGCCCTTCCCAGGGGTGTCTGCTCCCCTCTCTTCCTTCACATGCTTCCTACATCTGGTGCCTACGGGAGCTCTGTGAAGCCCATTATTGCTGCAGGTCCCGGAAGCTCAAAATCACAAATGTGGGCTGGCGGCAAGTGCTGCTAGGGGTCCGGGAAACAGCCCGAGGTGAGCCCTCCCCAACATCAGCATGACTGTGAACCCCTCCCCAAGCGGGGCTCTGGGGGGCACTTCTGAGCCTTGTTCTTGGTGACCAAACTCTGCTATCCTGTCCTAAAACCACAGCGAGGGCTTAGGAAACTCTCCACTCACACCCCACCTGGACCTCTGGACCCCAATGGGCAGCCTAACACCAGGCTGGGAGAAAAATTCTTGGGACCGTCCCCTTTCCACCATTTTATACCAATGCTGGCCCTGCTCCTGCGGCCAGCAGAGGCAGGAGTTTGGATGCTGACCTGCTGGGGGCCAACCCCTCCCCTGGAGGCAGGTGCCAATTTTCACTGCCACCTCCACCAGGTGCATCATGAACAGAGCAAGGCCTGCCAGCTGTGGGGGTGGGGACAGTTCTATTTGTAAAAAGCTGAGGTCCTCCAGGATCAGCTCTCAGGAGGGGCTTGACCAGACAGAAGAGGGCCCTGAGCAGGGGCCGTGCTCACAGGGAGGTTCAAGCGTTTAGAGCAGAAGTTTTCTCATTAATCTCTCCAGCCTCTGGGAGGAAAACCGAATCAACCCTGTCCTCGTCCCCATCAGAGCTCATGTTGAAGGTGACGGCATTTCTCATTTCCTCCACTCGGTCTGAAAATATGTGAGATTAGAGGAGATGAAGGGAAGGAAATTGAAATAACAAGTGAGGCTGGAGGAGGAAAAGCCTGACAAACAGCGGATCTGGGGAAGACCTGGGGGGGGGGTCCTTTCTCAGATCTGGACCATGCCTACAGTGGACATCAGATTTCTGAAGTGCCGGTGCTGCCTCTACTCACTGGCAGCAGGTCAGTTGTGACCAGCAAGCTCTACTCTGGCTTCAATGGTCCTACTGGGAGGAAGAAAGTCCTTTCCTGCCACCTAAGGCCCCATGCCAGGTCCTGGGCTGCAGGCTCTCTTCTGTGTGCCGGGGTGAGGAGACCCACCATGATGGGTGCCCAGTGGGGAGTAGAGGGGAGAGAAAGTGCAACTGTTCTGGAAGTGTCTGCCCTTTCTCTGCTCAGGAATCAGGGGAAGGAGGGCCTGGGCCTGGACCCTTTATAGTCTTCATAACTGTGGGGCTGGTGCCGCTCTTGGTTTGGTTGCAGACCATCTTGCTGGCTTCCCTGGAGGAAGGGAGAAAGCGCTGTTATTTTTCTGGGGGTGCCATAGCAGAATAGGGGGTGCCACAGCAACTTAAAATGACAGACATGTCCTTTCTAGAGCCAAAGGTGCAAGATAAAAGCATCCACAGGGCTCAGGCCAGATCCTTCTGGAGGCTCTGAGGGAGACTACTCCTCTCCCAGAGTCCGGAGTCCCCGGTGTAACACGCAGCTAGTGTCTGCTCCTCCCTTCCCCTGGAGTGCCCACCCCCTTCCCTTCCTTTCTACATCAGAGAGGACACTCACTGATGTAGGTCCTCTCTCTCTCTACAATCCACAGTGATTTCGGCTCCTTAGTTACATTTCCAGAGACCCTTATTCTAAATAAGGTCAGGAGCGCATGTTCCAAGTGGGCATGGGTTTGGGGGCACAGTATTCAGCCCTGGGGTAGAGCCAGAGCGCCCCAGGTCTATCCGGGCACCAGCCAGGTCCCGAGCGCGGCAGGGAACAGCAGGGTCCAGAGAGAGGTGAGGCTCCTCTACCCCCATCGGGGGGCTCCCTTAGTGCAGCCCCCTTCTGGAGCCTTCCTCCACCCCCATTTACCCATTCCCCGGGATGGGGGGGGGAGGGGGGTTGATGGCATCTTCTGGTTTAATCAAGTGATTAAGGGTGAACGACTCTGCGGCTCTTCTTGGGCAGGTGATCGGGCGCTTCGCAGGCCGCGGAGAACAAAGGGACACCGCCGCGTGGGAGTCGCCGGGGTTGGCGGGGCGGGGAGGGGCGGGGCGGAGCGGGACGAGGCTGTGCAGCGGCGGTGCGGGCGGGCGGAGGCACCGCGGTCCGCCCGCCTCCCTTCCCGGGAAGCCGAGCCACGATTTAATATGCAAAGGTGGAGAGCCGGCTGCAGGCGCACCCGCCCGGCGCGCCGCGATTCAAACAAAGAATGCACAACAAAGGGCCGCGCGGGGCTGTCGAATTCCGCGGTGGCGAGATTTATCTAAGCGCAGAGGGGCCTGTGACCTTGGGCTTGAGAGCTTTAAAGCGAACAGGCGAACAGGCGGCGTGGAAGACGGAACAGAGAGGCGCTTGTGATTACCATTATTTAATATAATGGCCTTAAACGGCTGGGAGGGGGAATGAGGTGGCAGGAGAACGCTTTCTTATTCCAGGAGATCTAAGGCAGATGTAATGGAGGAGAAAAACAGGGGGGTGGAGGAGGGAGAGGTTGGAGGGAGTTCTGAGAGGGAAGGAGAGCGAGCCAGCCACTGCAGGAGAGGCCCAAGAGCCTCCCCGCCTCCGCCTTTCCACCTCCCTGCCTCCCTCCCTGCAGCCTCAGCCTCCGTCGGAGGGGGTGTCTTTAGGAGCAGCCGAGGAAAAACTGGGTCCTCAAAGCTTGGGGGCTGGGGATGCGGCAGGGTCCATAGTATCCCCAGGCTGGGGTTATGAGCTGCCCAGGATCTGGGGCATCCCATTCAGGAAGCCTGGAGCTGGGGAAGGGTGTGCCACTGGGGGCAAAGAGGCTGGTCCAGAAAGGAGGCTGGGGTGGGGGGTCCTTTCTCAGATCCCAAGGCGGGTGGACTACGCCTACAGTGGACATCAGATCTGCGAAGCGCCAAGGAGGGGTGGGGGGTGGCTGGTCCACTTGCTGTCTAAGAAGCTGAGAGTGGGCGGGCCCCAGATTGGCCTCCCTTTGTGCCAGGCCTGGGCCAGGTGTTCAGGTCTTCCTGGACCCTGAGTAGGGCATCCCTGCTAATCAAGTTGACTTCCTCTTCATTCCATTTGTAATTCTGTGTTCTCTCTCTTAAAGAGCCCCCTCTCCTAACTCCTCTAAGTTTCAGATCCCACGAAGATGGGGTCAGCTCGGTGGTCCTGGGCACCCATCCAAGACCCTTATTCTAAATAAGGTCGTGATCTCATGTTCCAAATGGGCATGGATTTGGGGGCACAGTATTCAGCCATGGGGTAGAGCCAGAGCAATTGTGGTCCTCCCTGGAACATGCTGGAAGCCTTGTTTCTGTCGGCTGGGGTGACTCGGTGGAGCTTCAGTGCCAGGGTGCATGGGTGGGTGGCAGAAGCTGGTTCCCTCCTGCCACCATCATCCATGCTTGGGGAACCACACAGGTCCTATGTCACCTGCTGGGGCAGCCAGCCAGCTGGGGCTCCTTTCCACCAGGAGGGTGGGCCTCACTTCACAAGGTGCTCAGGCCCCACACAACTCTGCTCCTGAGACCTGGGAACCCGGAGAGGGAGACTTGGAGGAGTGAACCGGAGGCCCAGCCAGGAGGGGAGGCAGGAGCCCCCTCCCACTCCTCACTCTTTGGCTGATCTCTGGCGGCAGGACAGGCAGCTGCTTCTTTCTCCTCCCCTTTTCAGGGGCTGGGCCCAGGGTCAGGAGGCAGGGGCAGAATGTGTGGGCCCAGCTTCCCACCCGGCTGGACAGCGGGACGGCTGGACGCCAGCTGTGGGACCCTGGGGACTGAAGGCTCCAGGAGACAAAGCTGGCAAACGAGGACCTGAGATGGCCTTCAAGCACCTGGCAGGGGCCCTCCCCAGACACAGTGACACCCAGTGCTTTTTGTGGGGACCAGAAGGCCAGGTGAGCCAGGGCACCTGTGCCAGCTCCACCACCTGCTCCAGGCACCGCCTGGGCCTCAGTCTCCTCCTCTATGAGATGGAGCCAAGGATAGGACCCACCCTTGGGTGGTTGTGAGACCTGGACAGGTGATACACAGGAGGGGTCTCTGGGGCTGCAAAGGGACCTCTCACCCCTGACAGCCTGCGCCCCCCACAGTCAAGAGCACCTCCCACCCAAGGAAGCTCACCAGAGGGAGTGGAAGGCTGCCTTTGCCCTTTCTGCTTCAGAGACATGGGGCACCTCCTGAGGCCCCTGCAACAGTCACCCTGTTTTTAGATTTTGGTTAATAAAACCAACAGTGCAGCCTAAATTAAGCACGGGCATCTCTCTGCCTCAGTCTCCCTCTTCCTCTAACCCCCCTCCCCCATGCACAGGGCACTTTCTGAAGCTCTTGGTAAGACTGTGACCTCTATATTATTTGGTCTTCTGCCTGCTTCCCTGGCAATTGTCTAGTCTCTAACACCAAAATTCCCTCCAGAAGAAAATTTCTCCCCAGCCTGGTCACAAAATGCCCTGCCTCTGGGGAAAGTGGAGCAGTCTGCAATTCTCCCCTGCTTCTGAAAAGTCCTTCTTCTCATCTAATCTAGATCCTTCATGCTATATCTTAAACTTATTTAATGTTCTGCTTTTATAGTGATCTCCTTCTCCTCTTAACAGGCTTGGATAGAAGGACGAGGGCCTTTTGTTAAACTCTCCATTCTGTCTCTGTACCTTTGGATCCTTCTCTGCTGTAGGGGAGGCCCAACCCCAGGGCTGCTCCCCAGGGATCCTGGGTGAAGCCCTCAGCAGGCTGTCACCTGGCCTTGGCAGTATCTGGCTCTGGGGTCCTCTCTCCTTTCACTCCTCGTCATCATTAAGGGATGACGCAGGTCTTGGAGCAAGGACCCTTTGGCTCTGGAAAAATTATGTGTGACACTTTACATATGGATCAGGTAATTAATGGATGGCCTGATTTCCTCCACCATGATGTAAAGAGGGCGCGGATGGCACTCTAATTCCAGATAATTAAGGAGTGATCGAGTTCTCTCAAGCTGCTCGGGGAGTGCAGGCTGCAGTCACTCACCCTGCCCAGCCCCCTTCATTCTCCACACCTCACTGCAAACCGCAGGGCCTGCTGATTCCCCTGGGATGGAGCTGGAGGCGGGAGCCACTGCAGCCTGCCATGATCCAAGTGGCCAAGTGGCTACAAGCTGCTGCAATGTAGTTCTGTGGGCGCGCTTGTGTGTGCACACCTGTATGTGTGTGTGTGTGCGTGTGTGCATTCTGCCTACATGCATGTATATTCTCATGTGTGTGTTTGTGTACCGGGGGGAGGAATCCCCAAATGGACTTTCTAGAGTAGCCACACCGGATCTTAGAGACCAACCTTGGCTGCTACCAGGGAAGAAGCAAGTCACGATGTACAGAACAGTCTCAAAGAGGGCACCACGTCCCCACTCCAGCCCCGAGGGGCTGCCCCTCACCCCCTGATCACAGGAAAGTCCAAGGACAGCTACAGCTGCTTCCCCAGAGCTGAGGGTCTCTGGGGTTCAGAAGTGGCTACGATTGGTGCTCACAGATACAGACAAGCACTCCATCCCAGAGGAGCCTTGCTGCAGTCCACGTCCAGGGCGGCCAGGCCGTTCCTCATGGGAGACGTGCAGGGGCATCCCGCCCTGAAGGCACAGCCTGGCATCCCTGGGAGAAAGGAACAGCAGCTCATTGCTCAGAGGGCCTCACAGACCCTCCTGGCTCACAGAGGCATCTGCCACAGTTCCTGATAAATATCTGCCCTCCTACTTCCGACGGGCCTCCCAGGGCCTCCCATTTCTTTCCTGAGTTCTGCTCATTCCTTGCACGTGTGCTCATATCCACAAATACTCCGAGTGACTGCGAGGGCCTCAGCAGGAACGGGGCTGACCGGGGGCCCTGGGTCTGAATTAGCACTGGCTGCTGTGCAGAAGGAGATGTGAACAGCTGGGAGACGCACGGAGAGAACGCGGGAGCACCGCCTGGCACAGGGAGCCTCCTGGATGCTCTCGGTGCCCGTAGGCAGAGGTGGGCGGGTCGGGGGTCTGGTTGCATGTGGATCTGTGCACACACGGGCCACTGTGCCAACTGCTGTCTTCCTGCTTTAGCTGCCTGCCCTCTGCCTGCTGTGGCTGTCCTTATCTCCCTGTGGGCACTTGGCACACCTTTGGGGAGGGGCCTATGAGGAGTTGCAGGAGTTGGCTGCCTGGCTGGCGCCCACGTGATCACCCTGTTTCAGTGTTTTTATTTCAACTTAGACCCCTTTCCCAAACTCCTGACTTGTATATCCAACTGCTTACTCTATGTGGCCACAAGGGTGGTGCCTCAAATTCAAGGTCAAATCTGAACCCCTCTTTGCCTGCTCCCCCTTGGCTTGATGGTGTCTCCACGATTCCAGTGCCAAGACAGAAATGCCAGGGTCATTCTTGACCCCTCTCCTTTCTGATGGGTCAGGAAGTCCTTTAGGCTTCACCTTCAGAATCTATTCAGAATCCAACATCCACCGAAAACCAGAGAAATCCTAATAATCCTTGTAGTTTAGCGAATCCTGTTGTACCACAGTTTGGAGAGTGGGCTGTGGCCTCAGGATGGTGAGGAGGGTCTGGTCCAGCCCCCTCCTGGGCTGTGTCTCTTGAAAGAACACTAGCTCCTTTGCAGAGGTCAGAGTACCTCACAGTAACAAAACAATCCCAGTCCCTCTCTCCCTTCCTGCTGTGCACTTGACTTGAATGTGAGCCTCTGCAACATGGACCTAGGACTGATACATTGTTGCTATTAGGAATTCCATGGAACCCTTACCTGTTAGGTCAGTTAAGTCCAAGAAGTCTCTGGCCCATGTCACTTTCCTTCTTTCTAAAAGACTTCCTTGAACACTTCTTCTTCTTCGTTTCTGCAGTGCTGGGATTGAACCCAGGGCCTCGCACAGGGTGGGCAAGTGCTCCGCAGCATAGCTGCACCCCAGGAAGAAATGTGAGCGTCAGACACCAACCAATAAATTCCCTCAAACTTTATCTGAAAAAGCTTTCACTTTTTCCCCTATTTATTTTATTGTGGTAAAATACACATAATGTAAAACTGAGCATCTGAACCTTTTTCAAGTGTGCAGTTGAGGGAATTAAATATATTCACGTTGCTGTGTGACCATCCCCGCCAGCCATCTCCAGATCTTTTTCATCTTGCAAAATTGAAACTCCGTCCCCATTAAATAACAACTCCCTTGTCCCCTCCCCAGCCCCTGGCCCCTACTCTACTTTCTGCCTCTGTGACTCCTCTACTCCTCGAGGGCCTGGTTTAAGGGAATCCTACGGCACTGGCCACCCCTGCTGGCTTATTTCCTCAGTGTGATGTCTCCAGGGTTGTCGGGGCATGTGCTGGAATTTCCTCGTTCCCAGCTGAACACTGTTCTGTTGTAGATTTGAACCTACTTGGTCTATGCCCCGCAGTAGACTCGCGGGCTCACATGACACTTCTGCCTGGAGGTGCTTGAGGAGCCGCCATACTCTTTTCCAGAGACTGATTTCCCATTCCACCCCCAGTCTAAGGGCTCCAGTTTCTCTCACCGACCCCTCCTAATTCTTTTATTTTCTCTCCCAGTTTTCATAGTAGCCATCCTAGCAGGCATGCAGTGGGGTCTCATTCTAGTTTGGATTGCATCTCTCTAGTGATGAGTGACGTCCAGTGTGTCCTTCACTTGCAACACATTAGTAGGGTTCAGAACCCCAGGGGGGTCTTTTCTGTCACCCTTAGGTGGTCCGTTGCACTCCGTGTCTGCTGGCGTGGTTTCTGAGGAGAAGCTGGATGGATTCTTGCCTTTCTCCTCTGTAGGTCTGGCTTTTTACCCCCGACTTGTTGTATTGACCTTTGGTTTTCTGTAGTTTGGAGATGACATGCGTGGGTGAAGCTGTTGTTGTTTGTCCTGCTCGGTGTTCTCCGAGCTTCCTGGACCTGTGGCTTGGTGTCTGACGCTCACATTTCTTCTGCCCACTGTGTCTCCACACCTCCCGGTTGTCCCTTGGTCTTGGGGATTCCGCTGGTTTCCTGGTCTTCATTAGCTGTCCTGTTCTGTGTTGGAGGAGTCCGTTGTCCTGTGTTCGGCTCAGAGACCCTCCCCTCAGCCAGTCCAGTCTACAGTTTTGCCTTCGGTGCTCGTGATGGCCAGCGTTTCTCTTGGCTCTTAGTATTTCCACCTCTCTCCTGGCATTGTGCGTCTGTTTTGCATGTGGGCTACTTGATCTATCAAAGGCCTTAGCACTTTTTTCCTTTAGAGATGGGGGCCTTGTTTTGCTACCCAGGCTGGCCTTGAACTCCCGGACTCAAGCGATGCTCTTGCCTCAGAGTAGCTGGGACCACAGGTGCGTGGCTGGACCCCTCAGCGTGTCAGTCAGTTGTTACCAGTTTCCTGTCTGATAATCCCAGCCTCCCTGCCGTGCCTGGTTCTGAAGCCACCAGCTGTGTTTCCTTGTCTTTTAGCATGCCTTGTGGTTTTCTGTTGCTGCTCACATGGGGACAGTAGGAAGTGCCACCAGCAAGCCCTGATGATGTGGGCGGGGAGGCATGTGCAGAGGGCAAGCGCTCTGTCACCCTAGGATTGAGTCTCAGTCTCTCAGAGAGCTTTCAGCTTGGAAGGTGACCTTCGAAGCCTGGCTCAGCCTCCTCCCTTGCTGGGACAGGGTGGCTGTAGCGGCAGCCTTCCCTTCCCTTAGCTGGCAATCTCCAGGGACACCTTAGCGGCCAGGCGCTGGCTAACAGTTTCTCCTGAGGGCAGAGGTAGCTGGAAGAGCAGGTGCTCTGACCTCCGCGGTGAGTCCTCCCTCCCCTGGGGCAGCAGGAGGGGCTTTTCCTCCAGTGTGGACGGTAAGGACTTGGTCCCTGGAGGCGAAGTTCACAAGACTTTCCTGACTGAGTCCCCTGGGGGTTCCACTCTCAGACTTGGCCACCTGGGCTCTGGCTCTGCGCCAGGTTTGTCCACTCTGGAGTCTCCTCTGGTGGCTCCTGCTCTGGCGGGTTGGATTGTGGCTCTGCCCGTCTGTGTCTGCAGTCTGGGGACAGGGCTTGCCTGTGGCTTTACTTCTCTCAGGAATCTAAGAAGAGCTGTTGGTCTTTCAGTTGTGTGGCTCTTTGCCTATCGTTAGGACAGAGCGTGACGTCAACACCCCTCACCTGCAGAACCGGAGACCCGAGGACCCTGTGCCTCTTCGTGTCTTCTTCCGCAGGTGTCTCTTGGGGAGACCTGGTTTCTCCTTTGTATGACAGAGCTAGTCCTGTTGGATCAGGACCCACCCTTGTGACCTCATCTTAACTAATTACCTCTGCAATGACCCCTTTCCCATGGAAGGTGACATTCTGAGGGGTGGGTTAGGACTTCAGCCTATGGATTTTCCTTGAGGGGAGCAGAGTTTGACCCACAGCAGTGTGCACGTATCATAAACACAGAATCTCCAGGGCCAGGCGCCCAGTCGCCCAGGACAGAGGGGTCCTGGTCCCAGCCACTACCCCCTCCTGGAATCCTGCCAGTGGCCCTCCGACAGGCTGCCCTCATTCTGTACTTCCCCCTCGGCCCTCTCTCAGTGACCAGAAGGATCCTTTGTAACAAGAACCACACCACCCTCTGCTTCCTTCTCACTCCTAGCAACAGCCCTAGTAATTCAGAGAGTGTAGGTTCTGAGCAGACGCCACGCTTTTATGGGCCCCACCTCCCAGTGCCGTTAATGACTTCTTCGGGGACCAAGATTCCAACATGTGAACTTTAGGGGGCTGCTCAAACCATAGCAGGGAGTCTCCCTGGGACCCCCTCTGAGGTCTATTTTCTAACCTTTTCCACTTACCTGCAGAACCAGAGACTGCAAGATGGCAGTGGGGTTACTTGGGGATACCACTTTGGCCCCCCTGTTTTTCTCTTTATCTCTCCTGAGTAAAAATAATTTTCAGAGATACATTTTAATTCTTGTGGTCAAATGAATTGAATAGAAGATTAAGCACACCAAATAGAAAAAAAAAAATGGGAAAGAATAGGCTGATATTTTCATGATTATTATCTCTGATTAAGTAGATCATCAAATCTCATTTTATTTTCTTCTTTATATTTTATTTCCTTACAACCCAAACAAATTAAAGTCAGTTTTAAGGGCATGATACACCCAGGCAGCAGGCAGGAGCGGCTGTATTGGCAACTGTACTGGGGCCTCCCAACCTTCCCCTCCTCTCTTACCTGGTCACCTGTTCAGGTTCAAGGCCATCTTTCCACGGGACAAAGGCTGGGTGTTTTACCTCTGTGTCCCCTGGGCCTGGTCCAGGACATGGAGGACCCTGGTTTGTGGTGACTCTTAGTGAAGACACAAAGGAACCCTGCTACTCAGGGCCTGGCGAGTCCCTCCCTGCAGCCTGGCTCAGAAGGAAGAATTAATTGTTCAGATCACCAGGGCCCAGGGATGGTCCAACTGCAGGCTGGCCCTGCAGGCAGAGCTGATGTGCACGGGTGGCCAGGGACACAGTCGGACACCGGCAGGGAGGCAATTGGCTGGGGAGGTTTGACAGCATTTTTGCTTTTTTATTTCATAAGGAGTGTGTGTCTGTGCAGGCACGCCTGGGGTGTGCGTGTGCCCCGTGTCTAGGAGTGTGTAGGAGTGCTCAGGCAGGCGTGTGCCCGTACATGTGTGGTGTGTGGCAAAAGGCAGCGGGTGGGTGCTGGGGTGAGGGGTGTGAGGAGCTCTTTCGGCCCCTGAGTTTTGAAATCCCCACTGTCCTGCCTTCAGAGATGGACAAGTGTCGGTTCAGGAAGGGAGTGTCCGGGCCCACAGAGCTGTTCCCTAGCCCTGCTTATCCTTAGGGACTCTGCCAGAGACCCCTGCCTGGTTCAGGTTTATTGTCCCCAAGGACGGGGGGGGAAGCAGGGCATAGTAATGGGTAAAAGAGCATTCCTGGGGGCAGGGTGTGCATCCAGGGAGAACCCAGGGACCCAGCTGGGCAGAGTTGGCCTAGAGAAAGGAGTGTAAGCCACCCTCCTGTCATGGGCCAGGTCATGAGTGATGCCGTGCGCCACTCTGTGCAGCCTGGGATGGAGGTCCATGAGGCCATCTGCTGAAAGTCCAAAGATTGTCCCCAGAGAAGTACCAGGGACTTCCTGGACTGCCACCCCTCCCCAAGCTTCCCTACCCTAGATGTCTGGGAAGGACAGGGTGGGGCTGGTCCCACAGGGGCTCAGTCCTGGAAAGTCATGCCTCTGGTGAGCCCACGGTGGTCCAGGCTGGCCTGGGCCAGGGTCTTCACATCTCTCACCTCCCCACATGGGGAAATGGCAGGGACCCAGCCTGCCTGGCTCCTGTCCCGGCTCTGCAAACCCAGTGTCACCACAATCCCTGCCCCTCTACCTTGGCCGACAGCTGGGCCTGGTTTGTGGCTGACACACAGTGGAGCAGAGGGGACTCTCTGGAAGCCATCTAATGGAGGTGGCAGTGGAGGGAAGCACACAGTTGGGCAGATGAAAGTTCACCTCCCAGATCATCAGGAGCCTGCCTCGGCCGGGCGGGGACACCAAGCCGGGCGGGGACACCAAGCCGGGCGGTTCCCTCCTGCTCCTCAGTCCCCTTCCTTCCCTGCCCCCAGCCCAGGGCAACCACTACTGCTTCCTCTCACGGTCCTTCTGCCGCCCATCCGCAGTCCCTTCCATCCTCCTTTCCACGCAGCCCAGTTCTCCAGAGATGGTCCCTGTGGTGGCGTGGCCGGGGGAGTTCTTTTCACTGATGACGGAACAGCGTTACGGTTCCAGATTTTTCTTCATTGGCCAGCTGATGGACATCTAGTTTCTTTGGTTTGGGGGTTTTATAAATCAGGCTGCTAGGAACGTTCTTGTGCTGATGTGTTTTCACTTCTCTTTCCTGAGTGCCTGAGGAGCAGTGTTTCTGGGTCAGAGGAGTGTAGCTGGGCTTTCAAGAAATGGCCAACCTGTCTGCCACAAGGGCCACGCCACGGTGGGTCTCTGCCAGTTCTCCGTCAGCACAGGAGGTGCTGGGGGTTTCCACCAAGACCCGTGTTGGGTCTCGGCCCTTCTGGGGGAGAGCAGGGGCGTCTCTTGTGGTTTTAACGTGCATTTCACGAATCACTGATGTTTGTCTTCCAGGGCTATTTGCCCCCCTACATTTTTTTTTAACATGACAGTAGAATGCACTTTGACATATGATACACACGTGCAGTATGACTTCCCCTCCTTGTGGTTGCACGTGATGTGGAGTTTCACACATGAACATAGGAGAGCGAGGTCCCGTTCACGCTACTGTCTTTCCTGGTCCCACCCCTCGCCCTCCCCCTCATTCCCCTTTGTGTAATCCAAAGAACTTCTGTTCTTCCCTCCTCCCCGGGCCCCACACTCATATCAGAGAGGACATTCAACCTTTGTTTTTTTTTAGGATTGGTTTATTTCAGTTCCCCACTACATATTCTGTGGTGAGGCATCTGTCCAAAATTCTCATCCATTCAAAGAAATCCAATTGCTGTATTCTGAGTTGTATATGCCTTTCGATCTGTGGCTATGGACTTTCATTTTCTTAAGTGTCTTGAGGAGCAAAGTTTTCCACTTGGCGAAACCTAATTTGCCCATCTTTGTAGTTTCTGGGGAGTTTTAAAATTTGTTCTAGGTAAGAAATATTTCCCTAATCTTTATCTTCTATGTTTTCTCCTGGATATTTTACTGTCTTCGCATTTATACTTGTATCTGTGATTGATTCCAAACTAATTTTGTGTATGGAGTCAAAGACTGAGCTTTTCTTTTCCCGTGTGAATATTTGATTATTTCAGCACCGTTGGTTGAAAATGCTGCCCTCTCCCCTGCTGAGTTGCTGGGAGCTTCATTTAGAACTAACCCATCGTATTTACGTGGCTCCCTTCCTGGGCTCTGCCTCGATGTCGATCCACATATTTATCTTGGTTTACTTGGGTGGGGGGCAGTGCTGGGGCTGAAGCCCAGGGCCTGGCACAGGCTGGCAAAGTCCTCTCCCACTGGGTCACATCCCCAGTCCTTCTCCATGTCTATCTTTATACCTCTGCAGTTCTTAGCCCACAGGCCTAGAAACACCAAGGAGGTTCCACCAATTATCAACTGTGTCTAGTAATACTTTCAGGGACAGAAAGATGTCCTCTGCGGGTCATGGACCTAGGGGACCTAGTTTGAGCTGGCGTTGGCCAGGACCTCCCTGTTCTCGGTCAGCGTGGCTCCTGTAACACACATGCCCGGGTGAGGTGAGCAACCAACCCTGGCAGAGGGCAGAGAGAGAGGAAGCTCTCAGGAGCGTGTTCTTGCAAGGACACTAGTCTCATTCATGAGTTCCACCCTCATGACCCTGTGTCCTCCCAAAGGTCCCTCCTCCTAACTGTCCCACTGGGGACCAGGCTGCAACATGTGGACTTGGGGTAGGGGACACCAAGAGTTTGTGGCCCTCTACGGGCCATCCCTCTAACAGGAGCTGTGATAACTTCTGTGGCTGTTTTTATTACTAAAAACAGCAGGCACTGTGCCGGGAGTTGACCTGCACCACCTCCTCAACTCCTCGGGACCCTTTGGAACAGGTATGATATAGATACAGAAATGGAGACCCTAGGAGTCAAGTTGACTTGCTCAAGGTCAAGGATCTGAGCCAGGGCTTCCTGCCGACCAGCCCCGTGCATCACAGCGACAACACGTGGACGGGGTGGAAAATGCAGTGAGCAGACAGGAACAGGCCGTGGACCCCAGGTAGGGTGGGGCCCAGTCCAGGCCAGTGTCCCAGGCCACAGCAGAGGCGGGGGCTCACTCCATGCAGAATCGAGTCCTGGCCTCAGCAGTGGCCGTGTCCTGGCCATCTGCCTCAGGCCTTCACACTCTTCTACACACTCTGACCCTCTCATTCGGCCCTGAGAGCCAGCCCTCTGAGACCTGCTGAGACCTCCACTCCTCTCGTAGATAATTTAGACTAAATCCCATTTCCTACAGCCACTCTCCACCTCTCTGACCACAGCACACATAGCAAATCAATCACAGCACCCTGGTTCATGGAGCAGCGCCCCAAGCCCTCAAGATCTCTCTCAATAAAGAATTCCAGGAAGCCTCTGGCAATCAGGTGGAATTGGTGTGAGGGATAAAATCTATTTTCTATCCTGGTTTTGGTCTGTCCCTCTGGTTTGGCTGCTTGGGACTGCCCTGGGTCAATGTCCAGTTCAGTTCAATGCATCCCTTACAGTGTGTGTCCATCTGTGCCTGGAATATCCCTACTGGACAGAGCCCTGAGCAGAATGGGAGCACACCATCTTTGCTACTGACCCGCCCAGCCCGAGAGCACCTTGCCCTTGATGATATTCCAGATGCCAGGCCAGGGAGGCTTACTGGTCCAGCTAGCACCAACTTAGGGTTCTGAAACTTAGAAGTATGTGAGCAAGTTTCGGTATTTTTAATGCCTATTGAAAATGTTTGCAGGTCTGTCCTGAACCCCTGTTTTAAACTTGAACTTGCCCCTCCCTTTCCCATTCCCCTTGCATTGGTCCTATGTCCTCAGAGGATTAATCATCATCCAACACAACCTACAGAATGTGCAAGCTTACTGTGTCTGTCACTGTTTCTGTCCCCTCCTGCTGTAAACTCAACTCTGGGTCTTTGACTCACTGATGTACCCCAGGCACCTCCCACAGTGCCTGGCCTGTAGCGGGGTCCCAAGATTCTGTGATGGTGAACCTACTAAGTCAGAGCTCCCAGGCTTGGCTTCCGCCTGGGGCTGGAGGCTGCTCAAGAGTTGTGCGTGGCAGGTACGTATGTCTTGATCAACAGGAAGAGGGAAGCACATGCACACTTCATCCGTTCACTTTGTTGACAACAGATTTCACAATATGGAACCCAGGCCGGGGCCATGGTGGGAGGGAAGAAAGTGATAAAGGGGTCCTCTACGGGAGACACGAGATCAGGGCCAGGAGAAGAGCCAGCCCCTGGCGGGAGGCTGGTGCTGCCCTCCACTCATGAACCACGGGGCCTTCCACAGGGGCCTTCCCCCCCTTGCTTCTAGTCTGCAAAGCAGAGAAGCCAGCCTCCGCCCTGGTATCTCACTGTGGTGTCATAAGCGTTCAAGGGAGTCACTGCCAATGCCACGTACCACAAAACTATAACTTCACCACATGATTCACTGGGAAAAGAACATCAGGGGGAGATCTGAGACCATTCTGCAGTTGAGGTCAAATGTGAACCCCGTTCAGCCATGGGACAACCCCAGGCCAGGGAGACTGATAATATTGCACAAGTCACCCATGTCATGCCCTACTGGACACACCATCGGGTGACACGCCTGACTCTTACAATAGGACCATGTCTCATCCCAGAGTCCCTGGCACAGGGTGCACCCAGCCCGTGTTGATTCTCAATCACAAGTGCTTTCTCCCCTCAGCCTGTGTGGGAGGAATGGTCCTGTGGGCTGGGAAGCACAGGAGACCACAAGACTCGGGGACTCCAGCCTAAGCAAAATGCAGTCTACCCTAAACGTCCCCGTACCTGCAGCAAATGACCTCCACTGGGTGTCTGTTTCCTTCTCTGTTGGGCAAAAGGGCAGAGATGGTTGTTGAGGATGAATGATAACTGTAGCCCCTGACCCAGGACCAGGGTCCCAGTGGGTGTTCTGCAAGCTAGTGACAAACAGAATGTGGGAGAGGCCATTGGTCCCCTGAGAACACGGCCCACTGCCCTGCCCATCTGGCCCAGTGTCCTGGGGCTTGACATCTGTTTGCCATTTGCAAGTGTAAGAACTAGCTACCCTCTGTCCCCCGAGGGCACATCAATGGCTGGCCAGGGCGAGCTAATTTGGAAACAGCCCCTTACCAACTTGTCAAAAGCCACTGCCGTTGCTGCCATTGGCTCAAATAGCCCTAGCCCCAGGTCCCCTGCAGAGGAGGCAACCCCTGGGCAGAAGGCACCTCTGTGCTCCCTCGTGGAGGACGGTGCTGCGGCTGAGCGGGTGGTTCTTTTTCCCTTTGGAGACTACACAGCGCCCCCGGGAACTCATGCCCCTTCTTTACCTCCAGAGCCCACATATCTCGGGAGCATTATAACCAACAGCCATGAGAAATAAGACCCCGGAGGGTCCCAGAGAACTGAGCGGCCCTGGCTCGGGGCTGTTGTGGACGTTCTGCTGCTCTAACGAACTCTTTAGATAGTCAACGTGTAAAAATCAAGGGTTGGTCTTGGCTCAGTTTGGGAGATTTCAGAGCACGGTCCCTCGGCCCGTTGTTTGGGGCGAGGCAGCCCATGGTGAAGGTGGTGGAGGACATCCTTCATCTCATGGCCGCGAAGCAAGGGAGAGCGAGGAGGGGGAGGGTCCCCCGGCCCCTTCAGGGGGTGTCCCCAGTGACCTAGAGACTTCCCACAGGCCCTACCTCTTAGATGTTCCACCAGCTCCCAACAGAGCCGCCCTGGGCACCAGCCTTTCCACATGGACTTTTGGGGGACACTCGAGATACAAGCCATATTGAGGCCATCTGCTGGCCTGACAAGCCTGCCTGGGCTCTGGGTGCCTCTGGCAGGGCCAGCTCTCCTCCATCAATGGACTCTTATGCTGAAGGACAGGCCATTCACCCCATGGCCTTTCCCTCCTCCTCAGATGGCCTGGCCCAACAGCATGGGTCCCCAAGGTCACCCACATCTCTCACTGGCTCAGCATCTCGACCTCTCGCGGCCTCTCCTTCGCATTGGCACCCTGGAGCCTGACGGTCCAAGTCCCGGATGCAGGGTCTGCAGTTGTCCTCCGCGTCTCCGACTGAGTTGGTGGGGAGACTCTGCTGCCATTACCTTCTGTTCATTAGTCTAGGAGACAAAGGGAGCCCCAAGGGCCACAGGAGGGGTACAGGGTCCTGCAAGGGGTCCTTTGAGGTGGGATGGAGAGAGGAGCACACGTGGAGGAGGGGAGGACCCACGGGGAGCTCAGTGCTGTGGGGGAGGCCCTCCTGGCAGAGGCAGCCGGCCGGGGGAGGGAGGCCGCTGCACCTTGTTTCCGTAGCCATTCAGGGCAGGGGGTGCCCCAGGCCTTCGTCGGCAGAGGAGGAGGAGCTCCCCTGACCCTCACCCCCAGACATCCCCTGCCCTGAGTGCTCGGGCCGTCTGCATCTCTCCCCCGTGAGTGGTTCTGATGTCGGAGCTCCTTGCTCTTCCCGGGGCTGCCTGGGTGTGTGTGGGGAGCAGAGGGACCTGCCCAGCTCCGCTTTGTACCTGCAGATCCACACAAACACTGCAGACGAACAGGAGCTGAGACCCAGTGGGACAGGGAGGAAGCCCTGTGAGCTAGGGGGCAGTCCTGGGCCACCCCGGACAAGGGTGGCTGCTGAGGGACATGCAGTGGCAGTGGGTCCTGGGGAATCACGTTCTGGGTGGAGACTCTGAAGAGTGAGGGGCTTCCCTGGAGCCTCGTGGCACCAGGCAGATGTCCCCCACCCTCCCGTGGAGCTGCCGCAACAACTTGCTGTTTGTCCACAGGCCCGAGTTCTCGCCCAGGAGCAGATGGGACCAGGAGCCACCTAGACCCCTTCAGAGGCACACTTCCTCCCCCTCCCCCCTCATCCCGTGCACCTCCAGAGGCAAGGCCAGGTGCCAGGGCTCCATGTCCGTGAGCCACATGGATAGATGCAGGGGGCTAGTGCGCTGGCTCCCAGGGTGGGAAACTGGTGGGCTACAGTGAGGACATGGAAGGGGATGAGCGGCTGGGTCTGAGGGCTCCCGGGTGCAGAGCTGGACCACTCCCCAGGTCAATGGGAGCAAGAGGTTTGCTGGAAGGTTATGGTGGGGATGGCGTGTCCACAAAATTGGGGGGTTGTCTGAAGTCCATTTTCTGTTGCTACACTGAACACCTGAGACTGGGCGATTTAGGTAGAAAGTGTATTTCTTCCAGTTCCAGAGGTCGGGAAGCCCGAGGAGGTGGCATCAGCCAGGGGTTTCCTACTGCGGAGGCGCGGGCAGAGGGTGAGGGCAGGAAGCACGTGCCGTCACCTGGACCCCTAATGCCACCACGGGGCCCACGACCTCCTCCAACCCTAATCACCTCCCACCCCCATACCAGTAACATGTGACCTGGGGGACTTCTGGGGACGCGTTCAGACCATAGCAGGGATGTGGGAAGCAGTCCTGCCGCTCGGGCCTCCCCTCCATGAATGCTTTTTGCCCAGTTCCTATCCATCCCGAGTTGCCTCCTCAGGGGCCAAAGACCCAGACCCAGGAGATTCCTGAGCTCAGGACCCCTCCACTGTCAGTCCTAGGGTAGGGCAGGGAGAGTGGCCCTTGACTTCTGTGACAGGGGGCCACCTGGCATCACATTCCTAAGCACCACACCACACAGTGGGACAGGAGGTGGCCCAGAGGAAGGCGGGGCCCTTTGGCAGCATGAGCTGCCCCGTGACCACGGGTAGGCACCAAGTGGAAGGCCTGCACTGCAGGTGCACGGAGAGCCAGTGGGCACAGGGTCCTGGGTGGAGAAGGGGGCAGGCCCGCTCCAGCCCAGGGCGCCAGTCGCTTCAGCAAACACTGTGTTCTTGAAAACTTGGCAGCCAAGTTGACGCTCAGCAGCAGTCCCGATGCTAACTCCACCAGAGTTCTCCAGGAAAACTAGCACTAGCTCCTGGCTCAGGGTGCGAAGCCTCTGGCAGAGCACACCACCGCTCCTTCCCCTGCTCACAGCCGGCCGTGGGGCTCTGTGTGCAAAGAGCCTATTCACAGGGAGCGATTTGCTCTGGCTTTGATCAGCCTGGATTGGAAACCTCCAGGAAAGGGCAGAGTCCCCCCCAAATTCTCCGTTCCACAGTCAGGCCTTATTTCCATCAAGAAACCTCTTTTCAAGTGTTTATATCCTTGGAAGCTGTGGTTTTTCTTCTTAGAAATTGAGCTGTTCAGTCGCCTCTGCGTAGTCAGACCCCAGAAGGAGGCCGAGGCCCCAGGTCTGGAGTAGAGACTGGCCAAGGGGAGGCTGGGCCACGCCTGAACCTGGGTGCAGAGGGCTGATCTGCCATGCCTGTCCCAAAGGGGCTGGTCCCCCAGCCAAGAGGGCCTTTGCCCTGTCTGGGGAGCCTCCCCCAAAGCCTATTCTCTCCTGCCCCACCCCCCGCACCTGCCCATTGCAGAGACTGAGTCTGGGCTGGAGAGTGAGCAGCCCCCTCACATTTCCTTGGCCACCCCCTGGGGGAACCATTCCCAGAGCTGCCACAGGGTCTCTGTGTCTGCGCCGCCCTCTAGATTCTCAACGGGACCCTCCTTGCATCATTCCTGGCCCCTCTGGTACCATCCTGCGTTCTGTGGGTGCAACACCACCCTCTCAGGCTGCCCTTCCCCTGTCACCTCTCCTGTTGATTTGCATTAAGGAGAATGGAGGGGCGCTGGGGGTGGGCGGGGGAGCCCAGTGAGGGGTTTGACTTTAGAAAACAGTGATTCGGGCAGCGTGCCTGGCACAGGGTGCCCCCCACCCCCGCCCAGCCGTGCCCCTCACCCAAGGCCTCCCTCTACCTTCTTAGGGGAGAGGGAGGCAGGTCCTGAAAGGAGCCCATGCCTGGCTTCAGAACAATGGTAAGAACAGGGGAGGCAGAGGAGGCCCGTCAGGGTGGGACTGCCCCAGCCACCAGAACCTTCTGGAATGCCTCCATCTTATGGTAAAATCTCCAAATCCTCTTCTTTTCTCTGTCGTCCATCTTTGTTCCCCGGCTCACCACCTCCCTCCACCCTCCCCAGCTTCCCTTCCACACAAAGAAACAGCAGCGCTACTTCCTGTCTTGGGGCCTGGCCTCTGGGTCCAGAATCCAGAGAGCTGATTGCTCACAGGTGTCCAGTCCTGGCTGTTTACAGAGCACATTCGCAGCTGGAACTTGAGCCAGGAGAGGCTGGAGGGCCAGGCTGGGATTCTTCCCGGAAGCCTAGAGGTGCTGGGCACCCCCTCTGGGGCCCATGCCGTGCCTAGCCCTGCGGGGGTCTCCCCCAAGAACTAGAAAGCCTGTTCCCTGTGGTGCACATTTGAGTCTTTCCCTGCTCTTTATTTCCAGAGCATTCCCCAGCTAGCCTCCCACTTCCTGTCCACACAGCTCTGACCCCCTGCACCACCTGCCCCTGCTCTGAGCAGCCGGCCCTGGTGAACACGGTGGGGAAAAGTGCCTTAAAGTCAGAAACCAAGCACGCTACTGGTCAGGGGGTCGGGGAGCCCACCCTGGCCGCCGTCTCACAGAGAGCCCAGCTGTTTTCTTGAGCTGTTTCCTTTCCAGAGTGCGTTTTCCAAGGACAGACATGGCAACAGGCCCCACCTAAAGAAGCCTTCCTCCTCGCTTCTTGTCCCTTCGGGGAACTGCATGGAACCCTGAGTCAGGGACTGAGCCCAGGAACATCCTTGGGTTCAGTTTTCTTCCCGCACAACTGGGTCATGGGTTCCCAGTCACAGGTTGTGCGACACTTTCCAGGGGAACCATTTCTGGGATGTCCGTTTATAAGGGTAAAAGAAATTGAAGTTAAAGCGTAAAAGTTAAAGGGTAAAAGACCGGGTATTGTAAAGTTCCTAAGCTGCAAGGTCTGAGTTAAAATGTAAAGGATTAGGTATTGTTAGGTTTCTATGCTACCTGCAAAACCTGAAATTTCTGTAGCTGTTAAGACTATGCTTGGAACTGCCCAGTAAATATTTCCCCTGACTACTTGGTTGTTTAATAACTGAAGGGCTCTGTGTAACTGGTCACGTAGTCATTTAGGCCCTAAACCGATCAGTTTGAATGTGTACTCTCCTTAGGAATGACCTATCACTCCAGCCTGACCTGTTCCCGCCAATGAATGAACTAATCATGTTTAGGAGTTGTTGTTCAATTTTCCAGCGCCTCATGATGATTTGTTCTGATGTATACAAGGCCCTCCGCCCTCCCCAAAAAGTGTACTTAAGCAGTGCTCAGCCCCTGCTCGGGGCTCTGGGCTGCTTTCCCTTCTTGAGTGGGCACAGAGCCCCAGCATGCTGGTTCAATAAATCCCCTTCTGCCAATTGCATGAGTGGTCACTTGGTGGTCTCTTTCTCCGACGCTTCGCCTGACCCTTACACGTTGAACCCTGCTGTGTGGAGGCCTGACATGCAGGACACGCTGCACACCAGGGGCTCACGGGATCCCAAAGACTAAAACCTAAACCACAGCCAGGCGCACAGCAGGGAAGGTGGCATGGCCCAGCCGGGGGTGTGGTGGTGGCAGGGGTGGGGAGAGGGGGGAGGCGTCTGGGATGCCCCTGGTGGAAAGGGCAAGATGGAGGTCCTAAAGGGTCTAGCTGCTGCCTGGGAGTCTGAAGGTGCAGGATTTGGAAAGACACAGGGTGCATTCTGTTCTGGACACAGGGAGCATGAGGAGCTGTGGACCACGCGGGTGGAGAGGAGCTTTCTGTCAGGCGTTTGGTCAGAGGTGGAGAGCGGACACTCACACATGGCAGCTTGGGGTGAAAAGCTTGGGGTGCGAAGTTCTGGAGGGGAGGCCGAGGCACAGGAAGGGCCTGCTTCCATCATCCTTTACAGGTGGGGGAGGGGTGTCCATGGTCACCCCCTTGTCCATGGGGGACCCATTCTAAGACCCCCCAGTTGATACCCAAAACCGTGGGTAGTGCCAAACCTCCAAACCTTATACTTTTCCCCATTTATGCCTCTGATAAAATTTAGCTTACAAATTCAGCACAGTAAGAGATTAACAAAATAACCTATCATAGATTTTTAGCAACCTCAGCATACAATTTTCCTCTTTGCTTATTAAATAAAGACTTTATTTTTTCACTCAAAGGGAGCCATTTTATGACTTTTTTGCTGGCATATGCTGACCTCACTTTGTACTTTGGGCCATTATTAAGTAAAATAGGGTTACTCAAATACAAGCACTGTGAGCCACACAGTTGATCTGATAACCAAGATAGCTACTGGGTGACTAACAGGTGGGTAGTGTATACAATGTGGACACTCTAAAAAAGGGGATGATTCATGTCCCAGGCAGGACAGAGCTTGATGGTGCAGGATTTTATCATGCTACTCAGGACAGCGTGCAATTTAAAACTTACAAGTTGTTGATTTCTAGAATTTTCCACGTAATATTTTCAGACCATGATTGACCTTAGGTAATTGACATCAAGGAAAAGGAAATAGTAAATAGGAAGACTGCTATATCTTCTTTATGTTCTTTATACATTCATGACACAAATCCTTTATTATATATATGTTTTTGCAAAAATTTTCTCCAAGTCTATGTTTTGTCTTTTTATTTTTATTTTTTTGTATGTGTATGTGTGTGTGTGTGTGTGTGTGGTGCTGTGGATCGAACTCAGGGCCTTGTGTGTGTGTGGCAAGCACTCTACCAACTGAGCTAGATCCCCAGCCCCTGTCTTTTCATTTGCTTACCAGTGAATAGCAAAAGTTTTTAATTTTGATAAAGTCTAGTGTGTGGGCCCTTTTCTTTTGTAGCTTGTGTTTTATGTGACCTACCTCTGTGTAAGCAAAGCCACTAAGGTTGTTTTCTTCTAGAATATTTATGGTTTTATGTCTTGTATTTAGATCCAACACCCATTTGAAGTTGAGTTTCCTATCTAGTGTAAGATAGGAGTTGATGCTCTCAGTGGTTGTCAGACTGGTCTAGCACCACGGTTGAAAAGCCACCCTTCCCTGTGGATTGCTGTGGCGGGTATGTAGAAACAAAATGCATCAATGTCACCAGAGTTAGGCGGAACTGGAAGTGCACACTATGGTTGGAGAGAAGGAAGATTCACACAAACATGGACAATGTAAACTTTAAAGCGATGATTTTCTTTAAAGAGGTATAGTCAGTAAGCCACAAGAAGATAAAATGGAGCCATAAAAACACACTTCACCTATAAAAACAAGGTAGAAAAGAGGGGGAAAGTCCACACATGCCAGATGGAACAAACATGAGACAAGTAGCGAGATGGCAGATGGACACCCAGCCACAGAACAGTCACCCTAAACACAGCACCAGGTTCTATTGGCAGAGGGTGAAGGGGAGGGAGGGAGAGGCACAGAGAGGTGTGGCAGAGGCTGAGCTGGGGAGAGGGTTCTGCAGCCCCACTTGTGACCTGAACTCAAACAGTATTCACAGAGATTTTTCTCAGTTATTATATCAGAAAAGCAACGACAGGGCCCAGCAGAGTAGGATCTTGAAACAAACAAAATAAATAAACAAAGATCTAGTCTTCACAGGTAGGATGGGTGGAGGCAGATCTTCCAGGAGCCTGCCTTTGAACCCCAGGTTGGCCAGAGGGCCTTGCTCTGAGCTTTCCACGTTCTCAGGGCCCACATCCAAGCGATTCTGACTTCATGTGTGCACATCTGTCCGCCCAGCTCCCTGACAGTGGGGAACAGTCTGCGCAACCCCAGGGCTTTGGACAGGGCCTGCCACATCATAGCAGGGACTGGTAAGTCTCTCTCGATTGACAGTCTCAGTGTAGGCTGTTTTTTCTTCTCCTGGGGCTGAATAAGAACAACATAGGTGGATTTAGGCTACAGTCAGAACAATCAGAGGAGAGCCCCGGGGTTATCATCACAGCAACAAGTCTGTTGGGAAGTGCTGGGCCAGTGGCTGAGGACCAGCGCCATCTCTGCCAGCAGGACATTCCGCAATGATGACAATCCTCCCATACCTGTGCAGTTCAGTGTGGTGACCCTGGATACCCGGTCTGCTGAGCGCTGAGAAGGTCTGGTGCAGAGGAGGAACTGATTTAAGTGCTAATTAATGCACTTACGTTATTCGACATTCCAATAGCGGCTGTGGCTGCAGGCAAGAGCAGCATGGCTTCCCAGGCTGCCCTCAGCCTTCACAAGCTGGGGGGCGGGGGTCGCCTTCCTCCTGGAGGTGCCTGGTAAATGCCGGTGTGAGGGGGCACTCCCATTTGAATTGACAGGTGCAGGCAGGGCAGGGGTGAGCTGACCTCCCAACAGCGGGCCTTGCCCACCTCCCTCCCCTCCCCCAGGATGCGGCACGTGGCGCGGAGCTTGGCACATCCACCTCTCTGCTTGCCAACTCCCCGCCTGCCTGCCTCCCTCCCTAATTAACTCAGCAGCAGCGACTCTGTGTTCCTTTGCCAAGACCAGGAGCCCGCGACCCGGCCTGCGCCAGCCCATGGGGTGGGAGTGAATGCCAGCGCAGGCCAGCCCCGCCCCCTCCCTGGGCGGCTGGGAACCTCCCCCGTCCCAGGACCCAGGTCCCTGGGGGGCCTGCTGGCTGGGTGACAGGACAGGCCTGGACTCCGGGATTGGCATGTTAGTTAAGATACATTGAGTAATTGCTGGCCGGGTTCCGGCTCCTCCCAGGAGCTGACACAGGCTGAGGGATGTCTCCATCCTGGGAAGGCTTGGCCCCCAGCCCAGGGGGAGGGACGTGTGGAGACAGGGGGGAGAGGCTCCTAGCCCCTCTCTGTTCCCATTCCAATCTCTGAGGGCACAGGAGCTCCCTGCAGAGAGAGGGGGAAGTTCCTGGAGCAGGGAGGGTGACCGGTGACCTCCCCCACCATCAGGGTCTCCCACCTGCCTGGCTGAACCTGGCGCTGCCCCTCCATGCCACTGAAGCCTGGTCTTCAGGACCACCAGGGCTCCTCGGGATACCCCCAGGCACAAGCCCTGCTATTGCAACCCCAAGATCTGGAGTAGAGCCCGGGAATCTGCACACTTATAATCCCAAGGTCGTCCTGGGCTGGCCACCCTGACCCTTCCAGGCTGCAGGGGACCTGCCTGACCATCTAGGCTCCCACAGTAGAGGCGGGACAAAGGGCCCATGGCAGCCAGTTAGAAAGTAGCCCAGAGGGAATGGGGCTTCTAAGTGTCCCTAGATCTCACATCCAGATAGAGTCCTGAGGTAGCAGGAGGAGCCCTAGTCCCTCCTCTGCCCCTAAACATGGGGAGGTGAGAGGCTGAGGAGGAGGACCTGCTCCACACCCTGTTACCTAACAGCTGGTGCAGCCCAGCGGAAGCTCAGCCTCTCCTTCCAGCTGCAGATTTAGCCTGTTGACCCTTGCTGACCTTGGTCCTGGTCAGTCCTGCAGGTGACCAGGAGCCTCTGCTCCTTCTTGGACCAGGCCCTACCCTCCTGGGCACAGGGAGTCTCACTCTGAAAAGGCACCCAGCCTGCCAAGCCACCACGGTGGCACGGATCAGAGGCCTGTCTCCTCCCTCTCTGCCCCCCCCTTGAGTGGCCCCTGGAGGGTGTCTGCGAGCCACCGAGCCACCGAGCCACCGGGGCTGAGCAAAAGCTAACAGAGGGGGCAGCTCTCCAGTGTTTGTGAAAAGGGAGAGATGGACGAGGGGGTGGGACAGGAGGATGGGGGGAGGGAGGGAGAGTAGAAGGGGAGAGGAGAGGGGAGAATGCAGAGAGGGAGAGGAATCGTTTTTTGAAAAGTCAGAAGAAGCAGGAAGAACACTGAAGGGGAAGTTAGGGGCCGGGTCATACCTTTTGCCCCTCCTGGACGGCAGCGCACCTCTCCTCCAGCCCTCAGGTTCCCCCTCTGCACAGGGAAGGGTGGGCACAGATGCCAACGTTAACTTTGACATTCCAGGGTCCCCTCCTCACTGCCACCCCAGAGCTGTGTCTGTGGCTTGTGGCAGGGGCTCTCTGAGGCCCCCCACCCAGGGCAGGGGAAGGCTGCAGGGGGCTCGTGGCCAGCCGCACAGGCGAGGCTCATGGACAATGGGAGGAAAGGGTGTCAGGCAGTGCCTAAAGCCACCAGGGCCCCGCAACCTGCCGCGTGCCTTGTCATAAACCATGTCGTCACCTGGGGAAGCATCATCACTGGTGAAATGTTTCAGGAGACAAAAAACAAGAGGCGCCTTGATTTTTCACGAGGTCAGACACCTCCTGGGCCACCTGGTGCAGCCGGGCTACCACGGCCTCTCTCCCCGACACCCACGGGGCCGGGGATGGCAGCAGCCTCTGACCCGCCTGAGCTCCCCTCCCCTTCACGGTCGCTCTTCCCAGAGTTGAGCATCCTCACGGTGGCTTCTCAGGCTCTGGCACCGTGGTGACTTGGCTGCAGGAAGACCTCTTCTCCAGACGTACCCCCCCGCCCCTCTCTGGAGGAGGTCTGCACAGGTGGATCTAGGAGGAAGGGCTGGTCACCCAAACACGCCCCTGGCCAGGTCACAAAGACACAGGACCCCCATCCAGACCCCAGAGCGGAGACAGAGCTCCTAGAAAGTATGAGGCCTAGCGAGGCCAAAAACAAAAAGAAAGTGTGTTACTCAGAGTCCCCAATTTGAAAGGCAGTGCCACCCAACAGGCCCCCAGAGGGTGCAGCAGGGAGAAAGGAGACAAGTGGTCTCTTTGGGGCAGGGTGGGACTAGCAGGCTGAGGATTGGCTAGTTTGACTAATTTCAGCTCATTCTGGGGGCGGAGGGAGCATCCTAGTTGTCTGGTACCTGGCCCTGGGGAGGTTAGGGCAGGTGCGAGAGTTCCAGCAAGTGAGGGCCTAATAAAGGAATTCACAGGGGGCCAGGGCTATGTTTGCTGGTTTGTATTTGAAAAGCACACTCCCAGACAAGTTGTTTACTAGCTCTAGGAATTACCTACCCCTGAGAGGGGCTCTCTCCAGGGTCAGCAAAGCCCCAGAGGTCAAATCAGGACACAGAAAATCAAAGCCCCCGTGGGCAGGCAGCACTGAGTGGCGTCCGCTCTATCTGCAGGTGGAGTGGCAGCTGTGCAGTAGGACAGGCACTTCAGCAGGGATTCTAACCGTGTGCAGGTTGCCAAGGTCCCTTTTGGGAAAAGGACAAAGGCCTTAGCTGTGAGCTGTCCAATATGTTGGTCCCAAGCTACATGTGGCTGGCTCCTGAGCATCTGGCTCTTGAGCTGAGATGCACCAAGTTCACACTGGACCTCCCTGGATTCCAGAGACAGGAGGAGTGAAAGATTAGCTCATTACCAATTTGTATATTCATTGTATGTTGAAATGATAATATGTTGGATATATGGGGTTAAATGAAATACATAATTAAATTTGAGTCTACTTGTTTCTTTCTGCCTTATCTGCTAAGAACTTGAAAATGACTTAAGTGGCTCACATTCTATTCTGCTGCTCCCAACCTCCGCGGGGGAATAGACCTGGTTTACACGATAAGTCAACACATACTATTGAGAGCTATGCTTCTAGGAACTGAGGGTCCACCAACCCCAAGATAACCTCACTCTGTCTCTTTCCAGAATTGTAGAGTTAAAAGGACCCTCGAGAAGGAGTTGACCCACCTCCCTGGCCTTGTCCCCAGACACATGAACAACCATCTAGTGAGAACTCATAATCCTGAGATCCAGATCTTTCCCAAAGCATCGATTTCTGATCCAGCCTACTGCAAAGCTTTAAAAACCCAGGGTCCAACAGGGACAACAGACATTGTTAGCCTTAACTAGAGGATCTGGTTAGCCCTAGGGTGGTTTCTGCATGGGCTGATCAGTTCCTATAATTGGCATGAGGCTTCATACACCTTTGAATCGGCCCAGGCAGGACTGGTGTGGGGCAGGTGGAAGAGGTGGATTGAGAATAGTTCTAGCCTGAAACCAACTCGGCAGGGCAGACAACGACTTGTGGACTTCCATGGGTTCTTCATGGAGACAGGCTCAGTGTCCTTTCACAAGCTGGCAGGCACTTCACCCCAGCATGAGACTGCCCCTGTAAGCAGGGACAGTCACCTGATGGAACTGAATTGCCCCCAGTGCAGGTCTGAGAGCTAAACACCCTTAGCATCCAGTGGAGGTTGCCCTGCAAGTGTTAGGGACTTGCCCAGAGCCACCTTGCAGAACCTAGGCTGGAGAAGGTCAGCCAGACCAGGGTTTGACCAGGACTGCTGCGCAGCCCTCTCGCTCCTGCCCCAGTCCTTCCTCTGTGTAAGCCTGAAGCTCACATCGACGCCCCGAAGACAGGGCTGAGGTGCTGGATCTCACTCTGCCTCCCCACGGTGGCCTAGTGACAGGTTCTCTTCCTGCTTTTCACATGACCTTTTCTGTTTGGTTATTGGGGCAGGTGGCTGGACCTGATTTGTTAACATCCCCAGAATCGAGTCTCTGGCTTAGGACTCCAGTAACAGTGTTTAGGGTTGATTCATGGAGTTGGAGCCTGACTGGTCTGAGCTCTGGCTCCTTGTGTGCCACCAGCTGTCTGCAGGACTGACCTGGAGCCAGTCACCTGTTCTCTCCCAGGACACTCTTGATAAATGGCAACGATAACCCCCGTCTGAACATATCTGGTCTTTGCCCTGGTTCCTGGCATAGAGTTTGGGAATCCTTGGAACTTCCTGAGTGATGGGAGTGTCTTCGTGAGTCGAGCTCATGATGTGACAAGTGGCAGCTTCCTAGATGGGGGTTGGTCACCAGAAAAACCTGACCTGTGACGAGAGGGTTGGAACTCGGGGCCCACCCAAGGTCCAGGGACGGAAGAGGGGCTGAGGTCGAGTCCATGGTGTGGCCAATGAGTCCATCAGTCATGCCTGTGCAGTGGAATCTATGTAAGGATTCTGGACACCAGACTCTCTAGTGGACTTTCATCCTTTATCAGATCTGTGGTTTGCAAGAGGTTCTTCTCATCTGGGGGCTCGCCTTTTTACTCTGTCGATAGTGCTTTTGATCTAGCCAAAATGTAATCCTCATGAAGTTCAAGTCGACTATGTTTTTGTTGTTGTTGTCAGTGTCTTTGGATAGCCAAGAAATAATCATCAGTCTGGTGAGGCGTCACACACCTGTAATCCCAGCTGCTAGGGAGGCTGAGGCAGGAGGATCGCGAGTTCAAAGCCAGCCTCAGGTGCTAAGCAGCTCAGTGAGACCCTGTCTCTAAATAAAATACAAAACAGGGCTGGGGGGGGCTGGAGCTATAGCTCAGTGGTAGAGCGCTTGGCTTGTACACGTGAGGCACTGCATTGGATTCCCAGCACCACACATAAATAAGCAAAATAAAATAAAGGATCATCAACAACTAAAACATTTTTTTTTTTTTAATTCTACAAAATAGGGCTGGGGATGTGGCTCAGTGGTCCGGTTCCCCCGAGTTCAATCCCTAGTAACCACCGCCCTCCCCCACAGAAAAATCATTTTGTTACTAGAGTCCTGGACCAGAAGGACCAGTGACTCCGATCCAGCCGTCTGCCCCAGGAACCAGAAGGAACCGTAATGGTCAAAGGCAGGAAAGGACTGAATTCAACGTAGCTGTGTCAGGAGGACCCAGCATCCCCACCTCTGTCCTCTGGGGAGCTGGCTTGAGCTCAGGCTTGACTAGGGGCAGGAATCACACACCCTTAAGCAGCATTGGCCAGGCAGGGCCTGGGGGGAGTTTTGACCCTTGTCACAATATGGATGCACAGTCCCTTGTTCCTGGAATCCAAGGTGACTGGGAGAGAATGACTCTCAGCAAAGGAGACCAATGAAAGATGGAGGGAGAGATGTGGAGCCGTGATCCTGCTTTTAGCCTACACTGGGCATCTGCAGGCCCAAGGGCTTTTAGCAAAAGCAGCCTCTAGGCCCGTTATGATTTGACCACATCTGTGAGGGTTCCCCCCCCGCCCCCCCCCCCCCCCCCCCCCGCTCTCTATGCTAATCTTGGTCTGTCTGTCTGTCTGTCTGCCTTGAAGCCGGTACCACACTGGATTACCATAGCTTTGAAGTAAGTTTTGAAGCTCAGTTGAGCTTCCTGGTGAAACACTTGGATGTGATCCTCATCCACGTGATTCTGGGGGGGTGCATCCTGACTCCACAGGGAGAGGACACGGAAGTCACAGGTCAGGACCCCAGACCTGCTCTGTGTGTGTCCTTTATCATAAAACTATGATCACACATGTAACACTTTTCCAAGTTCTGTGGGTCCTTCTCCGGGCCTGCAAGGGTCATGAGAACCTCTGAATTTGTACCTGACTGGTCAGAAGAAGGAGTAGCCTAGGGACCCCTGGCAGGCCCTCGTAAGTACCACCACCTCCGTGACATTAGAGTTTCAAAGCAGTTGGTCTGCAGTCTGAGTGAGCTCTCAACTGGACAGCAGTCTTGGTTTAGGGTCCCCTGTGGTGAAATACAGTCTTATGAAGCACCTAATCCTTGACTTGAGGGTCTGCTGCCCAATGGGTGGTCAATGCTAGATGGAATTGCAGTCTACCCGGTTGGGGAAGAAATAGACACTTTCATAGGATTGCTGTAAACACTGAATGAAGTAATAAAGGTAAGAAGTCACTGAATGCCCCATCACCCCCAGACCCCGCTGAGGGGAGGGCTCAAGGGATGGTTTTTGTGTCTCCTGCTTCTGTCAACTGAAGGCTGAACTCTGACATCTGCCCAGGCCTCTCGATGGCCACATGGGCTTGAAAGAGCCAGCCCACCTCTCATTTCCCTGTCTGTAAAATGAAGAGACCAGACAAGATGGCTTCAAAGGCAGCCCCTGGCTCTGAACCCCGTGCTTGGGTGTGACGAATCATACCTACGAGAGTGCTTCCAAATCTTGAAAATAAAACACCCTGTGGTGCTCTGGACTTCCTCATCAGCAGAGCGCTCTCGTTCAAGGAAGAGATTTGTCTTCATGGAAGATCAGCACTGAATTGCAACGGCTCGTCTCCTCTGTACTGAGGGTGATGTCCCCACCACAAGGGACCCAAAAGCATGGCTGTCCTCCAGACAGGAGCTCACTCGAATTGCAGGCAGTGCTTTGAAACTCACACCATGGCTGTTCCCGACACTTGAGATAACCGGCTGCTGAGGAGCAGGGTTTGGGCAGGACTCTGGCTGCCCGTATTCAGTGTCCATGGAGCCCAGCCTGATTTCAAAAGGCCACGCAAATTATCCAAGACCCAGTGGGCTCTGCTGAGTGCGCTAAGCGTGTTTCACTGTATTCTGATCCCTTTAAGTCTGTGACCGCGTGCTCTCCAGATGCGGGAAGCGCAGCCCCCCAGCTTCCCAGGCTCGCCCCTCGCCCTCTCACTCCTGTGCCCCCTTCGCTGCCAGCCCTCCGCATCAGACCTGTTCCTTCCCCGATCTGGCTCCCTGGGCCGATGCCCCCAAACGTCCACTGCATCCAGCCCAGGCTCCTGTCTCAGGCGGGGTCCCCGGGCCGGCACCAGCCCAGCCCTGAGGTGCTTCCCTGGCCAAGTCCCGCCATTGCCCTGGGAGGATGGAGAAGTGGACCTCGCAGGTTCTACTGGTGACCAACCTGGCCGCTCTGAGGATGTGGATACCGCCCAGAGTGTTTGTGCTGAAAGGACCTGAGGCTCCCCTTACTTCACTACTGAGGAGGGGACCTGAGGCCATGGAGGGCGCAGTCTGGCCCCAGGTGACATCTTCTCCTTCGGCAGCGCAAGTTCAGAGGACCCCAAGGGTTGGGGTTTTAGCCCCCCTTTCCCTCCTGACCTGCGGGAGAGATTGGGGGAGCACGCCCCGACCAGGACGGGCCAAGAAAGGTAAAGGTCGACTGGCCGCCCGCAGCCAGCCCTCCGTCACCGGAGGACAATCAGACGCGCCAGGGAGAACCGTCAAAGCAGGATCTCGTTTAATGAGAAAACACACAGCTAATATAATGAACAGGAGCCAATCAGGGTAAAGGTCAGCAGGTGGGGAGAGCTCACGTGTACACCCACCCTACAGGCGGTAATGGGAGACAGGAGCTGTCCGTGAGGGCAGAAGGGTTCTGAGCCTATCCTAGCGGTGGTCCAAGGTTTCATCACAGCCCACGGCCATGCCTTCTGGCTAATCGCCAGGCACTGTCTTAGCCACATGTGGCCCCAGGACTGGGAAGCGGGTAGCAGCCACCAAGTTAAGTTTCCTCTTTTTTGATGCAACATGCCCCACGTTACATCATGCCCTACACCCAAGGCCACCCTCGTGTCTAACGGTACACTAGAAGGACTCACAGAGCTCACCGTGGCCGTCACAGCCACAGCGCAGCTGATCACAGTGAAAGGACACAGGTGCAATCTGCCAGGGGAAGAGGCCCGGGGCAGGGCCCGAGGACCAGCAGGAGCATCCCGTGTCCTCCCAGCAGAGTCGCATGGACAGGGTGACTCTCCCAGCACCCAGGTGTGACCACACGCACAGAGCAGAGCAGAGGGAGCCCCGGAGCCTCGGTGTCCGGAGTTTTGCCTGGGGGGTGGCCACATGGACAGGACCAGCACCTCCATGGCCCTCCTTGGTCTGCAGCCCTCCAGAGGTTGAGCTGTTCCCTGTAGCCCGAGGCCCCCATGAGCCACATGGAAGCCCAGTCTACCTGGGGTGGCCCAAGGCCCCAGGTGGGCAGACACTTATCAGGGAGGGTGCTCCAGAGGCTGAGAGCTTCCATGCCTGGAGCCAGGGACTACAGCCCAACAGGACAGAAGGACCCTGCCGTCCTCCTTGGCAAATGCCTCCCGGGTGTCAATCAGGTTTCTCGGCCTCATAGGGAACCTCGTATCATGTGCTTGGTGAATCAAAGGCGCAGATTGGCAGCCTTTATTTTTCTAAGGACTAACCAAGTATGACTCTTTTGACTTTCTTCATAGACTCTGCAGATTGGCATCTTTAGCAGCACGTAGCCCAGGAACCAGAAGAAAACTGTCCCTGAGCACCACATTGGTATCAGCGCCATGTCTTTCTGAGCCAGAAATGATCCAACCGCAACCTCCCCATTCTTCTCTGTTACCCAGTTTGAGTGCACACAGGCTGGTTTCACAACTCTCAGCACATTTTGTGTAGCAAAGACAGGGCAGGGTCTTCACCATGTAGCCACCCAGGCATGACTATCACGTGACCCAGGGAAGGAGGTCACCGAGGCATCGTGCAGGCTAGGGCAGGTGGGATTCATCATTCAGGAGGGCCTGAAAGCTGGCCCTGCATCCAGAAGGGTGATGGCCATTTGCAGCTGGTGAAGAATCTGACCGGGAGTAGCCCCTTCCCAGGTACTGGTAAAGCCCGTCCGGGCCTGGCTCTGCTCTCTTAGAAACTTCTGCCCCTCTCCCTTCTGCCTTGATGCTTTACTGAGAGTGGACACAGGGTCCACAAGAGCTGGCTCCCCAGCGCTATGCCCACTTCTGCCTGCATGAGTGTCTCGAGGGGGCGCAGGGCTAGTCTGTCTGTGCCCTGGATAATGGCTGTGAAGGGCATCTCTGGATTCTCATGACCTTGAGATCTCAGGGAAGTTGCTGGTGGTACAGTGCAGAGTGATTTAAAGAAGATAAACCAAAAGATTGGGGTTCACAGGGCCACAGAATGGGCAGGAACCCAAAATGGGTGCTGTTCTCCATCCCCTTGACGGGTCCAATCCCCCTTCATCTCTCACAGCTCCAGCTGGGGAGAGCCAAGCTGCCTGGCTGGGGCACCGGGCAGAAAACCCTCATTTTACTCTGAAGCTCCAAGGCTTTGATTCTGTGAAATGGTCTCAGAGTTCTTAAGGACGATCTAGGCCTGAACCCGGAACAGGGCCTGGGAGGAGAAAGAGTCCTACCCCCAAGAGGGACTGCCATGGCGCTTTGCCTGGGAGGCAGGAGGCCGTGGTCCTGATTTCTCGTCTCATCTCGAGCAGCACCTGGGTCTCTTGCTGCTCTCTTTTAAGCAGCCTCCCTTCCTCTCCATAGGCCCTGAATCTGCCCACCCTCCGCTCCCCACCCCTGCCCTGGCCTCACCTCTCCTCAGTCCCAGGCACCGGCCTCCGCCTCCATCCACCTGTGCCCCGACACCCTGCCTGGTACGTGTCCTCCCCAACCTTCTCTTTGACACACTCCCGCCCACATTCCCCTTCCCTCTCAACCTGGCTTGGATCACAGGCCACGGTGGGGACCTGCTGCTCCAGCCACTGCCAGCATTTCACGTGCCTCTGACCCCTCCAGCGCCTGTCCAAACCTGGAGGTGTAGCCCAGCTCAAGGCCAAGGCCCCTGAGTCCAGCTCAGAAGGACAGAAGGGGGGTCCTCTAGGGTGCCTCCCGGCCCACATGCTCAGAACCAGCTCTTGTGAGGGCCTGCTGCGTGCGGGGCTGGGGGACGTCACCAGAGCTGAGGATCAAGGTGAGCCCCTCCCACTCCCTGAGCCCTTTGTCCTGCCACCCATCATCTGTTGTGTGTTCATGTGACCAAATACACCACCAAGCTTCCTAGCGCATACAGCAGCGTGTCCAGGTTTTAACACCCACCAGAGTCCCCACCGGGGAAATGCTGAGTGAAAGAAAGAAGACACCCCCAGTCACAGGACGTGTTAGGCCAGGACCTTGGCTGGAAGGATGTTCCCCTGCAGGTCCACAGGGACAGGCACTTCCTACTTAGAGCCAGGTGGGTCTGTCTCTGGGTGGGTGGGCTTTTTTCTCACTTGTATGCAGAAGTGCTTCTGGACGTTTTTACTTTATTACTTCATCGTCTTATTTAACAGTGGGTACAGACAACACGCTCTTCGTGTGGCAGTGTGGCTGGGGAGGCGGGGCAGTCTTCTCACCTCTTAGCTGTGACTGTGACAATGCCCTTGTATACAAGGTGCTCCTAGACGCCTGACCTCCTCCAAACCTCCCAACACCTTGGGCGACAATTGGGCAGTGGCTCTTCTCTCCAAGCTGAGGCAGGGAACCAGGGCTCCCTAAACTTGAATGTCTTGCCCCAGCCTTGCAGCGACTCCCCAGCCATCCTGCTGCCCGCTTCAGGGTCCTCCCCTCAGCTCCCAGGCAGCTCTCTGTCCCTCACCCACAAAGCCCCTTGCTCCCCCTCTCCCCCGCCCCACCTTGGAGAACTTGCTCATCCCCCAGTCGGCCTCCCACCCCCAGGATCAGACCCCCAAGAGCCCCTTCTGCGTGTCTTTCCAGCAATATCCGCCGGTGGTTTAAAGTGGGCCTTGCTGGAAGCATTTACACCATGGACATTGGCCAAGACCCAGGTCTACCCCTGGCCCTTCGTCCAATCCCCTGGGCTCCCTTCCCCCTCCCCCAGCTGGTTCTGATCAGAACCCCAGGGCTTGTCATCTCTCCAAGAGAATGTCCCCTTCTAGAACACTAGGACTAAGCCCTGGACTCTTAGCAGTGCTGGGCTTTGTGGGGAGGGGCGGGGGGGGGGGTCCTGCAGGGGTGGGAGTCTGCAGTGGAGGGGAGCAGTGATGAGCCCTCCGGCTCATTTTCTCCTGCTAAAGCCCCCTTCGGAGGCTCCTCGTAAATGCCAGTCAAACCTTATGATGTTCACCGTCATTATTCAGTGAGGAGCCGGCAGATTAAAAATACATGATGGCATTTTCCAGGTTGGGCTGCTGAGCATCTCGAGGCTGTTTACCCAGGGCCCTGGTTCCCCACCAGAGCTCAGCCCCCTCCCCACCTGCCCCAGCCCACAGCCCACCCTCCCTTGCATTTCCTGACTGGGAAATGCAAGTCATTTCCCGCAAAGAGGCCTGGCCTTTGTGCTTTCTTGAAAGAGACAGGATTTATTTTCATTTCCCTTTTGCCTTCCATGCTTTGAGGTTCCCTAAAGCCAAGGGATTCAAGAATAAGCAAAGAAATCAGATCCCCCATAAGAGTGGCCTTCTGGAACGTTGGCTCCGAGAGGATCAGTGTGAACCTCTCCTGCTTTGAAATCTGCCTTCTCATTAGGCCTATTGATCCGCAGGTAGCACGATTCCCAGCTCCCCTTTTGTTTTATGGAAACTTCTAGGAAACTCGCCCTGTCTTGTATGGGACTCAGGGAAGCAGGAGGGGATGCTTCAGGACAGCCCCGCTCTCCTGGCTCTGCTTACATCTTGAGTCTCACCTGTCCCCAGCCCTGGCCTCCCTGGCTAACAGACAAGCCCCTGCTTTTCCCAAAGGCACCAGAAAGAGGGGCAAAGGCCTCTGTGCACTAGGCAGGGGGTGCCTGGAGAAGGCAAGGGGTCTTCTGAGCCAGGGGGTCAGGATGGCTCTCCCTCCCCTATCCAGCACTGGGCTGGGGCTGCTCATGCCCGTGTGCCAGAGCCAATCCTGCAAATCTCTTTCAAACTCCGAGCAGTGACTTGCTTGGCGACTTGAACCTGGGAACACTTACACGGTGGGAATTGGCAAGCACCACCGTGAGGCCTTACTTTCTGGAGAGCCTGTTGTTCAGCATTTACCAGCACACCTCTTCACTTTTCTATGTTGCCCCTCCCACTCCCAAGGCCCTTCATGCAGGGTGAGAAGGAGAAGCGGTATGCGTGTTTCTCAGTATAGCGGCTGGACTTGGGCGCTTCTGACCAGATTGCAGGTTCCCTACTTCCCCGAGTCAAGGGGAAGGGGGTTCCTGAGTAAGATTAAGCCAGGGCCCCCACTCCATGGGAGGCCCTGCAGAGGTGAGAGAGGAGGAGGAGAGGAACATGGAGGGTCACCCATCTCCTTCTGCAGCCCTGGGCTTTGCCTCAGTCTCTCTTCCAAGCACAGAGGGTGACTCTGGGCCCAGGGACTTGGGCAGTGGGGGCGGGATGTCCTCCCACTCTGGCTGGGGGCGGAGTGGGAAGGAGGAGGGAGGGAGCTGGTGGGCTGGAAGGCCAGGTGCGTCTGTCTCCTGATTCCAATTCAGAAGCAGTCCCTGGACCCTGGGTGATCAACCAGGCAGATCTCTCAACGCTCTTGACTGCCCAGCTCCAGAGCTGAGCCCAGACCTCCTCAGGCCTCTTCCCAATGGCTCCCCAAAGTCTTGTCCTTGCAGCCTGCAGCCTCTCACACTTCCCAGGAAAGAGCAGACTCTGTTTTGAGGGAACCCTCAGGGGGCTGCCGCCACCATGCCTCTGCCTCCTTCTGCTGTTGAAATTGGCTCCAAGAAGACTTTAGCATGGATTCCAGTGGGGGAGGTTTCAGGCCAGATGAAGACCTCAGGGGCCCAGGGATACACCAGCCATGGTAAGGGAAAGCCGTTGAGACTGGCTCCGTGCATGGTGGACGGACTTCCAGCCTCACCTGCCCCTTTCTCCAGGAACTCACGACCTGCGCCCTCTACTGTGTCTGCTGGTGACGGGGCACCTCTGCCAGGCTCTGGGGACACAGGGGAAGGGATAGGGACTTTAGCTCCAGTTTGGCCTTGCCCACCCCATGCACCTGTGAATGCTCAAGCAGGGAGCAGGTACTTCCAGAAACTGGACAGAGTGACAGACAGCTACAGAACCACGGCCCAAGAAGGAGCAGGTACGCCTGGTGTTTTCTTCTCTCTGGCCACAGTGACCCAGCTAACAGCTGAGAAGTAAATCACTTGCCTCCTTCTGGGTACTGCTCCAATGCTGGCCCAGTTGAGGGACTGTCCCTGGTTCATTCTAATTAATTGGAGGTTCTAGAATGGCTCCCAGAGAGGAAGAGCCCAGCAAAGTGAAGAAGTCTCCAACCACCCTCGCCTGTCCTCCTTTCAAATCAAAGGGGCTCTCAAGTTCAATTATGGTAGGGGACACATGGCCTCTTTAAACCAGAGAACCTGGCTCTGCTCAAAGGATAGTTGTGATTGCCTCCAGCCACCCCAAAGCGAAAAAAATTATCTGCTTTTCTCTCTTTGCTAAATTACAACATCCTCAGACTGGTGCTGGGGCTAGAGGGAGTCCCCGCTGGAAAACACAAGTGTCACCTTCTTTGCAAACTCCAAGCCAATAATTGGTTTGGAAATACTGAGTGAACAGTTGAAAAGGCTTCAGGGGATTAATGTCAAGTAACATGTCCCCTTGATGGCACCGGAGCTGTGCATGGGCAGAGGTGGCAGAAGGCAGGGTTTGCTTCAGCCCGTGGCACAGAAACAGCATTAGGAACCAGCCACACCCTCGTCCCTCCCCCCACGGGGCTGGGACAGACAAGGCTCAGGCCACACTGCCACCTGCCTCTGTGAGTTCCTGGGCCCTTGGGCAGGTCCGTGCATTCTGGGAAGAGGGATGTCCAGGTCAGAGGTGGAGCTGGTCCTGCCACTGCTCTTCAGGAGCCCTGTGGCTCCAGGCAAGTCACGCTCTGTCCCGAGCCTCAGTTGCTCCCTTGTAGAGTAGGGAGAGGATCCAGTGAGTCTTCGTGGAGACGAGATACAGGGAAAATGCACTGGAGTCCAGGGCCCGAGTACAGGTGACCAGTCCTGTTCGGATAAGGCCCCACACTGTGCCAGGCACATAGCAGGTGGTCAGTGACTGGCTGCCTCAGGGACTGGATTCTGAGGGATTGGCAGGGCCAGAGTGAGGCCAGGACACACAGCCTTTACCAGTGGGACTGCCATGCCCGGAAGCCACCTCATACAATGTCCTTGAGGGCAAGTGGTGGGAAGCCCCTGCCCTGGGGCTCGAACAGCCAGCTCCTCCTGCATCCTGAGGCAACTCTGAGCCCCGGGTCAGAGCAGTTGAGCAAAAGGAGCCAGGTTTGTGGCTCAGCCATGGCTCCCAGAAGGTCACTGCAGATACCAGGGACAGAGAAGGGATCAGCGTGTCTCCCACATCCGAGCCCTGCAAGTAAGTCACGAGCCTCAAGAACCAAAGTCAGGCATAACCTGGAAACCTCCTCACTGTCTCTTCCAATTATGGGATCTCTCTTTCATTACTTGCTTTATGATTAAAATTTGGGGGATGTAGCTCAGGGGTAGAGGCTTGTCTAGCAGACACAAGGCCCTGGATTCAATCCCCAGCACCACCAAGAAGGAAAAGAATAAAATAAAATTATGTATATATATATATATATGCATAGAAATTTTAAAATCATAAAAAGTAATAATAAAAAATCCCTTATGCTAAAAACAGAAAATTGCACTTCCTCCTAGCCTCCTTTTTATACACAGTTTTTTAAATCAATAGAGCTATCCAGTGACTAGCAGCAGCCCCCAAACCTGAAGTTACCAAAGAGTCCTCAGAGAACTTTGAAAATGTAAACATTATTGTCCCCAAGAGTCTGCCTCTCTGTGTCTGAGGCGCAGGCTGGAAAACCATCCCTTTAAACGACCTTTTCAAAGTTCCCCAAATGACTCTTGTGTGCAGCCAAACTTAGGAAACAATGTACCACATTGTTTCTTGCTCTTAAAACTTGATATTAAAAGATGGCTTTCAGAGCACTATTTCCCCCCTTCCTTTTCAACCCTACAGTGTAATTTGTCAGAATCTAAAAGTTGACTCTTTTTTTCCTACAGAATTGCTGAAGATGATCATCCGCACCAGTATCTTCCCAGCCCGGCGCGTTCATTAAAACTGGAACCCTTAAAAAAAAAAAAAAAAAAAAAGAGCAAATGCACTCCGTCCGCCGCTGTGCTGCTGTCCGCAGAATGCATGTGACACAGGGAGGTTTCCTTAATGGTGACAGTCGTGCAGCTCGGTCATGCTGTGCCTTTGAAGAGCCAGCTCCTCTGCTGTGCTCTGGGCACTAAGATGGTAGCGGCACTGGAAGCCCAGGGCCCTAGCCCCTGCTCCCACACCACACCTGGGCTCCCTCACGGCACCGGCTCTTTCCTGCCCTTGTGCGGTAGCTGCTGCCGGGGAAGCAGCTGCCCTGTGATTAGCACTAAGTGGCTCCATCAGGGTATGCTGCAGAATTATGGCTCAATCGTGGAGAACACTCCTTGATGATAAAGTTGTCACCGCCTTTTGAAAATCTGCATTCATCACATCTATAGGGCTGGCAGCAGCACAATAGCAGGAAAACTGCCATTTGCTGGTTTCTTCCAAGATTGCCATTTTTATGAATGTGCTGGGCCAGGGGTGGATGATAATCTAAAGCAATTCCACATCAGATCATTTTATGCCATGTTTGGCTTGAATGGTCTCAGCTTGGAAGAAGAGCTGGGCAACTCTGGGACCCCCTGACGTGGGAACATCCTGTTTCCTTGACTTGGCATAGCAGGGACAGTTTGTAGCCTTCCTCCCAGGCTGACTGGGGCAGAGGCCAAAGGCCATACCTCTTGGAGCTGTTTTCTCATTCCCGCGGTAGCAATCCCAATACTTACCATGGTTACTCAGAGCGACACTGGATAGGGGTCTACAAGATGGGACCAATGAGACTCGTCTTGAGGATTAACTGCGAAGTCACACAGGGTGTGCACCTGTCACCTCATCTAGTTTAATCTCCCTCTTCTTGAATGTGGATTGAACTTAATGATTCATTTCTAATGAATGTGGCAGAAATGATGACGTCACTTTCATTCTTTTTTCTTTTAATATTTGCTTTAGTTGTAGGTGTACACAATGACCTTTATTTTATTTTTATGTGGTGCTGAGAATCGAACCCAGAGCCTCCCGTGTGATAGGTGAGCGCTTTACCACTGAGCCACAACCCCCAGCCCGATGATGTCACTTTCAAAAAAGCACAACCTGGTATTCTCTTCTTGGATCCCGTGCGCTGGAGGAAATCAGCAGCCATGTTGTGAGGATGCTCAAGCAGCTGAGTGGGGAGTTCTGCCTGCTGAGGCCTCCCACCACCGGCCACGGAAAGCCAAAAACCATGACCTCAGCCCACAGCTTGACTGCAATCTCACATAAGATCTTGAGCCCAAAGCCAAAGGATGAACACATCCTGGGTTATATTTCTCTGAGTTTCTTTGGAGAATTATTCTGTAGAATTAATACCCCTAATATTATTTCAAACCAGAATCCCATGATCCTATAATTTAAGAGTTGGCCCTAACTTCCTTGAGGACCTATACATGGGACCCCTTGCCTGGGGTTACTGACCAGCCCTAATGTTGAAGAAGATACAACAGGGTCTTGATGCTTCATGATATGTATGTGAGATGATAGATGTTCATTAGACAATAAATGTTTATCATCTCTCTGAGACACTACATATCTGTTCTTTTAAGCCACTAAATTTTGGGGTGATTTGTCACCCAGCAGTAGGTGACTAATACACATGTGTAGCTGGTGCTAGCCCCTCTGGCTGTGTCCATGGCCTTGGGCCCCAGGGAAAGAGTCTGCAGCTATGCAGTAGGTCCATGTGATATCCTCCTTCTCACTGAGAATGAAGATTGGCTTCTAATCTTGGATGTCCATCTGCAGGGGCCCAGCTGGGGAGTCTCTTGCCAGTCACAGGGGGCCTCTCCAACAGGACCAAATGTCACCCTGTGTCCACACTTCAGCCTGGAGCCTGCCCAGAGGCCCCTGGGTAAATTGCAAAAAGCAGAGCCCAGAGGATGGAACGGGAGAGGGAAGACCTTTGTTCCCAGCTTTGGCCCAGCCCTTTCCTAGGTCTGTCCTCCCAGGATACCTGCCCCAGCCAGGCCTCAGGCTTTACCACCTGGGGGCTCGTCCTACTTCCTGGGAGCAACACAATGCCCTGGGCAGAAGAAAACTGAGATCACCCCATCACCACCAGCTCAAACCCTCGGAACAAAAGTTCCCAGATGGCCACCCCTGCACGCTCTGGGCTAGAGCCTGGGAGAAGAAAAGGACACCCCACAAGCAAGAAGACAAGCACAGGGTCAAAGTGACTCGAGAGACCCGGTGTATACATTCCAGGATCAAAGACGCATGTCCCTGGTTCCCCTCCAAGTCCCCAGACCAAGGGAGAGAGGGTGGGCCTGCCAGTAGGCCCTCCACAAATTAGCCTGAAGAGCCCAGCCCCGCTCCGGATCCAAGCAGCCAATGAACTGAACGTGGAACTCTGCTCAGATGCAGAGAGTCCAGAGCTCTCACTGGGCCCCTCCTGCCGGTACCTCATGGCTGGGCAGAGCAGGGGACTCCCACTTCTGCGAGTCAGTGGGGTTAACCATGTGTATTTATGAGCTGTCTCCAGCTGCGTCGGTATTGGCACACGTGTTTGTTAATGAAAGGTAACCTGAGGGTCAGGCCATTATGTAAATAACGCCGCTGGGGGTGCAGGTGAAGCCCCTGTAAGCAGTGGCCTCTCTGCAGCTTCCAGGAGGCGCTAATGAACATTGGCTCTGCTTGTTTGCTGGGTGTTCACTCTTGCTTTCCCAGGCTAGGGACGGAAAGGAGACGGCCATCTTCCACTTGAGCTCCAACAGGCCTCCTGTTCCTTCATTTTCTCATGACCTGAGTGAATTTGAATTCAGATTCCCCCACCTCCTCCCTCCCTAAGCACCTCTGTCAGGCATCCTGCAAGGCCCAGGGGGAGACAGGACACTGGCTGCGGAATCCTGGCTGACTGCAGCTCCCAGGGTGGAAATCACAAGTCTCCACCTCCCAGGCTCTGCCCAGCGTGAGCCTCCCGGAAAAACAAGAAAGAAAAAGGCTAGCCAGGGAGCCAGTGGCCTCCCAGACGCCCCTGCAGGAAGTGTGACCACACGTGGGCGATAGAGGTGGGCAGGGAGAACTGCTGAAACCCAGCCCTGGCCAGAAGCAGACCGAGGGGGTGTGGGGAGCTCCGGAGGCCCTCAGCACCTGAAGCCTTCCCCAGGAAGGGGCAGCCAGCCTCTTAGCAGGTGACACCTGCAACGGAGAGCAGCAGAGTGGGACCAGGTAGTCCGATGTGGGCCACCTGTGCCAGTCAGGAAGGTGGGCCAGCGGGCGTCCGCCAGATGCCCAGTACCTCCCTGCAGGCTGCAGGGTCTGGTTTGTGCTTTTCCAGTGTCCAAGCGGGAGGCTCCAGCCGCCTCCTTGCACCGGAGGCAGGAGCAGCTGGCTCCGCCGGCTATTCCCCTTGACAGTGGAGGGAGCCTCCCTGCCCTCCTCTCCCCTCTCATTGACTGCGCAAAGTTCATTTAGGCTCTGAGTAATGGAGTGTCGCCACTGGGGATCTCAAGGCTTTCCTGGGTAAATAAGAGCTGAATGTAAATAATGTGTCTGCCTCGCGCTCAGCTCGGCTTTTGACTAGAGGGAGCATGCTGGAATAGTCGACCACAAACAAATAAAACTGGGCTCTTCTAGTGCCTGCAAATGTAAAGGCAGCCTCCTCCCCGTCCTGGCTAAGATAAGGCAGCCCAGCCTGGCTAGGGGTCTGGGGACCTGACTGTGGCTATGACTGTGGGTTCTGTGGTGGCTGTGTGATTTACACCCACTCCAAGGCAGGTAGCAGACACATCTTAAACCAGGAGCTGTCATGTACAAAGGGTCCCAAGTGTCTGGGAGCCTGAGCCTCCTCTCCAGAGTAGGCCAATGTTCCAGGGTTTTCCAACAGGGGCAGGTTGTGGGAAGTAGATAACTGGGATTGGTTTATTGGGGCTACCCCAGGGGACCAGAGGCAGAGACAGAGATGAGCCCAGCCTGACCATCCCCTGCCCATTCTTGGAAATGGTGACAAACGCCAGGAAGACCCTCATACAGTTCTTTCTCCCAGGGTTGGGCAGCATGGGCCAGGAGGGGTGGAGCTCACTGTGGCACGCTGGCCTCAGGCCTGGGGGTTCCAGACTCACTGACAGGACAGAGACGCCCCAAGGAAGCAGCTCGGTTCCTATGTAACATAATGACAATGCCCCCACAAGGGGCTGCAGCACTCAGGACATCAGCCCCACGGGTCGCCCCTGCAGGTGCAGCCGCGTGAACCCCAGGGAGACTTGTGTTGGGGAGGTGGTCCTGCTGCCAGAGTGTGGGGAAGGTGTGGGAGCTCACCCCACGGCTGTCTTAAACCCAGATCTGTGTCTAGAGCCAGCCAGGAAGGAAGCTCCAGGAAAAGAGGAATTGCACAGATGTGCCTTGTATTCAACAAATGCTTAATAATTGCATGTTAAATGAGAAGTATATAGCCTGCTTTCCAATTCCAGGAGACTCTGGGGCTGTCCTCTGATTTCATCTCTGCCGTTCCTGGGAAGGTCTGGCTGCTTCTCCACCACGAGCTGAGCTGGGACAGGTGGCTTCACACCACTGGGTCTCGGTGAACCAAGCAAAGGGGTCGTGATGCTGAGTGACAGTGGCTGGTCTCAAAGACCCAGTATCATGGTGTGATGCTATCTATGGGAAGGGTCCAGAAGAGGGAAACACACTCAGACAGCAGCCAGAGGTGTGGGAGGGGTGGGGAAGGACCACTAATGGGGACAGGGCTTCCCTAGGAGTGCTGGGAACATATGAGGTGGCCGTCACACAGCATTGCAGATGCTCTAATGCTGCTGAACTGCATACTGTCAAATGACGCACCTGGCGGGAATTTTACCTCCAGCTAAGTAGAAGAGGAGTGGGTGAGGCAGCTCCTCCAGACTCTTCCAGGCCTCCTTTGCTGCCTCCCTCAGCCAGACAACCCCAGACAGCCCAAGGGCCCCCCCTGGAATGCCTCTTCCTCATGCCCCTGCTACTGGGGAGGAGAGGCCCCGACATGTGTAGGGATCAAGGAGGAGGGAGGATGGTGACATGTGTGGCCCTTAGGTGGCAGGGGGAGGAAGCCTAGGTCAGGCCGGGAGCCCAGGGGCATGTGCCCCAGTGGGGCAGGCAGTGGATCGAGGCTCTGAGGCAGGGTCAGGGATTAGGGAGGAGGCCACCGGAGACTGGCAGAGCCAGCAGGCGCAGGCCATGGTGACTGAAACCCCGTTGAATCCCCCCACACCCCAATAGCCTGTTCTTTCCTTCACTCCGCCGGTGCTCTGCGGGAAAGCATGACATTTCCCTGAAAAGATTAGGGCTCTATCCCGTGGCATCCCTAATTCCTCTCAATGGCCCTTGGTGTACTAGGACATGCTTCTTGGATCGACATTATGTGTTGCCGTGTGTCCAGAGACGTTCCTCAGGGACTCCTGGTAATTTTCTGCTGTGATCAGGACCTTCAAAGGCGAGGAACATGTCCCTATCCACCCGATTTCTCCTGAAAATCATTCACTCACGGTGGGGGCGAGGGGTCCCTGCTTTCCTCAGCCTCCACCCAGCACCTCCTCAGGAGGGTGGTCAGCAAGCCCCCAGCAGGGAGGGGGCCCAGGGCGTCCTGGGAGGGCAGTGTCCAGGGTCCGTTTTGGGGGACTCCTGGGCCCCCTTTAAGTCAAGGAGACCAGGGCACAGCGCCCTGCCGTGGGTCCGAACCCATTAGGGTCCATGTGTTTCTCTCCTCCATTCCCTCTGGGTCCCTCTGCAGATGCCTGCCTGGCTTCTACTCCACCAAGAGGAGCGAAGGCCAGAGTCTGAAAATTGAGTCTCCGTGGGCGAACCCACGGGGCAGGCAGTCCCTGCCAGGCCCTCCTGCCCACCGGCCACAGGGGCTGCCCTGGGGTTCCGACTTGTGTTAAAACATGGCCTGTTCTTCTCTGACGACGGCAAGGCGTGCAATGGCAGAAAATGTACGTACAGAAAGGTGAAGGAGAAAACTCAAGTCCCCTCGTATGGCACCTGGAGGTGTCCTCTTTAGCGCTCTAGGGGACATCTCCATGTAGATGTGGGCCACTGTGTGGGTGGGGATGTGGCTCAGGGCGGGCCCCAGCAGGGTCCTGCCTGAGGGTCAGATGCCCTGCTCTCTTGAACTGTTTAGTTCTGTTTGAACAAAGGACCCTGTGTTTTCGCTCTGACTGGACTCAGCAAATTATGCAGCCAATTCTGGATGGAAGTTTCTTCATTTTCTTATCAGAGCATTATAGCTACGTGTGGTAGTTGGGTTCATTTTGACAAAATCAGGCATGCATGGGATTTGATTTACTCCTGAATAGAAGTTTCTAAAAGCAACGTTGAGATTGTGTGGCATTTATACCATTTTAATGAGTTATAAAAAAAAAGAAATTGTATAAAAAGTCCACTAGACCTGGTGCCCAAGGGCTATGTGCCCCCGAGGGCTCCCAGCTCTGCCTCTGGCCCCATGCAGGTGAAACAGGTAAATGAAGAATCACTGACAGCTGCTGGACCTGGGAGATCTGCCACACCTTCTCAACCTCTGTTTCAGGCAACCGTGCTAGGGCAGGGGTCGGGGTGGTGAAGGCTGCAGGAGCCACGGGGGTCATGGTTAGGGAGGGTGCCAGGCTCCCCTGCTGCAGTGTGAGAAGCCTTGTCTTATCTAGTCTACGTAGTGGAATTTCAGGCAACATGCCATTGCATATAAGTGTTTTACTGCAAATAAGCACCTACGGCAATCTGGCCCACCATCTGCTTGTGTAAATAAAGATTTATTGGAACACAACGATACCCATTCGTGTACAGATTGCCTCTGCCGCTTTCCTTGTGCAACAGCAGAGGTGGAAAGATGCCACAGAGAGTTCCTGTCTGGCAAAGCCTGGGATGTTTTCCTGCTTTACAGATGAGCACACTGAGGTCCAGAGATATAGTCAAGTCACAGGATAATGGGGTGAGGGGGGGACTGGGAATGAATCCCCAGCCCAGGGAAATCTTGTGCATAGAGAATTCCAAAAGCCACCGCTCTACCCCACAGCTCAGCCCCAGGGAGCGGCCAGCCAGAAGAGCTAGTTTCTGCCCTTTTCCAAGAAAGTCTACAAAGGAATAGCGACAGAATGACACCTCAGGACGGCCTTCTCCTCTGTTCTTCAGCCCTGGCACCTCTCAGGATAGCCACCCTCCTCGGCTTTGAGGAAGGGGCAAAGGGAGTTGGTAAACATCAGCCTGCCCTTGCTTGCTTCCCCTTCCCCCTTCCCTCTGGCCCTCCCCTCCTCCTTTATTTGCCCTGAAAACAGCCCCAGCCTCTTGGGCTTGGAAACTGGATCGCTGGGCCCCTGCAGTAGGTAAGCCAGGTGCCAAGGCTCAGACCCCAGAACTAAGGAGCAGAGAGGATTTGCTGACGGTGGAGAGAACTTTGGAGGAGAAGCACCGTGGCCACAAGGAGGTAGCCTGAGGATACTGACCAGCAGCCTAAGTGGAGTGGACCATCTCAACAGCAGCTGGGCACAGTAATGCCACTCCGAGGGAGCTGGCAACAGGGAGGTGCAGGAGCGCCACCTCAGTGGGGACAAACAGCCCTGCCTTGGGCACAGAGACTGTTCACTGGCATTCCAAGGGGCCGTTAGAGCCTGACACCAGAGGACGACATTGTCAGACCGTGGACAAAAGGGCAGACGGAGACCCTCCGCCGTACGTCATTTACAGCAGGCTGTGAAGGCTGGGAAGACCAGCCCCAGTTAAGAGGTGTCCGTCTCCAGTAAGACCTTATGTAAACTCTGTAGCCTGCTCTGAGGGGGCTCATCCTCCTGACGTCCACCCTCGCTGGGTCCTCCCATTGCCAACTTGGCTTGCCACCTGCGGGGGACATTTTCTGTGCCAAAGACAAAACACCCCAGGCCATCTCCTTGCCAGGCCACGGAGGAGGCAAGGGTGCCCCTCTGTGTGTCCACTTCTTTCTCTGCCCAGAGTCTGCAGGGCTGGGGAGGATCCTGTGTCTCTCATGCTACCCACCACCTGCCCCTGGAAATATCTTTCTTTCCCTCTGTCTATCTCCAAACTGCACAGACTTCAAAACCAGACTGTCTGGGCATGATGGCACACGCCTGCAATCCCAGGGACTCAGGAGGCTGAGGCAGGAGGATCACAAGCCCAAAGCCAGCCTCAGCGACTTAATAAGGCCCTGTCTCAAAATGAAAAATTAAAAAAAAAAAGGGGCTGGGGATGTGTCTCAGTGGTAGAGTACCCCTGGGTTAAATCCCTAGTAACCCCCTTCCCCAACAAGAAAACAGCCTGTATGTCACCCGCCCTGTGAGGTCTTCATCACCTATCATCATGTCACCAGAATGGGGTCTGAGAAGGTGCCCCCAAAGGGAGACGACCCAGGCCTGGCAGGGTCTTGACTTACACCACCAAAAGGAATTTTCAGATGCATCAAAAGAGGCACAAAGACTTATTAAAGCAAAGAGATTCATTCAGGAAAGCAAGCAACAGAGGGGGCTGCGTGCTCAGGGGGTGGGTGGGTGCTCTAGAGTGAGATGCCCTTTGGGGTCTCAGGCTCTTCTTCTAAAGTAAAGTTCATAACGAGTAAAGGAAGTAGGGGGGGGGTGACCTGATGAACTCCATTCTCTTAACCACAGTGAGAAGCACAGGGGCCACAGGGGTCTGGTCCTTTCAGGGTGTATAGGTCGATGTCATCCAGTCAGCAGACAGCGTTTGGAACCCACCCACATCATAGCTGTCTGACAATCTTTTCTCTCAGCCTTAGTTACTCTAAAGAAAATATGTTGTATAAACTAGCAATATATGCAGGCATTAGTCACCTGGACTCGGGACACTCTAAGATTCAAAGGCTCTTTAGGAATTGGGAGCTGGAGGAAATCAGGCCTGGGGTGCTCATGAGCTTCTTGGGTATAAGATCACAGTCCCTTCTCCCCCCCTGCTAGTCTCCTCCCTGCCCACCCTTGGCTTCTATCCTACATCACCCCCAGGCGTGGGCTGGGCTCCAGAGCCTCAGGCCCTCCCTCCAGCTGCAGGAGAGCATGCCATCAGGGAGAAAGAGAGCAATCTCTGTGCAGGCAGGCAGGGAACACTGCCACCATGATCACTGGGCCCCAGCGTGACCCTGACACTCCCGAGGGAATCGTGGGCCACTCCCAAGGGAAGTGTGGGCACCCACGCCTGCACGGGAGGCTGCGCGGGTGGAGGAGCCCTGCGAGAGTTCACTCCTGGTTTCCCGTCTAGTATTGGCAAACGTGAGCGGATCACTGCAGCCCAGGAGGCCCTGGGAGCACAGGGGCCCTCTCCCTCCGCGGTCTCTGTCCGGTGCAGTGTTTTCCACGTCAGCCCTGGAGACCGTGGAAATTGACTTGACAACAGCCCAGAGGGAGCTCCCCTCTTCAGACTGCAGCTTTCAAAAATAATTCTCCCGTCATCAGAGGCTGCAAATAAAATAGTAACCGTGCCTGGCAACCGCGGAGGATCAAAGGCAACACAAGAGAAGCAAAATCAAATTACCCTGGATGGTGGCAGCCCTGGAAGAAACCCAGCTCAAGATACAGAAAGGAGAGAGCTGGATCCTGCGCCAGCCCGCCTGGCCCACACCTGGTTAGAGCAGAGGCGGCTGAGCAGGAGAGGAAGCCAGTCCACCACAAGATTTCGTGCAGAAGCCCACACCTGGCCCCTCCAGAGAAGCCAGCTGCTCCGCAGGCTCTGGTGCCCATGTGACAGCAGTCCCTGGGGCTGCTGACCGCTGTCCCTCTGGACTGAGGCACACTCTGGGCACCCCCAGGCCCACCCACCTGTGCCCGCCAACTCTGGAAGGAGGGTGAATGTGCCACATTCATGGGGACCTCATCCCACTCAAAATGCTCTGAAATGTCCCCAGGGAGGACTCACTCTGGCCTTCCACAGGACAGGGCCAAGCCAACCCTGTCTTCCTTCCGTCTTCTTCACACGAGACTCCAGACCAGGATCAAATGCGAACCCCATGATCCCTGTGCTTCATCTAAAGAGAGGGGCGGGCACTGGCGGTCATCCCGGCCAGCCCTTAGCATTCAAACCCGCGACAGTGAGCCCAGGGTTACAGGGGCCCAGCTGGGCCTCCCTCTGGCTTAGAGAACTTGGGGAGCTCTGACCCGGCCTCACCTGGCCACCTCCTCCTCCAAAGGGTGGGCCCAAGTCCCCCTGCTCCCCATCTCCTGGGCTGTGTATTAGCATTCTCCATAGAAACGGACAGGTGGAGTGGCTAGATGGGGAGAGAGAGAGGCCAAGGGACAGGCAGGTTTCCTGCGGGAGTCATTCATATGACTACGGAGTCCAGAGTCCGAGCCGGAGGACCTGGATGCTGGGGTTCTCTGTGAAGGCCGGAGAACCAGTCCTGCCCAGGTGCAAGAGCAGATTGCAAGGTGCACACCCGCGTTGGTGAGGACCATCTTATCTGCTCAGTTTCCCTATCCCAAAGCTCATCTCCTCTGGACACATGGACACACCTGGAAATCATGTCTTACCAGGTATCTGGGCAGCCCGAGCCCCGTCAAGTGAACCCACAGGATGAACCCCCACAGGCCGCCTTGTCCAAGTTCACCATCCACCAACTCTGGACGCTGCTGTCTCGGAAGACTGGCTTCCAGGAGGCGAGGTGGAGAGCAGGCGGCAGCCGTGGGGGGGACTGTTTGCTCTGGCTGGTGCAGTGGGCTCTGGGGGTCGGGGGGGGGGGCGGCCCGGCAAGGCTGTTTGCTCTGGGAATGGCTAACCCTTGTTCAAATTTATATCCTGAATTTTTAATGCAACTGTGTCAACGAAGAGTGGTGGCTGGGCCTGTTGCAGAGTCCCCGACTCGGGCTGGCAGAGTTCCCTCCCCACAGGGACCCCTGAGGCCCCCGCCTTCCAGGAGGGTTGGCTGGAGGAGAGGGCCAACCTTGGCACATGGTCACGCTGCCCTGGTCTCTCTCCCGTTTACTGTGTAAGGAAGCCACCTTTACCTCTGTGTGGGACCCTTGTTTCCCTCACTTTACAAGTATTTATTTTTGAAGTAAGGCCTGTGTTGGCGGGAGGCGAGTCCTCTTGAGGCAGCTTAAGGACCGGCAGGCCCTGCCCCACCCCCTACCCCCTGCCCCATCCCGGTCACGCACCAACAGACCTAGGAGGGGGGAGCCCTGAGCAGAGGTGCAGACCAGGAGGAGCAGGCCACCCCGGGCGCCCTGTCAACACAGCCACGAGGCTCTTCTCTAAGCTGGGCAGGGACTCCAGAGGCCCAGGTTGCACTGGTCCATGGTTTAGCCACCACTGGGCTGGGAGAGCACTCCTGGCCTGCAGAGCCCGCCGGGCCCCATGGTGTCCGCATTCCCGCCCCGGCTGATTTCGGCTATGGATGTCACGTCAGGAATCCACAGGAGACCCCCTGGAAAACTACCAGCTCGACCAGCTTGGCTGCTGCTCCGAGTCTTCTCTTTTCTGCTACAAGCACAGCAAGCAGGACACTTGGAAGGAAAAGCGGGGTCTTTCGCTAGAGAAATGACACACGGAGCAATGACCTTTGCTGGTGGAAGGCGAGAGGACCGACCTTCCACAGACTGGGCTCTCTGAGAGCCCCATTCACCCCCGCCCAAGGTGACAGGGCTGAGGGAGCCCAGCAGAGCCCAGCCACGGCCACCCCGGAGCCCTGGGCCAGGCCGTGGGGTGACTGGCATAGGAATTCACTCATTAGGGGGGACCTAAAGTGGTGGCCTGCCAGAAGAGTGGCAGAAGCTTGTTTTCCTCATCTGCAAAATGGGGTGATGATCCCCGACTTCAGAAGGCCGTTGGGAGAACGAAGCAGCCAACGTCTTTAAGAGCAGAGCAGGCAATGCGGGTGCCAGGGGCACGCAGCGGGGGCACAGCCTGGGGGTGACAAGAATGTGAGACCTGTCTGTAATACACACACCACCTGCCAGGTAGGGGGCACAGGCCTGTGGACGGAGATGACCCCCAGCAAGAAGGGGGAGGGAATGCCCCGGTCTCCTGGGAGGGGGGAGTGTGCAGGGCTGGGCTGTGAGGACTCACAGCAGGGACAGGAAGGGACGTCGAGATCTAGGGGCCACAGAGCGAGGGCCAAGGCACGGGGAGCAATGGGGTCCCCACAGAGAGAGGCCCGGGGCAAAGCCAATGTCCCGGGAGTCCCTTGGGTCACACATCCTTCAGAAAGGCCTCCTGGCAAGGCTGCCCCGCCAGGGCCCGGCCCCTCGGAGTCTCAGCTGGGCCTCGAATGATGTCCCTCATGGCCACTTAGGAGCAAGTGAGCCAGGAGCTGCCTCCGTCTCCCCTGGTCACTGTGCTGTGGTGCTGGGCCGATGACCTCCTCAGTCCCCACTCCCACAGTTGAAGCTGGGCCTCAGTGGCCTTGCCCAAAGGACTGGAGGCTGCGGGAGGGCGGAGCTCTGTGACAGACCTATTTGGGGCAGAGTCTTCTCAGTCTCTGCAGATTGTAGCACCCGCGTGAGGAGGTGCCCGCCAGGAGGCTGGCTGGTCTTTGTTTCTCCCCCACCCCTCCCTCCCTCTTCTCTCCCATCCCTCCCTCCCTCCCTCCCTCTTGTCTCCCATCCCTCCCTCCCTCCCTCTTCTCTCCATCCCTCCCTCCCTCCCTCTTCTCTCCCACCCCTCCCTCCCTCCCTCCCTCTTCTCTCCATCCCTCCCTCCCTCCCTCTTCTCTCCCACCCCTCCCTCCCTCCCTCCCTCTTCTCTTCCACCCCTCCCTCCCTCCCTCTTCTCTCCCACCCCTCCCTCCCTCCCTCTTCTCTCCCATCCCTCCCTCTCTCCCTCTTGTCTCCCATCCCTCCCTCTCTCCCTCTTGTCTCCCATCCCTCCCTCCCTCCCTCCCTCTTGTCTCCCATCCCTCCCTCCCTCCCTCTTCTCTCCATCCCTCCCTCCCTCCCTCTTCTCTTCCACCCCTCCCTCCCTCCCTCCCTCTTCTCTCCATCCCTCCCTCCCTCCCTCTTCTCTCCCACCCCTCCCTCCCTCCCTCCCTCTTCTCTTCCACCCCTCCCTCCCTCCCTCTTCTCTCCCACCCCTCCCTCCCTCCCTCTTCTCTCCCATCCCTCCCTCTCTCCCTCTTGTCTCCCATCCCTCCCTCTCTCCCTCTTGTCTCCCATCCCTCCCTCCCTCCCTCCCTCTTCTCTCCCACCCCTCCCTCCCTCCCTCTTCTCTCCCATCCTTCCCTCCCTCCCTCCCTCCCTCCCTCTTCTCTCCCATCCTTCCCTCCCTCCCTCTTCTCTCCCATCCCTCCCTCCCTCCCTCCCTCCCTCTTCTCTCCCATCCCTCCTTCTCTCCCTCCCTCCCTCCCTCTTCTCTCCCACCCCTCCCTCCCTCCCTCTTCTCTCCCATCCCTCCTTCTCTCCCTCCCTCCCTCCCTCCCTCCCTTCCTCTCCTCCCCTTTCTGCAGCTCAGGCATCCCTGGGGATAAGAGTCTGTGCAGAGGGTTGGATTCACCCAGTGGCCAAGCAAGAGGGATGGAGCTGGGGCTGGAGGAGTCAAGGATTCTGCCAAGTCACTAGGTGGAAGATGACGGGCTGGTCACAAATGCTAGCACGGTGGGTCCCCAGATGCCCACTTCTTGCAGGGTGGGGGGCCGGGGCTGGGTCTCCTGTCAGGCTGACCCTGGTTCTCCCAGGCTCCCCGTGTTCTCAGTCCCATGTGGCCTCTCCTGGCCTGGCTCTCTACTCACCAGCTTACTGGGGGCTCCAAGCAGAGGCCCAGGGCACCTTCCTTCTGACCTCGAATGTGGACCCTGAAGCACGAAGCACAGCACCCTGCATGTCTTCAGGGGATCCAAAGAGATGGGGGCTGTCACCTGATCCCATGGCCCTGGCCTCCAGGGTTGCCACCAGCCTGGAGATTTGTGCCCAGAGACTGGCCTGCAGACGTGCAGATCAACCTGCTCCTCACCTTAACTTCGTTCACTGCGAAATGGGCCTGTCCCTGCTCAGCTGGAGGAGGGAGCCCCAGCAAGGAATTTAAACACCTCAAACTGGGTGTTTAACCCCAGGAACAAAAATCCCTCCCTCCTCCGATTCATTCTTGCTGCATGTGAACGGGCTGAGTTGATGGGCCGTTTGCAGGGACAGATGGATGTCGCAGCAGGGTTCTGTGACTAAAGAGAAATGATGTCCCTCATGGCCACTTAGGAGCAAGTGAGCCAGGAGCAAGGTGGGGTGGGGCCTCCCTGCGCTGAAGCTTCTCTGTGACCAGAAGCACAAGGTCACGAGGGACCAGCCTGCCACGCCTGGGCCTCAACCTCCCCACGCTGGTCAGGGAACACCTGAGTCAGTTGTGGTCCAAAAGCCGGCCTCCATGGACAGCCTCCACAGGACAGTGGAAGGAATCAGACACAACTTCCCATGTTCACATAGGAATACTCGACCAGTGTGACTCCACATCGTGTTCAACCACGAGAATGGGAAGCTACACTCCAGGTATGTATGTCAAAATTCATTCCACTGTCACAGGCAACTAAAAAGAACAGACCAACAAAAGATAGCCTCTACTGACCCAGAGATGTGCACCAGGACACGGTGTTTGCTGGGAGTGGAAGGAAAGGAGGGGTACACTTAAGAGCAAGGAATTGGTCCTATGCTGTTGGGGGTTGGACCCTGTCTCTACTTTGTGTTGGTACTAGGGATTGAACCCAGGGGCACTCTGACACTAAGTTATCCCCAGACCCTGTTGGTTTTTTGTTTTTTTTTTTTCCTTTTTTTGAGACAAGTTCTCACTAAGTCACCCAGTCTGTCCCTGAACTTTCAATCCTCCAGCCTCAGCCTCCTGAGTCACTGGGATTACAGGCAACTGCCCCTATTCCTGGCTCTGCCCTATTTCTTTAGCTGTGTAACCTTGGGCAAGCGACTTAATCTCTCTGAGGCTTCAGATCCTAGTCTGTAAAATGGGGCAAGCAATACTACCTTCCTTACAGTATGATTTTGAGAATGGAATGACATACAAGCCTATCATAGAACCTAGCAGCCTGTGGGGACTCAGAGGACAAGAGAAGTCTTGGTGAAGGAGGTGGAGGAGAACTATCCTGTCTGTTCTCACCTGTGACATGCCTCCACATCAAGGGGACAGCTGGCCTGCCCATGCAGAGCCAGGGGCATCCAGCAGAGTGTCTATAGCTGCATGGGTGCACGGTACCCCCCTTGTTCAGGAATGTGCTTTTCACAGTTTCAGTTACACAAATCAAATGTGGTCCAAAAATATTAAGTGGAAAATTCCAGAATAAACAATTCTTACATTTTAACAAACTTTTTATTACAGCATATTGTTATAATTACTCTATTTTATTGTTATTGTTAATCACTTTCTGAGTCTAAAGTGTGAATTAAACTCCATCAGGGATGTATTTGTGTAGGAAAAAAAACACAAGGATCTGGGCTTGTAAGTCAGTGGTAGAGGCTTGCCCAGCACAGGCAAGGTCCTGGGTCCTACCCCAGCACCACAAAAAGAATATGTAGGAGTGTGGGAAAATGTGGAACACAGAGGGCTTGACATTGCCGTGGTCTAAGGCATGGGGCGGTGGGGGGAGCATCTCGGACAGTGTCCCCAGAGGATAAGGAGAGACCGATGTGATTGCAAAGCACCAGTGAGGGGGACCAGTGGGCAGATGGCTGGACAACTTGAACAACGTGGGGACTCTTGCTGTACAGTGGCCTGGATGGTTCCTTTGACAGAAAATGTTAAATCGGAAAAAAAAAAAAAAAAAAAAGTTGTGCAGTTAAATTACTTAAAAAGCTTGAAATGCCAGGCACAGCGGCACCCTCCTGTAATCCCAGCAGCTCAGGAGGCTGAGGCAGGAGGACCACAAGTCAAAGCCAGCCTCAGCAAAGGTCTCAGTGAGACCCTGCCTGTAAATAAAATACAAAATAGGGTTGGGGATGTGGCTCTGTGTTAAAATGCCCCTGAGTTCAATCCCTGGTACCAAAAAAAAAAAAAAAAAGCTTTTACAAATGAACACCATCATGTTGGCCAGGGTACGTCTGAGATAAAATTCTCCTTTTGAGAAGAACTGGATGGTAAGTGCAGAAGCCAGCCTGGGAGGGCGGGAAGAGGACGAAGGACAGCCGTCCTTGCTCTGCAGCCCCAGGGCTCTCCAGGTGCCCACCTGAAGGCTACCTTCACTCCTTTCATGTGTGTTACACAGTTTATGTTCTACATAGCAAAAGTGTCTTTATAGAATAAAAAAAAAAATTTTAATGCACTAGTTTGGAAATAACTTCTTCCTTAGAAGAGTGGGGTGGGGGCAAGTCTGGAAAACAGCTCGGTGGTTTCTGATAAGGTAGACCCCCACTCACACGACCCAGCAGGCCCACTCCTCGCCATTTACCCGAGAGAAAAGACAACTTGTTCATGCAAAGACTCATGGGCACATGTTCTCAGCACCTTAAGTCATCACAGGCAAAAAATGGAACCTACCCAACTGTCCATCAACAGAGAATTGAGGTCCATCCACACAACTGGATACTACAGAGCAATACAAAGACACAACTACTGACCATGACAGAGCAGACGGAAAGAAGCCAGACTCCACGGCTGCACTGCCCGCGTATGATCCATCTATAGGAAACCGTAGAAAAGGTAAAGCTATCAGCTGCCAGGGCTAGGGATGGGCAGACTTCCCCAGGACAGGAAAGGAAGCCCAGTCCATTTCATCTGGGTCCTGGGTCCCAGGATGATGCCAGCTGAGACTGTGCCCACCCCGCCCTGTCCAAGGTCTCCAGGGCTTGGTCCACCAGGAGGCCGCAGGGGCCTTCCGGCTGGAGGGTTCTGCTACCTGCCCCACACGCCGTTCCCAGGCCTTCCAGCAGAGGCCGCTGTGGCATCCAGCCGGCCGGCGTCTCCTGGCAGGCATTGGCAGCGCTGGGTCAGTAGGATCCCAAGCCTGTTGGGATCCCAGACACGCTCCCCCAGTCCCAAGGCACCCTGGCCCTTCCCTGAGGCTGCCCTTGCCCCACCTCGTGTCTTGGACTCTTGGGCACAGCAAACTCATCCTGGAAGGGCAGCCTTCTGGCTGGCCCTGCCCCCAGGGACCACCCTGATCCCACCTCCTGGCCAGAGGCCAGCCTTCCCTGTCACCTCCTGCCAGGACGTCCTGATCACCCCACCCAGCCCAGCATCTAGCCCCCCCGACCCACCCCAGCTTCAGGCTCTCCACCCCTCGCCCCTCCTCCAGCAAGGCCGGTCCTCTCTTGCCGGGCCCTCCCAGCCCTCCTGAGGCCTGTTTGCCCAGCCCTGGCCGTCCCCTTGGTGACAGGCCCTGGAGAGCCCAGAGACCTCGGGGAGATGCACCCTCCCTCTTGCAGCACCGATTTCCAAACCTGTGAAACAGGTGACTGCACACCTCTGGGACTGCTCTGAGACCTCAGGCTGCGGTACATCCACGCCTGCCTGGTCACCTCGTCGGCTACGCGGGGTCAACAAGCAAAGGGGCGAGCAGAAGACGTGATATTTTTCAAGAGAGATATCACATTCACATAATCTGTTACAGTACGCTGTTATAATTGGCCTATTAATAGTTATTATTGTTAATCTCCTACCATGCCTAATTCATAAATTAAACTTTATCTTAGGCTTGCTCCTGTAGGAAAAAGCACACTGTATGTGGGGTCTGGCACTACCTGTGGTTCTGGGCTTCTCTGGGGACCTGGGGACCTGGGGACCTACGTTTCTCCAGGGCAGGGTGCTGCTGGGCACCAAGGGCCTGTGGGTAGACTCACGACTCCCTGGGGCAGAGGCAGCCCCGGCCCCAGCTCACAAACGCACCTTCCCCGTGGCTTTCCCCCGAGACTCGCAGCTGCCTCCGTGCCCAGTCCCTCTCTGTTCCTCAAATCAGCTCTGGCCAGCTCCCTCGTACCTGGGGCATCACATTTGTGCCTCTGGGCAGAGGAGGTGTCGGGAGGAGCCTGGATGACTTGAGTGGTGCAGGAGGAAATGGGGTGTTGGTGGGTGGTTGAGGGAGCTGCCAGCCTCCCCAGGAGCAGGCTCAGGGGTGACCATACACACCGCCTCTCGCTCTGGATGCTGCTGCGTCCCCCTGCCCACCCGCCGCCTTGCTTCAGGGAACAGCACGTCAGTGATGGATGAGACTTTAATTAAAGTAATGAGACGTTCATAAAGGCGGTTATCTCCAAAATTAGGCCTTTTAGCAATTATTCCTGGGGAGTGTTCCCGGACAGATCGTTCCCTTTTTAGAACAACAGTGGGGAGGGGGGGGGGACTTCTGCACCTGAGGGGCACTTTCCCAGCATCTCCCAGGCCGTCATGGACCAATTGTGGAGCATGGTCTCCCTGAGCTTTCTCCCCAGCGGAGCAAAAAAGTTCCATGACCCTGGGTCCTGGTCTGGTGACGGGATGCTCAAAAGCCCCCAAGAGGATGCCTCTAGGCTCAGACCCAAGAGCCTGTGGAAGTCCTGCCTTTATGCACTTGCTGGCTCCGGGAGTTTGGTCATGGTCATCACATCCCGTCCTCAGAGAACCTTCGAGGGGACAGGTCACTGGCTCCTGTTAACAGAAGGGGAGCAGAGGGTGAGGATCCCCAAGCTCACACCACCAGCTGGGCCCAGGCTGTGTCCTTGCAAACCTGTGCTCTAGCCATTACACTTTCGACCCCAACCCTAACTATTCCCATAGACTCTCTGATGTCCTGGGCCTGGCCTCTGATGGAGGGGCATCTGGGTCTCTGTTGAAATGCCTTTCCAGACTGCTGCCCCCACCCCCTGTCCCCACCCCACCCCACTCCACCAGGCCTCACAGCTGTTTCCCACGAGCACCTGCTCTGCTTTTTTGCCCAACACAAACAAACCAGTTCACCCCAATGTCTGCCCTTTCCTCTTCCAGGGTCCAAGGGTCGGGCTTCTGTCCTCACGGGAAGTGCACAAACAGGCAGTTCTGGCTGTGGAGAGGCGGGTCTCCTCATCCCCTGGATTAGCCCCTCTCTGTGAGCCAGGCCCTGTACTGGTGCTGGGTGTGCAGCCGGGGACAGTCCAGGCAGGTCCCGCCCCCGGGGAGCTCACCTTCCTGAAGGATGCCCAGGTCCCTGCAGCCACCACGTACCACCCACCAGGAGACAGGATAGCGGGAAAGCCAGGGGCAGCAGGCCGGCCTGCTCCACCAGCAAGAGCCAGGGGAGGGCGAGTCCTGGGCAGAGAGAGCGTGTCCACCAAGCAGGCAGCGGGCAGGGAAGGGACTCCTCGGCCGCCACACCACCACCGTGCAGCAGCTGCAGCTGCTCCTCGCTCAGTCTTCTCCGGGGCTGACCCCGAGGGGCTGTCTCCACTGGGCAGCCTGGGTGATGGGGTGGGTCAGCCCCCCCCCACTGCTGGCATCACCCCGGCTCTGCCAGGAAGAGGGAGAAGGACCAATGGCCGAGGTGACAGTCGATGCTTGCCCAGCGACAGCGGTCCAGATGCCGGAAGCTGCTCCTCCCACCTCCTCCCAGGGCCCTGGCTTTGCAGACAGGAATCCTCCAGCCCCACTCGATCCCCCCGGGGCAAGTCCTGCAAGAAGCTGTGGCCTGCCTTGGATAGGCAGCCGGGCCAGCTTGGGGCACGCTGTCCTTAGTGAAGCTCAACATAAATGCAGCCAGGAGATGCCCCTGACCAGTGCCCACAGGGGAATGTCGGGAAACTGGGCACAACCCCTGGGAGTCAGGCTTCAGGGTGCGATGGAGCCACCGCCCAGTGCCCAGGAAGGTGGGCAGCAGCTCCATTGTCCCCACGTGTCAGGACGCCATCCCTAGGACTCTGCTCCAGACCTGCCCAAGACAGACCCCTCCTCTGCAGGCAGAGCAGGGGCCAGGAGCCAATGGGAGGGGACCTGCCCTAATCACCCTCCTCCAGGCCCAGAGCCTTGTTTTCCAGCAATCCCCACAGGAAGAGTCCCCTTGGAGGGCCAGCGGAACACAGAGCTTCCCTCCTGTCCCTCCTTTTTCTCCCAGAGCAATTACTCAAAGACATGCATTCCAGCCAGATGCCCAGAGAGACTGGCAGAGACACAGCAAGGGCCAGACATGCAGCCCTCCAAGATACGGGTCCGGGCCGCAGAGCTGGAGGGTGCGGGTGAGCCTGGGCACACTTGCTCCCCGTGTGGGGATGCTGAGGCCTTGGGCCTTGCCTCTGGGGTGGTGGTGGTCTAGATCCAGGGCTGCAGACCCTCAAATTCATACCCTCCAGAGCCTGAGATTATGAATGAACCAGCAATGGTCAGATTCTGGGGGACTGCTTTGCCCCCATAATTTGGAGGTTTAAAGACAAACAAGAAAGCCAGCCCATCCCTTTAATCTGGCCTCCCACAGAAGAGTTCAGAAGACGATCCCTCTATAGGAACACCCAGCCAGAGGACCACCTGGGAGCTCGGGATTGGACACAGGGAACAAGATGCTGTCACCTCCAGGTGCCCGGCACAGCCCCCCGGGTGACCTGTTTTCCAAACCCCAAAGTGGGCTCGTTGGTGGTCAAAGGTTTGCTGGGATGTGAAAGCACTTTGAGGGCACTCCAACTGAACCGTCCGTGGTGTGCATGCAGTGACACCAGCCATCCAGTGACACAGGAGCCGCACGCACTGCAGCTGCTGCTTCTTAGGCACCCAGGGAGGGGACCACCACATGGCTTGATGAGTGACAAGGAACAGGACACAGGGCCACTGGGGCTGCAGGAGACACACCCAGCAAGGCTGCCCTTCCTCCCTCTGCACCTGCCTTTGTCCCCAAGCCTCTGCATCCCCGGTGCCCCCCTTCTGTGGTTCAGCATTGTGGGGGCATGCACCTTGTCCTGGTGAAATGACTGTCACCCCCCAGGAGGGTTTTAGTGGCCTTGATTTCAGACAGGACTGAGGCCCTGGCAGGTGGTTCCTTCAGCTCTTGTGAACCTGGGCATGCTAGGGCACTGAGATGTCCCTCAAGCCATCCAGGGGAGGTCCACAGTGCCCGGCTAGGACGGCTCACCTTGGAAACAGAAAGGGTTGGCCTGTCTGTAATCTGGGAGGTTCTTAGCCTGGTGGCAGGTGGGCCAGAGGGAGCCACGGGGGAGAGAGCAAGAGCAGGTACCCCACTGCCCGGCATCTCCTCCACCTCCTCTCTTCCTCCGCTGCCCTCTCTTTCCTCCTTCCCCCCCTACCCTGGGCTTCTCCCTCTCTCTTCCCTCTCCCCTTCTCTGTCCTTCCCGCCCCTTCTCAGGATGACAAGGACTGACTGATCCCGGTGGGGGGTCCTGTAGGAGGAACGGATGCTCCCCCTTTGGGGAAGGAGGCTCCACTCAGCCGGGGTCCTGGAGGACACCCCACTCTCTCTCACACGCTGACCCTCTGTGCGTCCAGGATCCCCACAGACCTCGAGTACCCAGCCAGGTGGGTGTGGCCCGGGCCTTGGGCTCAAGGCGCTGGGAGGTGACACTGCCCCTCTTTCATCATAAGCATCCTGGTGAGGTCTCCCCACAGCTGGCCCACCTCCCCCAGTGCCCACGGAAGCTCTGAATCCTAGTGGACAGGAGGAAGGGAGGACCTGCAGAGTCCCGGGGTCCTGCCACGCCCTTACCCCCCACACACACCCTCCTGCCCTTCTCACCCTGCAGAGGGTCTTCAAGGTCATCTTGCGTAGACCTCTGTCCCCACCCCCTCATGCCTGGCCCCTCGGCCCCCTCCCCCAGCCCTCTGCCTCTCTCACTTAGAATGGTAATAGCAGAAGCAGGATTTTTTCTCTTTTAGTCAAAATCAATGACAATGACGGAGTTATAAGGCAAGCCGTGGGGAGGACGAAGAACGCGCTGGTGTCAGAACTGAGGCAGGGGCGGGGAGAGGAACCCATTAGGATTTCAGTTGCCTTAGGCTGTGCTGCTCGCTCGGAGTGGGCGCCATGTCAGCGGAGCCCTGGCAGGCGGGCAGCCTGCGTCCGCACAAGCCCGTCATTAAAGTGGGAGGCAGAACATCGCAGCTATTAGGCCGGGGCAGGGTGCATGGCAGAGATGTCTCAGTCACACGAGGGGGACAGAGAGCGCTACTGGGAGAGACGCGAGCCTGAGGAGCCTGCGAGGTGCTGGGAGCTCCAAGCTGGTGGTTCGGGGGCTTTGGGTTCCCTGGGGGGATGGGACTGGGGTGGGCAGAGTGGCCTACAGGCAGAGGAGCTTGAGCCAGTGCAGGTGGAGCCCAGCCCAGGTGAGAGACTGTCCTCGTGCTGTCCTCAAGGCTGAGGCCAGCATGGCTCCTCCGGGCAGCCCAGGGTCACCTACGCCTCCCCAGGCTACGCTGGCTCCTGGGCACCCTGGGGGAGAAACCAGACAGGCACCGGTGAGGCTGCTGAGCCCCGGCCGTCCATTGCTACACTTCCAGAGGTCCCTGTGGATTTCCAGTCTGAAGACAGGCTGGTGTGTGGCAGCACTGTGGCCCCCACACCTATCCCTGGAGAGAGGGAAACAGGGAGCAGGTCTCCCATGGGATCAATCAGCCTGATGATGGGGGCGGGCGGGGCTCAGACGTCTGGGGTCTTCCCCGCTCTGGGCCTCTGTTGTCCTTACCTGTAAAGCCAGGTGCTAGTGACAGTTTCCTGGGCTGCTGGAGGCTGAGTGCCGGGCTGCTCACCTCATCTGCAGGGTCTGCAAACGCAGCACTGGCCTCTCGTTAACCGAGAGCTCGGGGCTGTGATCTCCAGAGCCTGCAGCAGGGGCCTGGGGGCTGATCATCACTGGTGCCAGAGAATGGCCCTCATAAGTGCTTGGCTGGGGCCCAGGACAGAGGCCAGTACATGATGGCGGGGTGGCTGGGTGGTGGCACCACAGCAGTGAAGTGTTTGGAGTTAAGAATGCAGTTTCTCCCTCCCCCCTCCATACCCTCTCGAGGCCAGTCCTGGGCTGTGGATGGCTGACTCCAGGGCCCTACTTTGTCTGAATCGCCCTCCTGCTTGAGAAGCTGGCTCCTTTCAGCTGACCGCGAGCCCCTCACTGAGCCATTGGAAGGGAGAACCATTGGGGTCCGTGGCTGTCCCCACCTTCTGGGTAAGAGCCAGGAGGGCCCGTGTGGTTGGGCCCTGGGGCAGGGTGTGCAGCCTCCATGTGAGAAGGACAAAAGCCAGAGAAGGGGTGACGCCATGACTCGCAGGCTCCGAGGAGGAGCTGGGACCACGGTCCACTGGGGTCCTGGGGTTGCTGAGCCTCCCTCTCCTCCCTTGGAACACCCGGCCTCAGGACCCGCCGCTCCCACGTGCCCCCCTCATTGGAGCTGGAAACCCACGTCTGGCCTGTGCTCTTCCTCACCCCCAAACACAGGCCACCTCCCAGTGATCTCTCAAAGCTTCCCATGGTCATGAAGTCCTTTCCCAAGGGGCACACACGGGGGGCTGGGACAGGACTCGGTGCAGTGGCATGTGGCTAATATTCCCATTAAATAGATACATTTTGCTAATTGGATTACTCAGACAGTGTAATATACTACTGGATTTCCAACATGATGCTAATAAATTGTGTGAAGAACTTAATCATGTTAGCATCCTGAGAGTTTGTAGGAGATGAAATGAGAAAATCAGGCCGTTGACAGCCAGGGCTTCCGGAAGGTTTCAGACTCTTCCCTGGTCTTTAAACTGAAGCTGCCGCTGGGTGTGTTGGGAGGGGGGGTTGGCCAAGGAGGGGAGGCAAGGACAGAATGGGGGTGCTCAGCCCACAGTCACTGTGTCTTGCAGTCCACCTCCATCAGCCCAAGGTTCACCTGGTGCAGGTCGGGCAGGGCTGGCCAGGTGGCCTGTGGCTCCCTGCAGGTCCCTGCAATAGCACCGGATCCCTCGCACTGGCTTCTCCCCTCAGCGAGCCCCTCCCTCCTGCGGGCACCTTCTGAGATGGGCATTTCCACCTCCACGCCTCCCTCACAGAGCAGAGCCATTCCAGGGCCGAGCAGGTTCAAGGCAGCCCAGAGAGGCAAGAGGTGGGAGGCAGGTGGTGAGACCCAAGGCCCTCTCCTCGCCATCCGTCCACTTCCCTTCCCAGCATGGAAACCAGGACTCAGTGGTCAGCGTTTAACGTTGGTGAGGCTTGAAAAGCCAAGACCCTAATGTAAGAGCTCACTCCCCTCCTGCCTTCTTGTCCAGGCACCCAGGAGGGGATGAGGGATGGGGAGGGTTTATCCTGGAGAGGCCATGAACCCGCCTTCTCACCAAGCACAGAGCTTCACGGAGGCCGGAGGCAGCACCCCTCCCGGCCACAAGCCAGCAAGCACACCTGAAGTCAGCCCCCAAGCAGGAGCGGCCCTTCCCACCAGAACCTCATTAAAGTAATGACCGCTTCTGGGGCAGCTTCCCAGGTATCAACACAAATGTTTTTCTAACTCTGCAGGTTCAAGAGCAACCGCTTACAAAGTCTAATTAGTATGACAAAATCCAGCAAGAAGGAGAAGAAGGCTCTTGTTTGCTGCTTCCCGGTAATTAGCCAGAACAATTATTGCAGCATCAGAAATTGCCAGCCTCTGAGATGCTGGGCCACACTCAAGCACACAGGGAGTCAATTTAGAGAAGCCAAAATAAAGCCATGACAAGAGATGCTTACCCCTGTTTGCAAGCAAAAGCCACACACCTGGCCGTCTCCCGTGGCCACACTGCAGCCCCCCCACCAGCGCAGCCTGCCCACCCTCTAAGGCACACCCTCTCCCTGCCCAGGGACTCACTCGCCAGCAGAGCTCGCCGTGACCCAGGCCCTCTGCTTTGTTCAGGAGCAAGGCTCCCACCCCAGAAGGTCTTGTTCCATCTGTTCAACGTGCATTTAGCACTGGTCCTCTGAGAGCCCGTGCCGAGTGACGAAGACGGGAAGATGAGGACAAGAGAGAACGTTCCAGAGACGAAGTGGGGCCTTGGCTCAGAGGATGCAGACAGGAGGGGTTCTTATCAGAGGCAGAGCAAGGGGGAGCCAGGGAAGGCTTCCGGAACCTGCTGACAGCAGCAGGCTGGGCCTATGGCTGAAAAGGAACTGGCATCACAGGTGGACCTCGGTGAGGACAGTAGAGCACTTGTGGAGGCCTGTGAGGCCCCGTGAGGCCAGCTCCCACCCGCTCCCAAGATCTGAGTAGGAGATGTTCTGAAATTTTATGATCCGGGGCTAGGGTGTAGCTCCGTGGTAGAGTGCTTGCCTAGCATGCACAAGGCCCTGGTTCAATGCCCAATGTAAGAAAAGAAAAAGATGTTTTCAGAACTGGCAGTTAAACCCACTTAAAGAAATTAATCTCTAATGCCAGGTACTCAGGAGGCCGAGGCAGGAAGATAGCAAATTCAAGGCCAGACTCAGCAACTTAACGTGACCCCGTCTCAAAATAAAAAATAAAAAGGACTGAGGATGTAGCTCAGCAGTAGAGCATCCCTGGGTTCAATCCCCAGTACCAAAAAAAATTTTTTTAATTTATATTAACTTAAAATGAAATATATCTTGTTCAAAACAATGGTGATTAAAAACTCAAAGAATTTTTTAAGAAATTTTTTTTAAGAATTTTTGCTAAAAAAAAAAAAAAAGAATTTTTGCTGCATTTTGTTACTGGCAATGCCCTTGGGGTCCCTTCTGTGTCAGTGAGATGGGAGTGTTTGTAACATGGCTCCTGCTGTTTTCTTCCCGACTCCTGGTTCAGAGACGTCATACCGTCCATCTGAAGTTGGCTGAGATCTCAGTATTTGCACCCTGGAAACAGGCGAGCTATGAATCAGGCTGGATGTATACAGTTGTGTCGATTGTGTGGACTTAAGAGAATGAGGATGAAAACGTGAACAATTCCGAGTCACCTTAAAACAGGCTCATTGCCACAGGGAGTGAAAGTCCACAGATTGTCAAATGGTGGCTGGAAGCTGCGGAGGTAGGGGAGAAGAAATGAGTAATAGGTGGAAAGGAGATGTCAAGGAAGGAACAGGAAAATATAGTTTTAACCTGAGTTTCCACGCGTTTCTCTAGGTCTGTTGCTTCCCAAACCAGCCTGTCTCCCAGACTTGCCGCTCACCTTCCTGGGAAACCTGTAAATCTTAAAGGTAACCATGAATTTACTCACAAAAATCACCTTGAACATTTTTTAATTAGCCACCCCCCATAAGTAGATTAAGCCAGGAGACGTAGGATATTTTGCAAAACTTATACTTTAGGGGACTTTCCTGTGCTACCTACAAATCAGACAATGGAGCTCACCTCCACCTAAGGATCCTGAGAGGAGCGACCTCTATAAACCCTCACCAGACGACGGCACCCTGCGTCCTTCTCATACCCACCCTCTCATCGAGTTCCCTTTGAAAGAGGAACCAGAGTTCAAGGCCAGCCTGGGCAACTTAGTGAGACCCTGTCTCAAATGAAAAATAAAAATGGCCTGGGGAGTGGCTCAGTGGTAGAGCACCGTGGGTTCAACCCCCAGTACCAAAGAAAGAAACCCCAGAACGTGGCTCCCCCTCTCCAGAGGCCCACGTTCTCCCTTGAGTGGTATTCCTTGATTTCCTACATGTCACTCTGTGCCTCTATTGACACAGGATGAAATTTGTTTCCAACACCTATGTCAAGGACCCTGCTTGTCCTGAGTCCTTGGGAACGCCCCAGAACCCTCTTCCAGAGACGTCTCTTCTCCCCTGACACTACTATGGGTTGGCTACAGATATAGGTGTTTAGCAAAAATCGATGGAAGCATTCTGTGAGTAACAGCTGGTTACGTGGACTTTGCAATAAGAAATCTTGTGTGTCTTATGATCATTTGTAAATTTGTGCCATACATCTTTATTTCTTTTTTTTTTCCTTTCTTTCTTTTTTTGATTGAACTGAGGGGCACTCAGCCACTGAGCCACATCCCCAGCCCTATTTTGTATTTCATTTAGAGACAGGGTCTCACCAAGTCGCTTAGCGCCTCACTGTTGCTGAGGTTGGCTTCAAACTTGTGATCCTCCTGCCTCAGCCTCCCAAGCCTCTGGGATTACAGGCGAGGGCCACCGTGCCCAGCTGTGCCACACATCTTATATCAGTAGAATGTATAATGACAGACATTTGTTTTCAGACAGCTGTTTGTCAGACATTTACGAGCATGTCATTGCCCAAGAGCCACATCAGTGTGCCAACTTCACCCTGGGTCAAGAGGACACAGCCCTTGGCTTGGACGGAAAGCACAAGATCTGTCACTGCATTTGGGTTGTAGACACAGGATAAAAGGTGAAGAGACCCGAGGCCACAGCTGGGAGGCAGGGAGACCAGCAAGAGGCCTGGGAAGATGCCCAGTGCGGCTTGTGTACAGGGTGATGGGAGACAGGAGGGCACTGGAGCGAGCGGAGGGCAGGACGCTGCTCAGAAGCCACGAGGCAAGTCGGCTGCCCAGGCTCACTGCCCGGGTGCGTGGCCTGCGGTGTAAAGGCCAGGAGCTCCCTCGCTCAGGTGAGTGTGGGGCCAGTCTCCTTGTGCCAGGCTGATCAGATTCGTGCCGTGAGTCCCCGGGGGCGGGGGGACCTCGAGTCGACCTTATTTTGCAGGAACCCTCCCAGCCTCCACTCTGGGCATGGACACCAGCTGTCCAGTCATCTGCCTTGGGCATCCTCAAAGTCACACTTTCACACCCATCTTTCCCAGGCAAACCGAAGCCACTTTGAAGGCTGCAGGTCAGAGGGCCATGCACTAGAGCAGGCGGCCAAGGCTAGAGATAAACGCGCTCCTTCCTTCCAGACCCCAGCCTGACCGGGGAGGTCCTCCAGACTTCCAGAGGACTCGGAGCTGGCCAGGGCCCCAGCGATGCTCAGCAGTCTCTCCCGGCAGCTTCTCACAGGCTGTAGGGCCCGTGCCCTCTGCCTTCCCGCAGCGGGGGGCCAGGAGCCCATGTCCACATTGTCTAAAGCCCGGCTTGGGGCCAATGCCATGGCCTTTCATCCTTATTGGCAAAGAATCCTCACCATCGGGCCCTCGGAGGTGCAGGAGGTGGAGGGCTGATCTGCGGGGAACGAACGTGCTGTACGAGGTTAAGTGTGTTTGCCCAGGAAATGTGGATGGCGCTCTTATCGTGTATGACCTTTACGATATGGGGGACACTGTCGGTGACAGAAATGCTGTGTTTGAAATGGTTTTCACACCAGGGTACCCAGTCATTAATCATGATGCATGCAGGTGCCTGTGGGCGCTGCCTGTGGACTCCTGGAGCCCCTCCTTAGATCACAGCCGGCTGCTGGCTGCGGGTCTGGGCTGTGCAGCGATGGGCAGGCCGACAGCTCCCCACAGGACCCGGGGACCAGCCTGCCTTCTCAGCATCCTCGACAGGGGTGTCAGTGGGTTCCTTGTTCTAAGGTGCCTCTGTGTCCCCAGAGCTGATAAATAACTCGTGGGCAGTGCCTCTGCTGAGTCTGCATAATTTAGTGTCCACCAACCACCTCTGGGATGTGGGAGCGGCACCGCCCTCTCCTCCAGCCCCCGAGGCTGCCCTGGGTATTGTCTGGTGGGGGCTGGCTGGAGCTGCCCGTTCCGCCTCCTGCTGCAAGCCCAATTAGAGGAATGGCAAGCGACAGAATTCAGGATAGGTGCTCTACCGGGGCATTTTCCAATGTCACCCAGCCAACACCTACACTGTCCCAATTAGGAGCCACCAGCCACACACAGCTTCAGAGCCCTTGAATTGAGGCTCATCAAATTGATACACTGCATGTGCAAAATACCTGCCAGGTTTTAAAAGCTTGGCACGAAAAATACAAAATATCTCAATAATTTTTATATTGATCGCATGTTGAAATGATATTTTGGATATATTGGGTTAAAACAAATGAACCTTTGTTTCTATTTTTTTTTTTTCCATTTGGCCACTAGAATCTTCCTATTTCAGCTGCGGCTTGCATCCTACTCCCATGAGAGTGCAGCTAGACGCCAGACACACACCTTGCCTCCTCGAAGACATGGCCTGGGGGCAGGGGACAAAGGGGAAGCCTGGTCTGTGCCCTGGGGACGGGTGCCCAACCTCTGGGGGCTGGGGGCAGTGTTCACCCGAGCACCTGTGCAGCCAGCGTCTCGGGACCATTCACATTTCCCAAGCCTGTCACCAGGACAAGGAGAGGCTGTGACACACACATACGCCATTGTATCGATAGATTCTTAGTCCCTGAGTCCCTCTGTGCAAAGTTGGGGGCCTCTACAGGGAGCAGGTGGTGAGCATTCACCCCTTCACAACCTGCAGGGTCCACCCCTCCCTCCCTTGCACACCTGGGAAGTGCTGTCCCTGCCCTGGGCCTGTGGGAGCAGTTCTTTATCAGAGCCATCTCACAAAAAGGGAGGGAGGGCAGGAAAGTGCATGTGCACAGGGAGGCCAGAGGGAGGCCAGAGGGAGGCTGCTGCAGGTGGACATGCCTGGCAGGCCACTCTGAGCATCCATCCCTGCACAGTGCTGTGCTAGGTGCTGAGGGTCCCCGGGAGTAGGACTCAGTCCCCTCCAGGCACCCATACAGACCACTCCAAATACATTGCAAAGGGCCAGCAGAAGCTCTGGCCTGGCTGAGAGCAGTTAGCCTGGCCAGAGCCTCCGCTGTTGTAAAGGACATGTTCATGGCACAGGCGGACAGAGGTGGGAAGGACGCCCCAGAAAGGAAGCTCGGAGAATGTGGAGGAGTCACTGTTGGAGGGTCACGGCCAGGATGGTAGACTGTAAAGAGGAAACCATGGCCGGCCGGGATGGACATCGACCAACGAGGAGACGCTTCCCTGGGCAGAGCAGCCTCCCTGCACCCACTGGCTCCCTGCTGACCGCACGCTGGTCCTCGGGACAGCCCAGGGCAAAGGGCCGACTCGGGGCTGGCTGAGACAGCAGGTCAAACCCAGCTAACTGGCTAAATGGAGACATGATTGCCGTGATGAGGAAAGAGAAGCACCTCATTAATTTCATGTGAGAGGTGGGGAAACAAGATGGCCCTTCCCCGAAACTCATTGTTTGCTGGCCCCAAGACTTCCTGCGCCTGCCACGTCTGGTTGGGTCTAATTTAAGTATGTAAATTTAACGGCTCAGTAAGTAAAATTGCCTTTATTGTTTGGAATGGTTTGTGCAATAATTTATGGGCTCGGCTGGTTCTTTTGATGGGTCCCTATGATGGAGTAGGTGTCGGCCGGGAAGCGGGTATTTATATAAAGAACTCGGGGAAAGTGTGGAGAAGAATTCAGCCCAGAACATCACATTCCCGGCCAGCAAGAGCAGACAGGTTGACGCCAAGTCGCCAGGACACCGTCCTGACTCAGGGGAGGCCAGTTGCAGACACCAGGGGCTCTGCAGTCTCTGACACTCTGGAAGGCCGGGAGCCCAGGTCCTTCCCCACGGTTTTAAAGTGCATTACAATGGAATCTGGAGGCAGAAATTGGGAAGAATGAGGGAAAATATCTGGGCATTTTCCACCCACCTGCCCTGGCAGCCCGGGCACCACTCCTCCTACCTACTTTCTGACCCAGCCCTGCATCTTCGCTCCCCGCAGGACCAACCCCTCCAACGCACACCCACGCCTTTGCCAGTTGGTGGCAGCTAGTGACAGACACACTCTTATCCATGGAGGATGAGGGGAAATGACCAACAAATGGGCTGGACCCAGGGTGGGTCCTGGTCAAGTCTGAGCAGGGACCAGGGCTGGATGGAGCTTGGCTGGAGGGCCAGGACGAGGGTCCACTTGGGACCTCTGCTTTATTCATCTCACTATAGATGATGCAAAGCTCCGGGAGGCGGGTGCTCAATGCTCTCCCACCCTCCACGGGTTTAGGAAGTGGGAGGGCAGAGTAAGTAGCTGAGGAAATTGATCCTTGGGCTTCCCCTTGTGTAAGGGATGCACAACTCTGAGCACAAGCCCCTGGTAGTGGAAGAGGGCGAGCTCAGATACTGCAGACCCTCTATGCCACTGATCAACTCTCAACCATTCAGACCCCTCTTTCCTTTGCCTACCACCCCGTCCTCTTTGAGCCTTTCCCCCTGAAAATGCCCATACAAGAAATTGGGTAAAAAGAGAACAATTGCTCTTCTTTTATTTATGTATTTAGTTAGTTATTTTGGTACTGGGAACAGAACCCAGGGGTGCTTTACCATTGAGCTACATCCCTTTTTTTTTCTCTTCTTTTCTAATTTTGAGACAGGGTCTCACTAAGTTGCAGAGGCTGGCCTTGAATTTGGGATCCTCCTGCCTCAGGCTCCTGAGTCCCTGGGTTTATAGATGTGGCCACCACACCTGGCCCACTGTTCTTCTTTGCTCTCCTTTGATGACCTCACTTCTGTCTTGGACCCAGGTGAACTGAGCCCCCATGAGTGGAATCCGCTGAGAAGCACCAGGTCTGGAAGCCCCATTGAAACCATCCGACTTTAAAAGGCAGGGCTCTCAATTCAGATCCCAAGGACACTGTGATTGACACCCCACAGGTGGGTCCCATCCCTTGGGGAAAGGAGGAGAGGGTAGTGGGCACCCCTGCCAGCCCTCAGCATCCTGGGAGGGGCCACTGAGGACAGCACTGTCCTACTCTGTCCAGGTTTCATCCCACCCTGTCCTCACCCCTCCACCACGTCCTCCAGTGATGGTCCCTTCCAGGGTGGCTCTAAATAGGCAGAGTGCCCCTCAGGGTCCACAGTGGAGCAGGCATTTTGTGGACGACCTACAGCCAATGTTTGCTTCCAGACCAGCACGACTGCAGCTAGACTCCACAGCCCCCCCGCTCCACCTAAATGAGGGGACTCCGAGGAGAGGCCTGCTTGTCTGCAGCTGAGCCTTGGAAAATGCATTTCCACTAGCGATGCTCAGTAAGTAGATGGCAAAGGCCATGCAGCTCCGGACAGGGGCTCCCAGCCCCGAGCCCCAAACCCACCATCACCCTGTTAAAAAGCCTCCAGCCCAGTGATCCTCCAGGGAGCCTGTGGGATCCCTGGGTGGAGGGAGCTGCAGACACTCCCCTCACCCTGCCCCCGTGGGGAGGGGCCACGGAGTGGACATCCTCAACAGAACCACAGCAAAGGCGGGTGTGTGAGTCAGCTCTCGGGGACTGTGACCAAATAGCCGAGATCATCAACTTAAAAGGAGAAAAGGTGGGCCTGGGACACAGCTCGGCTGGTAGAGGGCTTGCCTCACATGCACAAGGCTCTGGGTTCAATCCCCAGCACCACACACACATACACACACACACACACACAAAAAAAAAAAAAAAAAAAAAAAAAGAGGAGGAGGAAAGCCTATTTTGGCTCGTGGTTTCAGATGCCTTGGTTCACAGTCCCCTGTCTCCATTGCTTCTTGCTGGTGAGGGAGCAAGTAAATCATGGCGGTGAGTGGCTCACCTCATGGTGGCCAGGCAGCAGAAAGAGAAAGAGAGAGGAAGGAGCAGGGGCAAGATATCCCCTCCCAGGGCACCCCCACGACGCACACCCTCCAGCCTGGCCCCCAGCCCTATAGGTTCCAGTGAGTCCATCAATGCATTAACCCACTGGTGAGATCAGGGCCTCGAGATCCAATCACCCACCAATGCCCACAGCTGACCACTGCTGCACTGAGGACCAAGCCTTCAACGCTGAGCCTCTGGGGACAGGCCAGACCCAAAGCACAACATCAGGTAAGGGCCAAGGGGCTGACCTTGAAAGTCCTGTGCTCGTACAAAGGTTCAAAGAAGCGAGAAGCCCAGCCAGCAAGTGCTGGGCAGGAAGTGGAGAAGCTAGAATCACGCGCACGCTGGGGGGCTGTGAATGGCACGGCCCACCACACTGGAAAAAAGAAAATCGTTTGGTGGTCCCTCAATGGATAGCAAGCAATCAGTGAATGACCCAACAGCCCCACTCCAGGGAACACGCCCCTCCTCCAAAAATGAAACAGGCATTCAAACGAAAACTTAGAAACGGATGTGGGTAGCAACTTTATCGACAACAGCAACCCGATGCCCATCGACAGATGACTGATAGATGAACTGTAGTGAGTGTAGGTGAAATATGATTGATCCATAAAAAGTAAGTATGACACATGCCACAGTGCAGAGGAACCTGGGACACTATGCTAAGCGAAAGAAGACGGACGCTCAAGGGGGCGGATCCTACGATTCTGTTCAAATAAAATGTCCAGAATAGGCAAATTCAAAGACAGAGAGCAGATCAGTGTAGCCTGGGGCTTGCGGGCCCAGGGAGGGCTCAGGTGCAACTGTACAGGTTTCCTCTGGGGGCCATGAAAGTGTTTGGGAACTAGATGGGGTGGGAGTTGCAGGATATCGTGAATGCACTAAAAGCCACTGAAGTACTACTTCAAATGGTTAGATTTTATGTGATGTGTATTTTTTCACAATACAGAACGTAGCCCATGCCCCTGCCTCAGCAGAACCGAGAAGCAATATTGAGATTATAAACATTTACTGCTCAGGCTTCAAAAGGGGCAGTCAAGACACAGGCCAGCAGCCGGGACACTTTCTTCTGGCCGGAAAGGAGCCTGGGGGGAAAACCAAACTAATCATAATAAAACAATAAGACCTAACGGCTGTGGGAATGAAATCATCTCGGGCTCACATGTGGATAACTGAGAGTTAACTCTTAATAAAATAATAAAGCGCAGGAGCAGTGGGAACACAGATCGCCTCCCCCACCGACTGCCGGAGACCATATTCACAGAATAATGACTCCTTTATTTCCCTCGCTTTATTGTACAAGATGTAATCGTAACCAGGCTGTCACCCAACTTCCAGGGAAGGCGACTGTCAATCAAGATGAAAAATGTCGTCATTTCAGCGTGTCCCAGCCTGACAGGAAGTCCATCAGTCTCTAAGTGACCATGAGAGCAGCCATTTTCCACGGTCACCCACCAGGCGGCCTTCCCTGGGATATTCCAGGACCGTGTGGGCCACAGGGTCACTCTCAGCGGCCAGAGCCCCTGGTTACCCTCCACAGCTGCAGAGCTCCTGGCCACATGATGCCCATGCCGTGGGGTCCTGGCAAGTCCCCTTGGCCCAGGGGAAAAGACGGGGGAACAGACACCGGGGACTGGCTTGGGGTTTTCCTGCCTGCTGCCTCCTGACCCTCAACCCTTCATACTGACGACAGGGTTGGGGGGTCCCTCATGTCTGGCTCACTACTGCATTGAGGTGCCTTTGCCATCTATCTGGGCTTTTGTTGGTTCCTTTGTAAGGATGCTTGGGTGAAAATGGGTATGGAGGTTGCCCTGGAAACCCAGGATCAAGAAGACGCCCTGGAACCGGGACCAGCCCAAACTCCAGGAAGCTCTTCACTCCTTTAGCGAGAGGCCAGGGGCACTGCAGGCCTCCTCGCCTCCAAGGAAGGCTGCTTTGGGGGGCCCCTTGGCCCCACACGCACCACTTCCAAACCAGGAAGCCAACGTCACATTTTCAGACCCTTCAAAGCCAAGAGTCAGAAAAGCGTGGAATCATAAGGACCCTGGAGGCAGGACGCCCACGCCCGCCTGGTGTGTCTGATGGCTGACTTGGCAGAGGCCCCTCCAGCATCTCACTCAGGAGCGCCCAGCGCGGTGTCTGCCTCCTGCCTCCCTGTGGAGCAGACAGAAGGCGGCTCCCACTCCCCCTCCCTTGGAGCCCTGCACACGCACGCGCACCCGTCTGCAGTTTTTTATTTTAAATAAACTCCACCTGACTCCAACCCCACGCACCCAGGGGTCTCAGCCGACTCGACAGCAGCCCATCTTCCCCCCACTTGCGAGGGTCCATGGGGCCAGAGGGGCTGCAGCTTCTCTAGGAAGATTGGGAGGGGGGGGTGCTTCAGGAATTCCTAAGGACAGCAGAGGAGACTGCAGGGAGCCCGAGCCCCATTCCCACACACTCACATTCTTGCACACTCACGCGCATGCACACTCATGCATGGCCTCACGCTCGCTGAGTCCAGGTGCCTGAGCTCCCCCGTCAGTCTCCTCCTTTTGTTTCCTCTCCCCCTGTCCCTCTGAGAGGGGCCGCTTTGATTCACCTGCTCCCCGCCCCCATTTTAAAGGGCAATTCTCCTTTTCTGCTGGGGCACTGAGCAATTGATGGAAAGCAGGGGAGGGGAGGGATCACTATGGCGTGTGGCGGGGGGCAGGCAGGTTCCAGAGTCTTTAGGCAGCTAGGATCCACTCTCCCCCCCCCCAGAACCTCGGGCTCTGCTGCCCAGACCCTGAAGCATAAAACCCTTAGCTGGGCTTCTAGAACGCATTCCTTAGGCCCCATGCTGCCCAAATTACCTCTGAAACAACATAATCCTCAGCTAGTGGGGAGGGCTGCCGGCCGCCACTCTGCTAATTCGGCTTGGCATCCCCTCCCCTCCCCAACCCACTGCCCCTGCTCAGGGGCAGCCCCTCTCCTTCAAGGAGCCAGTCTCCGTGGGGCAAGGACACCAGCCCAGGGAGGGCAGGAGCACTCCGAGCCCCCCAGCCCGCCCTCCTCCCCTCCCCACCCTCTTCCTGCCTCCAGATCTGCTGTAACTGACATTTTCCATCTGACAGATTCCGTTTTCCCTGCCTCCGGTTGCCAGGGCAACAAGCCGAGAGAGGACCGCAGCCAGGGAGCTGTTAGCTGCCTTTTTAAGGCGCCCTGGACGTGAACAGCACTTTCTGTAATGGGAGCCCAGCACAGAGGTTTGAAAAAGCAAGACAATGCAGAAGAGGAGGGTGGAGGGGAAGAGCCCGCCAGGTAATGGACAGGGAGGCACAAGGAAAGGCCCCAGGGAGCCTCGCACGGCTGGACCAAACCCCTCGCCTTCCTGACAGCTCTGACTTTCTCCCCAAGGTGCAAAATCAGCAGCCGCCTGGCCCCAAGCCCCACCGGCCTCCGTGTGTCTCTTGTGAGGCCAGAGATCTCTGCAGCCAGGCCTCAGCCAGGAGGCCCCACTGAGGCGCAGGGGTGCTGGGGGGACTGAAATCGCCTCGGGGGCAAAACTCTCCAGGAGGGGTGGGGCGACACGGGCCAGCCTTGGGCAAAGTTAAGGAGCTCTTATTTCTTGGGGACACTTGCCTCCCAGGCAGAGGGGAGCAGAGAAGCTGGAGTTGAACACAGCTGGGGCTTGAGGCAGACAGGGCAGGGTGACCCCTGCTCTCAGGAAACCTGGTGGCGTTGAGTGGACAGAGCTACTGGCCCCTCGTCCATGGACCTTCCTGAAGCTGTTCCTCACACAGGTGGTGCCGACACGTGTGTGTGCACCAAGAAGTGTGTGCAGGAAGGAGGGCGCCTAAGCACATAGGTAGGGGGCAGCCAGTGAGGGGTGGCTTGACTCTCCACTGCCTGCACGTCCCTCTCCACCAGGCCTGGCTCATGTCACACCCAAAGCCTCCATCTACCAGGCTCCTGATCCTGCAGACGTCACTCCTCAGCCCGGGGGATGCACCCTGCACCCTCACATCTGCACTGGGATGAGTAGCGGTTGCCGTGGATACTGGGTTCTTAGCCACTTGTTTGCCCAGCTTTCAACATCTGCATCATTAACTGTGTCCCTGTCCTATTTCAGGGACTGGTGACGCCCCCACTTCTCCCCTGAGTTTCAGGCCTGCAGCCTCCCTCAGTACCTTCACCCTCGGATGCCCCCTGGTCCATGCCGCTCAGTAGACTCAGAACTGGACTGTCCTCTCCCCAGACTGGCTCCACCCCACAGCCCTGAATCCAAGCCCCTCCCTCGGCCTGGCACAGGGGTCTGTCCATTTGCACTTTGGATTCTACCTCCTGCAGCTCTGACCCCTCCTCCCAACCCCTTCCCTGACCAGCCAGGCTTCCTGGGTTAATGCAGTTCCCTCCTCATCAGTCCCCGTCCCCAGGTGTGTCCCCATCTGCTGGGCTGCTGTCCTCAGAGGGAACTTTTCTGCCATAGAACTGTCCCTGCCCTGTGCCCTCCATGAGCCTGGCCGCCCTCACCACCATCTGCACTCTGCTCCCACCATGCAGCCCTGAAGCACCTTGACCTCACACTCACCTCAACCTGGAAGGTTCTGCCTCATCCCTGCTGGGCCGAGCACATGCCACCCCCCCCCCCCCCGCCCAGTGCACCCTCACCTGGCTGAACTGCTCTGCATTTCACATTCTACCCTCCCATCTCCCATCCCACCTTGGGTTTGGGTACAGTCTCATTGCCCCCACAGTCCAAGGACTCCTTGACCACTGGGACTTTGCCTTGAACCCTCAGCACCTGGCACGGTCCTTTGAATATAGTGGGTGCTCAGGAAATGTTTCCCTGTCCTGGTGGTGGGCCCTCCTGGGAGCACACAGCACGGCCGCCCTGATCCACACCTGCCCAGCAGGTACAGCCACAGGCAGGAAAACCCCTGCATGAGGAGCAAACCGCTTGGCTAAGAGGAAGACCCCATTACAAATGGTTTCCCTTAAAGCTGCTTAAAGGATCTTAAAGGATTAAAAATAAGTTCAACTCTGGTTAACAATAACAAGTAGAGGGAAGAAACGAGATGCTGTCCCTGACCCCACCGCGGACAGCCTCTCCCACACTTTTTACAAAGCAGCACCGCACAGGACGCACCTTTAAATGGCTCATTCACGGCACCAGGCAGTGCTTGCTGAGAGTGGGCATTTGAGGGAATGAATGGGATTGTTGGGGCCGTGCCACAGAGGAGGGGGCCGAGCAGCAGAGACTGTGACACCCAGAGGGGGAGGCTTGGGCATGGGGCAGCCACGATGCTGGCAGAGGGGGGTCTGTGTCCAGTGGAGCAGCTCCCTGGGTGACCCACACCCGAGTTCAGGTGGAAAGTAGACGCATGAAGAGAGAGAGAGGGAAGTGGCCTTTAGGACAGGTTGGGAGGACCTGGTGGCTCACAGCCCGGGGGTGATAGTTGAGAAAATCTAGTTTGTTCGCATTGGAGAAGAAAGCAGGGGCTGGGAGAAGATAGGGGTACAGATGGAAGGGGGAGGGAAGAGGACCAGATGGCAATGGTGTAAGGTCAAGGGCTCGAGGGTGACTTGGTCTTTTTCAAGGACTTTTACTATACAGTTTTCACAAAAGCAAGCAAAACAAAACCTCAGTGCAGTTGTAACAGGACTGTCCTGAGATGCTAAGGGGCTGAACACGGGAGGGGAGGGGGCTGGTGCACATGCAAGCTGGGCAGAGGCCAAGGATGGACGGCCACCACAGGCCCTGGGGGGAGGCCAGGGACCGTGGAGCCAGGGCAGCTCCCGTCTCCACCCGCCCCACCGGGGCCTCCAGTGCCCACCCGGATCTTCCCTCTTGACCATGGTGTCAAGACGTGTGCACCGGCTGCCACCCAGCTGTGCCAGGACAGTGGGGCAAGTTGCCAGGAGACCAGGGAGGACACCAGCGATGGATGTGAGACACAGCATCCATTGAGAAATGCTTGTGAGGAGTCTAGTGGTCACTGGACAGGCGCACCCCAGAGCAGCACCTCCTCTCCCGCGGCACACTTTGTCCAGGGCAGCCGGTGGACATGTGCTTCCCTCTCCATGGCGCTCTGATCCGCTCCAGTTTCCAGAGGGAGAGGGCTCTTCTAGGTTAGGTCACAAAAGCAGATCGGCTTAGCTTGCTTTGTCCCACGGCATGGCCAGCACCCGAGGAGCAGCTGTCCTGGCTGGCATGCAAGAAAGTTGCTTTCTACAAGTTTCCCTGAATTCCAAGATGCAGGAGAGAAAGCCAGGGTTCTTCAAGATAAATGTATCTGGCCAGGCACAGAGGCACACACCTGCAATCCCAGCAACTCGGGAGGTAAGACATGAATACTGAAAGTTCAAGGTCAGCCTCAGCCATTTAGTGAGGCCCCAAGCAACTCAGCAAGACCCTGCCTCAAAATAAAAATAAAGAGTCAGGCTGGGGGGACTGGGGCTGTGGCTCAGTGGTAGAGCGCTTGCCCAGCATGTGTGAGGCACTGGTTCGATTCCCAGCAGCACATAAAAATAAGTAAAATAAAGGTCCATTGACAACTAAAAAGTATTTTGAAAAAAATAGTGCTGGGCATGTGGCTCAGTGATGAAGCACCCCTGGGTGCAATCCCAGTACGAGAGAGAGAGAGAGAGAGTATACCTGGACATTCTAGCCCAGACCCAGTTTCATTCTTCCCTTAATCATTCCCTTAACTTGACTAGGGTTTTGGAGTAGAAAGAGGTCTTGGGGACATAGACTTTTACCATCCATATTCCTTTTCTTTAAGGACCACAAACATGGCCCTCCATGGCAAGATCCATGGCTCTTGTGTCCTCCTTTCTCTAGAGACCCAGGCCTGGTCTCCTCTCCTCTGGGGATTTCGGTCATGCCTAGCCGAGTCATGGGCCATTGGCAACCTCTCCTGGAGTCCCTGATACCATTGAACAACAAGTAAAGGGACCTTGAACTGGTGGCTTGGGGTACTCGGGAGGTTCTCCAATTGCCCTCTCCATCAGCCTGTCCCAGAGCCAAGAGGGTCTGTCTTAGATCTTGAGCCTCTCCTAGCTCAGCACCGTCTGATGGGACACCCTGTGACGGGGTTGCTCCCTTGAGTGTGTACTGGACACTAGGGTGGTCTTCTGGACACCCAAGAGTACCAAGCAGCCAGAGACAGAAACAGCTCAGAGCTGGCCACAGCAGAGGCTTTGAGGAGCTGCCTCTCAGCATGATTCTGACCCTCAGAAGCCACTTGCCATTCCTTACAGAAGCAAAGGAGCCCACCTCAGGATGCTGGGCCATGTAGCATGGGTGGCCAAGCCCCAGGGCTGAGTGTTGCGTGTCCTCGTTTGCCTCATGCGTTTTGGTTTGCAGCGGGCTCTCTTGCCCTTCATCTCATTTGTCCTCACTACAGCCCTGGAAGTTCAGTGGGGGACACACATGTCCCCCTCCCTTTATATGCACCACGCTCAGCCAATTAACTGCTAAATGATTATAAAGGGAATTGAGGCCCAGTCTCTTGTCAAGGGTCCAAGAGACTAGGGGCAGGCAGACTCTCCTTGGACAATGCCGTCTTCCAGAAGACCATGGCTTGTAGCAGGTTCAAGTTTACAAGATGAAGTTGCAGTGGGACCAGGAATCAGACTGAAGAGGCTCTTGGATGCCAAGGTCAGAAGTTTCAACTTTTCCCAGGACCAGTGTTACCAGTGGGAAGTGTAGGGTGGGTTGAGGGTGACCCCCCAAAACTACTTCCTTATCTCAATTTCCCAGAACCTGTGAGTGTGACCTTATTGGAAGAAAGGGTCTTTGCCAAGGTGATCACATTGTGGATCTTGAGATGAGATCATCCTGGGTTATCCCCATGGGCCCTAAACCCATTCACAGGTACCCTTATAGGAGAGAAGCCGAGGGAGATTGAGCAGCAGACCACCCAGGCAGAGACTGGAGTGAGGCAGCCATAAGCCAAGCAGCGTAGCAGCCGCCAGAAGCAGCAAGGATTCTCCTCTGGAGCCTCGAGAGGGCACATAGCCCTTCCAGATTCCAGAATTTACTTCTAGAATTGTGAGAGAATAGGCCTCTGTTGTCTTCAGCCACCAAAGTTGTGCTAACTTGTTATAGCAGCCACAAGACACTAATACAGGGTAAACTAAGACGCTGCGGATGGGCTTCCATTGATGAGCTCCCCCATTCCCACATATGCAGGGTAGGCCTCCCCCACCTTCCAGGAGTGGTAAGGAGCCAGCCTTTGGGCTGGCCCAAGGTCACACAGTTGGTGAGCCCAGGTGACCTGACCCAGGCCTGCCCTTCCCTCCACAAGCTCCAGGAGGCTGGAAGGGCCCCAGACACCTGGGAACTATGTCCCCCCACCCGACCCCACCGTGTATTCCCTACAGAGAATCTACTCCACAGGATCTATAGGTACTTTCTCCTGACTTTCATCAGTCAAGTAAAGACTCAAAAGAAACCTCTTTCTTTCAAAAAGAATCTACTGAAAAAGAAAATAGGGGTGGGGAGGGTTGGGAGGCAGGTCCCGAGGTCTAGGAATATTCTCCTCCTCTTCCCTGGCCCCTCTGCTCCACCAAGGCCCGGAACTCTCAGGAATTCCTAGGAGGAGGGTGAAGAATCCAGGCCGTGGAGGATCCAGGGCACAGGTGAGGATTCCAGGGGAGGAGTCCACTCTCTGACCATCCCTGGTGGAGCAGACTGGCCCTGATCATGCCAGGGCAGCACCCTCAGCACCCAGGGTCCAGGACCAGGCCAACTGGCCCCCAGAGGGGCAGCCCCCTCTGCTGTCCAGAGCACACCTTGGCCACCCCCCACCCCCGTCCCTGGGCACCGCTGGCCGCACCACCAGCACCCCTCTCCCTTTCCCTCCTGGCCTGGCCAGCTCCATCCCCGTGGGTCAGATCAAATTAATCGTCTTTGTTATGGTAATTGTGCAGTGTCCCCTCTGATTCTTTGTCAAGAAGCAGATTCCTGCATGTTGCTAAAAATACAATCACGTGATTCATGAGTCTTCTGACATCCGTAAAGCTGAAGCGCACCACATGGCCTTTCTGCTTCTTGGAGCCAAGCCAGGGTGCCAGGGCCTGCCAAGGAGCTCGCTCCAGCGTCGGGAGAGAGAAGAACCCGGGCCCAGGCTCCAGCTTCAGGGCCCCGCGCCGCAGCTGCTCGGAGGCCGTTCCTATCACCTCTTCAGCGGCTTCGACTGGGCTGCTATTTGGGGCATGATCTTGTGAAAGGCTGAGAGGTGGGTTCTCGTGTGGGGTCTTGGTATCCTGGCTCCTGCCCGCTCACAGCAGCCTTAGTGCCCGCTGACGCCGAGTCTGCACACCAGAGAGGGCAGGCTGCTAGGTCAATCCACTGGTGAGGGCACCAGCCTCACCCAACGTGAGCCATGTGGGCTCATCCCACTCTGCCAGCCTGATGCCCAGTGGTTCTTAACTGGGAAGGCCCCTGTGGCCCTCCATGCTCTGAAGTTGGATTCCACTGGCTTCAGGGACAGAGCCCGGGTTAGACGCAGCATGTCCTGCCGGTAAGGATGCCGACTCTGGACAGCCCTGGCTCCGGCAAGCTCTGCTTCCTGTGGTCCACCAGGGACGTCAGCAGATGCCCCTCCCAGCATGATGGGAGGGTGAGGGAAGACCCATGGGGCCAAACCGTCAGCCCTGTGCCTGGCCCAGGAGCAGGCTCAGTCGGTGCTTTACTGATTGGCACATATGGTATGATGACTGTATTCGTGTTCCTCGGTTCAGAGATGGTCCAGCCAGGCAGGACCATCTCTGCTCTCCCAGATGTGAGGACCACACCTGCCCATCCTCCGTCTCCATCTGTGTCTCCAGCTTCTCTCCCTCCTGAGCGTCTCAGCCCTCACTGAGAAAGGCCATGAAAATCAAACCCTGTGACTCCCACCCCGAGGAGCCGCAGCCCGAGAAGGGAGAGCTTTCAAGAGAATCCTGGGCTGCCCAGCCCCGCTTTGATCCTTTGAATGGGGGTCTTTTCCTGATTTACCTGCTGGGTCCTCTCACACCTTCCTTCTGGGTGCTGAGCGGTGGCGGGGGTGGGGGACGGGGATGGGCACGTGCAGGAGGGAAGGCACCTGGAGCCGTGCCAGGAACGAGTCCTTCTCAGGTTCCCAGGGAAACCCGCCTCCTCTGGCTGGAGCCCAGGAGGACGTCACTCCACAGGCATGCCGCCCGCCACCACCTCCTTCTTCCTGAGGTGTCCCCTCCCCAAATGCTAAGTTTCCCTCAGAACACACCCAGCTGCATTCAGTGTGGAGTGGGGTGTCTGGGGCCGAGTGGGACTGGAGTTCATGAGCATGACATCATCCCACACGGTGGGGTCTCTGGGGGGCTTTTCATCCATTCTGCAAAAATGTCTCAAGTTCTTCCTGCATTTATGGTGCAGCACTCAGACCACGTTGGATGATGACACTCAAGACAGTGCACCAGTAACCCCACTCCTGACCCAAGCAAGAGCAGAAAGTAGCAGGGACAGTGACATCAAGGAAGGAAGACACCAGGTCCCTGGTGGCATGGCACCAGGGCATACTGCATCCTCAGTGTGAGCAAGCAAAAGCAGAGACTCCCTGGGCATCCACAGGATGGCCCTGGAGCCAGAAGGCCAGCTCCCGGCTGGCTGGTGACCATGCTCAGCTGCTGGAGACTGTCACTGAAATACTTGAATCTTGCAGGTCATGGAATCCCAGTTGGGTGGTCAGGGCCAGCGGAGTCTGGGGTACCAGCAATGACACAGGAGCAGGGAGCAGGACCCTACCAAGGAGCTGGGCCTTGGGGCAGGAGGTGTCTAAGGGCTGGGCCTGGAGATGCCCCCTGAGCTTTCTTTATCCCGACAGTGAGTGACTTCTGTGGCGGGGTGATAAAGGCATTGCGGCCTCCACCTGGCTCTTGCATCCTTCAGGGGGAGGTTGGCCATATTGTGAGGCCCTGGAGAGCCTGTGGAGAAGTCCATGTGGGAGGGACTGAGGCCCCTAGCCCACAGCCAGCACTACCAGGATGCAGGAGTGAGCCTTCTCGGGAGCAGACCCCCAACCCAGCCAAGCCTTTGGATGTGTCTATCCCTGCTGGACAGCAGCCTGGTGGGGGACCCGTCTAGAACCTCCCAGTCAAGGGGCTCCAGGATTTCCCAGGTCGCAGAAACTGTTGTTGTCGAATCCCGCAGGTATCGGGACCTCTCACAGGGCCCGCAGGTCTGGTTCAGGGGGACGCGTCCTGAGTCTCCTCGTTCCCTGACACTGGGAAGCGGGGCTGGCCTGGCTGGGCTTGCTCCTCTGCAGCCCTGTCTGCACACCTGCCTTGACCTTCCCATCCAGCCTCGGTCCATGCCTCTGCACCTCTTCACGTTTCATTCCCTCTATTTGGGGACATGTAGAGACGTTTCTTAAGGGCTGCTGTCATTTTTTTAAGGTCATAACCACCTTTTAATTATATGAAGGGAGGAGCTGGAAGAGGTGGAGAGGTGGGGGGGGGGCAGCAGAGACTCTCAGAAGGGCAACAACGCAAAACCTATTTTGTCTGCTCCTGAACGCCTAGAATGGGGGAAGCACAGACCCGTGTCCAGGCTCCTGGCCGTCAACGCTGAGCCGCATCCCCTGGGCGCGGCCCTCTCAGGCAGGAGGGCTCGCAGGAGCTTGCGCAGTGCAGGAGCAGCAACACCATGCACGCTCGCATGCGGGACCTGCAACCTGCCTCCTGCCCCGTCTTGGTTCTCTGTGTTCAGTGTCCACAGCTGGGAAGGGCCCCTCTGCACAAGATGGACACCCGGCTCTGAATCTTGAGGTCCTGGCAGTTGGACCAACAGCTCCCTGACCCTCCATGTATACCAAGATGTGCTCAAAAGGAGCATTAAGCCATGTTGGGGGGCAAAATCATCAGGCAGAGGCCCGTGAGTGTGCCGTGTACCCACAGTGCCACCACAGAGGCACCCCTTCATGAGCGCTGGGCTCAGCCCATACCCCCACCTCTGCCCAGGCAGCTAATTATCCCAGAGCTCTGGTGATAGGAGGTGAGGCGGGGTGGGGAGAAGAGCCTATAATTAAGCCTGTGAGTCACAGAGGGCAGCATCCAGTTCCCAAAGTGGCCACTCCTAACTTGGGAGTTAAGTGCAACTTTTTTCATTAAAGTGATAAACTCTTAGAATTCTATTTTTACCTTATTATCTGCTCAAATAGGCTCCACCTTCTTGCCTCTGGGGTAGATCATTGGAATAATGGTGCCCCTGTTAGTGGGTGCCCACCTGTACCCATGCCCTTGAGGACACCCCTCCTGCACTGATTCTGGGCCAGGCACGTCCTAGGCTTTGACCATGAGATGGCAACTGGGACACAGTCAGAGGCTTCTCAGGTGCCTGTGCACTTTGCAGCCCCAAGGCCACCATATGAGGAGTCCGCTGGCCTCCTAGAGGACTAGAGCCATAGGGAGCAGAAACCTCCTCCAACCCCTCTGCCGCCCGCCAGAGCCCAGGTGAGGCTCCCCAGCCCCAGCCCCAACCCAGCCACCCATAGCACCTATGGATCAGGCAGAAGGGCCCAGAAAATAACTGCCTGGCTGATCCATGGAGAACAGAAATACTAAATGCTACTTTAAGCCATGACATTTTGAGTAGTTCATTATTAATATACCTTCCAGCCTCCACCATGCCATGGATTGCTAGAGGGCTTAAGACTCTGTTTTACTGAAAATTGTATTTTCATGCCTGGAATAGCACAATGTGTTGCATGAAACACGCACACGTGTACATACGTGTGTGCCTATGCCCTGCGAGCACGTGTGCACATGGGTATGCACATTGGTAGGCACACCCACAGGTTGCACAGGTGCCATGCGTGGGCATGAATACTTGGGCCCCCCATGAACTCTCATGCGTGCACACATGCATGTATGAGCACACGTCTCTCACATCATGTGCCTTCTAAATGAGTCATGGATGTATGAATGTCAAGTCACCGTCCTCAGCTTCCTGCCGGGCAATCCCATCACACTGTCAGCACCTGGCAGGTGCAGGTGAAGAACTCGACATTTTCTCAATTAGTTGAGCGTGAGACCACAGAAGCTCCCTGGGGTGGCAGTGAAGGTCTCGGGGTGTCAGACCAGGCCCCATGGTACAGCACAGGTCTTATGGTGGTCGAGTGCAGGGACCACCTCTTTCCACCCAGTGGACGCCCCTGGCTGGGCCCAAGCCTGCTGGCGGGCTAGTTCCTCACTGCACATGAGTGGCGTCTGCCCTGTGGTCAGAGCCTGGGGAACAGCAGCACCTGCCCCCACCCCTGCCCGGCCCCACACCACCAGGGCTCTGAGCCCCCGCCTCACGGAGAGAGCCCCTCAGAGCTTGGGGCCCAAGGTCGGGAGCTGCTTGCTAGAGATGGGCACATCAGACAGAAGCCATGCCCGGGTCTGGGCTGCACCCAGGCTTTGCTGCCGTTGCTGGCGGTTCTGGCGATGGGACTGCGATGGTACCCAGGCCTCAGGCACACCAGGAAGAGCACCCAGCTCCTGTACCCAGCACTTACGCCTCCAGCCTGGTGGCCACGGTCACGGGGCAGCCCCCCAGGACCCTGCACGACTCCACTTGTCTCTCAGTCCCGAAGGCCAGACCCTATTCCCTGAGAACTGCTCTGCAGCCTGTGACTTCAGCAGAGCCTGCCCTGGTGGCCTGCGGGGGCTAGGCCAGGAGTGCGGCCCTGTGAGCTCCCAGGGCTGATTGGACAGCAGACCCCAAAGCCGGAGCAGTCGTCCCACAGAGCACTTTCCCCAACTTATTCTCAAGTATACAACAATTAAAAATATGCTCCAGCATGTTTACAACAGCAGAAGATCCTGGGAACATCTAAGTCTGTATGCCCCAAGGGAGGCAGGACCCAAATTCCAAAGGGATGAAATGAAAGGTGGTCCGCGCCTGTAACCCCAGCTGCTTGGGAGGCTGAGGCAGGAGGCTGTCAAACGGCAGGTTGGAGGCCAACCTCAGAGAGTAAGACCCTATCTCAAAATAAAAGTTTAAAAGGACTGGGGACGGGCTGGGGCTCGGGCTCAGTGGTAGACCACTTGCCTAGCATGTGTGAGGCCCTGAGTTCAATCCTCAACACCACATAAAAAGTAAAAAGAATAAATAAATACAATAAAGGCATTCTCTCTCTCTCTCTCTCTCTCTCTCTATATATATATATATATATATATATATAATATATTTTTTTTTTTTGAAAAAAAAAGGGCTGGGGGTGTTGTTCAGTGGTTAAGCACCCCTGGGTTCAGTCCCTAGCACCAAATAAATAAATAAATAGAAAGAGGTTGCTTTGTTTTGGAATCAATTAGAATATACATATTTTCCAGATCAAAATAAAATACACATATATATCCTATAATACTTTTTATTTAGTTATTTTCCTTCAACCCATATATCTTGTGAAATTACCTCTTCTTATTCATCTTCAACCGCTAGCTCACCTTTTGGGTCAGAGCACAGTTTCAGATTTTGCTGTTTTACTGGAAGTTCCCTCCTGGCCTGAGGACCGTTCCCTAAACTGTACGTCAGTCTGTCCCATGAAGACTGCATAACATTTAAAAAGAACAAGGTAGGTATAAGCACCAACATCTGCAAAATATCTGAATCAAAAAAACTAACTGCAGAACAAGATACGCAGTATGAACCTATTTTTAAATGTTTATTTATGTAATTATTCATATAAATGATGTAGATTAAAGGCATCAAATAATTAACAGTCCTTTTATTTTCTTCCTCTTCATCTTTGTCCTCCTCCTCCTCCTCCTCCTCCTTTTTCTTCTTCATCTTTTTGGTGGGGATGGAACCAGGGCCTCTTGCCCACTAAGCACATACCCTACACAGAGGTAGCCCCCATGAACAGTTCTTATCGAAACAATCGGGATTAGATGAGCTTTTACTTCTTGACTTTACACCTTGCTGCTTTTCTAAAATTTTTGAATCATTGAATGTGCTTTCCCTTTTTAAATGGGAGAAAATTTAAAGGAATTATTATGCCAATTCTAAAATCACCAGCCACAAACAGCTCGTCAGATTCACACAATAGACGGCGGGACCCTGAATATGTGTGCCTGGATAAGTAGTGGGGTAGTTTGCACAGTGCCTGCTTCATCCCCAGGAAACCAGGGGGATGTCCAAAACCCGAGGTCAGCCCTCTCTATTAACCAAGGAGCCACTGGAGGACCTGGACTCACTCCTGGAAAGCAAATATTTCCATCGAAAAGCTCTGGACTGGTCCGTGAGGACACGCAGAGCTCAGGGACTAGCAGCCCTTGCAGGGGCCTCCTGGGGGTGTCATGTGATCCACAGTCACATCCCCATGTGACAGCCCACTTGCCCACCAAGGATCCCTGCTCCAGTGCTCAGGATGTGCTAGGTTGTGCCATTGTAATAAACAACCCCCCAAATCAGTGACGGAAACCGCAAAGGCTTGGAGGACAGACTAGCTTGCAGACAACCTGGCCTCCCGTGGAGAACCAGAGAATATTTCTGACAATGTCAATGAGCTGTCCAGGCAGTGGGACTGAGCAGAGAGGCCATGGCTCCAGAGAGATAGAGCCTGGGGGTAACCCACGCTGCGCTCTTTCCTTCCGGAGGAGTCTGCTAATTCATAATCGGTGTGCACAGGAGCCCAGGGGGTAGCAGAGAGCAGGGCCGTCAGACAGAGAGGTTGACGGTGTTCCAGCCATGTCGGGCTGGATGCCAAAAACTGGAATCGGGGGCCATTTAGGGAGCCAAGACTTAAGGAATTGAGAGAAGAAGGACACCAGGGAAGCCGGACAAGACTGCTGGTGGTTGAGTAGTGCACGGCCAATAGGCACAGGAAGGGGCACAGACGCAGCCCTTGAAGAGATGATGACCGAGAATTTTCAGAACTGACAGAAGCCGTCAAGATACGGATTCAAGAAGCATGAGAACCCCAACACGCACGTGAGCACGTGCTGGCCTCAAATGTTCCATCCTCCTGCCTCAGCCTCCTGAGCAGCTGGGAGTAGAGGCTGTGCCACCACGCCCAGCCAGACGGGATGTCTTTAAAAAAATCAAACTGCACATTCTGTTTATCATCACAGAAATGCTGGAAGTAAAAGGACACAAACGACACAGGTTTATTTGTGGCTCATGTAAGGAGCCCCAGGCAGAGTCGGTCCCAGTAGTGCACACCTGTGATCCCAGCTACATGGGAGGCTGAGGCAGGGGAGTAGTGAGCTCAAGAGCAGCTTCAGCAATTCAGCAAGACCCTGTCTCAAAACCCAAAAGGACAAGGGCTGTGGATGTGCCTCAGGAGTAGAGCCGCCCTAGGTCCAATTTCCAGTACCAAAAATAAATCAATAAACCGGTTGGAGCAGTAGGCAGAGTGGGTGGCCTCAGGGTCTGACCTGGCCCTGCTCCCACAGTGCTGGCGAGTTCCCCAGGAGACCCAGGGCCTCCTTCAGGACAGGGCAGGAATCACCTTCTTCCATCTCGTTGCCGAAGCTCGTCGCGTGACCCGTCCTACCTCAGGGGGATGTGGGAGTGCAGAGTTTGTTACCACGGTGACGAGATGGCAGCCCTCAGACTGGTCAGGCCCTCATCCAAGCCTGGACCACATCTTGGACTCTTTTCCCAGGACCACAGAGCACCTGGACCAATCTCCAGCGGTTGCTCCTTGACTCTGCAGCCACCGCCTGAGGAGGTCAAGGGCCTCACTTGGTCAAACTTGGTCAAGGTTACAGCAAGGTTTCCAGTTTGGTCTCATGCACCTGTGGAAGATTCCACGTGTTTGGGAACTTCAGAAGTGGCATGGGGTAGGGAAGTGTATGGGCACCAGGAGCCCACCCGGCCTCAAGGTAGAGACCAGGGATTGTCCAGGTGGTTGATTCACCCAGGGCCGCAGAACAAGCCAGCCCTAAGGTGGAGTGTAGACCAACCACTCTACCACGCCTGGCTGAGGGCCGCACATTTGATGGAACACAGTATCCGTGTGTCCTCTGACATCTGTGGCCTCTGCTGGAAGGACACACATGTACAGAAGAGGCACCAGAGAGCCGGCAGGTGTGGGTCCCCATTCCGAGCAGGGCCTCAGCACCATGGAGCTGTGGGAGGACTGGGGACCACCCGGCCAGCTCCCTGAGGCCCGTGGCCCCGCTGACGTCCCCTCTCCCCGAGGAGCAGCCAGGGATTCTCGATGCCCCGAGGACGCAGCCCTCACTTGCGTTCCTGTTCACACCCACACACACTCCGGCCTTCTCACACCCTGACAGGTGCACTCACACCCACACACATGTGCACTTCCACACACGACACACTCGCATGCTCACACCTGAACAGGTTCGCACGCTCTCACCCGTGGTCCACACTCGACTGGTCACACACTTGCTCACACGTGTGCACACTTCCCAGCAGATGTGACGGTGCCTCTCACTTGATGGGCTCGGGAGCTTCTCCCAGATCCCAGGTCTAGCGGGAGAGCGCTGGCCTCTTCATCCCCCAGTTAACGTGTTCATGGGGCTGGGAGGGGGGAGCCCTGCTGGAATCGCCAGGGACCTCGTTAGCTCAGGGCTCGCCCTCCCCTCCCGACCTGAGCCAGGAGGATGCCCTCCAGGGATGCCTGCTGCCAGGAGAGGGCAGGTCAGGGGAAGGTCACTGCCCCTGCTGGCCTCCCGGGAAGGACAGCGCTCAGGAGTCCTGGCTGGTACCCGCCCGGCACCCCTCTGCACCTCCGGCTTCTCTGCTGCACTTACAGAGTGCAGCCTCGGTGCCCCGTCTGTGAAATGGACACGTGAGTGGCATTCTGGAGGATCATTTCACATGAGCATGAAAACCTCTGTTGCCAAAAGGCACATTTTCTGTTATCACCCGGGAAGAGATGGCTGTCTGGGAACCCTGCGGGGCACACAGCAGCCCTTCCAGCAGGGCCCAGGGAGGCCCGAGTGGAGGAGCGGCCAGAAGAGCAGCGAGCAGTGGGCAGTGCCCTGGCCTCCGCCTGGCCTTACCCAGGCCGCGGCCGCGCCCAGCAGAACCAGAGCTGTTCCCCTCCGACAGTCTCCAGGAAGGCCCCGTTGCCATGGGAACATTCCTCCAGTTCTCCTTCTCGGCAGAACACCATTCCACGAGGCTGCAGCACTATTGGTGTTGGCCTCACTGTGGCCAAGTCTGTGCATGGAGCAGCAGGATTCTCAGCACCTGGGCCATGAGAGATGGCCATCAGGTGACAAAGGCAAGCCCTCAAATAGGCTGCAGAAGGCTCCCGGAGGCTTGCAAGTTGACGATCAGTAGGATCTTCCGGAAGGCACTGAGAGATGGTGGGTGGGAAAGGGCTGAGCCCATTCCCTGTACTCCACCAGCATTACCCAGGACCAGGCTCTGGCGGATCTAGGAAGGAGAGGCGCAAGATGCTTCCAACACCTTCCACAGAGTCCAAAAGGGGGTGGGCACTGGTAAGAGCAATATCCGTAATTGACAAGAAGAATGAAAGTTCAGATGAGTTAGAAGGAGCTCTCGGGAGGGAGAGGATACAGGAAGGTCGTGGAGGCGGGGTTTTGAGGTGTGAACAGGAGCTCGCCAGGCTGCCAACAGTGAGTGCGGGCGCTCTGAGCTGAGGAAGCGTGAGTAAGGGGTGGAGCCACGGGACGTAGAAGCACACCATGAGACTAACAGGCTGTGGGGCGGAGCCAATCCACAGGCACCGCGAGGCCGGCAGCCAAGACACCCTGAGGAGTCGGGCTTTTGACTTTGGTGCAGTGGGAAGAACGCAGCTTGGCATTTGGGCAGTGCAGGCAGGACAGAGACGGGGTGCCAGGCAGGAGGAGGAGGAGCTGAGCTGGGGCCCACGCTGGGCAGAAGATTGGAATGAGAGGGAAGGGCCCAGGCCAGCTCTCAACCCAGGGAGAGAGTTTGGAGGTGACATTGACAAGTTGGGGAGCAGAGGAGGGCCGGTCTGGGGATGGAAGTGAGGTCAGGTGGGGTCATGCTGAGTAGGTCACTTGGCATCGGATAGGCAGGGTGGCGGTCAGGTGATCTGGAACCAGAGTGCAGGAGTTCAAATCCAGGTGCAGCTGATTCTCAGTTGTGTGGCCCTAGGAAAAGTGCTGAACCTCTCTGAGACCAGTTTCTTCTTCTGTAAAATAATCTCCACTGACAGGGTCCTTAGGAGGATTCACCGAGATCAGCGCACACCACACAATGGTCCAGAGTCCTGAGCCTGGGTCCTCCTGTAGCCCTGTGAACTGTGAGAGAGCTCAGAGAACTGTGTGCTGTGAGGGGTCACCCTTGGTCAGGCCACTGGGACCTCACCGCACCTTCAGGGTGAAGACTACCTGGTCGGGTCGCACTGCTCCACGTACCCACCCCGTCAGGGGAGGCAGAGCACAAGTAAAATGCACCCCAGGAGAAGCAACAAGGTCAGACTAGCAACGATAGGGCACCGGGAAATGGCAGCGCCCACAGGGCCCAGCTCCCCACCCAACGCACATCCTCCGGGAACGTCACGCCCAGGTGAGTGGGGAGGAGGGGGCCTGGCTGACCGCTGACCTCCCTCTGCTCATGTCCACCGCCTCTGGTGGGGGAAGGACAGGCCGCCTCGCTCTGCTTGGCCTCGCCTTTGGGAACCAGCGGACACTGGGCCTGCCCAGGAAATCCTCCGACGCCCAGACCTGGGACACAATGTGCCTGCGACCGGCCCCTTGTCTCCCGCCCCTGGCTGCTCTCCAGGTACACGGGGACTAACGACGTCCAGAAGTCGGGGATCAAGCTCGAAGCCCCCACCCAGGAAGCGGGGAGGTGAGGGTCTGAACTCCCTTGGGGGCTGTCCCCCTGCACACCCAGCCCTCCACCCAGTGTGCACCTCCCCCTTCTCAGACAGCACGCCGCAGGACTCACCAGCCAGCATCTGGCCCACCCACTTGTCCCCCTCCTGCACGAGGCCTGGCCTTTGTCACCTTGCTCATGCCGATGGGGCTTTAATCCTGGCTCAGGTGTGCTACTGACCCAGAGTGATGGGACTTCTTGGGGACAGGCCAGCTTCCCGACTCTCTGGAACAGACCTCCCTGCTCCTTCTCTGTCTTGGAGAGATCTGAGGAAATGGCCTCCCTTCACACTCAAGTGCCCCTCGGCCAGCAGCGGGCAGCCCTCCGCAGCCGGGCCCTCAGGAGGGGACTCCGTGTGGCTCTCCAGCAGACTCTGGGCCCCGCCCAGCGCTGGCCGTGCTCCTGCTCCTGGTGTCCTCCTCCCCTGTGCGTGACACAGTGCCAGGCACAGAGGCAACCCACGGGGGCCCCTGAGGCCGAGTGACGCTCTGGGGTTTTCAAATCGACCTCTCGGGCTGTCTCAGTCCCCTGATGGCCAGCACTCCTCTGCAAGGAGCGCGGAGCCTGGCGCACATCCAGAAGGAAGACCCTCAGCCAAGACCACTGCAGAGCTAACTGGTGAGCAGGGGTGTAGGATGAGCAAGGCGTGCCCAGCACCAGGACGCAGGCGTGCAGGGGGTGGACACCACGGCTGGCGCTGCAGGCAGAGAACAGAGACTGAGGGCACACAGGCAGAAAGGCCGGGATTCCACCAGGGGAGTAGAGGGGCTAGGGCCACTCCTGCGGGGGAGTGGTCAGTGCCCTTGGGAGCATTCACATTCCAATAGAGCCCCACCAGCATATGAGGGACCACCCAGGGAGCCAGGGCTGTCTCTCCAGGGATTCCCACCAACACCTGGGGTCTTTCCCACCCCCATAACCAGGACAGGACCTCAGTGCTGACTCTGGGCACCTTATGTGGTTGGCATCTGGCTTTTGCTTTTCTAGGACATGCAGCACCTCAGACAGCCCCCCCGACGCTCCCACCCCAATCCTCCAGACGGCACAGTGGTCCTCTTCAGAGGCAATCTGGGGGGGGGGGGCAGGTAAAACCATGAACTTGGTGTTTTACAGACCCCTGTTTGAGAGCCAGGACTTAGAGCTAAGTGCACAAGCCACCTCCAGAGACCCAAGGGCTGATGGCCCTCCTGCCACACACGGCTGGGAGGAGAGCCCCGTCCACAGCCCCATCCTGGGCAGCCAGGTTCCTTCTTCACCCCGCATGGGGCCATGCGGCCTGACAGAATTTTGTGCTGTTGCTAGATACGCAGGGGGTCTGAAGGATTCGGTTTAAACACCACAACTGTAGAAAATGCATATCCTGCAGGCAGAGCTGACAGCAGGACAGTCCCAGAAGTCCAGACAGACGGCCCTGGCAGACACGTAGGCTGCACCCTGACCCCAAGTGATGCCCACCCTCTGCCTCACCTGTCATGGTGGTCAGGGGAGGGGCCGGGGAGGGGGCTGCACATGCAGAGTTCCTGCTGCTGTTGAGCACCCCCAGGGACAGAGGGAAAGAATCAAGCCCCGACCCCCACCCAAGCAAGAAGTGCAAATAAAACACCAAACTCTTCCTGCCACACAGCCTTGCTCCCAACAGGAGCCTCGGTCCCAGGGCAAATCACGGCCTCTGAAAAAAGGGGGACACTTAGTGATGGAAACCAAGGCTGATTGTTTGTTCGTTGTAAGGCGAAGCTCGAAGCTCGGCTAGGCTCTGCAGGGCCAGCCCGGCTTGCTGGCGACCTAATCACAAGGATGGGGGTGTCGTCCACTGTGAAGACCCCTCCGATCCTGGGCCTCCAACAAGCCCCGAAGGAATGGGGGGAATGGGGGGAATGGAGGGAATGGAGGAACCGCTTCCTCTCTAAAACAATAAAAGGTGGATAATTAGCGAGAACTTGTTAATGGGTGATTTCAGAGGGAGCCAGTTCGTAACAGCTTCTGAATATATCTGCATTTAACTGAACTCCTTTTCCTCTCTCTCTCTCAGTGATTTTTTGTTGTAACTGTAATTATTTTAATTGAGATCTTCCCCTAATGAAAACAAAGAGTCTGTGAGAGACTTGGTTCCTGGGCTGCCTGGCTGCTGGCTGCGCCTTCTCTGGGTCTCCAGGGACCCAGCCTCTGGGGGCTCTTGCCCCCCCCCCCAGCTCTCCAGTTGGTGCCACTGACATGGGGAGCGCCGGGCGGGCGTGTGTTTATTGCCCCTGGTGATCCCGCCTGACCGGGGTGGTGTCCGGGGAAGTCCCGTTCGGCACCAGCAGCCGGGGCCACCTCCGATTCCTCACCTGTATAATGCCGAGCTCACCTCTGGCCTCTCAGCTCAGCCAGGCACAGAATCCCCAACCTCCTCTCAGTGACCCCATCACAGTTTGGCAGGTGTCTCTCCCTGTCACTGGGAGGAACACGTCCAGTGTCCCCATCCCTGAGAGCCTCATTCTAGACACCCCCACTGCACACGGAGGGGACGCTGCCAGACAGGCCTTGCCTCTGGGCCCTCAACCTCAGGACCCTCCGGTGACAGGGGGTGAGACCCAGTGACCCCTGACCTGCCTCCCTGGGCTGGGAGGGTCCTCCGGGGAGTGCCATCCTCTCAGGCAGCTCAGGCCTCTTTGACCATGAACTCTGACTCCAGATCCTCATCTCCTGGATTCCTATCCACAGTTTCCCCACTGCTGAGCCAGCTGTGCCCAAGGCCCCAGGGCTGCACACTCACACACACACACACACACACACACACACACGCACATGCCAAGCTGCTCTGGGACCCCCATTCTTGGAGGCTTTTTTCTTTCTTTTTTGAGGGGGGCGGCATTTTTATCCCGTGGACTTTATGCCGAGCTTTCCCTAATGACAACCGGCCTGCCCAGGGCCTCCCTTTGACAAAAAGAGACACAGGCCAGTGGAGTTGTCCCACGTCAAAGTATCTGGAAGCCCACGTCCCTGTCCCCCGCAGCAAGGAGGCCCAGCCGGGCTTGGAACTGGGTCTTTGAGTGGAGTTGAGAGCAGCTTTGTAGGGCAGGACCAGATGCCCAGGAAGCCCAGAGGGACCCTGGGCACAGGAAAGGCAGCTCCCAGTGGTCCCCACGCAGCCAGCAAGGGGCCAGCTTGGCTGTGTCCTGTGTCTACCACCTGGATTTGGGTCCTAGTTGTGCCAGACTCAGGAGTCCAGTGAGGCGGCCCTGCTCCAAGAAGCCTTCCTTCCTGGGACAAAGGAAGCTGTCCCGCGTCCCCAGCCCCTGCCTGCCTCTCCACTGACCCCAGGACATCGCCAAGGCCAGCCCTGTGGGGGATCAGTAGCCTTCACCCAACAAATGCTGTGGTCTAGGCCACAGTGTGGCGGTCTGCGCAGCAGGAAGGGCTCAGGACATCAGGGACAGGCAAGGCAGCACAGCCAGCCGGCCACTGACCAGCCCTCCAGGCCTGCTCAGCAGGCACCCCCCTGCAGAGCCCGTCCAGCCCTCGCAGCCACAGCACTTTCCTGGGGGTGCTGAGTGGCAGGGGAAACTCCACCCTGACTTCTCATTGTTCTCGCAGAGAAGTTAGTTTCTGCCAAAAGGGAAGATGGAATCACAGCCGCCCCCCCTCCCCCCCGCCCGCCCACCATTTGTTGTTCTCTTCATTAAAACTTCTGGCCAGGCCCGAGCGCTCCTGGTGCTGGCCTGGCAAGACCTGCCTCGTCCATGAGCGAGGGAGGCCTCCACCTCCCTGTGCAGAAGCCCAGGCCCCCTCGATGGATGACGGGGTCAGAAGCAAGAACAGGCAGGACCGGTCAGGATGGCTGTGAGGGACAGGAAAAGCAGCCCCAGATCGCAGACTGGGACCACAGATATGGACACCCGTCCATGAGGTTCCGTGGCCCCGTGGGCCCCGGCCGCAGGCACTCCCTCCTCTCCTTGGAGAGATCCAGATCCTGTGACCCCACGGAACCCTGGAGCTGTGGGTATTTCATGTCCTCTTTCCAGTTTCCTCTGAGTCAGAGCTGGGGCAGCCGGAGGGGAAGCAGTTCTTGGAAGCAGTCCTCCCCTCGGGAGGCCCAGGGAGCCTGCTGAGGAGCTCCAAGTCCCCTCGCAGTCCAGCACGTCCTGCTGGCTGCCTGTCCCAGGTGGGCGGCTGGGGAGGCCAGACGAAGAGTAGAGTTGGCAGCTGGGCCAAGGTCTGCTGAAATGATGGTGGCTCTGCACCCTAAAGGACGGGACAGGAGGCAGTCAGCACCTGTCAACAGCCGCGGGGAACCCAAGGACGAGGGGAGACAGCAGCAGGCCCAGCTTGGTCCAGGGCAGCGGAGACGGAGTGGGAGCCAGGTGCCAGCAAGACCCACCCTCAGCCCCTGGGCCCTGTGTGCTCCTGGGCGCACTGGTTACAAGTCTGATCAGGCACCTGTACCTTCTGCCCTGGGCTGAGCACAACAGACCAGAAGCAGCTCCCCAGCTACCTCGCACCTGGAGGAGGGGACAGGGATCCAAAGAGGATGTGCTCCAGGTCCCCATGGTCACCTACCTCTGAGGTTGCTCGAGTCCCTTATAGAAATGACAGCAGTGGTGCTTGCATATGACCTAAGGGCTTCCTCCCTGTACTTTAAACAATCCCTAGGTTACTCCTAAGGCCTAACACAATGTAAATGCTACGTAAACAGTTGTGATGTTGATTTTTTCTTCCTACTTTTCTTGTTGTTGTATTGTTCTTTTTTATCCATGTGGGTTTTTCCCCCAAATCTCTTCCACCTGCCATTGGTTGATTGTGCAGAGGTAGAGCCCCCTGACAAGGGGATGGCTGGGTGTGGATCCCAGGACGGGGTCAGGGCCTGCTTCAGAGGGAATCCAGGATAAGCTGAGGGGAGGCGACGTCACCCCGCTCCCCCCGTGCCCATCACACACCACGTCCTGGTTCCTGATGCACTGCTTGGGGGATCCCAGAGAGTTTGGTCAGCCTCCTATGGAAAGCCATGTGCAGCCGGCGGCCACGGTGGCCGTGTGGTCTTGTTTGGTCTAAGCAGATCCACGTGCTCTGAGTCAACAGAGCTGGGGCTGGCTGTGCAGTCTGTGTGACGGCTAACCTTCGGTGTCACCGTGCCAGGGTTAAGGGACACCAGACTTTATTTCTGAGCGTTGTTGGAAGAGCTTAGCCCCTGACTCCGTGGACTGAGTGAAGTCCACCCAGGTGGATGGGCATGGGCCTATCCACTGAGGGCTGGGTGGACAAACAGTGGAGGAGGTCACTGTGCTCTCTCTGCTGGGGATGGGACACCCCAAGGACCCCCAAAGCTCCCAAGCCTTCAAACTCAGATGCAGGCCAGGGCCGCCCCCGCCCCCGCCCTGCACGTTCCCAGGACTGCCTCAGACTGAGTCACAGCTCCGCTGCCTGCGTGTCCAGCTTGCCAACAGCGTTTCGTGGGACTCCTCGGCCTCCATAATCACATGAGCTGATTCCCACGGTCGGGCTCCTCTTAAATATCAGTGTACGGTCACCTAAAAGAGAGGACACGCTCAGAGAAATGCATCACTCAGCCTCCCGTTCCCTGCTCACACAGCCTGGCAGCTGTGACGTCACCAGGTAACATGCTCTTCAGGGCCACCTGGGCTGAGCAGTCTGTCCCTGGCGCAGGGCGTCACTGCACAGCTGCCTGTTCTGCTCCCCTGGAAGCCCTGACTGGAGCACTGGGTTCTGCCGTAGTGGGGCCTCGCGTGTCCCCCCAAGACCCATGGGGGCCCTTGGTCCCAGGTGGCACTAGTGGGGGATGGTGGGTATGAGTGGGAGGCCTTGATCCTTGGGGTGCCCCTTGAAGGGTCTGTGGGGGCCTCACCTCATTTTCTCTTTGCTTCCTGGCTTGGGAGGAGCTGAGCCGGTTTGCTCCCTGATGTCCTGCCATGACACACTGTTTCACAAGCCCAAATGACAAGGCCAACTGAGCACAGGCTGGAACTCCCCAGACTGGGAGACAAAATAACCTTTTCTCCTTAGCTGTTAACTGTCTCAGGTATTTTGCTATAGTGACAGGAAGCTGACGGACACAGAATTCATTATAAAAGTATTGTCTCCTTAACAAGGCGGTCATAATAACTCTCTCTCTTCTACCCTGTCCTGACATTCCCTGGCCTATTGTTTAGTTTGGGTGTGGGCAGAGACTAAGTCAAATTAATGAGTTCACCGATAGGTAAAAGAACTTGAAATCAGCCCCCTTGAAAAATAATTAATACCAAATAAGACAAACTTGGAAGGGACAAAACCTTCCTTCAAGAATGTGGGGTGCTGTGCTGCTACAAGGAAATAGACTCCGCCCATTTGTGCTACTATCACAAAATACCTGAGGCTGGTAAATTGCAAAGAATATAAACTTACTTTTCACAGCTCTGAGGCTGGAAATCCAGGATCAAGATGCTGCTGTTGACGCCTGGTGATGGCTGCTCTGTTTCAGGATGGCGCCTCATTGCTGCATCCAACAACGCAGAGGGGCCAGAGAGTGCTCCCTTTGGTCTTGAGCCTTTTCTAAGAATGCTGACCCCATTCGGGAGGGTGCAGCCCTGGAGACGGCTCCCACACCCCTAAACACTTCTGCACTGGGGATTGGGTATCCACGTGAGTTTTAGGGGGGGATGCCGCCATCACTCAAAACACCACAGGCCCCAAGTATAAAATTAAGCTGAATACTGCAGCTGGCAGCAGTGGTGCAGGATGGTAACCCCAGCTACTCAGGAGGCTGAGGCAGGAGGGTCACAAGTTGGAGGCCGGCCTGGGCAACTTAGTGAGACCCTGACTCAAAATACAAAAAAAAAAAAATTTAAAGGCCTGGGGTGTGGCTCAGTGGTAGAGCACCCACTTTTCAATCCCCAGCACCACAGAAACATAGAAACAGACAGAAGAAAGAGGAACACCACCACTGAAGCTCAGAAACAGATTTTCAGTCTCAGATGAGAAACTCTCGTTCCAGTCCTTGCTGCCTCCAAAGGCACCGGCTGCTGTTGAAAGGTTCTGAGATCCCCATTACTGGCGGGATTCAAACACTGCAAACCAGGTGTGGAGAACGTTACAGAGAAGTTCGAAGCCCAAGACCAAGGCTGGGTTCTCCATGCGGGTTGTAACCTGGCTCCAGGGAGAGGTGACCCGTGGTCCTCCATCGCAGTTGGATGCAGATGATCACGGGAGAAAGCGGGCGGTGGGGGAGCCTCGGCCCCCTCTGCTCTGTGATCACAGGCACAACCCTCCACAGAAGGAGCCTGCCTAGCATGTGACCTCAGCCTTGCTCACTGGGGACCTGGGTTCCTGCCGCCCTGCCCCACCCACCCCCGAGCACTTAGGAGGACATAGCTGACCACCAGCAGGCTGCCCCCAGCTGCCTTCCTGCTGCTGCCTTGTGGATTCTGGGTGATGTTCCAGGCACATCGTAGTGTCCCCCACTCTGAACTGCAGGGCCTGTGGCCACCCATCCCTCAACCATAGCTGAGTCTCAGGGCCCAAACTAGCGAGCAGTGCCTCATCCTGCCCTCTGGTGCCCTTCCACACTGTCCCCTGCTCCCGGGAGGCGGCATCACCAGCTGGACTCTCCAAGCAAAGCCCCAAGTTCATTGGGAGGACGCCAAGAGGTGGTCAAGCTTCTGAGATGACCCTCACCAGGACAGCCCTGGGACTTGTCCTGCGCAGCCCTCTGGGACATTAGGAAAGCAGAGCTGCTCTCGGTGCTCTTCCTGCTGCCCTCCTGCCCCCCAGAATGAAGCCACCCTGGGTCCTGCTTGGCACTGGGGCCATCCTGTCCTCCTAGCAGCTCGCCAGCTTCACTAGAACCCAGGTTCACCCTTCCTGTGCTCCACACGCCAGCCCCACGGGGACAAGGCCTTCAGACAGCGAAGAACAGAGACAGATATGGTCGCTCTTGGTCTCCTCTCCTGCCAGCACCCCCCACCCTCTTGCTGTGCAAACAATCCCATCCCAATCCCTCTCTGAGCCCACAGCCCAACAGCCCTTCCTCCCAAGAGCCCCCTGTCCTGCCTCCCTCGCCCCTTCCCTTCCTTCCCCCATCTCCCCTCCCGGGGCGGAGGATCAGCCTGTCCTGTCTCCAGGGTGTCTGGGAAACCAGGGGAGGCTTTGAAACGGGAGGAGGAGGCTCACGGGCATCCCGTCCAGCACACCTTGGGCCTCTCTTCACGTTCCACGGTCTATGAACTGTTCAGCTGGGATGTCCACCACCATGCAGCTGGCCACTGCCCTATGGACACTGAACACACTGCATGGTGTGGACCAACTATAGCCAGCTCCCTCCTGGCGCCTCTGAATGGGCGGTAACGCGTGCTGGTGTCGGTCAGTGAGTGACTCTTCACGGATTCAATTGACTTCGTGGGACCATTAAGACCTCACCTGGCATCAAAACTGTCCACTCACGAGGATGAATCTCTGATCAGTGGACTGTCAAGTTCTTGGATAAGATTTGCTTTTAGGGGTTTCCGCCCTTGGAATGTCCAGCTCAAGAGGGGAGCACAAAGGAGCCTCTGCCCCGCACCCCCACTGCCCCAGACCCCGCAGGCCTTGCCCATTTCACTTGGTCTCTGGGTCTAGATCTCCCAGGGCTCTGGCTGGAAGGACTGCCATGGGCCCCCCTTCCTGCAGCTGTGGTGCCGCTGCCCCTGTCCCCTGCAGTGACCTGCAGCATTTACCCCCTCCCCCGTGAACAGAGCTCCCTCAGGCCCCGGGGACTCCACTCCTGCTATGTACCCGGGAAAGCTCTATGTTCAACAAAAACCCGTCCACCAATGTCACAGCAGCGTCACTCACCACAGACCAAGGAGGGACGCAGCTCAGACGTCAGCCGACAATGGATGAGCAGGTGTGGACCATCCCACAAGGGAACGTGGGACCTGGTGCTGGGGACGGAAGGTCACAAAGGCCACCATTGTGTGCTTCCGTTTGTATGGAATGTCCAGATGGACAGAAGGCAGACAGTGGTGCTCAGGTGGGGTGAGGGGTGGGATGTGGGGACAGTGGCCTAGCTCGAGGCGCAGCGTTCCTGAGGGATGAAGATGCCTGAAGGTGACGAGCAACGGCCCGGATCCCAACGGACATTTGAGAACCTTGGAACTGTACTGCCAGCGGCGGGCCGTGTGGACTGTGGCTCCCGCCGGTGCTCGCCGGGTAACCTGGTCAAGCAGCCTGGACAACAGCGCTGTCTTCCCGGTCCTCAGCAGGACCTCGCCTGGCTCCTCCTGAGACTGTTCCTGGCCTCTTCTCCTGTGCCCCTGCCACCCCTCCTCTGTGAGGGCCCCTGATGTCCCTGTGTGTGTCCCAATGCCCTCTTCTTGTGAGGACACTGCTCGGGTTGGATCAGGGCCCACCCTAACGGTCTCATGGTCACTCATCAGCTCTCCCAAGGCCCTGTGTCCCAGGAAGCTGCTGGCACAAGGGCATCAACATGAATTTGGGGATGACACGATCCGGCCTGCAGCTATGGATGTGAGTTTTGTATCAACAAAACTGCTTTTTAAAGAGGGATCCCACTTCTCTCCAAGGGCGGCCACCACTGAACCTCCTCCTTGTTTCCCAAGCTCCCTGTCCCCGCTGTCCCACTCTTGAGATGGGCAGTCCGAGCACCAGAAGGGAGCCAAGAGCCAGGGAGGAGGTGGACTCCACAGGGCTGCCACCTCTCCAGGAGCCACACGCCACCCCGACGGGTGCCAGGCGTCTCTCTGACCCAGCCCAGCCCCTTGACACCCACGGAGCTCTGCTGTGGGACACACCAGGAGAGCAGGGCATGCACCCAAGTCCCCATCCCCACTGGGTTTCCAGCGCCTGCCTGGGGTGTCCCCGGGTGGGATCGCCCTGACCTCAGGCAGCTCACAGTCTGGCCAGGACCACCCAGCAAGGCAGACACAACCTGAACGCAGGGCGGGACAGGGGTTCCCCATGGCTGGCTGCCACCAGTGGGGGTCTGCGGCAAGCCCCAGGGGCTCAGCTCCCTTCCCTGAGGACCCTCACCACCAGGCTGCACGTGGGAGCCTTAGCCCACTGACATGCAGGAGGCGATGACCTGGGGGCCTTGGGCGGTCTCCCCAATGCTATGAGGGCCCTCCTGCCCACCGTCTCGGGATTGGCACTCTATGGATAGCAACTAATTAGTGCAAGTCCAGTAATGCAGGGTTACCTATTAGCAGGCTGCTATTGACACTGGGTCATTAGAGGTGATGAAAGCCTTCCCAGGGCGCCCCAGAGACTCGGCTCCAGCCTCCCCGGCAAGTCTAGTCTCATCGCTGAAACGGTGAGGTGGGCCTGGGGCATGGGGAGCCGATCCTGCCACTTCCTGTCCCCACGGGTCAACAGAAGGGCCCCAAGACAATGTCTGCGCAAGAGGAAATCCCAGCCTGACAGGAGGCAGGAGATGTGACCCACTCGCGATGGCCACTGAGAGTCCAGGGGACATGCGACACCCCTGAGTATCCACCAGGGCCCACTGGGGGCCGGGGAGGACCTTAGGAAGAAAGCCGGGGCCCGTGGGTCACGGGCACCAGGAGGCTGGCTGCTCGGCCCTGCTCGGGCACTGACAAGATCCAGGAACTGTCCCTCCATCCATGCACCCTCGCACTCCCCAGACATTAGAGAGCCAGAGACACCTGTGGTCTGTGCCTCGCAGGCCCTGGGAATCTTGCCTCCTACGTTTACATTTCTTACCTTCCTGCAACCTTTCACTGGGTTCCAAGGCAACTAGATGACAGCAGCGACCTCCTAACAGGACCCCACGCCTTCCCCAGCTGCCCCCAGGAAAAGCCCGACCTCCAGACCCCTCCAGGCACTCCCGCCTGCCCCCTTGCTATTCCCCATCAGGACCCTGAGACTTGTGGCTTCCTCTCCTGAACCTCTTTCCCTGGATATTTGCTCCACCCAATCCCTTGCTCTCCCTGTCCACATCATCTAAATGGGTCGGGCAGGGTCATGGTGTACACCTGCAGTATCAGAGATTCTGGAGGCTGAGGTGGGAGGATCACCAGTTTGAGGCCAGCCTCAGCAGATTAGCAAGACCCTCTCTCAAAATAAAAAGGTCTGGGGCTACTGTCCAGTGGTAGAGTGTCCCTGGGTTCAATCCCCAGTACCAAAAAATAAATGAAGAAACAAACAGGGATTGGTAACTTTTTCTGTAAAGATCCAGATGGTAAACAATTTCAGTTTTGCAAACCAGTCTCTTTGGCAAACCTTTAACTCAAAAGCAGTCCTAGCCGACACTCAGAGCAGCAAGGGGGTGTCCCAATAAAACTTTACCTATATATACACAAGCGACAGTGGGCCACGGTTCGCCAATGGCTGATCTAAAAGAACAACTCCGGCCACCCCCATATCTCTCCCTGACTTGTTGTTCTTGACACCACTCAACGACACATGAAGATGTGGATATTCACCTCTAGGTCACCCACCCACCCGACACACCCACCTTGGTCCCCATTAATACAGACTCTGTTTGGCTCATTGCTGTATCTCCAAAACCTAAGCCAGTGTCTGCTTATAATAATCTCTTGGTGCCTTAAAAATAAATAAATAAAAAGGTCACATTAAAATTTAATGAGAGCAACAGACCATCATGGTGACCACGTATCAAGTGACTCTGTGCCAAGCTAATGAGGAATGAGAGCTGGGGAGAGGTCACTAACTTGCCCAAGTCCACAGCGGTAGGAGTGGCGGAACCAGGCAAGCCCAGGGTCCGAGTCCAGCCTTGACCCCTTTATTGTGAAGAGGAGGTGCAGTACGGGGTGGGGTCCTTCCTGGGAGCACTGTGGCCGTCACCAGGGACCATGCAGGGAAGGACTTGGATGCTTCTCTCCCCATTCACCCAGGGGCGGCTCGTCCCTCCTGGACCGCCTGGGCGAACACCTGGTTCCTCTGACTCTGCCTGAAACCCAGAAAAGCCACAAGTGCTTCCAAGCGTTGGCAGTGATCAGAGCACAGTTGTCACTGCAAGTGAGACTCCGGTTTTGCTACTAACCGTGATTTGCTGGGAAGGCCTCCGCCTCTGAAATCCCGCCGAGAGATGTGCTTGGCCCCTGGCCGCCGTCCACTCCTGTCTTCCTCCGTCCTCTGACTCAGAGACCAGCCCACAGCCCCTACCCGGATCCGTGAAGGCAGCTCACAGGGCCCTTCACGGCCACACTGCAGCTGGGCCACTCAGGAGGGGCCAGGAGGAGGCCAGCCCTGGATCAACAGACTCGGGCTCTGCACTCACATCAGCGGCAGGGGTGACCAGCAAAGCCCGTAGGCCACCGCCTGGACACGTCCGTGCCTTATTTGGAAGGGAGCCCTCCAAGTCTGGAGCCCCGTGAGTCAGCCAGCAGGAATGCCTGTGACATTTCATAACAACAATAACAACCCCTCCCTCCGTGCGCTTCTCCACAGGCCGCCATATTAGCTCATTCAACCTGCGCAGACCCTGCGTGGGTAGGTCGGAGGTTTGATCCGTGAGGTGCACAACCCCAGGCAGGCGTGCCCAGAGTCACTCTGGGTGGGAGCAGCTGGAGGGAGCCCAGACCCAGGGTCCTGGCCCCCACCCTGAGCAGTGCAGGCAGGATCTGCTCGTGCGCTAGCCGCGTCCTCGGTGCCTGAGCCGGTGCCAGGGCTGAACAGACGTGCAGCAGGCCCCGTTTTATGCAAGGACTGAACTAAGCGCAGCGCAGAAGATGAAAATCAGTGCAGATGGCCCTGGCCTCGGGTTGGGATGAGTCTTCTGAGAGCCAGTCAGACCTGGCCACTGCGCACCTCGTGTGGCCTGACGCTGGCCGTGTGATGGCATCACTGCGCGCTCAGCAGCTCCACGCACACCGACCTGTCCCCCCCGTCTCTGGGGTCAGGAGTCGGCGTGGCTCAGCTGCTCCTCTGCCTCAGAGACTCGGTGCAGGGACGTCCTCGGGGCCGCAGACCTCCCCAAGGCTCGGCTGCGGAAGGACTGCCTGAGTCCTCACGGTGGCCGGCAGCGTGGGTTGCTGGGGGCCTCGGTGTCTTCTGGCTTTGACTGGAGGCTGCTTCCCACTCCTTGCTGTTTGGGCCACACCAGTCTGGCCACTTGTGCCACCAAGCCAGCAAGAGAGTCTGCCAGTTAGACAACTGTGACGTGTTCCGTAACGTCATCACCCAGTCACACTGGCTGTGTTCTGTGGGCTGAAAGCAAGTCAGGGCTCTGCCCACATTTCAGAGGAGGCTCCCCAAGGGCTCGTGGGTTGGAGGCTTAGTCCTTAGCAGGTGTTGAGATGGTGGGACCTTAACCAGGCAGAGCCTGGTGGGAGGTCACAGGTCATTGGGGTGCATTCTTAGAAGGGATTATTAACAGGTTCTTAGAGGACCCCAGTCTTACTCTGGCTTCTGGTCATACCACGTGATCTCTCTCTCTCTCTCTCTCTCTCTCTGTCTGTCTTGCAAACAATCCTGCCAGGATGCATCTACCACTGGGCCCTCACCAGAGGCTGAATTGATGGGGTCACCCAATTTGGACTTTTGGCATCCAAAACTGTGAGTCAATCCACCTCTTTTCTTTACACATTACCTAGCCTCAGGTGTTCTGTTATGGTCACAACAGGAGTGGAACGTACGAGGCTGTGAACACCAGTTGGCAGCATCATGGGGACCCACCACAAATCTGCTAGGCCTTCCATCTCTTTCTGAACATCTCCAGAGATAGCTTTGTCACTGTTCCCAAGGCAGTTCTTCCACTCTAATGTCACTTGAGTGGTTAGAAAGTTCTTTCTGGCATCAAACCCAAACCCACCTCCCCATGACTTTTATTCATTGGTCCAGGCCCTGCAGTCTACAAAGACAGAAAAAGCCGAATCTGGCAGAAGTTGAACTCATGGGGGTAGAGATTTGCTATATCCTCAGAGAGCAGTGTTGTGGGAAAGTTCCAGGCGCATCCCAGGAATTCAGTAAATGCGTTAAGAAGAGAGGGAATGGAGTGGTTCAGGAGGCGTCTCACGGCTCCTGGGTGGTGTCTGATGCAGGGGAAGCTTCGCCTGGGCCCTTGCTCACTGCAGGGTCTTGGTTCAGACCTTCACAGCCTTCCTGGAGACACTTGGCACTTTAAGAGACGCTAGCCCAACCCCATCACTTGAGAGAATATGACTTGCTCACTGTCACATGGCTGGTAAATGGGAGAGCCAGGCCTCTTGACTCCAAGCATCTCTCGGCCTCTTTACCTCTGCATGTGTCTGAACATGAGCCAAGGATACCAGACAGCCCTGGACCCTGGGTCCTGGGAGCTTGCCACCCAAGGCTACTTCTCCCCTCTCTGGGAAGCGCCTTGATCCCTGGCCAGACAACCCAGATGCAATATCTTCATGTCAGAAGCAAGTGTGCAGAGGGCTTTAGCTGGCTGCAGTGGGGCTCCATGGGTCATGGCTGCTTGCTTTGACTGAGGGACGCTGTGGGCCTGAGCTCCAGAACGTGGTGTCTCCCCAGGACTGACCACCACTCAGTGTGCTTCCTGGGCTATTGGGGACCTCAGGCTGCCAGGTTCCTGGTGGTCAAATCCACTTGCTCTAGATCTCCTTCAGGGGGTCCAAGTCCTTCAAGAGGACATCCACAGCTACACCCAGGCCTGACCCATGGGGCACTCAGCAAGCATCGAATGGATGATGGACACAAGGGTGTGGGAGCTTGGCTGGGGGGTCACATGGAGGCAGAGCCCACCCAAACCCAGTGGGAGCAAAGGTGGAAAGAAAACTCACGTGTCCCAGGGGGCCCCTGGTGCAGCCCAGCTCTGAACCCTGAGCCGAGGACATGTGGAGAGTTCTCCGAAAATGCAGATGCCACATGAGAAGCAGGAACGGCCAGACCGTGTCCCTTATGGGAAAACTACACATTACCCCGTTTTTTCAGACACCACAGCGTGCTGCGCTGCCCGTGAGGGACCCTCTGCTACCAGCGGTCTCCTCTTCCTCTTGGCTACAGCTTCCTTCCGCGGCCCCTACAGAGCAAGCCACAGGACTTCTGTACAGAATTAGCCACAGGGCTGATGGGCACAGAGCTGGCCTTGGGACAAGGTCTGGCCAGCCCCTGGACCATGCACACAGGACCCACCTTCCAGGGCCAGAGTCCCTGTGCCCTGGCCAGCTTCCCCTCCCAGGGCACATTTCTCCAACCTCTGTGGCCAGGTTTCTCCAGCCACCATCCCTGTGCTGGCCACCCATGATCTTCCACTGAGCGAGACCATTGTCCATCACGGGGACTATTTGCCATGTTCCCCAAAACTACTGCAAATTGCCTTGATAAAATTGCTGGGTAAAACCCACCTCTGCCCCCAGGAGGACAGGACCCAGTCATGCGAATGCAAGCACGTGTGCACACACACACACACACACATACATGCGTGCGCACCCCGCAGGCATGGCCACCCATTCGCACCTCTGAGGCTCTTTGCCTCGTGCTGTTCTTTCCAATGCCTCTCGCCTTTATCCTCTAGGTCAGCCCCCAAGTCCCTGTGGGTGGAGGCTCAAATCAGGGAGAGGCTGGCAGTGGGTCCCAAGCTCCTCTGCAGGCTGGAGAATTGGAGAATCATTCCTGTTCCCAGCCTGTGTGGCTGGGATGAAGGAGGACCCACAGTAACCCGTTGGGTCACCTTCCCCTGCAGGTGGGGGGAAGGATTCTAACCATACTCACCCAGAGCCCTCAAGCCCAGCTGAGAATGGCCAGGCCGGCTCCACAGTCTCTTGGTGGACCTCCTGGAGGCCAGCTTCCCAGCCAGAGAAGGAGTGAGTCCAGGCTTAGGGTGGGCACGACATGGCCACAGTTCCTACTATTGGTGATTGCAAGGTCCAGGGTCCCCTGGTTCACTCTCCCACCTCCCTCCAGAGTGGCAGGAAGGACGGTGCAGAAATGGGGTGTGGGAGCAGCTCCATGCAGAAGCACAGGGGCTTCCAGGAGGAGGAGACAGTGTCTGCCTTTGTCACCGCGGGAGCTGCCTTTCACTCCTCCAGTGAAGTCCCACCATGGTGGCTGGAACTTGTGGCCCAGAAGAGGCTTCATCCCTCTCAGAGACTAACTGGCAACCCCTGGAGTATTAAAGGTACCTGGGGCAGCACCAGGACGGTTCCGTGAAGGCCAGAGCTGCACCCTGGGCTGCAGCCGGCTCCCTTCCTGTCTGCACCTCAGAGCCTGCAGGACCCAGGTCCTCCTGCATCCAGCAATGCCGGGCTCTAAGGGTCACCCCCTCCCCTCCTTCTTTCCCAGCATGGCTGCAGGACCGGCCTCCAGAGTCAGCTCTGCTCCCCACTGAACAGGTCATCTCCCCAGCCCACCACCGTGCGTTTCCTCCTTGGAGACCAGGGAGTTTGGAAACACGGCATCTTCTGAAGTTGCTATGACATGCCATAGCTGTGTCATCTTCTGGAGACAGTGTGGCTCTACCTTCTTTTGGAGGGGCTCACCAAGGCACGCATGCAGACCGGAGGGAGCCCTCCCCTGGGCCTGAGGACATTGTAAGCACATTAGATTTTTGTTTGTTTGCTTGTTTGTTTATGTCAGGGATTGAACCCAGGGGACTTAACCACTGAGCCACATCCCCAACCCATGTTTTATATTCTAATTAGAGACAAGGTCTCCCTGAGTTCCTTAGGGCCTCACTAAGTTGCTGAAGCTGGCCCTGAACTTGCAATCCTCCTGCCTCAGCCTGCCGAGTCTCTGGGATTACTGGCATGTGGCACCAGGCCCAGCCACATTAGCTTTTTAAAAGTTAGCTTTTTACTAAAGTAATATAAATAATGAAAAGAATAATACAATGTGTCCAGCTTCAGGAATTTTGTGTCCAAGGGAGCCCATCCATGAAGTCAGTACCCAGACCCTTGCCTGCGCCCCAGGAACCCCCCAAGATGACTCACCTTGACTCCTAACACTGGAGGCTACCCCGCCTGCTCTTTAACTTCATGCGAAGGGTGTTGCGCAACATGTACGCTCCTGGGTCAGGTTCTCTGGCCCAGCGTCTGTGAGCTCCGCGTGTGCTGTGTGGAGCTATTGTGCATTCATCCTTGCTGGCGGAGCGTGACCCATCCGGGAACAAACCTCCATCTATGCATCCACTCCTCTGTGGATGGGCACTGGAGTTGTTTTCAGATTCGGGCCACTATGAATAGCATGGTTGTGAACAGTCTTTGGCTGCACATTTGTCCACCCTGCTTTGGGCACACGCCTGAGGAAGGACTGCTGGGCCACGGGGGGGACAGGCACCAGCCCGAGAGGGCAGCACCCACTTCCTACCTACACCTACTCCCACTCCCACCAAAGCAGAAGCCGCAGGTGGGCCACCCTTTCCCAGCCTGTGGGATGTCGTCCCTCATTTTGACAGCTCTGTTTGGTGGAAGGCGGATTTCACTGCGCATTTCCTATGTGTTATATATACTATGTGTCCAACTTCAGGAATTTTGTGTCCAAGTGAGCCCACCCATGGATGGCCAACTCTCTTTCCAGGGAGGAAAAGAGAGTTGACCTTTTATAAGGCTGGTCACATTATAAGGTTGGTCTGTGGACACTTCCTGGTGGACTTGGGGAATGCCCCTAGGTCCCCTGTCTTCTTCACGCTGACATTGTAGAAGTCCTTTGTACACGTTGGACACTAAACCCGGACAGCAACATGGGTGTAGAGTTTAGAGGTTCCTTCCCAGTCTATGGAGGTGACTTTTCTCCTAGATCGTTACTGCTGTGAGGCACTTGGGTAGAAGCCCACTGTCAGCCCACCTCTCCATTCCAGGAATAGACTCAGCTGGCCCTCACATCCTGCTGGCCTGATCTGCGAATGTCTGATGAAGGACGGATGGACCCATGGTCATGAGCATGGCCCACCTCTGGTTTTCTTTCTGGACATGTCTATGTAAGGCCGGGTACCACGGTTGGCCGGAGGTTGGATGGCCTTATGACACAAGCTGGGAAGCATCCCTCTTTCTCTGTCCCTTGCAACCTTTGGAACTGAAACAGACTGAACTTGTGCCCCCACCCATCTGAAATTGGGAATGGCTTCCTCATGCTGAGAGTGGAGGCCAAGGAGGCTGTGACTGCCTCCCAACATTTCTCCATCTCAAACATCCTCTCTTTGAGGTTCTAAACTCTAAAGAAAAGCCTCTGTAATACCTTTCCTTCTCCTCAGTTAAAAAGATAACGTTTTTATCTAAAAGGCAGCACAGAGGCTGGCCCAGGAAGTCCCAGCTCCAAGGGCAGGAACCTGTGAACCCCTGTGAAACGCCTCTTGGCCGACTGGACTAGGAAGGAGGCAGAACCGGGAAGCTCCTGCCCTTGGTTCCAGTGCGCCCTTCCCCTCTTAAACGCTTTAAAAGACGGAGTTTTTAAAACAATGAAGTTTCTTCCATCCTCCTTCAAAGCTGGCTTTGAATAAAAATTATTATTTTACCAATTTGACTCCAAATAACTCTGAAAGAAGAGCACTGTGGCCCACTCTCCTCCCCGGGAGGGGGAATCTGTACCGCTGGTCACACTATAAGGTTGGTCAGTGGACACTTCCTGGTGGCCGTGGGGAACGCCCCCACACCTCGCCTATCCTGGGCCTGGGGGCTGTGTCTGGAGGCCCAGCCACTGTGGCCTCCTCCGCCGTCTCACTGGGCAGAAAGCAGCACGGGGTAACCGCTCAAGGTGGGGGTCTCACATGAGAAATGCCCCAGCAAGAGGCTGACATGAGGCAGGGGATGCACAGGGAGTGCGGCTCTGCCTTCCCCGGTTCCTTCCTCCAGTGCCTTCCGCGGCCCTGCTTTCTCCCCCTCCGGGCATCTTCCTTCCCTCTAGGCCGCCCTTCCTCCTCCCCGCCAGGCCCATCGGCAGAGCCCTCCCCGGTGCTGCGCTCCCAGCGCCTTGCCCACCACCGAAACACGCCGGCGCTGCTCCGCGCTCAATTCTTCACTGCAGCCGCGGGGCTGGGGGGGGTGGTGCCAGCGCCCGTCTCTCCCGGGCCCCCGACTCCTCCCCTCCCGGGCCCTGCTCCTCCCCTCTGGGCCCGTGCTCCTCCCCTCCCGGGTCTTTGCTCCTCCCCTCCGGGTCCTCGCTCCTCCCCTCCCGGGCCCTGCTCCTCCCCTCCCGGGCCCTGCTCCTCCCCTCCGGGCCCGTGCTCCTCCCCTCCCGGGTCCTCGCTCCTCCCCTCCGGCTGTGGGGTGAGAGAGGCCCCTGCAGTGCGGATCGTCTGCCCCAGGGCCTTGGGGAGCAGGGGTAGCGTTCCTGCCAAGCGCCCCCTGCGTTCCCAAGGAGCGGCAGGCTGGCAGGGACCCGAGTCCTAGGGCGAGCCCTGGCGTGGACAGGAGCTGAGAGAGAGCGGGCCCAGCACCAGGGCAGCAGGATTCCCCCTCCGCCTAGGACAGGGCCTCACCGCGGTGGCCCTAGGGCCTGATCGTCACTGGGAGGGAGGGGCACCATGTTGCTGGCTGAAAAACAGAGACGTGTGAGCGGAGCAGGATCTAAACGACGGAGGGCCGGGGCCAGCTGGAGGGGCTCACCCCCAGATTCTCTTTGCTTTGCTTTAGTTTGAGCTGGTCTGCCCACCGAAAGGTGAGTAAGTGAGCTCCCTACTCTTACCCAAGGCCTGCCGGTGTTTGACAAAAAAAACCAAAAACACAGCTCTCTTGTGTCAAGGATGTGCCCAGGGGTCGGGTGAGCTCAGGAGTGGGTGCCTGCTGGGGAAAGAGACTAGAATGCCGAGCTCCAGACCCTCCCTGAGGGATCCTGTGGCTGTGAGGAACAGCCAGTGGTCCCCTTGGAAGGATCCTCCCTCCTCCAAATGTTTCCAGTCAAGCTCTAACCTCGCAGCCTCTTTCTGGTCACAGCTGTCCCCTGCCCACAAGCTGCACCAGTACTCCTGGCCAACATGGCCACCCTCAGCAAGACCCCAACAGGGCCCAGGCAGGAGAGGCTGGTGAGGATGCACATTTGGCAAGAAGAGATCTTACATGTGCCACAGTCTGTCCCTCTTCCACTCGTCTCTGGTTCAGCACAATCAGCCCTGCAAGGACAGGCAGCATGACACAGCCCTGGGAGCCCAGCAGGGAGTCAGGCCTGGCTCTGCCCCAGTGCTGAGCTGACCCCTCTAGACCCTGAGGCCAGCCCCTCTACAGCTCCTGGGGCCTGGATGAAGGAAGCAGCGCTGTGCCCCTGGAGACCCCTCACTGCAGGGATGGTGGACTGAGCTCCTGTGGTCCTGAAAGGGGTCTCTGGGGCTCCCCCAAGCCAGGCCCTGCGAGGCGGGCTCTCAGCAGAAGTTGTGTTCACCATCACTGTTAATCACAGTAATGAGAAGAACAGTGAGGATTCTAATCATAGCCCCCCAGGTGGCATGGTGGCTGCCTTAAGGGATCACTAACACTGAGGAGCATATTCTTAGGCTGAAAAAATACCTCCCCAGGCTGCAGGCTGCTGGGGAACAAATCCTACAACTTCAGGCCCCGAGTGAGGCACCATGCATGGAGGACCTCCTGTCCCAAGGTTCTGTCTGGGCCCTGGAGCCCAGGACCTCCTGCCTTGACCTGAATCTGGTTAATACAGCAGCATGTGCCTCGAGATCCTCAGGACCAGCTTATTCCCCTGTGCCCCCGGAGGACCCCTCCCTGCCTCTGTCCAGGCACCTGGTTTCAGATACACATCCTAACCAGAGTCTGCCCAGTTGATGGTGGGCAATGGGCAGGAAGGTAAGGAAAGAGGGGGAAGAAGGGTGGGTCAGAAAGGCATTGCTCTCGGGGAGTGGGTGGCCGTGCGGTGCCACGGGCAGCGGTGTGCTGGCCCTGCAGGAGGGCGAGCAGCAGGGCTGGCAGGGCCCACGCTTCCAGGAGGGTCCCCCCATCTCTCTCCCCCTCCTGCCTGGTGGCAGCACCACTCCTGACTTCCCAGATCACCTAGCAGAAAGTGGCTTTCCTCAGCACCTTGTCCCAGACAGCAGCCTTACCCAACGGCAGTTCATAAGCCCATTCCAAATACCCAAGAAAGAAACCCAGGGGCACAGTTTGGGTCCATGGGCACCTTTGACCAGGGGCGAAGTCACAGATCAGACACGGGTACGGGAGTGGGCAGTTCAGGGTGGACTCCAGCATCACAGCTGGGCCAGAGCCCCCAGAGTGTCTGCTACCTGGCGCATCCCGAGGCATGGAACGAGGACAGGGTTGGCTGTGGCCAGGAAGGAGAGGGAAGACTTGGGACTCTGTGGGGAGGGGAAGGGAGTGGAGATGGCCCCAAAGGAAACAGGCTGGAGCCTGGTGTCAGGAGCCTTCCAGGAGCCGTGACTCGCAGGGAAAGGCCACCTTGGGGGGAGGGAGCCTTGAGTGTCCTCCACGGGTCCCCTGTCCTACCTGTCCTACGCCAGGGCCCAGCTCCCATCTCCAGCTTGCCCGCCACCTGCCTCCCCTTGTGTCCTCCCTCCAGACCCCCAGGGCCCTCAGAGCTGCTCACCCTTCCTGGGCTTGGCACCTGCCGGTCCCTCTGCACCTCCTGCTCACTCTTCACTTTCTCTCACGGCCCTTCCAGTGAGCCTCCCTGAGAGGATTAGAGACAGCAAAGAGATTTGCTGTGTCCCTGTAGTCACAGGGTATCTCAAGTGCAGGGACCGCCCTGCCTGTCTGTTCCCAGAAGAGCGCAGGGCCTGGCCCATGGCAGACACATGATAAATGTGTGTTGGAACGTGTGCGTAAGCGAATGAGTGACAGATGCCAAGCACACAGGAGGTCCATCCCAGGATGGCCCCAACTGCTCTCTGTAGATGCCTTTGGTATCCTAGAGAGTCTTCTGAGGGATTTAGGTCAAGAAGATAAACCCCACTGAGGGAACCGAACCGCAGAGAGGGCTGGTGAAGACCAGAGGCTGCTGACGGGTGAGGACAGGGGACAGCTACCCTGAGTAAGGACAGAGTGGGCAGCCTGAAGGTCCGCAAGGAGCAGCTGAGGTCACTGGGGACTAAACCCAGGTGTGCACTCTATTGAGCTATATCTCAGCCTCTTTTAGTTCTTATTTTGGGAGGGATGATGGGCAATGCACCCCGGCGTCTGGCTCCTTGTCATTCATTTATATATCAACCCCACTCCTTCTCTCAGAGGGTCTGAATGGGTCCAGCCTGGTGTGGTCCAAGGAGCACGGGCCTGGCTTTAGGAGGGATGAATCCAGGTGCAGGCCTACTCCTGGGGTCCCTGATGCCCTCACTTCCCCCCTCGGGGCCTCCGTGTTCTCCACGACACCCCTCACCACTTCCGTCTTACATTCTGGACTGGAGGTGTCCTTAGGGTCTGAAGACCCAGGAAAGCACTCTCAGAGTCTGGTCCAAACTGGATTTCTGGTTTCGCTGTGGTCACCCGGCAGGTGGGACAGAAGCTACTGGAGAAAAGCCATGGCCAAATCCATGTCCAGAAAGCTCCCAGGCCACCCCTCCTCCCCAGAGTTAGCAACTTAGAGCGTGCAGGCCGCGGGTGCCTGGCTCAGGGGCAGGGCGCAGGTGTGTTGCTCAAACCCCGAGTTCCATCACAAGCAGTGTGCCACAGTGGTTTGGTGCAGGGGCTTGGTGCCAGACACCCTGGCACCATGTGACTATGCGGCCATGGGGCCGTGTGGTGAGGGGGTAAGGACGGGGGTCTGTCCAGGAGCACCAGGCTGGACCCAGGCATCAGACGGTGAGGAAAGCCGGGGCTTGACTGTTCCACAAGCTTCACTGCCTGTGCACACACCTGCCTTCTGATTTCCGATGAGTTTTCCCAATCGTGAGCTGCAGAATGCACCCTACATCCTTCTCCTGCACGTCCACCCTTCTCGGGTCACCTCAGTGGGGCACTGTGTCATGAGCTAAGATCTAACTCCCAATCCATAAGACCTCGCTCCTGCCCGTGGGGAGATGCATACACACATCCCCAGAGGACCTAGCAGGTGGACAAGAGCCGTGCTGAGAGCCGCACAGGTGCACTGAGGGGGACTCTGCAAATAAGGGGCCTCTGAGGTTGTGGGGTCCCAGCTTGGACCTGTTCACAAGGAGGCTAAGCAGATCCCCCAGGAGGGGAACTTGGCCCATGTCTAAACAGCTGCTGGCATCTGAGAAACTGACCGTGGTGAAGGACATGGGCAGGGGTGATGCAGCCCCGGAGGAGATTTTTGATCCCTAAGGTGATGCAGACACAGGGCATAAAGAAGGAAATGAAAGCCCGCAACTTCTGCGTACATGCCGGGCCTGGAAGGAAGGAAACGAGTGTGGGCCCAGTTAGGGGTGCTCCTGCACTTGCCACTACCCTCCCTCAGAGCTCAGGCAGCCCTCTGTGGGTCCCCCAAACTACAGAACACAGCGGGGCTGAGCAATGTCACCACCCTCCAGAGCAAGCAAGTGAGCCTCAGTGGCCCAGGCTGCATGTCAAGGTACCAAGATGGCAGCCAGGAGTGACGATGGCCAGATGTCAGGGCTGACCATCAAAGGCGTGTGAGGGTCCCAGGACTTCCAGGGAGGGTGGGAGGGGAGAGAACCCAAACTGACTGAGGTTAACCGGCTGCATTAACACAGGCGAAGATAAACACACCAGCAAGACTGGGCTGTGAGCACTCTGACTCGTTCCCAAAGGCTGGGGAGAGTACAGGCATCCAATTTGCATAACACAATTTGCATAATATATACATAATTTTAGTGGGCTGACATGCAGAGAAAGGGGATCTCATGTGAGGAGAGAATTTCAAGGTCCAGGAGATTCCCAAGGACTCCCTCTTTTTTCAGCCAGCCTGGATAAAGAGTCACTTGGTGTGGCAAATTTAAAATGGCTGCCCATTCTTGGCTACTGCTCCCATGGAGGGGTGAAGTCTCATTCTTCTCCAGGTTTGGCCCCAGGCAGGAGCTAAAAGGCTTTTTCTGCCCTGACCTCAGAAGTCCCAAAACATCACTCTGCCACTTCCCATCAGCCCTCCTTTCAGAGCACCGGGCACCACCATGAACCTGGCCTGCAGACTGTCCTCAGCAGCCAGGTTTGACGGCACCTGCCAGGCGAGATCCGAGAGGGGTTTTGCTCCGTCCCCAACCCCCTCTGCAGGCACACGGGGTTGGCCTCCTGAAGCCGCTCTCCTCACTCCTACCAACAGAGCTGTTTCCAGAGCCCCTTCACTGGCCCGGGGAAGCAGCCGGCTGTCCTCTGTGCGTTCTTGGCAGTCGTAGAGACACACGCACACATTTCAGGGCCGTTTCAAACATGCCTGTTATTTTTCAGAGTGAGTTTCTCTCATCTCCAAGTAGATTCAGTGTTTTCTTCCTTTGATCATTAAAGGAACACTTTCCAAATGAAGTTCTTTTCATGCTTACACTTACAGGGCCCACAATGAGAGGAGCAGCTTCTCCCTGCCCCTCTGTCTGCCCAGCCATTCGAGCCCCCACCCACTCACCACTCACCCACCCATCCCGTAACTCCCCGTCCATCTGCCCATCCTTCCGCCCCTCCGCCCACCCACATACCCAGTTTTAACCTCTGATCCTGGAGAGCTACAGGTGTGCATGCTTCCCTGGTGGCACTCATCTGTAGTTGGGGAGAGTGACATTCACATACAGAGAGACAAATGACTACAAGCTGTTAGATACGCAGGAATTAAAAGAACCAGGAGCTGTGAGGGAGAGGTCCACGGGGCTGCTGTGGACAGACAGGTGGGGCAGTCAGCTGGCGGGGCCTTTGGTAGAATAGAAGCTGTTCCCTGCTGTATGAGAAACTTCCATGATCCTGAAACCATTCAGTACATGGCCTGTAAGACCCAAAGTCAAACTTGAGCTCATTACAGCTTCCAGAAGGCTGAGACCGCACCAGCAAGCGGGGCCTCCTCCCCCAGGCAGAGGTGCCCTCCCCAGGCTCCCCGGCCCCAGCAGGGCCTCATTTGCCCACAGTTGCATCCTGGGCTGAGCCCTCGGTGCCAGAAGTGGGGAGGGCCGGGGGAGGGGGCGGGGCGAGCTCTGCCTCCCTCCCCGGGGAAGCCGGAGTGCTGATGTGTGCAGTCGGCCCAAATCCAATCTCAGAAAGGAATGATTTTTAAAAATAATAAAAAGAAGGAAAGATCGGGCCTGCTTTCGAGCCGTTTGCATGTTCTGTTTGGGGACCTACAAGGACCCCAGGCATTTAGTTCTGTGGTGGAAACCGCTGTCCCCTGCCCCTTTCTCTGAGGTCCGTGGCTAGGTTCCAGAAGGGACTCCATCCAGAGGTCTCCAGCGCTCGGCTCACCCAGCCCATGGTGCCAGCCAGCTCTAGCAGAAGACGTCAGACTCCCGGGAGCCCTGCCCCACCTCCAGCCCTGGTCAGCACTGTCCTGTCCCTTCCCCAAGCCACCAGGGGCGGCCTGCCTCGCCCAGCATGGCTGGTGGAGTCCTCACAGCTGTGTCCCCAGCTGCCCCACACTCCAGTTCTCAGCACTGGACCACATGTGGCGCTGGGTAGTGAAAGGTGCCCTGGTGGGGACCCTTGGCCAAGACAGGGGAGGCCAGCACCTGTGAAGCACATCTGCTTCCGCGACAGGGGATTGAGGGCTCTTATGGCCCCTCCACATGGTGGAGCCCATCTGAGGGTCACCGCGGACCTCCCGCCCTCCCATTTCTGCCTCACGTGCCATTGACATCTTCCATCAGCCTCCCTGGGCTCGTGCCCTGCCATTCCGTCTCCTTCCTGTTCTGCAAGCAGCAGGAGTTGAGGGCAGCAGGAGTGGAGCCCTTTGTGGATGACAGAAGGCAGACTTGGAAGGGGTGGTGCGAGGACCTGGCCCCCGGGGCAGGGGGGGGGGGGGCGGCAGAGTCACCACACACTGACCGAGATCCTCGCACTCACCCTTCAGGACAAAGCCCACGCCAGGGTCATTTCTCAAACGCATACACATGCGGCTTCGAATAACCAATTATAAATTGATTTTGAACCACTGCTGAATTCAAAGTAGCTTCTTGTCCTTGTGAGTTTTCTCAACCAATGAGTCCTCAACACAGAAGAACCAGCACGTGAAGAGGGTTTGACATTGACACGCAGACCACAGGCTCGAAAAGGGACACTGTGATTCCTTGTGGTTGTTTTTCCTTTTTGCCGCTGAGCCCAGGGGGGCTCTGCCACTGAGCTGCATCCCCAGCCCTTTCCATTTTTGAGACAGGGTCTCACTGAATTGCTTAGGTGAGCCTCGAACTTGCGACCCTCCTGCCTCAGCCTCCCAGATCACCGGGATTACAGGCTGCATCGCCACTCCCAGCTCACGTTCTTCCTTTTTGATGGAGGGAATGCATTTCAGAGGGGTCCAGAACCTTGGCCAAAGTCGCTCAGCTTGAGGTGGCAGCAGAGCCTTGTTGAGGGTACCGTCCCGTGGCGGGGCACAGAGTGGGCAGTGGCCATCACTGCTGTCACAGTGCCCTCCTGCCCTGGGCACTCTCCATTTGCACCTAACCCGTGCCAACCCTGGGAATCGCCACCCACCCTCAGAGTCGGGCAGCAGTGTGGTCTAGGGGTCTGGCCTCAGATGAGAAGTCACCGCCCTCAGCACACAGCCTTGCCCTGGGCTCCCACAGCAACCAGGACTTTTCCTACAGCAGCCCGCCCCTCTGGATCCCCTCACCTGAGCCTGCGTCCTGCACCGAGGGGAAGGCAAAGAGGGTCAGAACCAGAGGGACGTTCACTGTACCCACTTGTGCTTCTCAGGGTTGTCAGTCAGCATGCCCTTGGGAGGATGGGGACAAGGAAGGTGGACTGATGGACATAGAGGGAGGGAGGAGGGAGATGGACGATGGATGGACAGATAGATTAACTCTGCTTGGGATGCTCCCTGGAACAGCAGAGACCCTTAGAGGGTCAAGAAGACAGGTCCAAGCCAGGTGCTGTGGCCCACACCTGTAATCCCAGGGGCGCAGGAGGCTGACAAGGGAGGATTGCAAGTTTGAAGCCAGCCTCGTCAGCTTAGTAAAACCCTAAGCAACTTAGCGAGACCCTGTCCCAAAAGAAACAATGAAAAGCTCTGGGGATGTGGCTCAGGGTTACCCCCGGGTGGTATCCTCAGAACCACAAAACAAGAAGACGGGTCCCACGCTTCCAGCCAATGCCAGACGTCGAGTCCTGAGACTCACACAACCGAGCCGTGGCACTGAGATCCGTGTCTATGCCATTCCCAGTCAGTGCTGCCTCGAAGGCAGGACTGGGGACACGGGGAGGCCGAGAGAACCCAGCACACCTCAGCAGCCCTGGCAGCTGACTGCCCTCTGCTCTGAGTAGTGGAAGCACACAGGAGGCCACCCTCATGGCCGCGGGAGGAGAGCCAGGCCTTGGTGGACTCCACCAGGTGGGCAGCAGCTGGGGAAAGGACTTCTCTGGAAGGACTCGAGGTCCCTCTCTCTGGCCCTGTGCTGCTGCTCCCGCTGGGACAAGGAGCTGGTGGCTGCCTGCGGCTGTCAGAGCCTGCATGTGTTTATAAGCTGGGCTGTTGGTTATTTGTTTGTGCCTTTGGCTCCTGCCTCCCAGATCCCATGTGCTTTGCTCTACAGAACACGGCTGTGCAGCCTTGAGCGACGCTGCCTCGCGCTCCCCCTTGGCATGGGAGAACCCGCCAGCCACGCGGCGCACAGGGACACACGCCTGCACCAGGGTCGAGCTGGCGGAGCTGGGCCCTCCTGCCTCACCCCCTCTGCTCACCCACATGGCCCTTGCTTTATACAAAAACCTGTCTCCATAATGTCCATGCTCATATCTGGTTTTGAAGATCAAATCCCTTTACTGACTGAAGCTGCAGGTCCTTCTGCAAAGCCAACCCAGATCAAGTCCTTGGGTAAAATCAAAGTTCTTGTTGTAAGCAAAGAACCAGCTATCAGCTCCCTACGGGAACACAGGTCAGTGGACGGCAGAGCCCGGCTGTCACCCCTTAGAAGTGTCTTTTTCATGAGTTAACAACTTACAGGGTTCTGTCTTGTGGGTTAGTAAATGAGCCTATTGGGGTGGCTGGGAGCCCAGCCTGTCCTTGTCTGTCCCCCAAGGACCCTCAGTTTCCTGACCCAGCTGCAGACCTTCCTCTGTGCCATGGTGCCAGGTCCCAGGGCTGCCATCTCCCTCCTGCAGGCATGATGGACGTGGCCGGTGGCGGTTGGAGTCAAGGCAGGGCAGGGGCAGTTCCTGCTCTTACTTCTGTGATAACAGAATCGATTCTCCTGAGGTCCTCTTACTATGACCTGAAATCGTGTGTGAGAGGGCTCTCGAGTCTTCTCATCATTTTTTCCTAAGAAAGGAAGAAAAATACCAAGATACGTGGCTGCCCGAGCTCCGTGCCTGTGGCCAGAGCTTCCGCTGGACTAATGAAAGGCCTAGAAGCTGGGGTGCTACTCCCTACGCTGATGAGTCTCTGGACAGTCCCCCACCCCCTGCCCAACCTCGGGCAATGTGCTCTGCCGACAGGGTCAGGCCAGGCAGGATACTGGAGAGAGTGGCCAGGGCCACAGGGGTAGTCTCTACTTTTTCAAGGCATAAAGTTCAAAGTGGCCTCTTTGGGACTCAACCAGCCACAACCAACTGGGCTTACCAGCTCAGCCTCCAGCAAAGGACTCCGAGGCAGAGCTGTTCAGTAAACGTCCCTCCAGGACTTCTACGATTACGGTGAGAAGAGGCAGTGTAGCCTAGAGGTTATCTCCTGAACTCTAGCTCTGATAGGCCTGGGCTCAAGTTCTGTTCTGCCAAGTGTCTCAGCTGTGTGACTCTGGGTAAGTTACTTAACCTCTCTGCCTCAGTGTTGTCACTCTATAGAAGAATGAAAATGTCACTCCCACCTCTTTGGGTTATTGTAAGAATGGAATAGATAACCTGAATAGCAGTGCCAGGTCATTCATAAGAAAGACAGTATTGCCACTTTTATTTGCATTCTACTAAATAGGGGACAGTATGATTCTATTTAGAGCAAACGCTAACTCCTAGACAACTCAGGCCGGTCCCAACTTCCAGCCCCATTTGTAAAGCTGGGCTTCAGCCCTCCTCAAGGAAGGACCAAGGGAACCAAGGCTCAAGGGGACCCCAGCTGGTCACTCGGGTCTTTTTAAATGCTCTCAGGGTTGCAGGGCTGGGTGTGGGCCCTGCTTGACCCAGACTCAGATCTCAGAATAAGCATCCAAGTTAGAGATGAGTTTCCTTCTGGGGTGCCCCTCCTCCCCCCAGGAGTGGGCTGCCCTCCCTGGGAAGGACCAGAAAAACTTTCGCCAGCGCTCTAGCCCTCTGTCTCTGCTTACTGATGAGCCCAGAGAGGCAAAACTACCTGGCCAAAACACACAGCAAGGCAGCTCCCTCCCAAGACCTCTGCCAGCCGCAGAAGCACCAGCACACTTCCCGCTACTTCACGCTGTGGGCGAAGCTGATCTCCCTTTCCCACCTTGCAGCAAGAGCAGCCAGCTGCTGCCAGAGGAGATGTGAATCCAAGTCAGGACTGGACGGGGAGGGCTGGGGAACGGGGGCCATTCCAGAGGCTCAGGAGCTTACAGGGCTCAGACAAATGTCAGAAAATGAAAATACCAGTGTGGACCCTCCACTCACTCCCTTCCCCGGGGGAACCGCAGAGCTTACGGGGACGGGCCCTGGCCTCGCGGGGGGACACACGTCGAAGGCACGCAGGCGGCTGGTTCAGACCCCTCGTTTCTTCTCCTCTTTGACCTTGAGGAAACAGAGGGGTACATCATCCACAGCGTATGGATGCACAGCTGCCTGCAGTGCCCTGTCCAGGCTCCCGGGTCGGGGACACAGGACCTTGCTGATGCCCTGTGGGCAGCATTAAGATCTTTCTATAACCTCCCCCAGGACAAAGTCAGCCGGAGCACCGGGCAGAGTCAGGCAGGAGAGCTCAGAGAACGTTTAAAACAAGTGGATCCTCTCCATCCTCGCCAGCCAGCCCGGCGTGGGACTGCCAAGGGGTGCTCAGGTCTGCATGGAATCAGCCGCCTCTCTGGGGGAGCAGGCCGTGGACAGGAAGGGAGACGCCCGTCCTGCCTGCTTGGCTGCTTAGCAGCCCCCCCCCCCCCCCCAGGTATTGTTCCCGGGGCCTCTGGAGTTGCTGGAACCCCGAGGAGTTCAAAGCAAACCCGATGTAGCGGTGAGAGGAGAAGCTCCTGGCTCCCGACCTCTGGGGTGTCTCGAGAGGTTCTGAGACTCCAGCTGAGGCTGCCTGGCAGAATGCCAGCCAGTGGGCACTCTCCCCTGGCAGCTCGCTGGTCATGGCACCACGTCAGCTGGTCCCTGCTGGCAGCCTGGCTCCCCCCGTAGGGCTCCGGGTCCTGGAGCCACGGTTCTGGGAGGAGGGGCTGACGCAGCACCGCCCACCTCTGCAGCACCCTGCACACAATGCGCATGAGCACACACACGCACACAGGCCTGCCGAAGGGGAGGCAGCCGCCCTGTCTGGAGCACGTTGGCCAGGAGCCTTCACAGGAGCAGCAAGCCGTGTCCCAGACAGGGTGTAAGTCTGGGAGGAGGCCAGGGGTGAAAGGATCCCATAGAGGGCTGCAGCGGGCAGCCAGCAGCAGGCACAAGCCCACCCCGGGGACCCAGGAAGCTCAGCAGCCCGGCCCCAGTTGCCCTGAACGGCCTGAAGGAGGCCTCCAGCCGCTCCAGGCCAGCAGCACCCGCTCCCTGGGGGTCTGTCTTCTCGCAGCTGTTTGCAGTTCCTCCAGGAGGCAGAGCGTTCAGACTCCTAGACTCCCTCGCCGGCCTGCAGCCCTATGGGTAAAGAAGAGTGCCCCTGGGTCTCCACCACCAAGAGGTTCAGGGACAGTCAGCACTGCCCCCACAGCCACGTGGAGCCCAGAGCAGAAGCATGGCCCCGGTGGCTCACGCCCACAAATCCACCATCCCCACTGCCTGACCGTGGCGCTCTGGTGCTGAGTGCCAGGACAGTGGTCTCTGGGGGCTCCACCCGGGCTGTGTGCACACATCGGGGAGCCCCACCAGCACCACGGAGGCTGGGCCGCTCCCTTAAATGCTAATAGTGGGTAAGCTTCTTTTCCAAATGGTGGCCCATGCAGGCGACGGAATATCACCCAGAAATAAAAAGAAATGAGCCGGGCTGGGGCTGTGTGGCTCAGTGGCAGGAAGCTCGCCTGGCATGTGTGAGGCACTGGGTTCGATTCTCAGCGCCACATATAAATAAATAAAAATAAAGGTCCTCAACAACCAGGAAAAAAAGAGGAAACAAACACATATTGCTCAGGACATTCTAGAAAAATCAAAGCTGGGGACAGTAGGGAGTTCAGTGACTGCCTGGGGTTTTCAGGGCAGAGGGTGTTTGGGGCTGGGAAATTTTCCTGTATGATGCTGTAATGATGGTGGAAAATAACTTCATACATTCATCAGAACCTACAGAGTGTGCAACAGAGAATGAACGCTAATGTCAACTACAGACTCTACTAAAAAATGTATGAAAATTAGCCGGGCGCAGTGGAGCACGCCTGTAATCCCAGCGGCTCGGGAGGCTGAGGCAGGAGGATCACAAGTTTGAGGTCAGCCTCAGCAACATAGTGAGACCACGTCTCAAAATAAAAAGTAAAAAGACCAAACAAAAGTCACACGCAGCACACCTTTCACTGTGTCTCTGTTAACGGCATTTTCTTATTTTCTTCATTCAGATGTCAGCTACCTACCTGTCTAGCTGATTCCTAGAGATGGAAACCACTCGCCTTCAAACGGACTCACATGCAAACCTTCCAGAGCCCACACCCCAACACCTCTGTTATCAGGCTCACACTGGACCACGGTCCACCGGCCCCCCATCACCCCAGGGCCATGAACAGACCTCCGGAAGCCCGCCACACCCGAAGCCCACTAAAACTACTCAGGCTGGCCAGCTAGGCTTCTCACCTGGCCTCTGCCGTCTCTCCCTTCCCATGGAAGCAGTTAAGACCCCCACCCGGCCGCCCCTGCTCTCACCCTCTGCCTGCCCTCCCTGCATGGGCCTGTGTGGTAAGGCCTGGCCACCTCTTGAGCCTCAGCAAGGGCGTCCCCCTCCGTCTGTTGGCCTCCTCACACCTGCATAAGAATCAGACATGCGTGGTAAGCAGGGCCAACCCAGGGCCCAGCACGGGGCGCAGCACTGGGCAGCTTGTCCACCTCGGGTTGTTTCCAGGGCCACAGCAAGAGAAGCAAAGAGAAGTGGGTTCACCACAACTCAGCCAGATCCGTGCCCTCTGCCTTCCTAGACCACAGGACGGGGGACGAGCCCCTCTCCTTTGTTCCCTGGTGAGTAAACTGAGGCCCAGACAGGGGACACTTTGCCCAAGGCGTCAGGCCAGCGAGTGGAAGCCACAGAAGCCAGCACAGGAGCCCCGCTGAGTCCCATGCCCCACCTCCCAGCTGGGCAGAGGGGGTGCAGCCACCCACAGCCACCCATTTTCACCCAAGCTCCCCGAGGCCCGGCCCAGGCCAGGCAGGTCACCTTCCTGCCTGCTCCTCAGGGCTGGGGCTCTCCTTATGGGGTCCTCTAAGCGGGTGAAGAGGCGGTGAAGTTATCAAGAAGTGCTCAGACCGGCAGCGGGAGAAATAAATAAATAACCGCTTAAGTAAACAGCAAGATTGGCAGGAACCATTTTTCGAAAGAAAAGCGCTGGGGGAAAGGCTGTCGAGCGACGGAAGGAAGGAGTAATAAATTCCATGTCACTCTGAAGACGGCGGCTCTCCAAGGCCCTCTGAGCCAATAACCGTGATAAGCTCCGAGGGCCCGGGAGGGACACCCACTCATCTCGCTGCCTCCACAGGTCACATCAAGATAGATGGTGCTGGCCCTGGACCTGGTGGCTTCTCTTCTCCCCCTGGGCACATGTCCCAGGTCCCCAGCTGAGCCCTGTTACCTGTACCCACTTAACTCGGCCCCAACTGGCAGGCGTTTAGAGCAGCCTGTGTCTGGGTGGTGGCAGGGGCCCTGCTCTCAGCACAGTGACACCCAGAGGAATGAGCTTCCCCCAGTGTCCTGGGAAGAAGGAGAAAGTGGCCCATGAAAGGGACTCCCCTGCCACGTCCCCCTCCAGCAGCTTGGTGGTGCGCCCTTGCCCCACCCCCGCTCTTCCAACTTAGGGTGAAGGGTGATGTCTCCTCGAGATCCAGGGGACCCTGTCTACTCTGCAGAGGCCCCGGAATCTGGAAAGCTCTGCAGAACAAGTGCAAGGTGGGAACTCAAATGCGAATTCCCAGGCCCAGCCTGGGGCAGGAGGCTGGCGGGCAGGTCCCAACACCACAGGACAAGCCATCCCAACTCTCATCCCCACCCTGAGGCTGACCTGCTGCGTGAACCCAGCCCCTCCGCCCTCCTCAGCACAGGTCTGCGCCCTGTAACGTAGGGGGTTCTAGTTCTGGCCAGCCCTGCCGGGTGAGGGTACAGGGAAATCACACTCACAGGCCGCCAGCCCTGAACGAATGCAAGATCGGATGCGGCTTCTCACGCACAACCATTCCTGTGTGGGCCTAGGGCCGGCCCTGCCCAGCAAATGCATGCAGCCCTGACCATGTGCTGGCAGCGGGACTCCCAGCCTCCCCCACCACACTGCAGGCTGAGCCCTCCCTTGTCTCCCCACTTCTGAGCCCCCTGCTGCAGCTGAGGGGGTCAAGATGATCCCAGCCGACCTCTGCTGAATGTGCCGCACACACCAGCACCTTGCATTCCCCCAGTAACCCCGAGCTTCGGAGGAGAAAACTGAGGTTCAGAGAAGATGAGAAATAGGCCACAGTCAGGGTGAGCAAGTGGCAGGGCTGGGTGTCACCCTCATGTGTGCCTGGGGGCCACCGTGCCAGCTCTTAGGCATTTGCTCTCCACCTTTGTGATTTCCGTCAGAGCCACATCCCGTTCGGACAATTACGTATGTGTGATACTGTTCAGAGGTGTATCACGTACAGTCGTTGATTCAGTGATCGTGTACCCAGGACCTGACATCATGCAGGCACCATCGGAGGGCCTGGAGATTCAGAGTAAACCAGACAGAGACGCCTGCCCCCGGGAGGCCAGCCCTCTGGACAGTGTCGTCTGTTTTCTAAATAGGTTTGCATCTGCCCGTTTCCTAAAGTAACATGAATTCTTTTGTCTTTTTTTCCCTTCTCTTCCTTTTTGGTACTGGGGATTGAACCCCTGAGCCACATCAAAAGCCTTTTTTTTTTTTAATTGTTTTGTTTTAGACAGGATCTCACTCAATTGCTGGGGCTGTTCTCAAACTTGCGATGCCTCCGCCTCCTGAGTTGCTGGGATCACCAGCACGCACCACCACGTCTGGCTACAGTAACGCTTATTTTTAAAAAAATATTGTGCTGCTCCTACAGATGAAAATCCAGCATGGACTTCGTGGGGCCGTTAGAAATCAAGAGTTCTGCAAACTTCTTCTGAACGCTCTCTCCAATGAAGGTCTGAATCCTGACGAGCTCTCGCTTGATTAGAACAGGAGAGATCCATTCCCCAAAAATGTAAGCATAGGATCACCATATGACCCAGAAATTCCACTTCTAAGTATGTAGCCCATAGAATTGAAATAGACGTTCAGACACATTCTTGCACACTGACATTCATGGGGGCACAATCCTTAATTGCCAAAAGATAGTAACAGCCCAAATGTCCATCAGGGGATAGACAGATGAACAGAACGTGGTTTCCATGGAATATAATTCAGCCATGAAAAGGTGAGAGGCACGACTCATGCTGTGGCATGGATGAACCCAAGGCATGTGGTGACAGAGACCTGGCACCCAGGTCACACATACAATTCCTGTGACATGTACTCTATGAAACATCCAGAGTAGGAAAATCCAGAGACGAAGGTGAGCTTGGACCACCAGGCCCTGGAGGATGCGGTATCTCAGCCCCAGTGAGCGGTGACAGCCGCACAGTGCTGTGGTTACACCTGCAGGAGAGTACACCCGAAAACGGTTCGTGGAGGATTTTATGTTGAGAGAATTTTATCTCAATTTCTTTTTAGAAGGGAGATTTCCAATATCAGAAAGATATTGAAGACATACCTTGGCCAAACGAGATCTTCTCCTTAATGCAATAAAAAGGAATGGAGAAAACTGCGTTTTTCCTTCTGATTCCCAGACCCTTTTGCCTGCAGTCTCCCCTTGGGCCCTTGAAATGACCTTGGGCTGTGGAAGAGAAGGTGGCGGCGTCTGCTGGCGCTGTGCTAGCAGAGTCCTCCCGATTGTGCCACTTGAACACAGAGACGTGATTTCCCGTGGTTTGGGGGCTGGGGGGCAGGATGGAGGTGTCAACGGGGCTGATTTCTCAGGGGCCTCTCCGTCGGCCAGCAGAGCCGCCTCCCTGTCTGTCCTCAGCGGCCTTTCCTCTGGGAGCGTTCCCAGTGGCTCTCTGAGGGCCTAGATTTCTCGTGTAAGGACACCCTCAAAGTGGATTAGGGTCCACCTGCGCAGCCTTGTTCTAACCCGATCACGTACCCCAAGGTCCTGCCTCCAAACAGTTACGTTCTGATTAGGACTTCAGCAGAGGAATTTGGTGACAGGGGACACAAGCCAGCATATAAGTGACCAGTCAGTTCATTGATGAGGAAAAGCAGAGATGGCCACTCAGGTCACAGAGCTGGTGGGAGCAGAGTGGGAGAGAGCTCTGATGGCCCATCTCTCCCTGGCTGCCTGCTGTGTCCAGTGAAGTGGCCTTTCGGTGTCCCTGGAAAGGCCCTCGTGGGAGCAACCAGCCCCACGGCACACAAGGTCTCGGGCCACCATCGAGACCACGTGGGTCCCAGCTCCCTGGCCATTGCCATTGCCACCTTGTCCTCTGCTCCCTCCCACGACCTCCAAGACGTCAGCAAGGCTCCGCTCTGGCCTCTGGGGGGATGTGTGTGATTAACTAATGAAACCAAACGCCCCTGTGTCCACCGCCTGGGGAGCAGCAGTTTGTTTCCCTGACCTGGTACCTGGAGAGCAGTGGGATCCAGAGCTGGCTTCGTTTGACATGCACCTTCCTCCTCCAGGCACCAAAGAGATTAATTTTTGTAGAGTAAACAGACTTCAAAATAGGACGCCGTCTCTGAAAGGCTGCGTCTGATTTGGCAGTGCCTGCTCGGCCTAGCCATCATCGTCCTGTGTGGATGAGAGATCGGAGATAGCGGGGGAGGAGGGGCACGCTGGCTGGCTGTGTTCCTGCAACAGGAGCAGAGACCGGGACCAAGCGGGCCTGAGCCCCGCACACAGCCTGAGACTTCTCCCTGATGCTCCCACAGCGGTGACTGCAGGGGGACCTTGTCCCCAGGGACACGCCCAGGAGCCCTGGCTCCAGGTCAGACGTGTCCAAGGACATGCCGGCTACATCCCGGGATGTTTCAGAGGGCATCCCCTGGAAAGGTGAGTGGCTCCCCAACACGCAGCCCCCATCCTCCACAAATGGTACCTCCACACTGCTCAACCAGAAGCCTGGGGGGCCCCCTTTGGGTCTCCTGAGGGGTTTCCATGGCTCCTGAGAGCTGGTGGAAATCCCTCATTCCAACAGCAGCCTGTGCTCCTTCTCCAGGGGCCTCTCCCGGCCCTGCTCTCCAGCCACAGGCTCTGCAGAGCTTGGCCCTCCTGCCCTCCCCAGCCTCTACAGGCAGCTCCGCTGGCCTTCAGTCTTGAACACATTACCCCAAACACCCGCCCAGGTCCTCCCAGCCAACTCCTCCTCCTCAGGGCCCAACCTCCAGGAGGATGGGGGCAGTCTTGCCCTCCCCGTGTATCCCCAGCTCCAAGCACAGTCAATAAAAGCCAGATGAGTGAATCTATGAAAAACTTGCCTGCTTAGAGTTTGGCCAGTCCCAGGCCCAATTTACAGAACATCAGCAGAGTCCCCAAAATCTCACTGGCTCCTGGCCAGGCAGCCCTCCCCCGCCACACTGAAGGGCATCACTTCAGGTACCTGGCTGACCCTTTGGATCCGGGAAAGGACTACAAATGTTGTCAGAAGAGGGACAGAGACCCTGCCCCGCTGCCACCCCCTCTGTCCTTGGACGTAAATACCACTTGGAGGCTCACGGCCTCCGGTGCATGGATGGCCCCATTTCCTGGGATTTCCCAGAGCATAGAGGACCCTCTGGAAAGGGGACTCACCTTTCTCTGTATCACTCTTCAAATGTGTCTTTAGGAGACTAGAGGGAGGGGCTGGTCACAGCCCTTAAAAAGCAGGTTAGGGCAAACAGCTCTGGGGAGTTGGTCCACAGAGCCCAAGTCGTCTGAGTAAGCCAATGTCGGGACCTGGGCACTGCGGCCCTCAAGGCCAAGGGCAGCTTTGCTCTGGAGCATGGTGGCCAACACACACCTATAGGAATAGACTTGAGGCCTCATTTGTAGACACCAGAAATTTAAAAAACACAGCTTCTGTACAGACCCATCAGCTGACTGCTGCCCTCCCCAGGGCAGAGAGGAGTCTGACCTGTGGCCTACGTAGGCTTCATGCCCCAGGACAACACACAGAGTGGACAGCACGACCAGCAGTGCCTCAGTGGGTCTCTGTCCATCTCTCCCGGGCAGGTCAAGGCCTGCAAGGCACCCTGTACTTCCTGCCCCTTCCTGTGATTTCTCTGCCCTTTGCCTCCCCCTGAAGAGTGCAGGCTCCTGAAGGCGGGAGTCACATGCTCCTTGTGCCACTTGTCCCTCACACTTAGCTCGGTGCCAGGCACAGGTGGATGAGGCACAGCATGGCTGAATACATGATGGTGCTCGTCCTCCACCGGAGGGTGGTGCAGCTCTGGGGGACTGGGCCAGCAAGCCCGTCTCCACTGCGGCCCTGGATCAGCCCTGGCCCTGGGGACAAGGCCAAGGCTGGGGCCTGCACTGTAGGCCAGACAAGTTCAGGAAGTCCTGGAAAATTTGTTGGGCCACAAGTACCAACCTCAGGTCCCCAGGCCTGCTTATCAAGCTCCAGCCGAAGGGTGAGGAGGGAGCGGGTGCAGCTGCTCCTACTAAAATCCCCCAAGTTGGAACTTGAAGCTTATACATGCGTAGGGGCCTTAAGGAAGAGAACCGTAAAAAAAGAGAGAGGGAGCCTTAATAGTCTTATTTTTACAAATTTTATAACACAACAGGTACAGGGCACATTGCGCACACCTGAAACCCCAGCAACCTGAGAGGCTGAGGAAGGATGGAGGCCATCCTCGCAACTTAGGGAGACTCTGTCTCAAAATAAAGCACAAAAAGGGCTGGAGTGTGGCTCCGTGGTAAAGCACCCCCAGGTCCAGCACCAGAAAAAGAAACAAAACCACATACCAGGTGAGCCCCTCCTGGATGCCTCCAGGCAGAGAGAGCTTACAGCCCAAGTTCCTTTAGGTCGCAGGAGACCCACCCTGGGTCCTGCAGAGAGAGGCCTTCTCTCTGCTCTGTGCATGCTTAAAATTTCCCACAACTATACGTTTATTTTTAAAAAATTACCAGCATCGTATTTCTATAAACCTCATTCTCAATTGTTCCTATTTTTGTTTATATTCTATAAATATGCTTTACTTAAATAAAGCAGTCAGGCAAACATGCAACGGAAATGGCTTTACAGCAGAAATGACTGACTGTGTGCAATCGTTTGCTACCCTGAGTAGGGTCTGGCCAGGCGGCCAGGTTATCTGACCCATGGCTCTGCTCAAGAGCAGGCACAGTGCCCAGAGAATCGCCGGGCTCGGGACCCTCCCCATCCCCACAGAGGGCAGGAGCCCACAGATCCAGAGCCATCCCCCACCCCCTCTCCTTTCACCCCCAGGCCTCAGCAGCGAAGCCACATCCTCTTACATAATGAGGGGTTGAGACATGCTTCTCGGGGACCCAGCTCAGCCCCACTGGCTGAGGACCTCCCTGTTCTTGCAGCACGCAGAGCCATGTGCAATCAGACAGACCTGGCAGAGCCCCAGCGCCTCCTCTCTGTGACCTTGGGCAGGTTCCTAACTGCCCTGAGCCTGTCTCCTCTTGGAGAAGTAGACCCTCCCCCAGGACCTACTGGATAATCAATGAGAAATACCTCCCACGGAGCTGGCCTTCAGCAACCGGCTGCCTTCTCCTCCCGGCGCTTTCCTCTGCGGGGCTCCTGGTAAAGCAGAGGGCTGCAGGGGGGCTGGGGTGGAATCCCATCTCCCCTTGTGGGGCACACTGGAGACCTGGGGCACCGCACACTCCCCGGGACGAGGGAGCTCAGACTGCGTGAGCAGCATGCTGGCTGGCTTGGGCCTGGCCACCCTGACCACAGGCTCCCGCTGATTCTGCCAGAAAGACCAGCCTGTGGTTAGGAAAAGCAGCCTCTATGGTTTCCAGCCGGGAGAAGCTGTCGGCCTTCCAGAGGCCTCGCCAGGCTAAGCAGGGCTGCTCCCCAGCTGTTTAACCAGCCTCTCCCGGCTTCGCCACAGACACGCCTTCCTCCACTTCTGGTTTTTTCTGAATGTCCTGCTTGAGCTTGGTCATCATCCAGGAACACCCTGGGGGGGGAGGGGGGCTGGGCTTGGGGGGAAGTCTGGGGGACAAAGGTAGGGACCTGCAAGGAGAAATGAGTTGTGGGGAAGGACCATAAATTCTTCTCTGGGTGAGCAGAGTAAGAGGCATTTATTTTTTTTTTTGGTACTGGGGATTAAACTAGCCACATCCCCAGCCCTTTTTTATTTTTATTTTGAGACAGGGTCTCACTAAGTTGCTTAGGGCCTTGCTAAGTTGCTGAGGTTGGCTTTGAACTTGCGATCCTCGTGCCTCAGCCTCCTGAGCCTCTGGGATCACAGGCGTGCACCACCAGGCCCAGCTGGGAATCCTTGAGTCTGCAGCAATGTCTGGGGGAGAGTTGGAGGCCCAGGGCCACTCTCAGGGTGGGCCACAGGGCAGACTCGGGCATAGGTGAGGCACCAGTGACACCACACTGGGTACATCTTTTGGGAGACCTCTGGGTGAAACAAAGAAAAAGGTCATCAGCAAGGTCTGGAAGGAAAGGAAGGGGAGGAAAAACAGGAGAGGAGGCTGTGGGCTGTCAGGCCAGGGGGAGGGACTCAGCGAGGGGGGAGGGGCTCAGCGAGGGGGAGGGGCTCAGCGAGGGGGGAGGGGCTCAGCGAAGGGGGAGGGGTTCAGCGAGGAGGGAGGGGCTCAGCGAGGGGGGAGGGGCTCAGTGAAGGGGGAGAGGCTCAGTGAGGGGGAGGGGCTCAGTGAAGGGGGAGGGGCTCAGCGAGGAGGGAGGGGCCTCAGCGAGGGGGAGGGGCTCAGCGAGGGGGAGGGGCTCAGTGAGGGGCGGGGCAGCCCAGCCTCACAGTCATCTGTTCGAATGAGGTTGGTCCACTGGAGTTGGAACCAAAGGAGTCCTCCTCAGACAGCCAGCAGCACAGCAGGGGCCCTGTGGTGCCCTGTGGGTCTGGGCTTAAGGAGACAGGCAGCTTCCACTTCTTCTTTCTTGCAATGACCTCTTTGGGGCCCTTCTCCTCGGACCAAGACCCCATGCCATGAGCTTCCAGCCTGGGAGGTGCAAAGCTCCTCTCCCCTCCCACCCCAGCCACCGCAGTCTGCAGCCCTGGCTGAGCAGCCGGCCCAGCGTCCAATGCCTGCACGTCTGGGATTCTGATCTTGCCAAGTGTATACAAGATGGCAGCCCCAGCCAGAAGACCCGGGCAGCTGAGCCCAGGCAACCTAGAATCACAAGACAATAAAATGGTCGTTTTTGAACTAAAAAAAAAACAAACAAAAACGTGTTGTCAGAGACTGCCATGGCTCAGTGGGTGTCTTAGTCCAATCTGTGTAGCTGTAACAAAATACTCGAGGCTGGCACAGGATTAAGAAAAGAGGTTCATTTGGCTCACAGTTTTGGAAGTCCAAGAGCAGAGCATCAACGTGGATCGGATTTTCAGCAGAAAGCATCCGGGGCGGGAGATCACACAGTAAGAGGAGGAGCAAGATGACAGTCAAGAAAATTGAACTCACTTTATAACAAATCTGGGTGACCAATCCAGTCCCAGGAGATCTAACTCCCTCACAAAACTTGGGCCTTAATCCCTCCCTAGGGTGGTGTCCACAGTGACCTAATCACCTCTTCAAGGTCCTCTCAACATCTTGGGGACCAAGCCTCCAGCACAGGAACCTTTCAGGGCAAACCATGTCCAAAGCATAGCACCACAGCAGTGGGATGGAGCCCAACCCAGAGGGACAAGATGGCAACAGGTGTGTGTGTGTGTGTGTGTGTGTGGCTCAGAAGCTGTTTGTTGAGCAGGAACTTGCCCTGGAAGGAAGAGAAGCACAGGACTACATTCTGCTCCACTATGTAAGAAGTTGCTTCTTGGCCAGGAGCCAGGCGGAGAGTCAGCCCGGAAAGGCCCACCCACAGCCTTCACGGTTGGATCAACCCGAGCTGTGGGCCAGGCCACCGAGCAGCCTGGCAGAGCCTTGGACAGCGAGCAGCAGGCTTGGGCCCCTGTCTCAGGGCTGCCACCCCAAATCCGGAGCCTCTGTTTTCTCCCCTCTAACGTGGGCCTGAAGGATACCTAACCTGATGGTTCTCAGAGGCCGTTGCTGGAAAGAAAGAAAATGCAGGCTGTAAAAACGACTCGGGGAAGCTGACTACGGAACTCCTATCATTACCACTCAAAGGAAGGAGGAGACGGAGGCACAGCTGCCCCCTGGCAGCTCTCCAGGTCAAACATCCCTACCTTTCAGATTCTCAGACTAGGTGCTCAACTGGCAGTCTATGAAAATCTTCTGAAGTTAGAAAATCTCCGAAATCTGAAACACTCCCAGTGCCAAGCATCTGGACCTGCACAACGTGTTCATATATTTAAAAAAAAAAAAAAAGCTTGGGGGCCTAGTGGCCTTCTACGAAGCCCCTGCCTCTTATAGGCCCCACCACCTCTTCATACCAGTACCTTGGGGACCAAGTCTCAGCGTGTGAATCTCCGAGGAAGCCATATGCCAACCGTGGCGCCCCAACCCTGGGAGGTGTGGTGGGTGGAGTCTGCCCACTGTGCTGCCATCTCTGCAGCAAACTCCAGCCAGGTTCCAGGTTCAGTCTGTGCATCGCCCAGAGGGGCTGCCCAGCTCGGTCCCTTTGTGGGGCCAAAGCACAAGCCAAAAAAAGGGCCACTTTCACAGACCTTGCCAGAGTTGTCGCACCCCCTCCGATGGCCACGATCCCACGTCCCGCCTCCAACATCTGGAACGGAGGAAGGAACACCCGGGAGGGAGGGAGCCTGGAAACGGCAGAAAGTGAAAGAAGAAAAAGAAAGGAAGAGACATCTTCAGCACCTGGTTGCCCTGAGCCCTGTTCTGCTGCTGCTTCCTGCCCGGGGCTCTGAGTGACCCCAGGAGAGAGGACCAGAGAGGGGTGAGATGCACAAAGGGGGAAATAAACAAAAGTCGCCGGCACATTAGAGAGGTGCAAAGGCCCAGCGATGAGGGCCAGCGGCTGAGGGGAGGACGGCTGAGGGGACTTCCAGTGGTTTCCATGGTTTCCAGCCTTCACGGTTCTCGCCCAAACAGTTCTCCTTCCACTCACCTTGTGTCACCAAGCGGAGGAGAAATGAAAAGTGTGACAGATACGCTGATCTGGAGAGAGAGACGGAGAGGGAGAGGGAGAGGGCAGGGAGAGGGAGGGAGGAGACAGGGCCTCCCTCTAGGACCAGGGACCAGGTCCTGCCTGGGGCTCTGAGGGCACTCTGCGGGCACTCGGGATGGCCCTGACCAAATTCTAATTTAGAAAAACCCGTAGATCAAATGTGTCCCAGGTTTAGAGGTGCAGGTGGCCGGGCTGCTGCCAGGGAGGGTCGGGTCTTGCACCGGGATCGTGTATGAGTGCAGAGCCCCAAGCCCGTGAGACCAGGGTCTGCGGGCCCCTATAGTCAAGTCGGACCCCTCGAGAAGGTCCAGCCTTTCTCCTCAGGCTTGGATCTGAGGCTCGTGGCCGAAGCCTCTCATGCCCATGTCCTTATCTCTTTTTTAAAAAATTTTATTTACTTATTTTTAATGATTTTATTTATTTATTTATTTTGCATTACAATTCTTAATACACCATTATACCATAATTTGTCATATCTCTGATTGTATATAAGGTATGTTGACACCAAATCCACATCTTCATACATGTATTTTGTATAGTGATGAGGGTCTCCTTCCCTCTTCCACGCTATTCCCCTTCTCCCTCCCTTTCCCTCCCACCCCTATTCCCTATCTAGAGGTAATCTTCCTCCCTTGCTCTCCCTCCCAATCCCATTTTGAGTCACCCCCCTTATATCAGAGAAGACATTCGGCATTTGTTTTTTGGGGGGATTGGCTAACTTCACTTAGCATAATCTGCTCTAATGCCATCCACTTCCCTGCAAATGCCATGATCTTATTTTTTTTTATTGCTGAGTAATATTCCATTGTGTATAAATGCCACATTTTTTTAATCCATTCATCCACTGAAGGACATCTAGGTTGGCTCCACAGTTTAGCTATTATGAATTGTGCTGCTATAAACATTGATATCAATGTAAACACCGACACCCTGTGTTGACAGCTCGGCTCATGCCTGGAACAGAGGGCTGCAGTCAGTGGTCGCTTCTCAAAAACCACAGTTTCTCTGAGGCACAACTGACATGCCATACACCCACCAGCTTTAGGGGTCTATTTGAGGGATTTTGACACCTGGATGTGGTTGTGAGACTACATCCACACTCCCTCGTTTTCATGTGCCCCCAAACTCCCTCCTGCCCCCTTGCTGTCACGTCCCCACCCCAGCCCTTCCTGGCCTGGGCGAGTTCTAGAGAGTTCCAGAATGCCTGGTAAGGGGAGCCTGCTGTCGCTCCTTCCCCATCTCACCCGCTGACAGCCCGTTTCCTTTCCTCCCTGGGTCTCCCTCACAGGAGTCACGGTGACTTTCCAGGGGTCACTCCGCTGGCCGGGCCTCCAGTCCACCCTTCACACACCTGCCGTTTCTCCCCTCCATCCCATAGGCACCATCCCATCGAATCTTCTCGGCAAGTTCCTGAATTTCCTCAGCTGGACCCAGCAGGGCAGCTCACTCCCAGCTCCTGTGACACTGGCGCTGCCTCCGTCACTGCATGCACCAATGTCACCGGCTCACGATCTTCTTCCGGCATGACTTAGCTGCCCCCTGGCTGAGTCTGTTTGTCTTGGCCTTAGAACCCCATGGAGGAGGTGTGGCGCCCCCCTCCCCCAGGAGACTGCAGCTACCCTCCATCTGTTGATTTTTTTTCATTCAACAAGAAATTGAGTAAGTACCAACAGGTGCCAGGCACAGGCCAGAGGCCAGGTAGGGGCAGAGGGGCAGCCCGGGGCGGCAGGGCCGGCCAGATGCCTGTCACTCACCTCCCCTGCTGCCCTGACTCAGCCCCCAGGAGGGGTGACGGGAAAGCCCCCTCCGCGTCCTCTCCTTCTTCTCTACTCCCCTCCGCTCGCAGCAGCAGGCGCTGGGGGATCCCAGGCGTCCCTCGCCCTCTCTTCCCTCTCTCTCTCTCTCTCTCTCTCTCTCTTTTCATCTTCTCTTTCAGAATGCTCTTAATAGTGGGAAAGTTGGCATGAAAGGAGGGAAAATGAGGCTCAGAAGGAACGGGTCTGCCGGGCAGCAATTTGTTCACGGGAGGTTCTTCTTCCCGGGAACCTCACTGCTGAAGGGTCCCGAGGGCCTCGTGCCACCCGCGGGCAGCAGGGCTTGGGAGCAGCTGGGGGCTGGGAGATGAGCCTCCCGCTTCCCTCCTGAACACAGAGGGGGGAGATGGTGGGGGTCCGGCCTCACCGCAGCATTGAGGTCAGGGCCGTAGGAGGCCAGGTAGGTGCCAGGCCTCTGCTGGCCTCTGTTGGAGCCATGCTAGAGACAGGGACAATGGATTGTCTCCTCTGCCTTGAAGGTGAGAACTTGAGGTCCCAGGTGGTGGGGAAGAGGCCTGGACGCCGGCGTGGCGTCCCAGGAGGGTAGGTTCCAGGCCTGGTCACCCCAGGAACTCAGGCCAGCACTGACTCCTCCCGCCCACCGGGACACAGGCTCTACAGAAGAGCCCACAGAGGCCAGCTAAGGACTCCCCAGCACCCCAGCTAGGCTGGGTGCTTCAGAAAGCTCTAACAGGCCTCTATCCATGCCCCTCCCCTATCCATCTTGAACTGACCTTCCTGGCCACCTCCCTCTACCCACAGGACCATCTCTGAGAAGGATCGAGCTGGAGAACCCAGGCCCCTTCCCAGGAGAGAAATGGTTCCTTGGCTGCCCACCGCCAAGGCAAAGTGTCTGGGTCAAGTGCCCTTGAGGAGAGGGGGCTGCTGGCAGTTGTGTCCCTGGAAAACAGAGGGGAGCAATGCCTGCAAGCGTCGAGTCTCCGTGAGCGGCTGGACGGCCAGTGGTTGGACTGCGGTCCTGGAGCCTGCCTGAGTGCAGATCAGATCAAACCTGCTTGCTGCTCCTTAGCTGTGTGGCCAGGGCTCACCTGACATGGCCGGGGTAGTGGTAGACTGTCTCTGAATCACTGCATCAGATTCCGTCAGGAACACGCCTGGAGCCATGCGGGGCACACAGCAGAGACGTGTGTCCCCTGGTCAGCATTGTTACTCAGACAGGCCGTCCCCCTGGTGCCACAACCACTCGGACTCCACTGACAGGGTGCAGTGACGGCCCAGCCAGACCCGCCAGGTGCCTGTAACTCCACCCTGGCCTCCTCCCTGTGGCAGAGGCGGAGCTGGGCTGACAGGCCAAAGCTGTTAGATGGGCAGGGCTGCTGCCTCCTGCGCCAACCCCACATGGTGCGACTCCAGGGGCGCCATTGCATGCCAATTTGCACGGTGCCCAGGGTCAAGGGGTAAGCCCTGTAGAGCAGGTCAGGGCTCATCTGAGGGGCCACTGTCCTCCAAATTCTGTTTATGGGACCCAAAGAAGAGAGAGGCTGAGGCCAGAGGAAGCCATTTGGGCACCAGCAGGACATGGCTTTCCCTTCTCCTGGAGCAGGAGGCCTCGTTCTGTCTTGGAGACTGAAGAGACCTAGGGAGGTGGCCTCTTGCACCCCTCCCCCCAAGCCACCTCTCACACACACACACACACACACACACACACACACACACGGCTCCACCACTCTCTGGGGGCAGGAGCTTCGGGGACCCTGAGCAAGCGTGTGGTCTCCTCTCAGCCTCGCCCCTCTGCTGTGTCTGCACAGCTGCGGCCACCTCGAGCTGAGATGTCTGGCTGTCTGCACGAAGCCTCCTGCATGGGAGAGATAGAGAGCCAGAGATACGGGACACAAGGCCAGCCCCTTCCAAGGGTGGCTCCCAGGTGGAGAGGGCCAGGGAGAGGGCAGCCACTGGGAGACTGAGGCAGAGGTGTATGCCGCTGTGTGTGGGTGTGAACGAGCAGGTGTTCATGTGTACAAGTCTGCTGTGATGCAGGCATGTAAGCGTGTGTGCAAATGCCCCTGTGCAGGTGTTCAGGTTGAATGGTGTGTGGTATGCAGATGTGCAGGTGTGCTGCGAAAGTGTGCGTGTGTCTGCAGAGGCAGGCAGGCCAACGTGCACAGGTGTGCAAATGTGTGTGGATGCATGGTGTGTAGGGACACCTGTGTCTGCCAACACACACGTGCTCAACCGTGCTCGGGTGTGCGGGCATACATGTGCAGGGCACCTGGGCAGAGCGGGAGGAGGAGGGAGAAGGGCAGAACACCCACACAGCACTGGCAGGCAGGAGGCACCGGCAGGCAGGAGGCACTGGCAGGCAGGAGTGGCTCAGCAGGCGGGCAGGGCCAGGTGCCTCCCCTCTGATCACACCCCAGGGATGGCTGCCCCTTGAAGGGTGCCATGCTGCAGGGCTCCTAATGCGAGCCAAGGGTGGCACCCTCTCAAGGTCACCACTCCTGAAGGCCGGGTTCTCACCCAGGAACAAGGGGATTTCCTGACAGCTTCTTGGGCGGGTGGGGGGGGATGACGTAAGCTGTTTTCCAATGTTCAGCTAAAGAACTTTCCAGGCCTCTGTGTATCTAAATGCATAGGCCTCTGGGGACAAGCAGAGTTGGCTCATTTCCACCTAGTGTCTCGGAACAGTCCAGACTAGCGCTCCCTTTGGATTTCTAGGGCACAAGAAGCAGAGCCCTGCAGGACTGGCAAGACTAGATTCCTTTTCAGACCAGATGCCACTGGGTGGCATCTGTGGCGCTGTCACAGCTGGGACTGGAGCCAAGTCTGCAGGAGCGAGAGACCCCACAGCACCAACCACACCACAGCCTGGACCACGCCAAGGCCTGGGCTCTCTGAGGTCTGCATGCTGAGCCCAAAGTGGCCTGGACCTGTCCTGGAGTGAGCAGAGAGCCCTGTGCTGGTCCCTGCAGCCACGGAGAAGCCCTCACCCAGGAAAGACTGGGAGGCAGGTCAGCTGTGCCCTGGCCCCTCCAAGGGGTCCCTGCACGGCCCCCAGGCATCCTCTCTGCATGGCCATCCTCAAGGTCAAGCAGCTCTCCTTGGGAGTCTCCAGAGACAGGCAGCTAGCCATGCCCTGGAGACGACCACTGTACTCCAGGGCCCCCAGATTTGGTTCAGGAATTACGGCTTGCAGGGAGGAGGGGCTGTCCTGGAGCCAGCCCCCATGGTCAGGGCCGGGGTCGCCCCCTCCTCTATCCAGCCACAGCCATATGAGCCTCGCCGCCTCATCTGTTGGGAGGGCAGTGAGGACCAATCTGTCCCCGTGCCCAGGACCTAGCCCCTCCGGATCTGCACCCCAGGACAGCTCACCGGCTCCCATGGCTTCCTCCTCAAGAGCTTCTGCCTCCAACCTCTGTCCCTCTCCCTGTCTCCCTCTGTCTCCCCAACACACGCACGCCCTGGCTCCCCGGCACCCTGCTCACCTACCCAGCTGCTACATCCTTCGGGACGCCACATAGACATCCCTCTCTCAGAGGCTTTTTCTGCCCCCAATCCCGGGACAGGTGCCCCAAGTTTCCCCCTCTTCACGTCAATCCTGCTGGGCTGGCATTGCCTGCTTCCCTGGACAGAACACCACTTGGGAGCAAGACCATTGGATGCCCTGTGCCTGGCGCATGGTAGATGCCCAGGAAATAAATGTGAAATGAACCAACTTTCCCAGCAGAGAGCAAACGCCCAACGCCCGGGGTTAGGGACTGATGAAGAGCCAACCGGAAGTATAGCAGTATCTTCGAAGGGCTGCTGGGGAGAAGGCCCATCCCGCAGCCACCCCATCCCCCAGCCCCGCAGCCCCTCCCCCCAGCCCCTGCCATCCGCAGCCAGCCAAGCTCACACTCCAAGACAGAGCTGGAGGCTGGCGGCTCTGCCATCATCTGATGCAGGCTCGTCAGCCGTTACCATGGAGACCAGCCAGCAGTCAGCTCCGTGCCCTCCTGCTGCAGGGGCCGGGCAGAGCAAAGGTAGAGCCAGCTGCACCCAGAGAGAAGCCACCGAGAGAGGGGAAGCATGAGTCCCTGTACCCAGACAGGTCTGTGGGGGCCAGTCCCCACCCACTCCTTCTCTTTCCTGTAGACGGGTGACCTCAGGCAAGTCACTTTACCTCCCTGAGCCTCCTGGAGGGAATGCAGACGAGGCTGCCAACCTCACAGTTGCACAGGGATGAATTGAGCCTGTTAGGGCACGAGACTGTCACCATGTCATCCCAGTGTGTTAAGCTCTGCTGTGCGCTAGTTTTCCGGGACTGTCATGAGGGTTTCTGTCCACAGCCCTTGTGTCCAATTCCCCCACCCCACCCCTAACTAAGGCGGGGCTGGAGGAAGGAAGAGAGGCTCTGTCCCAAAATAGCACAAAAAGATATTGTGTGACATCTGAAAACAAAGGACACCTACAGGGCTGCTGCTAACCAAACATTGAAGGTGGCCTGGCTCTGAGGGTCACTACCTTGCTGCCCTGGGTGCCACCCTGCCCGCTTCCTGTGATGAGCTAATCTCTAAGGGTGGCAGCCCTGCTCCTGAAGGACTTTAGGTGGCATTTCACTGGAAGAGCAGCCTTCGAGTCTCAGGGAGGTTGAGGGAGGGAGGACATCCTGGCTACTGGTTGCCTTAAACGGCCACTTTTCTGGGTACCCGGGGGAGGACAGGTCAAGGTGCTGCAGCCAGCCCCGAGCATGAGAAAGTTGCTCTCCAGCTGTCCACAGTCACATGAATCCTGGTGTGGCGTTGATCACCCGTGTTTCAGGAAAGCCAGGGCTACCTCCTTCCCCCAAATGTCACCTCTGTCCAGCTCCTGGGCAGGGGGAGCTCAGCTGTGTTCCCAATGGGAGGACCTGCAACCCGTGCACTGGTCAGCTGTTGCTGCAACCATGCTGCATAACAAGCCATCCCAGAAGCCTCCAGGGCTTGGACAACAAAGCCGACTTGTTTTTCTTATTCCTGGGTCCAGGTCAGCAGGGGCCCTGCTCCAGGTGCCTTTGCAGGTGGCATGGTCACACGCAGCATCAGCAGGGCCTGAGAAGGTCTGCATCCACTCCGGGGGTGGGGGTGGGGCTGCAAAGCCACCTGGCAAAGGACACAGATGTGAAAATCTATTCCAGGGAGAGATGGAAAGAAGACTAGGAAACAAGAACCCAATTTGCCCACAAACTATCAAATGGAAAAAATTAAAAAGAATATGTCCCTTGCAGGGTAGAATGTCTCTATGGACAGGCGCGTTGAGGGTGTGCTGTCAACGACAAAGCAACAGATAAATGCATTATCCTGTGTCCTCGTGACCAAACGTCCCCTCTGCTGCGACCACATGGAGACCATGAATGCTCTCATTCTCGCAGAAGGGAGTAGGGTGCTGGGCAGAGGGGCCCCTGAGCAACAAGGTAGAGGATTTGGCTCATTAACATAGCTCCTGCAGCCCACTCCCCGCCCTCAGCAGCTGCTCCTCAGAAAACCACCAACTGGGGGCCAACTGGAGGCCGGGAGAGGCAGAGAGAAGCTGGCATCAGCCCCTCAGAATCTTCTAGAATATAGGAAAATGGGGCTGGGGTACTGTAGCCCCTCAGGTTCTGGATGTGGGTTTGGGGACTGGAGTCATGGGGATTCTGACTCTCCCACTCCCCCCACCATCCCCACTTCCCCCTACCCGAGGGCTGCTGTCGGTGTCAGATGAGAGAGTGCCGGGGACAGTGACCTGAGTCGGGGACCCCCTTTGTGAGTGTGTTGCTCTCGGGGAGAGGACATTCTTGCCAGCCCAGCGTGTTTTCAGAAGTTGGTCAATTTTCCAGTTTCCTTTTTTCTCCTTCCAAAGCTCTGCTCACCCGAGAGGATATCGTAAACACTTGTGACGGCATCTCAATAGCCCCAGGGACATTGATCATTACTATGACTCCAAAAACAGCTGTTATTAATGTTCGACAGTGCGGGCACGACACACGTCCCTAAAACCTTTAACTGAGAATGCTCTGATTTCCCAAGCACCCTCTCCCCTGTTGTCTCATGGGGAAGGACTTGTTCTCCCAATTAGCGTGATCTGAAAGCAGGGGTGGGGAAGGGTCAGACACTCCCCTGGGTGAAGGTGCAGGAGGCCAGCTCAGGCAGCCTCTGCTCCCCACTAGGCGGCTCCCACATGGGGAAAGCACTGCTTCCCTCTTGGGCTCCATCCCTTCCCTCCCATCACTGAGATGTAAGGTTCCCACCCCCCCAGACCTGTGTCCTGCCCACCTGTTCCCCCCACTCTGATGCAACGCCTTCTGCATCTCCCCCTGCCCCTCTGCACAGCAGCCATCCTGTCTCTGTGACAGACACAACTCCAACCCCAATCCACCAACTGCAGACAGACAAACTCCCTGCTGCCTTGGCTTAGTCCCCTCCAAAAGCAGAGTCTGGGACCAGGCTTGGGAGCAGGCACAAAGCTAAGAATCTCTAGTGGGTCAAATTGTGTCCCCCTAAAAGACCATGCTCAAGGTCTAACCCCTCCGACCTCAGAATGGAACCTTATTTGGGAAGAGGGTTTCTGACGATGTCATCAAGTTGAGATGAGGTCATGTGTAGTGGGGTGGGGGACCTGATCCAATGACTGGCATTGGGAAGCTGGGCACAGGGTTGCACACCTGTAATCCCAGCTGCTCGGGAGGCTGAGGCACTCGGGTTCAAAGCCAGCATCAGCAAAATGAGGCCCTAAGCAACTCAGTGAAATTCTGTCTCTAAATAAAATATGAAAATGGGGCTGGGGATGTGGCTCAGTGGTAGAGCACTTGCCTGGCATGTGTGAGGCACTGGGTTCGATTCTCAGCACCACCTAAAATCAATCAATCAATCAATAAAAGATATTGTGTCCATCTTCAACTAAAAAAAAAATTATAAAGCAGGCGGGGGGGGGGGGTAACTGGGCATGTGGCTCGGTGGTCATGTGCCCCTGGGCTCAAAGAAGAAGGAAAGGAAGAGGAAGAGGAGGAGGAAATTTAGATACAGACACACTTAGGGAGACCAGGAGGGCCGAGTCGGAGGGACGCGTCTGAGGCTGAGGAAGGCCAAGGATCGCAGTGAGCAGCAGCAGCAGGGAGAGGCAGGATCATGCTCCCCAGAGCCTCAGAAGGAAGAGCCCGACCACATCTTGCTCTTGGATTCTGACCTCTAGAATAGTAAGAGAATGAGCATCTGCGGTTTTTAGCCCCCCAGTCTATGGGGATTTGTTACTGTAGCCACAGAAACCAAACACAGCGTCCACCTCCTGAGGCTACGGACACACGCGATGAGTGTTTTCAGAAGCACTGTCAAGGGGCCAGTGTGGCCCGTGGAGAAGGCAGGACTTGGAGCCAGAGCCCTGCGCAGACCCCACCTCTGTCCCCTCACCTGAGGGCAGGTGCTCTGTGGGCTCCTCAGTGACCAAGCGGTGGTCTCGCCCTGCTCGGACTTCACCAATGCCACTCCTCACCCTCCAGGACAAGTCTGGCCGTCCCGATCAGATGGGCTAACCACGGGGAGGCATCTAGAAATGTCCCGTACACAGCAGGCTTCCGGATGGGGCAGCTCGGACAGCTGATGCTCTCAGACAGCTGGTGGTGCTGCGCCAGGCGACAGAGGCCACAGCCCCGGAGCACCGCCCGCCTCGTGGCCTCATGCCCACTCTCCTGCCCCTCTTCCCCGCGAGACCCTCTCATTCCTGGGCAAGGGTCTTGTCACTCCCTCTTGACACCTGCTGCCTCTTCACTGTCACTCTGTCCAAAGAGCCCCTTCATCTACCCCACTGTTCATTCAACAAACCCACTCTGAGGCCCCAGGCTGTGCCTGACACTGTGCCACAACAGAGCCCCAAAATGACAAAGATGCTGTCCTCGACTGCACCAAGTTTGCCCAGCACCCCTCCAAGGGACACACGGGCCTCAGACTGAGGTGAGAGGCTCAAGCCCTCATCATGTCCCCAGCCCCACCTCCTTCCTGCCACCTCCCAGGGATCCCTGTGCACCTAGGTCCCTCCGACTGGGGTCCCCATGGACCAAAGGCAAGAGGCTACCAGAGGTCTCAAGATGCCTGGTTGAGGGCGTCTTGCTGGGGTCTTCATCTTACTCAGCAAGGGAAGGGGGCGAGCTGAGTCGGTCGACTGGTAAGCATCTAAAACACTCCCTGTTCCGCTGAGACAAGGAGAAGGACGTTATGGGGCAGGATGCAGAAGTCTCGTGAGATTTAAAGACAAGCCTCATAGCTCACAAACTCCGGTCCTCTTCTCCTGCGAGGCCAGACCCACGGGTACCAGCTCTTCTCTCTTCTGCTGCAGGAACACCCCGCCAAGCAGTGTGGGAAGGTCCTGGCCCAGGCAAACATCAGTGCCCCCTGGCGACCCCAGCCTCCTCTTCGCCTGGTGAGGGCAGAGCCGAGTCAGAGCTGCGGGGGGTCCCAGAGGCAGCTGTTGGCTCTTCCTGTGGACACAGCCGTCCTTCACTCTTCTCCCTGTCCTGCCAGGACCCGGCAACTTCCTGTAGGTGCCACATAAATGCATTTAACCTTTGAAGGGCTGGGGCTGGCCCAGGAGGGAGAGCTCAAGATCCCCACCCTGAGGACAGCCCCACCTCCCCCGGGTCACAGAGGTGGGGAGTTTGAAACAGGAAGGACAGGCTCGCTGTGAACCTCGCCTCATGCACCAGGCTGACAGAGCACAGGCTGCCAAGAATCCAGAGGCTTCCAAGAAGGACGCAGGCCAACAGCGACATCAGTGCCAGCAAATGGGCCTATCTGGTGTGAGTTCCCAGGGGGCCACTGCCACTGTGGCCCTGATACCAGGGACCTTCCCAGCCAACCCCTGGCCATTCCCTCGCACCCACATTCCCTCCTCAGGGTCGTGTCCCAGGCGTGGCACTGGGTGCTGAGCATGGAAGGAGAAACACAGACAGTGTCTGGCCCCAGGGGAGACCCGTGGGGTGGAGGGAAGGCTACCTGCAAGAAACATCTCAGAGAGTGGAGATAAATTATGGGTTGGGCCCAAAGAGGTCGCTAAGGCAGGAATGGAGGCCCGCGGAGAGGTGATGGTCAAGGTGACATCTGATCGGGGTCTTGGTGTATGAGTAGGAATTCTCCAAGCAAGCAAAGGGAACCTGAATGAACTGGCTAGAGCATGGTGGCCAAGGCTGAGATCCTGGTGGCCCTGGAACGGTTAGTCCAGGCCAGCCCCAAGCAATGGAACAGCACTAGACACTGGGCTTTGATGTGGACAAGGTGCCTCCTGCTGGCCGCCAGCTAGGGAGGGTCCCTGCCTGTTTCCAAGCCCTCCTCTGGGGGCCACGGCCAAGGGCTGGGGGTGGAGAGTCAGGGCTGGCCGTCACCGCACAGCTCCCAGGGCGTCCTACTCCAGGGCTGCCCCTGGCACGTTCCAGCCCCCTGTTCTCCAGGCCCAACCATCCCTCAGGCTCCGTCTGCCTCCTGAGAGACCAGACCTGCAACCCACCGGGGGCGAAGGGAGGGCTGTCGTCTAGAAACACCCACTGGAAACAAACCTGTTCCAAATTCCCAACACAGACTTATTCTGCTCCTAACAGCCCCTCGGTGGAGAAGGAGGAGGAGGCCAGACCTCCCAGGGAGCCGCTGGGAATTCTGGGTCCTCCGCTCTGCTCCCTGTGGTTCCCAAGCCAGGACTCTGCACACGATGGACAAGGCCTCAGGGTAGAGAAGGTGAGTCCAATAAAAGAGATTGCCACCGGAGCCTGCCTGCCGCGCAAAGCCACATGGCTACGGTGAAGCAAAAGTCAGTCCCAGGATCCTGAGAAAAGGCACCTGGGGTCCTGAGCAAGACAGGGGCGCTCAGAACGTCTCAAAACCACGCCCCAAAGAGCAACGGGCTGTGAGCATGCCAACAGGTGGGACTCCAGCCCACAGCCTGCTGCCCCCTTCACCCTGCTGGCTCCAGCCACAGGCCAAGCAAGCCACCTGCAGAACCGAGGCTCAGGGCAGGAGTCCCCAGCAGGACTCACCTCCCAGATCCCTGCAGAGTAATCTGCCAATCTGCCGCAAGGTGCTTGAGTCTGTTAATTACACTCTCCCTCCCAAGCTGATTTCCCCTCTTTCCACACCCATCGCATGCCTCTGTTGAGCACCGCCTAATGCCAGCTCTGGGTGCTGGGAATTGGGCCTCTCCGCTTGCTTATTACCAGGAAGCTTAGTTGCCAGGGATTTGTTAAATAAAACGCCTTGGTATTCCCTTCACTGGTTTTGACCTGCCTGACTACTTTCATTTGCAGCTTAGAGAAGGAAGCATGCCGTCCCCTGGTTTTCTACCATGGTATGTGACAATGGCTTACAGATCCTAGTTAGTCCCTGCAGGGATCACCTGTTTCCATGACAATGTGCAGGTGAGCAAGCATTTTCCGCTTCCTGCCTCCTGCTTCTTGTCAGACCTCAGGGGACAACAGGAGGCCAGGGACTGGCGCAGTCTTAGGGGAGGGTGGGACCAGGTGGAGCCCCACCCCCTGAGCTGGGCCTCGAGGCTCTTACCTGGGCACAGAGCAGCTTGGGAACTGCAGCCAGGCAGCTGTCCTTACGGCTGGGCTGAGGCAGGTGGGCGCCCCTCCCGGGGCAGCCCTGAGCTGGTGGGCGGCTGGCTAGGAGCTGAAGGAGTCTTAGGTGATTTAGCAGCCAGTCCCCCTGAAACCTGAGAGCAAGGCCAAGAGGAAGCGGGGAAAGTAACTGGGAATAAAACAGAGGGTCGCGGGGACCAGCGGAGGGAGAGTGGGGGAGCATAGAGTGGGATAAGACAGGGAGAGCCCTTCTGTGACAGGCAGGCAGAGCTGCAGGCCTGGGTACGCATCCCTCAAGTCACTGCAGGAAGGAGCTGTAGTACTGAGCAAGTAGGAGCTGTAGTACTGAGCAAGTAGGGACTGTAGTACTGAGCAAGTAGGGACTATAGTACTGAGCAAGTAGGGACTATAGTACTGAGCAAGTAGGAGCTGTAGTACTGAGCAAGTAGGAGCTGTAGTACTGAGCAAGTAGGGACTGTAGTACTGAGCAAGTAGGGTATAGCAAGAGAGATCCAGGCACAGCCCTCATCCAGCACAGAGCCTCTGCCCACTCAGCAGGCCAGGGACTAGGAAACCCTGGCCGAGGGCAGGGGCCAGGTCGACTCCCATTCCCATGGACCTGCTGGGGCCAGCCCAGGGCAGGAGGAAGAGAAGAGCAAGGCTGGGATGTCAGCAAGGCCTTGAGGCTGGGGACAGCTTAGGTGGCTTCTCATGGAGGTTTTGTGAAGGTCCCTTCTCAGTCACTCCCAGCTGTAGCCCCTCTAAACTCTGGGTGTGGGGTCTGTTCTAGGGGTTCCTAGGTACACTCGTCTTTGAGAACCAGAGGTGACCAGCATGAGCCCCAGGGTCATATCCCGGTTCAAGCTCTCCCTCAGGCACTGGGTGCCAATCTGTCCTGTCCACTGGCCTGAACCTCAGTGTCCTTGTATGTAATGAGGAAGCCAAGTGATCAAGGCCACCTCAGAGACTGCTGGGGCCACTCTGAGAAGCAATGTGCCCGTGCTTAGCACCAGGCCAGACAGTAAGTGTTCTTACTGGTGACAACTCCAGTCCTGCCACCCAGGAGGGCCGGGACAACACGGCCACCTTCTCTTTGCAATGCTAGAGCAGAACAGCCTGGAGGCTCACGGTGGCCATGTTTCCAGCTCCAAGGGGCCTGCAAGAGGAAGGTGAAGGAACAACCATGATCCCGCCAACCCAGAAACTTCCAGCCCCTGGGCCACTCCAGGGCACAGGCAGGGACCAGGCTGGGGCTGGAGGGGCCAGGCTGGCCGCACTGGGTCCCACCGGAGACTTCTTTTCCTTCCCAAAGAAGAGGAAACCTCCCAGGGCCATCTTTGGGTATCCCTGCCCTCCTTCCTCACACCTTGGTTCTCCATCTCACCTTTTGGGGACAAAGGAACCAACCATTGCAGGTCCTTCCCACTGTCACTTGGGCCTGTTCAGAACCAGCAGGCAGGTAGGGCCCTGCTGGTCCATCTGGCCCACAGAGGGGAGGCGGATCAGCCACCCCAGCAGCCCACCCTCCTTGCCCCTGAGATGCCCCCTCCTCCGCAGCCCTCCACCTGCAGCTCCTAGTGGCCAAGGGGACTTAGCAGGCAGCCTGCGGACTCCCCCTTGCTCCTTGGCCCCCCATGCCTGGCCCATCCTGGGTACAAGGGCAGACTTGGTTGCCTCCATTATAGATTATAGCACAAAAACACAATAAAATAAAATGAATGTTTTCTCAGCGAAAATCCATTAGATGAGTTACTGTTGTAATTTAATAATGGGGTGGAAAACGACAGCAAATTACCCAAGTATATAATTAAAGGAAATCTGTTTTAAAGTCCTTTATTGCTGGTGCATCTCGGATCTCACTCCCCCATTTGTCTCCATCCCCATCATGCCCCCCGTCCCTTTTGCTGAGTGTGAGGGGGATGGGGGCTGTGGAGTCCTCTGGGACAAAGGCTGTGCCCAGAGCTCTCCTCTTTCCAAAGCAGGACAGGGTGCCCAGCTTGGCGGGGCAGGGTGCCCGGCTTGGCGGGGCAGGAAGATAACAATGCTGTGCCAACAGAGGCTAGATCCTTGGGAGGTGGGGGCTGACTTTAGACCAAAAAGCAGAGAAGCCAACCAAAGTGGGGAGGGGGTGATGAAGGGGAACAGGGAGGCGTCTGCCCCGAGAAATCTATTCACAAAGGACAGATGCCACTGACGCCCTGGACCACAGATTTGCTAAAAAAATAAAAAGAAAAGAAAAATCATCTACTTAAAAATGGTGTTGTGGTTAGGGGTGAGAGAAAGCTAAGGCTCAGAGAGGTTCGGAGCACACCAAGGGCAACCCAGCAAGAAGTGGCAGAGCTGGGATTTCACCTCAAGCACTTGGCACAGGACCCGGTACTTCCACAGAGTAATGGGATTCCTCTCTGCGGGAGGCCACAGACTGGCTGCGATGAGCCACATCAGTCACTGCTGGGTTCAAAGGATGAAGGAGCAGAGGCTCACGCCTGAGATCCCAGCCAGTGGGGAGGCTGAGCCAGGAGGATCACAAGTTTGAGGCTAGACTCAGCAACTGAGCAAGGCCCAGTCTCAAAATTTAAAAAAAGGGGGGGGGGCGGTGGCTGGGGATGTGGCTTAGTGGCTAAGTGACCCTGGGTTCAATCCCCGGAACAAAGAAGGAAAGAAAGAGAAAGAGGAAGGAAGGGAGGGAGGGAGGGAGGGAAGGAAGGAAGGGAGGGAGGGAGGGAGGGAAGGAAGGAAGGGAGGGAGGGAGGGAGGGAAGGAAGGGAGGGAAGGGAGGGAGGGAGGGAGGGAAGGAAGGGTGGGTTGGAAGAGCCAGCAGATGAGAAATGCACGGTCTTGCCCCACGGCTGTCTCTTCTTTCTCGAATGCGGTTCTGAGGACTGGGAGGAGCCCTACAACTGCACCATCAAACCAAGCCCGGGGTCCCTCACATACAGATTTTCTCCCCACCGTGTGCCCCCTTCAGTAAAGGGATGAACGGCCTTCATCAGAAGGCCCAGGGTATATCCCAGGGGACTCACTGAAGGCTCCCAGGCCTTGACCTTGGCCTGGCCTGCCTTAGGAAAGGGGACCCACAGTCCAGCCAGCCAGGGACAAGAGTGGCTGGCCAAGCTTGTGGCCACCTGAAGAGGTCCCAGTGAAGAAATTCCACAGTGCAGAGCCCAGCCAGCTCTTGGCCTTATGGGGACCAAGACGAGACCTCCAAGACAGCAAGGGAAGCTCCGGTGCCACTGGCAGATTGTCCAGGCAGAACTGGACCTCAGGGGATCCGACGCCACCCGGAGCCATCGCTCCACCCCAGCCAGGTGGAGGGCCTGGCCCCTGCTCATGCAGCACAGGGCCCTGCTTCTCCAAAGGGGAGAGCGTAGGGAGCCCAGCACACTGGAGGAGAAGGCAGAAGGACAGGGAGAAGAGCAGCTTTGACAGGCTGGGCATCCATGCAAATGAGATGCAAAGTGATATGCAAATCAGAGCTTCTGTTTCCAAACCTCCAAGTGTCATCTGGTGACTGAGCCACAGAAGCCCTCCTGGCATTCTGAAGGCCACTCAGCCCTATGTACCTAGAGGACAGGAAGCTCCAATGATGGAGCAGGTGAGCAGGGCCTTGGAAAGGGCAGGGCCAGGAACACTGCTGACCCACTGCAGGATGCTGAAGCCCAATGCCAGGTTCCCTGGGGCTCGGTGGCTGCCACCTCCTCTGCAGCCCTCCTTTCCATTTCCAAGTGGCACACCCCAAGCCCAGGGGATGCCCCAACACTCGGTGACTGCAGGGACACCATGACCCAGCCTCTCCTCAGCTGCAAAAGGGTCGCATTGCACCTGGCTGCTGAATTGTGAGTGGAATTCCCCACCAGGATTCCCAGGCCCGGAGCCGTCCGGGGATGCTTCCTGCAAGAGTAAAGAGGGTCAAGTGGGCAGCATGCCCTTCTTGCTGTCCACAACAGGGCCTCAGAGACCACCCTCAGTGCAGGCCAGGAGAGCCTGTGGGCCCCCACTGGGACGCCATCAGGTCAGGGGCACCTGGAACCTGCTTAGAAGGCACTTCTTGTGGCATCCAAGCGCCGCAGGGAAGGGTGGGGTGAGGTGAAGAAACAGAGAAGCCAGAGGAAAGACCAGGGCTGGGAGGGGAGTCCACAGAGGGAGGACAGCCTGGAACAGGCATGGGGGAGAGGCCCCCAAACAACCCCTGGTGGCGTAGCAGGTCCGGTGGCCCTGCCCACTAACCCTGCCAGGACCAGACTCCTCGGGCAGGCCTCAGCCCTTGGCAGCCCTGGGCAGCTCAGGCTCCCTGTGGCTTCAAGGTGAGGACTTCCCAATGAGCATGACCCAGGGCAGGAGAAAATCCCTGGGCAAGAACAGGACGGTCCTCCAACCTAAGGGAAAGCTGAATTCCTGCCACCGAGGGCCTTTTACACCGAGAGGCCCTCAGCAAGCCCCTCTGGACAAAGCTGGAAGTAGCCAAGAGCTATGGACCGAGGGAGTCCCCCAAATCCACAGGTGGAAGCCCAGCCCCACAGAATGGCTGTGGGTAAGGACAGGCCTTTAGGAGGTCATTAAGGAGGGTGGGACCCTGTGCTAGGACAAGAGTCTCCAAAAGAAGAGGCACCAGAGAATTTGCTCCTTCCTGGGCACCACGTGAGAACCCAGCAAGGAGGAGGCCTTCTGCCAGCAGGGAAGAGGCCCTCACCAGAACTGGCCACGCCAGTTCTCTCCTCTCAGACTTCCAGACTCCAGAAAATACATGCCCAGTCTGGGCTGTTTTGTTATAGCAGCCAAGCAGACTGAGACACTTAGCTAAGGGCACTTTTAGAGCTAAGTAACAGATATGGAAATGAGGGCTGTCCCAGAGGTCCCAAATGGATCTCCAAAACAGAAGATATAAACAAGAGTCCAATCTGCTCAGGACCAGCACAAGAGATGTTCTATGTGCTGCCAAGAGCACATGCCTTCCCTGCCCCTTCCAAGTGCCCACAGCTTGGTCCTTGCACTGGGGTCTGCCTGGGCCAGCAGCTGCCAGTCAGCCTGCCAGGAGCACTCCCCAAGATGAGTGTCCTTGGCCTGCACACGGGGCTCTCCTGTCCTGGACATCTCTGAGCTGTATGAGTCAGATGAAGAACCAGCGAAGGAAGCCTGCACCACACACCCAGGCCCCAAGCGCGCGCCCACCAAGGCGGCTCCTGAGAGTCCCACTGCATTGTGCCGTCATGAACAGGCAGGCTGCAGGTACCTGCTGGAGATGGGGTGTGGACTTTTAGTCCAGCTGGCCCTCTGACCGACCGTGTGACCCTGGACTCCCTCCTTGATCTCTCTGGACTTCTGTTGCCATCTGTAAAGTCAAGAGAAGCAAACCTTGCCGCGTCATTGTCTACGCTCCGTTCATCGCTATGTAACTAAAACGGTGATCCCCTGAGTTCCATGGACCAAGTGCCTAGTTCAGTACTCTCCCACACACTGTTTTATTTATTCGACCTACGAGGACAGCAAGGTACCACCCCCACCTACATTTTATAGGTGGCAGTGGATCATTCATCCACCATCACCCAGCTAAGACTCGGTGGAGCTGGAGCATTCTGATTCCAGGGCCCATCTCTTAGTTGCTGTCTCCTGGTACCATCCTTGCTGTTAAAACACCTGGAACAGCATCAGACACAGAGAGGGCTCTCTGTAGTGGCTGAAGGCTCACCCCATGCTTACCAGGGCACTGGGGAGATTTGGGTAAATCTCCCCAGTGAGGAAGGAGGATCACAGGTTCAAGACCAGCCTGGGTGACTTAGAGAGGCCCTCAGCAACTTAAGGAGACCCTGACTCAAAGTAAAAAAGGAAAGGACTGGGGATGTAGCTCACTTGGTAGAGTGCACTTGGTTCCATCCCCAATACCACAACCCCGCCCCCCCCAAAAAAAACAAACAAGGAAAGAAATGACCAAGGTAACCCACAAACAGCAAATATCAGGCAATCAACCCTGGATGTCTGGCTCAAGGGGCCAGAATAAGAGCTTTCTTGGGCTGCATCCCCAGCACCTAGCTGAGCACAGGGCCAAGAGGCGTCCAGTCAACATCTGCCACATGAATCAGACACATTGATTGATGGCCCAGGGTGGCTGATGGGACTGGCTCCCTCCCAAATGGTTATTTGCAGGATGCAGGGGGCCGGGAGGCGCACAGGGCTGTGGCCAGGCCTCAGGCAGGTGTGCGCTGTCGGCCTTCCCCGCATGTCTTCTCATCACAAACAGCTGAGGGAATGAATGAGCCATTCGGGGAGCCAGATAAATCCTCCCGAGCCTTGTGGGTCTGAAAACAGGTGAGCTCAGGTTATAGAATGCAGGTAGCGGTGGAATCTGCCCCTGGAGCCTAGGATCTCGTCCACACCACAGCCCTGGGCATTTGGAAAGAAAGAAAAAAGACTTTTGTTCCGGGAGTTCTCTGTAGCAGGCAGGAAGTGCAGTCAGAAGCCTGGGACAGTGAGGCTCCCCTAACACAAAGCAGGCCAGTGACAACGTCTAATGAAGACTGTTATGATAGGAATGTAATTGTAAAAAAAAAAAAAAAAAAGATTAAAAATGGGTTTCAAGGCTTTGCAATCGAAGAGTTCATTTGTTTCCTCATATTCATGCACTAAATAAGCCCCTAATTAATCTTGCACCTTGGAGAAAGAGGACTAGATTGCCATTCTCTCCACAAGGACGCACTTCACATTTTGGGAAGTGTGAAGAGGCTCTTGAGCATTTTCCTTCAGTATTTTATCAGCATTTTCACTAGACTTCATTAGGCTGCAGAGGCTGCTAATTGCATTACCATATTTTTAAGCCTCATAGGTGTGAGTCAGGTTTATCATTCTCCAAATTCTCCCATCAATCTGCCCTTTGACATGTCAGAGACAGGTTGCTTCCAGGAGGAAGGGAAGAGCCCCTGAGAAGGGGGCAAGGCAGCATCTCCTCTCAAAAGTCACCTTGGGGCTGGGAGCAGGACTGGGGCCGGGGCTCCGTGGTAAAGCGCTTGCCTAGCATGCCGAGGCCCTGGGTTCCATCCCCAGACCCACACACAAAAAAGTCATTGTGATGTCATCATTCCTAGGGAGGGAAAAAACCGCCAACATTCAAGCCAAGGAAAGAAATTCAAAATCAGCCTGTATCCACATGTTTGTGTATAGACAGATAAATCTGTGTGCATGTACGTGTTTAGACAGACATGTACATTTATAAATATCTATATAAGCAGCCTCGTAGACATAAACACACATGCATACACATATATGTTGCCATATGTGTGCTTAGATACAAATACATATGCACATGTATGGATGTCAGTATATATATATATATATATATATATATATATATATATATATATTTAGATATACATGAGTATCTGTACATATGTATGTTTAGATAGATACAAATATGTATGTGTTTATATATGTATAACTATTCATGCATATATATGACTATCTGCATATATTGTGTATGGACATGAATATACATATATATGTAGACTGATATAAAGATAAGTACGTATATGTATATGTGGATAGCTATGAATATGTATATGTTTGCACAAATTGATGTGAACATTATAGATATGAATATTATGCATGTACAAGAATATATATGTATGTGCATGTAAATAGACATGAATGTATTTGTCCCTTGGTATCTCCATGGGGATTGGTTTCAGGACCCCCAACTGATACCAAGATCTGCAAATGCTCAAGTCCCTATATCAAATGAGGCAGCATTTACATATAACAATGCACATTCTCCTGTACTCTTCATCATCTTTATGTCACTTATGGTAACTAATGTGATGTAAATGCTGTGTGAATATTCCTAAACTGTACTGCTTACGAAATGACAAGTCTGTACGTGCTCAGTACAGGCACAGAGTTTTTCCCTGAGTTTTCAATCTGAGGTTTGTGGAACCTGTACACCCGGGACCCACACTGTGGAGGGCTGCATGTGTGTATGTGTACCTGTGTAGACAGGCACATGTGACACGGGAATATTTGTGCACATACATCCATACATAGACGTGGCTGCCTACATGTGTAGTCAGTGAAGATGCTGTTGTATTTGAATTTTTCCTTCTTTTTTGGGGGGAGAGGGTACTTGGGATTGAACCCAGAGGCACTTGACCACTGAGCCACATCCCAGCCCTATTTTGTATTTTATTTAGAGACAGGGTCTCACTGAGTTGCTTAGTGCCTTGCTATGGCTGAGGCTGGTTTGGAACACACGCGATCCTCCAGCCTCAGCCTCCCGAGCTGCTGGGATTACAGGTGTGCGCCACCGTGCCCGGCTGGATTTTTCCTTCTTTAAAAAACGTTTCCTGGGGAAACTCATCCCAGACCTGGGTAGCCATGTCCACTGGACGACAAAGGCCAGCACTCCACCAAGGGCTTCGCAGACATTGGTCCCTCTTGTCCTCTACGACCTCTCGAAGGGCTCACTGGTTTCCCCTTGTTTAACAGGGAGGAAGCAGCTTCTCAGAGACAGGAGTCAGAGTCCCCAGGTGAGGCCCACATGTGGAACATGGCGGCAGATGGAGGCACTTCTGCCCACAAGTCCAGAGCCCAAGCCCAGCTCTGGGCCCCACACAGGCACTTCTACCCCTCTGAGTACGTATTCCTGTCCAGCAAATGGAGTAGTTGTGTCCACCCTGCAGACATAAGAAGATAAAATAAGATGTTGTGAGTCAAGACCCCTGGCCTGGCCACCAGCTGCTCATGGGGACATTGTCCTAACCATGAGCATCTCACAGCAGCTGGACACCCTACCCGAGGCAAAGACCCCACATCCTAAGTAGGCCCTGCCAACACAAAGTCCTGTGACCCACTGGCCAATGCCACCAGGAGACAGGACAGAGACTGACGCATCTTCAGACTTGACAGACCCCCCCCCCCCATGCTGGGGACGAGGCTCGGTGGCAGAGAGCTTGCCTAGTAGGCACTAAGTCTGGGTTCAATCCCCACTATCAAAAATACCAAAAAAGGAAAAAAAGAAAAAAAAAGACCCACCCAGTTTCTGCTCCTGAACCTCCTCCTCCCAGAGTCCAAACAGACATCACCCGGGTTCAGCTTCAGCTGCACAAAGGAATTTATCCCCCTCTGCCTCTTCATGGGTCCCTGTCATCTTTTGTCCTTTAAGAGGAAAGGGACCTTTAAGAGGTCTTCTCCTCAAGAACCCCCCACTAACCTTCCTCACCCTCCTCCGTGTCCCAACCCCAGCACCCTCAACAGGCAAGCACGAAGCCACAGAGCCAGGCCGACAGAGCTGGCCAGGGGCAGCAGGGAAAGAAGACTGACGGGCCTCTTCAGGCTGTGACCCCCTGTTCCTGGGGTCGCCACCTGAAGGGCTCTGCAGGGAAGCTGGAGGCCACCTGCTTGACCCCAGGTTACCAGGAAGGGTCACCTGCTCTGTCAAAGAAGGAAGGGGACAGCAGGTGGCCAGGGGTGTCTTGAGGGCAAGACCAGCGTGTTCTGTCCTGCTTGTGGCTGCTGCCCAGGAAGCCCTGATGATGTGAGCATGTCCCAGCCAGCTGGTCACTTCATGCGTTGGCTGAAGGGTGCCGGCTACCACGGGCTTGATGCTCTGGGAATTGGCTGCCTTCATTTTTCTGTTGGATTGGCCAAATTCAGGAAAAGAAGAGAAAGAAAAAAAGACCCACCCCACTTCTGCTCCTGGATTGGGTGGAGGGGCTTTCCGTTTTCTCTGTGGGATACACGGTCCCTTGTCTTAGAAGGGAAGGCTGGCGTGCACGTGGGGTTAGGAACTTGCTTGTGCAGCACGGGTCCTGGCGGGCAGAGGGGGGTATGGTTTCCAGCTCAGGTTTTGGAGTCGGGAGAGATGGCTCCACCACTGGTTTGGTGGCATCTCACCTGGGTGGCCTTGAGTAAGAAGGGACTCAGCCCCAGAAACCTGTTCCTCCACTTGCAAAGCACAGCTACCTGCCAACAGAGCCATCACCTAGGTTCCAGGCAGAGGGACGCAGCAGAAGAACACGTGGGCCTGGGCAGAGGAGTGCGTTGCAAGAACCGGCGGCCGAGAGACGCTGGGGCTTGTGCTCTCAGTGGGGGGCAGGGGCGTCCATCACTGTCCTGTTGTACACCCTGGAGCAAAGGTGCTGGCAGTGACACTCCCCTTCCCTCCCAGAGGGTCTCTGGAAGAGCTGTGTCCCTGCCCCAGGGGACTTGTCAGCTGGCAAATGCCATGTTGACCCCTGGAAAGGCCAGGCACCGAGAACCACACTCCCCATTGTCCTGGGCCCCATCCTCTCCAGAACCCAGGCCCCAACACTTAGACCTCACAGCACAGCCCAGAACTCGTTCCCTCTTCTACCGGGAAGCACTGCCTGTTCTGATTTGTCTTCTGGCTGATCTCTCCAGAAGCTCAGGCCAAGAGAATATGAGGCAGCAGAGAATCATTTTCTATTCCAGGCCGTCTCTCCCTCTCTCTCTCTCCCCCTCTCCCGGCTCCTTCTCTCTCTCTCCCTCATTTGTACACACACACAGCAGCCAAAAATAAAAAGCAAGGACTGAAGATTCAAAGTGACACACTTATTTCCACACCTTTCCACATCATCTCCCGTGTTCTTTCTTGCCAAAGCATGATTTTTTTTTTTTTAAAACAATGGTGGCTGGCGGGGTGGCTCGGCGGTAGAGTGCTGGCCAAGTGTGCACAAGGTCATGGGTTCAGTCCTGAGCACTACAAAAATAAATAAATAAATAACCAACATACAAACCAAACAAAACCGTCCTAAAATACTCATGACACGGCTCCACGCATAGAATACTCTCTCACAAGCATCTGCACATGCAGCTAGCCAGGCGTCGTCCTCAAGGTGTAGCTGTTTTGCCCCATGAAACAGAAACTCAGGCCCAGTTACTCAGCCCAAGGCGCCCTGTGGTTAGCTGGAGGGACAGGGGATACCAACAGTGGTCCCACTCTGAAGTCCTTCAGCACTGTGTCTCCCAACACGTGACCCTCTCCGCCTTGTCTTAGCTCCCCAGCTGAGGGCAGGGACCATGATCTGTCCCTGGGACACAATCCAGGGTCTCCATGCTGCCGGTGCCAGTCAACTCTGCCAGAAGGACATCTTCCAAAGGCCTAGATGGAAATCAAGGCATCCAGAAGGGTCATTCCCTGCCCTGGGCCTTGTCCACTGTACCTGGAAGCCGCACCTCACCTGGAGATGAAACGCCTGGCTCCCAATTCATCTGGATTCCTCCAGGGGGTAAAATCTCAAAACAGAAAAGTGGGGAATTGGAGGCTCAGTTGGTAGAGTGCTTGCCTCGTACGCACAAGGCCATGGGTTCGATTCCCTAGCACCAAAAAAAAAAAAAAAGTAGGGAATCGGCACAGTGGGCCCTTAGGTTCTGAGTACAATTTGTACAGCATCTCCAACATCACCACCATTGTTTCATAAAATAAAAGGTGTTCTAGGGGCTGGGGACATAGCTCAGTTGTTGAGTGTTTGCTTCACATGCACAAGGCCCTGGGTCTAATCCCCAGCACTGTGCGCGCACGCGCGCGCGCACACACACACACACACACACACACACACACAGAGGAAAACTCACCTCTCAGCCCTGTTCCTTTCCTTTTGCCTTTGATCGTGTCCCAGCATCAGCCTGGGCCAGTGATTCAGGAGCACATGTCTAGGGACACAGGCCAGCAGCGGGGGAGACGGTCACCGGTGGGAGGAGGGAAGAGCCGCAAGGTGACTGGTGGAAGCAGAAGATGAGAGCTAGGGAGGGCGTCCTGGCCACGGCCCCCCATGGAGGGCACTGGGCTCCAGAGCTGGGAAACCCACTTAAGGGGGCCCAGAGGAGCAGGATCCACCCAGAGAGTTGCCTGAGAATCTGCCAGGCTGAGAGATCCCCTCTGGGCCCTGAGAACCAGTGACCAGACTGTCCCCAGGCACATCACTAATCCACACCATCATCGTCCTCATCTTCCATGATTGTTTTCTGTGAAGCTCACGAGTGCCCGGGCTGTGGGGATGACAAAGACAGCAAGTGCAGTGTCACCTGTCCTGCCTCCCTCCTGCCCTGCAGGCCCCTTCACACCCCACAGCTCCACCCCAGCTGTGGAAGCACCAGCCAGGACGCCCAACTGGCCTCTGGCCTCCCTCCCACCAGCCACCCCCCTCCCCCCCTCCCAGTCCCCGTCCCTCTGTACCCTTGGCTCACAGCCTCAAGGGCCTTTTCAGCGCCAGGCACACACGACTCTCATCCCGCAAAGATCCCCAGCCCGTGCTTCTTCCACCCCTGGGAGACCTGCCTCTCCTCTGTGCCCCACCCTTCTCTGCTGTCCCTCCTGCCTGCCTGTTCTGTTGTGTTCTCTGAAAGAACCAAGGGAGATGTTCAAGCATGACTATCAGTTAGTCCCAGGGGCCTCAGCTCTGGCTGCACCAATTAACTGTGAGAATCACCAGGGGCCTTAACTGCTGGTGCCCTGGCCCGGCCCTGGAGACTCTGACCTAATAGGCCCGGGGAGGCGCCTGGTCTCCCATGGTTTTAAAGGGCTCCCACGGGTGCTGGTGCACAACTCAGGCTCCAGAAGCCAAGAGGTGCTCACGTCAGGCTACTGCTGTGACAGACTCCGGGCCTGGCACAGCCCAGAATGGAACTCCAGGTTTTCGATGGTTTAGAGCAGAGAGGATGATACTCAGGCTTGAGATGGCAAGTGCCTCTCCCAAAGAGCAAGTCTGCCCTTCGGGTCCCACTCCAGGGTCTCCCCACCCCCGCCTCAGACTCAAGCAGGAGCAGGGCCCAGAGCCTGTGCTCTGGCGTAGCTGGGTGGAGCTCAGTGGTGGAGCACCAAGGTTTCCATCCGCAGCACCACAAAACACACAGCTCTCAAATCCAGTTCCCTGAAGGGCCAGCCCAAGGGTCTTGATGGGCAACTGGGGACTGGGCACTCCCAGTGGCACCTGTTCCTTGTGCCAGATGCAAGGATTCGATGACACAAAATGCACGAGGCCTTTCTATTTTCTGCACGTGCACGACACCCCTGTGGACATGCTGAGTGGCGCCATCCGGCCGGGTCCCATAGGATTTCTCTTTTGAACTCATTGTCCCTCCTATTGGGCCCTTCACCACCTCTTCAGCTCCTACTTCTCGGTTCCCCCATGTCCCCAGCTGTCTAGGCTGTGTCCCAGCACCTAGTCCAGAGGAATGGTGCCAGGGGAGGCTCAGTACTTCTCTGTGGAACGATGAAATAAATATCTGCACGCAGGTGACTGGCACCATCCGCCTGGTGGCTCCGACCAGATACTATGGGCCCGGACCCCTGCCATATGCTCCCCCCACCGTCCAGGGCAGGGCCATCCTTCCAGAGCTGGTCACACCACCTTCCTGTCCTCTCTACAGCTACCCCCGCCTCTACTCTCCAAATTGGGCCCATCTTAACCCACTGAAAAACGTGCCATTGTAATTACTTACTAACCATTGAATTGCCCTCTTCCCAGATGGTTGGCTGTTAGGGCGTAAATGTGAACTTATTTTCCTTCTATTAAAGATGGCCTCACTCTGTGCTTGCTCTCTAGCAATCTGCTTCCATGTCTCTGGGTTGCTGGGAAAGGAGGGGTAAAATTCCACCCCTGACCTGGCACAGGTCAGGGCCTGGCACAGCCCAGAATGGAACTGGGCTGGGCATAAAGAGAGGTCCCCATGGCAGGGCCTATCAGGCCTATTAGGTCAGCGTCTCCAGGGCTGGGCCAGGGTACCAGCAGTTAAGGGGTATAATAGATTTTTTAAGAAAATCCTGTGATGGTCACCTGCTGGGGACCTCTCTTTATGCACCTGTTTCCTCCTCTGTAAAATGGGAGAATACCAGTACCTCCCTGGTAGGGCTGTTTATGGGGAGGATAAAGTGAGTTGCTGTTTGTAAAACTTGGAGCACAGCCTTGTTCTTTGGGTTAGATATTATTATTGTCACCGTCGTTTTTTTTTTTTTTTCTGTGTGCACAAAAAGGGATGCTGAGAACCGCAGTTTTGGACTGTAAACCAGTGATAGTTGTCAAGTTGCTCAGTGGGTTTCACTTCTCTCCCCTCATAAAAATCCCTCCATGGTTCCCCAGTGCCCTCTGGCCAAAGCTTTCGAGATCTGGTCCTAGTGACTTTGGCAACCCCATTCTGCATCACACACCCCCACCCAGCCAGCAGCCCCAGCCGATATGGACAGAGGGGGGTCAATGGACCAGCCCAGGGTCAGCCCTCTGGACAGCACGTTCCTAAATCCATTCAGTGTGGCAGGTTGAGTTGGCAGCAAATGATCAGTATCCATGTCAGATGGCGTCCTCTGGTTTCAGAGCCAAATGCAAATGATAAATTCTGAAATTAACAGCAACCAAGATTGCTTTCCAGATACGGGGAGGCTCCTTCTCTCCACAGCAGCTGCCGCTGGACGGTGTCCACCGCGCTTCCCTGCCGGCCGCGGGTGTGTTATTGCAGGTGCCTTATCTCCTTCGACATTATTATTGTTTAGAGGATAAGATAGCAGTGTTAGCTCTACTCAGAATTATCAGTCTACAGTTGTAGCTACCTGTGCTTTGTATTCACCGTGGAAGTGGAATAACCTTCTAAGATTTGTGAAACCGACCTGAGTTTGGGAGGTGGGGACAAGAAAACCTGTGCAGGAGCCAAGGAGTAAAATACCCTGATTGAGTCCTGGGGGCGGAGTTTGTACCCCAAGGTTAAGCATGCTGGTTTTTTCTTTCTTTCTTTTTGCAAATTGTGTTTTCGTGTGTTTCATGATGACTGATGTGATGTATTCTTGGCTTTCAGAGCAAGAAAAGTCATCGGGGTTTCATTTGTTATGTTTATGCCAATAGAAATAAATCTCCGCACTCATGGAGAAGGCTGCGCGCCCTCCCTGTGCCGTCTGGGACTCCAGCCGGTCACATCTCTGGCAGAGGAGCAAAGCAGATACGGGGTAAGATACACTTTGCCCTTATTGATCACAAAGCTTCTTCATTACTTCGGTGGGGCTGCAGATCAATAGGCTCACAGAAACATAATCGATTTTTTAAGAAAATCAATTAAACAGAATATTTTTTACAGAATTGAGTTTGCCTGGCCCTTGTCACTGGTGTGCAGTTTCCCTCTATGAGCTGTGGCACAAGGAGGGGCCAGGCCTCCTTGAAAAGTTCTCAGCTGTGACCAGGAGGGGTGGAGTTTGGGGAAGAAGAGAGGACTCCCAGGGAGAGCAGAGAGCACCCCCCCCCCACCCCGCACGGGCCCACCGCTGCAGCCTTGCTGGACGCTCCAGGCTCTGGTCACCTCGCCCCCATTCCCGGCATGTTGTCACGTGGGCAAAATCTGTCATCAGGCCTCATCTTGCCCTCAAAACTGTGGAACTGAAACTTCCTGGAAAGCTCAGATTGATGTCTGAGTTTCCCCATTCTGAAAGCAGAAGGAAGCTCAGAGGCGGAACAATGAAATATGGCCAGGCTGCAGCCATCCAGATTGCCACCGCGCCCCGGGGCGTCTCTCCCCTCCGCCTGCAGAGAAGCCTGCAGAGGAGCAGCTGGAGGCTTAGGCTTCGGTACAGCGGTACAGCGGAGGCCCCGCTGCCAGAAGTGCCCGCCCACTGGCGACACACACTTGGACTTGGCAGCTCACAGAGCAAAAGCAGATTCCCACGGGGACACAGGGGGTGGGTGGGGCTTGGACAGAGTGCCACATGGAAACCCACCGCGCTCCCCACCATGGTCCTCCCGGCCAGGCTGACCAGCAAGACTCTCTTGGTTTCGGCCTCTTTGGCATTTCGTCTGTCACCATCTTGTTGGAGGGGAAAATAGGAGGAAGAAGAAAAAATCCTCCTCCCTCTTCTGGCAACTTCATGATAAACCTTGCAAATGGTGCAGAGCTGTGGGGCCTGGTGTGGAGCCCAGCAGGCCAGCAGCCGGAAAGTCGGCCAGCTCTGCCAAGCACCGAGAGTTACATATCCCTGCTGGTGCGTGATAAGTAACAAAGCTATAACTCCACCGAGAAGCTGGTGATGACATTTAAAAATCGCCTGCAGCTTTGCTCTCCTGGTCTGTGTCATCAGAACAACCAGTTTGAATCTCAGCTGTGATTTATGTCCAGGGAGGGGGTGCACATTATTTAGCATCTTTTCCTTTCATCTGTCTCTGGCTGTCTCGAGTCTGTCCTTGGTAACTCAGACGTTCTTCCTCCACACTCCACCCCAGGAGGCAGAGGGCACAGAGCTCAGAGCCATTACCACATCGCTGACGGGCATGAGTCCTGGGCTTTGAGCTGCCCGGGGCTCTGCTCTGGAGACTCTCCCCATTTTGTTTTTATTTTGTTCCCTCCGAGTCGGAAAGATTTGGAATTGAATCATAAAAGCTGGGGCGAAATATGAGACCCCATTCATCCCTCTCTGCAGGGCTACAGGAAATCAGCAGGACACCTAGGGACGTCCTAGGCACACCCCAGATCTGCCTGGAGACCAGGGTTCGCAGACATGAAGGCAGTTATCCCAGCTGAGGTGAGCGGGGAGCAGCTGCCGGCCGGCCGGGGCCTTCGCTCCCACACTCCTGGGGACCGTGGTGCTGGAGAGAGATCCCAGGCTACAGGGATGCCTGTCCCATTTAGGGAAAGAGGAACACAAGAAACAAGCGCAAACGGTGGCCTTTCCTACCCAAAGACTTGGGGGAAATCATTTCTTTTAAGTCCACGTTTCCAATCCCATTTGATTTCATGATATTTAGCATGTATCTAAGCAGAACAGCAAATGAGCCATCCAAGGGTCCACATTTAGTCATTCAGAAATTCAGCTTGGAGCCTGGTGTAGTGGCACACGCCGACAACCCCAGCAATCCAGGAGGCTGACGCAAGAGGATCGCAAGTTCAAGGCCAGCCTCAGCAAATTAGGGAGACTCTGTGTCAACTGAAAAAATAAAAAGGACTAGGAATATAGTTCAGTGGTAGAGTTCACCCCCCAGTACTAAAAAAGAAGGATTTTCAACTTGGATCCATTTTCAACTCAGATTCTAAGATTTGAGGAAATTCTAAAGAAAAACAATAGCATCACCCTAATAAACAATATGGAAACAAACAAACAAAAAATCCTTCTATGTGACCTGTTGGGACATTTTTACTTGGAGAGTTCTAAGTTCCTACCTCTCACACAGGCACCCAACAGGACAGCCTCCACAAGCTGGAAAGAGCAAGTCCAGGGATTCTCCCCTCCAGCCTCTGGTGGAGTGAGGGCTGCCAACACCTTGATTCTGGTCTGGTGAAATCCATTCAAGACTTCCGAGGGACTGGGAGCTAGCTCAGTGATAGAGCACTTGCCTGGCATGGGCAAGTCCCTGGGCTCAGTCCCCAGCACCAAGGATACACACACACACACACACACACATTTCTGGCCTCTAAAACTATAAGTCTATAATAAATTAGTGTTGTACTGAGTCCCAAGATTTTGGTAATTTGTTACAGCAGCCACAAGAAACTAATACAGTTGTTCTTTCCTTGACTTGTGATTTAAAGCAGTAATTTTAATAGAATAAGTTTTCATTTAAAAAATTATTCAAATTTAGTGTACCGTTTCATGTATGCACTAAAAATTGCATCACCAAACATAAACACTTCTTCCCACAGTCCACACTCTTTCATGGTTTCAAATCTAAACACGAATGAACACTGGATGTAGTTATGCAGAACAGCAGGGTTGACATCGGCCACGTTGTTTCTTCATCGCTGGGGTCTGGTCTACTTGTTAAGCGCAGGGGAATATAGTCCCACAGAGATGCGGCAGGTACACCCCACTGGGAGGCACCCGGAACCACCCCGAGCCCTAAAGAGCTCCCTCTCCAAATGAACAAGTGGCCACTCGGAGCTGGGAGGCCACAGCACACCGGGACTTTTCCAAATTAACTTCCACAAAGAACACGATGCTTATCAAAGGATAAGTAATACAAATGTGCTAATTTGAAGTTTACCTACATCTGAGTAAACTCCCAGGAATAGAAATTGTTTAGGATGCAAACCAACAAAATTTTTTTTTTCAGGGACACTGTTTAGAATTGCTGGTGCCCACTGTGAATAAAAAACAGACCCACTTTCGGCCTGTTTTATTATTATTTTTACATTTCCTAGGGGGACTGTGTGTCCTCATTGCCACAGGAGGAACAGATGGCTCCTGTGGTACCATGCTGGATCCTGTGGATCAGGAAGTAGGAAGAAGCTAAGCCTTCCTCTGGCTCGTCCAGAGGGACATCGGGGCAGTGCTAAGCAGCCTACAGGTAAAGACCAGGGGCAGGAAGAGATTTCACAAAGGCCACACACACACACGCACGCACACACACGTGGAAGGAAGCTTTCCTCTGTCCCCAGGCAGGACAGCTTGCAAGGGGCCCGTGGGAAGGGCCCGTCCAGGCAGGTCAGTACAGACTTTGACTCTGGGGGATCTCGGTATGGCCCCTCCTGCCCAAGCCTGGTGTTCCGGAGAGCCTGGCCATCCCTCCCCAGTCCTCGGAGCTCCCACACTGGCCTGACCCCTGAGGAACAGGCCCTCAACCAGGGCCTCATCTGCTGAGCTGATCATCAGCCAGTGACTCTTTCCATGACCAAGTGGCATCCCAAGAGGCTGGCCCTGCCAACCAGGGATCTAGATGTCCCCATGCAGGTGCCCCATGGGAGGCTCGTGAAGGTTGACGTCACCAGAAGTGGAAATAAAGGAACAAGAAAGGAGTGAGAAAGCAGGGTCCTTCTCCAGCTGCCCTCCACCTGGCCACCACCTCTAGGCATGTGACGCGGTCACTGGTCACCACATTCTCCCAGGTGCCTGGCAACAGATGGCCACCTCATGACAACAGGACAAGGAAGTACCAGTGGGTGCTGGGCTAGGGGATCTGGATTCAAACCCTGCTCCTCTGAGCTGCTCGGGTGTGGGCGGGGCTCCATCCACAGACAGGGCTAGAGGGCCGAGCCTGGGGCAGCAGTGGGCAGGTGCCCGCAGGGCAGGGCAGGGACTTGGACTGTGCCTAGCAGGGCACCTGGCACTGGAAGGGCAATCTTTCCTCCACTGAGGGCACATCCCAAGGGCAAGATGCGTCTCATTTGTTTTTCGCCCCCGCCCCTTGCCCCACAACCAGGAGGGGTCTTGCTTGCCTCTTAGAGGCAAATTTGACCATTTGACAAGAGCCTTTAGGAGACATTTTTAGCAGCCCTGCAGGAGGAATGCAAGGGCTTTAGGGGACACTCCAGAGGCCGCTGGGGCAGACTCCCTTCTGAGCTGGGCCGGAGTGGGGACCGGGTGGTAGAGGGGAGGGGTGGGCAGGGAAGCGCGTCCACTCTGTCGGTATGCAGATCACTCACTGCTGAGATAAATGATCCGCAGGATGGCAGCAGGCTTCCCAGCGGAGCCATTTGTCATTTCTACTCTGACGAGTGAGCTCGGGAGTGTCCACCGTCCCTCCAGTCCCCCCAAGATCCTCCCTCCACCTAGATAGCTCAGCCCGGACACAGGTGCCTGGGACAAAGAAGCATCTTCCTGCTCCACCCTCCAGTCCACAGAGGGGGCCGCCCAGCACCCCATGGGGAGCAGTCCTGGGGCCCTTCGTCTCTTGGAAGGGCGATTTGAAACCGCAAGTCTCTCTCTCTGCTAATTGACAAGTGCGTGTTCTGTGTCTGCACAGCTAAGATTTTCCATGATGTCAGCAGAGCCCAACAATGTCTGGGAGTCGCCCAGCAGGCCTGGCACAGGGCAGGAGTGTCAGCCAGGTTATGTGCTGGCGGAAACGTGCGTCATGCTTGGCCCCCCACAGTCTCCTCTGTAAACAGCCGATGAAGGGTAGATGTATCAATCAGTTCTGGAGATTTCAAAAATTGCCAGAAATCCAATCCCCAAGCCTTCCCACCCTTTCATACTTGGGCCCCTGGTCTCGAGGGAAGAGGATGGAGAACCACATGTGGGGCGGGTCTCACTTGCCCAGAAGCAGAAGACAGGCAGCCGTGATCTGCAAAGGGAGAAGAGGCCGCCCTTCACCAGGGCTGGCACCTTGTCGCAGCTTCAGAGCTCTGAGATGATTTCCAGAGTGGTGGTGGGCTGGGTGGAGGCAGCTCCCTCTCCATAAATATTTGCTGAATGAATTAAAAAGCAACCAGAGAAAACCCCTCCTAGAACTACACAGCACAGACTTAGTCCTAGAAGGAGAGAAAGCTCTTGGGCAGTTAGGGGCTGAACGCCTGATGTTGAAGGCACACCCCTCCAGGGCCTTCATTCACTCCTTCATTCACCAATGTGCGTCTCCATCATCAAGAGCTGTTTATTGAGCCCACTATGTGCTCATCTTTACACAATGCGTGGCCAAGGGGTAGGATCCTGAACAATGACCAGTGGGCTCCGCTGACAGTGGCCAGGAGTCCCGAAAACACAGGCCCCCGGCTCTTGGTGAGCCCCAGGTGTGGCTGGGCTCTGCTGACCCTATAGAAGATCTTCATGTCTTCAGCACAAGACACGCATCTGACAAGTAGCCATGAGCTCACAAGCCACAGTAAGGTGGTCCTCGGTTTCACATAAGCCCTTCTAGAGGATGACAAGCCTTGGCCAGTGCTACCTTCTCCTTGTCAGAGCCTGTGCTTATCCTGAAGAGAAGAGCGAGGGGGTTCACGTCTCTCATCTGAGGGCCCCATGAGAACACTGTGGCCTCCCACCACCAAAATGTGGAAAAACTCCAAAAAGGCAGATTTTATTCAATTCAACTCAACAACACGTTCCTAGTCACTGCCTAGGCACAAGGACCTCTGTTTGAAGTCACCAGAGAGACGAGGATGTAAAAGACCTGGTCCCTTTTCCTCAGGGACCGATCTAGAAGAGACAGACACAGGGGCTGTAGTTCGGGCTGTGTGCAGGGGTGCCATAAACGGTGCGCGTGCGCACCAAGTGCAACCTGGGCTCCTTCCGGGCATTTCGGAGCTGGCCCCTGCACCCGGCTTCCGAGAGTGTTCACTGACTTTCACAATAACCCCTTGAGGCAGGACTCTCGTTGTCTCATTTACAGATGAGGGAATCACGGCTTCCGAGGTCAAGGTCACAGGCCAGTGAATCTGTTGGCTTTAGCTAAACTTTGCTGCCTGTAAATAAGACCAGATGGTACTGTTGTCCCTGGTTTGGAATGTGGCAGGGCAGGGACCAGGGAAAGCAGGTCAGGAGAGAGGAGGCAGCAGCTGACGGAAGAGGGACCGTGGAGGCTAGGCTTGCGTCTGTCTCGACTGAGAGATATACAGTCCTTAGGGTCAGAGCTGCCGTGACCAGAGTGGAGAACCGAGGGGGCATGAGGTCAGGGGGCGGCACCCCAAGCAAGGGGTCAGGTTGCAAAGCACAAAGATCTGGCAAGAGAAAATGAGCAGGGTGCCAGAGTCCGCGAGGCAGGGCCAGTAAATGTCAGCAAGCAGTGGATTGGTGACTTCCTCAAAGGAAGAGGGCCTGGGACCTGGGGAGGAGGCAGGGAAGCGATGTGGAGGACGAGGTGTAGGTGAGGTCCGGGAGGCCTCCCCCTGGAGGGACATTGCCATCCAGAGTGACATGTTCACCCCAGGAGGAGGTTCAACAGCACTTTGCAGGAAAAACTGAAGGACGTGGCCAGGGCCCTTGGTTCAGAAGGACAGGGCTGAGGAAGGGGGTGGCAGGAGACCCAGGTGGGGAGGGTGGAAGAGACCAGGGAGGAGAAGGTGCCAAAGGAATCTTCCGAGAATAAGAACCAGACAAGGACATCAGCTCCCTGAGCATCACACCGCGTGCAGCGGGAGGCCTGCGGAGACGGGGCGGGCGCGCACTCCAGCTGCCCTTGCTGCCTGCCCCCAGTCACAGCCCCACTGCTCCCCATCAGCCCTGTGTGTCCCCCAATCGAGGTTTGCTGCACTGTGCTGCCCCGCCCCTCCATCGCGCATTCTTACCCTCTTGGCGCTTATGATTTTACTTGGGGAGAGAAACAACAAACAAAAAAACCGAGTTTGATACGAGGTGGAGATAATAAGGGGGGGTTTGGGGGGGCGCGGTAGGAACAGTGGGTAGGATAGAAGTGAAAAGCCTCCTTTCTCCTAAAGGGCATAGCCTCCGAGGGACTGGCTTTCCCGAGTCTCCTTCCACCCCTCCTGGGGTCATGTGCAGGCAGGGGCACCCCTCCACCATGAAGGGGTAGCAGGAATGGCTGGTCTAGATGGTGCCCCTGCTTACTGAGGCTGTTCAGCCCCAGCTACCACTCAGAAAGCCTGGGGTGTCTCATCCTTCCTCTCTAATCCCCTCTCGTTGCCATCTTGACCCCTTGCTTATCTGAGTCTGGTCCCACCAGGTAGCACTGGGGCCAGGCAGGGTGACCTGAACACTGAGAAAGCAGTCTCCAGTCTCGCCTCCCAGTGAAGAGGGGAGGCTGAGGCAGGACTCAGGCTTGGGGATAAGCAACCTCAGGAAACAAGGCTCTTCCTCAGCTCCAACCTGGGAGAGGCACAGCTTCCCGACAATTCTTCCCCCAGAAATGACAGACTCAGCCTGAGCACAGAGGCCTGTCCACCGCCAAACCCCAGCTTAGGCAACATCCTCAGTGGGCTGAGGGTCTAGGAAGTCTGCTTCTAACTGCCCCAGGATGCTCTGATTTCCCTGCATGCGCCACAGTCTGCCCAGCTGGCCTCTGCCAGGGCCTCACCAGGTCCTGAAGCTGCAGTGGGGGCTGAGGGTCCGCCTGCAGTGCCAGCAGGTTAGGACAGGGGGCTGTGGGCTGGGACACAGGGCAGGAGTCACTTCCTGGTTGGAGGTACAGAGACCAGGAGGATAGACTGAGAGCCCTGGGGACAGTCCGGGTACCCCCAACCCCATATCCTGCTTCCTGACAGCCCAAGTCTCTTGAGAATGTGTCACCTCACAAAGCCCCCACAGAGCCACCTAGACCTCACCTCTCTTTTCCAGCCCCCAAAGCTGGTTTCTCCTCTCCCTTCCCTTAGGGCCAAGTCCTTTTTCTCACCGGGCCTCCAAGACTTCTGGATCTCCACTGAAGTCAGGTGGTCAGCAGCAACTTCTGGGTTGTAAGTGATGCTGCAGGCACTGGCGGGAGGGGCCGTGCCCTGCACAGTGGTGGGCAGCTGTGGAGCTGGCTTCCTCGGCCAAGGGCCAGAAGTCCTTAGGCAGGCCTCAGGCCCACCCACCTGCCCGGGGCACAGGCCCCACAGGCTCCAGGCTCACAGCCCCTGTGAGCTGTGCTCACGGTCTCTGCTTGTGCTGCAGGCTGAGCAGGCCCAGGAGGCTCCCGAGCCTCCCTGTGTTACCGAGGGGTCAGTGTGATAGAGGACAGGCATGACCCCAAGCAGGAGCCAAAAATCATAGCACCAAGGCAACTGAAGGGAGCCAGGGTCCAGCCTGTCACACTTTCAAAGAAGGCTCCAGACCCAGGACTGGAGGCCAGGTTGGGGGCTCTTCCACCCCCTTGCTCTTGGGCCCTCTGCCCTCTCTCTGCGCCCTAACGGCCTCTACCTGGAGCAGTGGAGCCCAGGGCGAAGGGTGAAGTCCCTGCCCTGCCTCATTATCCCCTTTTGTCCCATGAACAAACTGATGGCCCAGAATGAATGATCTCTTTCCTTCTGGATTGGAATCTTCCCAGTGCACGATTCCTGTGCTGGAGAGAAGGACTGTCCCCCTCCCTCTGGCTCCGGCTCCCACCTGCCCAGGCCCATGTGCCCAGCTCCCTCTGTGGCCTGTCTCCACTCTGTCCTCTCTGCCTGATGAAATCTCACCTTGCTGCACATCCCCTGACCGTGCTGTGGCTGGTTTGGTGGATATTATAATTACTGCGTTAGCCCAGTGGCCTGAAGAAAACTCGGGGTGGGGTGGACTGAGAAGGGGGGGAAGGGTTCATTATTAAATGCAGATGTTGTTAAATCACTGTAATTAACTGGAATGGATACTGAGAACTGGAGGCATAAAAGCCAAATGGGCTTTTGTTTCAACTGTTTGTCGTATATTTAAGGGGGTCGTTGGAGAATATAACAGAGAAAGATGTTCTTGCTCTCTTCCGGTTTGCTTTGGCCTGGCAAGTGCTTTTGTTGGGCATGTGCACGTGCAAATGAACACACACACACACACACACACTCACACACACACACACCCCTCCCATCCTCACCCTCTGTCTCTCTGATTCACACACACCCTCTGTCCACTCTGTCCCTGTCTCTCTCACTCTAATGCACACACTCAGTGGGGCTGTCCCAGGAGGTGGGGCCTGAAAAGGAGGAGTGGGGTTCCCGAACACAGCCCTGGGGGAGGTGGCCTCCCTGTCCTTGGAAAACTTCCTCAGAGGCTGTCCACTTGCCTGCCCCAGAGCTTGCCAGCCTCCTGTGGCTTCTCAGTGGGCGCACAGGGGCCCACGCCCAGCCGTCTGCCTCTGATCACCCCTGGCCAAGAGGGCATATCCCTGGAGAGATGCTGCCTCCACTCCTTCCTGGTCTCACTTAAAAACTTGGGGGACAGACACACCCCCATTGGGTCAGACTGTCCCTTCCTCCCCAGGAGGTCGAGACTTCTGCTTGGACTTTCCTTCCCAAGGTCAGGGCAGTGGTCAGGAGGCAGGGTCAGCTGTGTCCATGTGGGCCGAGGTCTCTGAGAGGCTCTGACAAGCCCCTCAGCCACACACCTCCTCTGGGCCCTGATAGGAGGCAGAGGCCAGGCTTGGACCGCACAGTGTACATGACAGACAACACAAGGACAGGTGGACGAGGCCGCAAGGTGGGGTCTTCTCTGGACTGTCTTGGGCCACTGCTCCGACCCCACCCTCAGCCTACAGAATCGCCCCTGCCCACTCCAGGCCTTTCCAGAGGAAACCCACCCCACTGTGACCCGGAGCCAGTGGTTGTGCTACTGGATGAAACCAGGGCCCCGGGCCTGCCCACCAGCTGCCCTCCCTGTACACAGAGTGGTGTCGTCTGGCTCAGTGAAGAGCTCCTCTCTCGCCCTCTTGCTGGAGCTGAGCCTTGGAAAGCAAAAGCAAGGCAGAGAGGAAAACTAACTGGAGCGGCCTGGTGACTGGTGTCCCTGGGAGGCCCTCCGCAGCTGAAGCCGCCCCCTCCACTCTCCAAAGAACCAAGTCAGGGTGCTGGGTGCTCTAGTTTCCCCTCCAGGGCTGCGATTTAGCCACCCCTGAGCCAAGCTAGGACCCCAGCCACCTTGAGAACAAAGCTTTCACAAGAAATGGGTCCCCCACATGGTCACCCTGGGCTGGCCTGTACGCCAGGGAGCCTCATCCTTCAGGGCCTGGCCTTTCTCCTCAGTGTAGTGATCGGAGACCCTGGATCCCTAGCACCTAACTCAACTCCCAGCTCCCCTCCTTCCGGCTCCACTCTTCAAGATGCCTCTGGGAGGACACCTTTCCTTCTGGGTTTTCAGGGCCAAGACCTACAGTAAGAGACACAGGACAGGACAGGCACAGCGGTGCACGCCTGCAATCCCAGCAGCTCAAGAGGCTGAGGCAGGGGATCACGGGTTCAAGGCCAGCCTCAGCAACTTAGCGAGGCCCTAAGCAATTCATCAAGACCCTGCCTCACCTCAAAATGAAAAATAAAAAGGGCTGGGGATGAGCCAGGCACAGTGGTGCACACCTGTAATCCCTGCGGCTCAGGAGGCTGAGACAGGAGGATGACAGGTTCAAAGCCAGCCTCATCAACAGCGAGGCACTAAGCAACTCAGTGAGACCCTGACTCTAAATAAAATACCAAGTAGGGCTGGGGCTGGGGCTCGGTGGCCGAGTGCCCCTGAGTTCAATCCTGTGAACATGTCACAGAGGAGCTCTCCCGGGCCCTGCACACTCCTATTTTATTTCTTTACATGCTCCTGCTGTTGTCTTCAATTGCTGTTTGCATTCCATGACCAACTTCCCCACCACCTGACCTCACCCACTACCGAGTGTCGTCCTGCTCTCTGAAAGCCACTGTCCCTTTCCCGGTGACAGCAGGCAGCAGTGCCAGCAGCATGCCCGCTCCTACCTCTGCCCCTTACTGCTCCACGCGCCAGAGTCCCGGCACCGTTTAACCAGGTCCTTTGCATCACCGGCTGCAGCCAAGGTGTCGGGTCGCCTCTGGGACTGGGTTTTCGTTCAGGCTCACAGGGCTGCTGACAGAATCCACAACCCCGACCCTGCAGGAGAACCTTCTACCCTGGCTTCCAGGTGCCATGCTGGCCTTTCTTTGGGCCTCCACTGCTGCCCGGCCTCTTCCCTGCTCCATGAAGCCTCTGTCCTTCTGGGGCCTTCCCAGTTTTCCGAACCCTGAAAAGTTTCTTTGTTGAACAGAGAACAAGACTGGGGTTCCCACGGCCTCAGGCGGGGTGGGGCAGAAACCTGGCTTGTCTCCGTGTAAAAAGTCCACCCGAAGCCCTGGCGTTGAACTGTTCTACTCCTGCCCGCCAGGACATACCCTCAGTGGAGGGCGAGGGTTTGCAGGTAGGACAGCAGTCACTGTCTGCCCACCGCTCTCCTTGGAGTCTAATTGGTGTTATCTCCTGCTGTCTCCCAGGAGCCGATGAAGCAGGATTTCATTACCACTTTTCCGCAGGGAGACAGGGAAGGAAAGTCAGTTATCCAAGGCTTGTGGGAATGCTGGCGGGGTGGGGAGGGGTGAGGAGGGACGAGTCACACCTAGGCCTGTGGATACAGCAAAGTCAAGCTCTCTCTGCCAGGGAGATGGCCTCCCTGGGGCTTGGTGCTCAGATGGCAGAACAAGTCTCCCGGCCAAAGGGGATTGTTTTTGCTAAATGAATGCGGCCGCTCTTTCTGGCTCCCCACATCCCTCCCGGCTGTAAATTTCCAAGCTTAAGCCAACCATTCCCAGTGTGCACCAGAACAGAGACTGAGAGGCTGGGGAGTGAGGGAGGGGGAGAGAGGGTGAGGGGAAGAGTGAAGCAGAGCAGAGACGAAACTAGAGAGTCCGGGAGCCTAGGCGAAGCCCCCGGCTCTGTCTCTGGCACCAACAACACAGAAACAAGGAAACGCAAGCATGTTTCTGAATGTATATTTTTCTGTTTGAAAATAAACATTGTTTCCATACTCGGAGGTTCCTGAAATCCAGAGCATTTTATAATTGATGCCAAATAAGCTTACGGTGAATGGTACATCCTAAGAGTCAAAACGAATTGGAACCGGGAGGGGGAAATGCAGGTTAAGGTCACCCCTGGCCTACAAGGCAACCTCCCCTGGGACAGCCTGCAGTGCCTCGTGCAGACTGTAGGTACATCTGAACTTTGCAGTACCCTTAAAGGCTTAGCGGAGTCTGGTTATCATGCTTTCAACTATACAGGTTTATGGGGAAGGAAACTCTGTGGTCCCGATTATTCTACTTTTATTTGCACAGTCTTATGCGTGTTTCCCAGTGCATCTCCCCAGCGTGTTTCTTTTTTCTTTGCAGTAGCAATTAACTTAATAAACCACCTCGTCAGTGTTCCGCATGCAGATTAACCACTTCAGACAATGCCGGATAAGCATGGCGCTTTGCATCCTTGCCCCTTCTGAGAGAGGCTGCTTTTTCTGCCAGGCAGAACAATGGGGGTTGTTTTAACGGCAGAATCCTAGTAATTAGCGAGAAGAGGCCCCCTCAGGTATCCACTGAGAAAGGTCCCCTAATTTGACCCTGTTTCACACGGTCCAATTTTCAATAAAATGAGACCCTCCAGCACCGCCCCTCAGGAGCTCTCCTGGGAGTCGCAATGCCTACATCTTCCTGGGGCTCAGTCAAGAGTGTCCCTTCTGATCTCTGCATCGAGCCAGCGGACCCCCTTCCCGCCTGGTATTTACCCACGGACAGTTCTGTGACCCTGGCCTCCATGCCCCTTGGCAACATCAGTCAAGTGCAGGGCTGTCTTCGTCCTCCGGTTGGGACTGCCCTTATTATTTTTGATGATCTCCTTGAACCTGCTTCTCTTTCCTACTGTCAGTGGAAGCCCAAAGCCGTGTGCGATGGTTTATTCATTATTTACTTATTTATTTATTTATTGAACAGCGCTTCCATTGCACATACATTTTTACCAGAAGTAGAAAGAACACGCAGACTAGCTCCTCACCCTTCAAAGTCCTCCCCTGCAGTTCTTTCCCTGTGAATCCCAAATCGTCCAAATATACCGTAATATTTTCCCCCAGGCGCCTTGGGTTCTAGGTTTAGTTTTTGTCCCCAGATGTTTCAGCTCCATGTTTGATATGCTGGCAGCTCAGGACCATGACAGATGGGACAGTCACAATTCTTCCTTCAGGCAAAATTCTCTGCCCATGAACCATGAAGTCTTCCATTCTTGCGCCCAGGAGACGTGGGTCTCGCTGGACAGCCATCCATCCCTTACCTCTCAGCGAGAGCTGCTTGGTGCCATCCCTGCTCACTCAGACCTCGGAGTCCCTGGCTCTTGGCACCAAGAAGCACACAGAGATTCAGGGCTGGCTGTTGATGGGCCCGTCACGCTGCCCAGAACAGGGTGGCTTTCCAGGTGAGCAGGCAGGTAGAGTCTTGGGCACAGAGGAACATGTCTACATCCTGTCCTCCCCTGCTCTGTCCCAGCATCAGCTGCTAGAGCACATTCAGCATACCAGGGAGGGCTGAGCACATTTGCATTGACATCTGTGCCTGGCCCCTATGTTCTTAAAAGACACACAGGTGAACCCCACAGAGTTAGAAACAGGGAATAAGGCTGCCCAAAGTAACCAAAATATCTCCTCCTGGGCTTTGCACAAGACAAGCAACCCAGTGTCGTGACGTGGTGTTTCCCAGGCTGCTGTCATTCAACAAGTTATTTATTAGTAAAAGGAAATCATCATCATTACTATTGTTTTACGGTACTGGACTTTAAACCCAAGGATGCTTTACCATGGAGCCACATCCCCGGTACCTTTAGTTTTTATTTTGAGACAGGGTCTCACCAAGTTGCTGAGGCTGGCCTCAAATTTGTGATCCTCTGGCCTCAGCCTTCCGAGTCCCTGGGATTACAGGTGTGTACCATTGTGTCTGGCTGGATTATTTCTTAATAAATGCACTACAGAGGTGGGAAAGCTAGCCGGTGCAGTGGCACACTGCACTGTAGTCCCAGCTATTTGGGAGGCTAAGGCAGGAGGTCAATTGAGGCCTGGAGGTCAAGGCCAACCCAGGTAACAGCAAGATCCCATCTCTTAAAAAACATAAACAAGCCAAGGCGTGGTGCCAAAGGCCTGTAATCCCAGTGACTCTGGAGGCTGAGGCAGGAGCATGGCAAGTTTGAGGCCAGCCTCAGCAACTTAGTTAGAGCCTATCTCAAAATTAAAAAAAAGGAAATGAGCTGAGGATGAGGCTCTGTGGCAGAGCACCCCTGGTTTCAATCCCTAGTACCAAAAAAATAACTCAATTAATTCATTTCAAACAATTCTTCAACACAGGGCCCATGGATCTAAAGGAGAGTAAACGGCATCTTGGTAGGCTAGGTTGGAGAAGACTAATCTGATTGATACAAACTTTCATTTGGTGCTGGCAGCCCCCACCCAGCCCGCGCTGCAGCTTTTGGTAACGGATGCCGGTTGGAGAGATCAGAAAGGATCCATCCTCTCTCCCTTGCCTGAAACTTTGGGTTCTCCCTGAGCCCCTCCCTCAACAATGTCCACGCCACAGGCAACCCCAGACCCCTCTAAACCAGAGGGGCAAAGCCCAGCTCTGCCAGCCTAGCCTGGGCCCATGACCACCCTCTGAGTTCCTTCCCTAGGGGTGGTCAGTTCCTCCTAACTGCCCGTGGCCTCTCCAACTCTCAGACTCAACGCCCCTCCCTCCTGCTGCATGGAAGCTGCCCTGGCGTGGTGGCCGCCGACCCCCTACTATCTATCCAATTCCAGTCCTCTCACCATTGTGCATTTTTGAGTATTCATTCTTGGAAACTCTCTCCCTCCTTGTCTTCCCACCACATCCTCTCCTAACTCTCCCACCACCCCTTCCCTTGGGTGGTTACCTCGTCTTCCAGCCCCTTAAACACCATGAGTCTTCAGAGTTCCGCAGCCTTGGCCCTGGCCACCTCTGCTCTAAGCTTCTCCGGGGATGACCCTCCGATCCTGTGGTCAGACCTGCACCTTCGTGGAGATGGTGCTCAGAGTTGCATGCTTTGCTTGGGCCCATGCCACACTCCGCTGTCTCAGGCCATCTTCATGAGAAGATTCTGCATGAGTCAGCTTTCACTACGGTCACAAATACCTGAGATACCCAGCTTATAAACAGAAAAGGTCTATTTGGGCTCACAGTTTCCGAGGTTTCAGTCCATGGTGGGTTGTCCCCGTTGCTTTTGGGTGTGTGGCAAGGAGCACATCACGGGGAGCCGTGGTGTTGCAGTGCAGGAAGCTGCTCACCTCATGGTGAATGGGAAGTTAAGAGAGCGGGGAGAGACCAGGCGCCCAAGCCCTTCAAGGGCATGGCCCCAGTGACCTAAAGTCTCCCCCACTAGGCCCGGCCTCCTGAAGGTTCCACCACTGCCTGTCCCCTAGCCAAGCTCAGGACCAAACCTCCAATACCAGGCACACCAGGCACCATCTATCCCTGAGACCTGGGTCTCCCCAGTGTCAGTGATTCTTTTCTTCCATCACCAGCTATTCCCCTAAATGATAGGAAACCTGCGGGGCTCGAGTGTGGAACGCGTTCCTTGTACCCCAGCAGTGTGAGCTGTGATACGATGCTCTGGGTGGAACACAAGCACACAGTGGGCTTCCCTTGTGTGCTTGGAAAGGTTCTGAGCCCCCGTCTGTCTTCCTGGGGCCTCCAGGTTGTCGGGACAGTTCCGCTGCCCTGGCACCAGTGTGATGCTTCCTTTTTGGTAAAGGAACATCCTCCACGTTTCTCCCAGGACCAGGTAGAAAGGACAGTGACCTGAGAACTGCTTCATAAGCCCGTGTGAGCATGCGCTCTCTGGGGAAGGGCTGCCCAGCCTGCTGCTGGCATTACCCGGGGAATGCCTGTCCCCGCACCGCACACCACAGGCTGAACTCAGCCTCCGCACACAGCCCACTTCCTCTTCCCAATATCACTCACTCAGGCCCCAAACCTGAAGCACAATGCGATGCCACCTCTAATCCTGCCGATGTTACATCCTGCCGATTTTCTCCAGCTTTCTCTTCCTCTCTGCTCTGGTCCAAGCCTCCATCACCTCTGCCTGAACCTTGGCCTCCTACTAGCCTCAGAGTTTATACCTGAAAAGTGTGCACATAGTCCCTCTGCGTCAGACCCTCCAGGGACTCCCAGGAAGCTCACTCCAGCACCCAGACCACCCACCCTGCCCTGCCTCAGCCGCCAGCCTCAGCCTGTGCTGCCTCCACAGTTACTGGAGGTTGAGAGTCAAATGTGGCATGATCCTGGTCCTCAGGTGTCATGCCTAAGATCAGGACAGTTACTTCAGCACAGGAACAGCAGCAAGGCAGGGAGGTAATCATTTGTAAAATGACCAGGTTTGGTTTGTTGTGAAGGGAGTGCAGCTTGCCTTGTGCTGAACCCAGGAGTGGCAGGTGGCCACGCCTTGGGACCTGCGCTTGGGCAGCTGTTAAGGACCTGGGAAAGTCACGCCTATGCTGGGTGACAACTGAGGCGTGCTCCTCCAAACTTGGGTCAGCGTGCCCTTTCTGGCCTGGCCCTCGGAGCAGCTTGGATCATGCTGTGGGCCCATAAACCTGCAGGAGAGCGCTGGGCCTCTTCCTGGAATGTGGGAAACACTGAAGGTAGCTTCTATGGCTCCAGGTAGACTCTCCACCTTCCTAAGATGGGTTTTTATTCATGGCCTCTCCCCACAAGGGGGGACATTTATGTCCTTGTGGTGTCTTACAATGGGCATTGAGTCCTTGGGTCAGCTGGGTCAGGGGCCCTTTACGGCAGCCCCCTTTCTCCTCTCCCCTCTTCATTCCTGCTACCCTCTGGCTGACAATACCACACCCTCCTGGCAACTGAGGCACCAACAGCTTCCCGCCCCGGACTCTCTCCTTGTGCCATCTTAGCTCAGGTGTCCATTTCTCCAGGAAACCTCCAAGAGCCCAGGCTCAGCTCCCAGGCCCCCCACCCCCAGGCCCCATCCCACACGCTCATCTGAAGCTGCATCCTTGTCTATCTGTTTATCCCTTGACAAGACAGAAGGCGCCTCAAATGTGGGGCACTGGCAAGAGCACCTTTCACAGCACCCGCCACAACAGGACACCGACTCAGTGGGATGAGGCTCAAGAAAAATGTCCTGGCTGTGAAGGCCGAAGGTAGACCCGGCTTTGGACGGGGTTCGATGCCGGAGCCCCAACAAAATCACCAGGACTGGCTGCTGTCTGGCCCCTAGTTTAGCTCCTCCAACCCCCTTCCCAGGTAGCCTCTCCCTTTACATGCTCTCAGCTCCCATCCAGCAGGGAAGAGGTCTAGTCTATCCGGAGTTCAAGTAGGAATAACGCACAGTCCTGTTGGCCTTGACTGACCTGACTCCGATCAGACGCCCGTCCCAAAACTGGCCCTTGATGCCGGGAGGTGAAATGTGTTGGCTGAAACTGGAAGTTTGTGGGAACCACATAATGAAAATAATAATAATGTCTGATTGCTAGTTGTTATCTGAAAGTAGGAGGTAGGTTCTTAAGCAAAATGTGGGGGGACTCTTAGCATAAGAAGAGTGGGGCTGAGCCACAAAGTCTCCACTGCCGGCCACGCACGGGGCCTGACTCCTGCTTCAGCATCAAAACACACCTGTTGAACCAAAATGAGTCGAACAGCAAGGCTGCCGTAGAGGCAGGTCCCCAGGAGCCCACTGACACCGGCTGGGACTTCTGAGCTCGACCTCACTTCTGGAAACTCATCCTTGCCTGATGATGTCAAGTAAATAGTTTGCTGGAAGCCCCAGGTCCCCAGCAGTCAGGGTAGATTTCCTGAAGAGGAAACAAGGACCAGGAGGAGGCAGCCAGTCCCCCTCCCAGCCCCCAGCAACAACTCCTTCAAGGCCACCTGGATTTACTCAATCTTAAACTGAAATGAAGAATACACTGGAAAAAAAATGTTATCAGTTTTATCAAAACAACCCTACATTAATTACTGGTTAAATACCAGCTTTGAAAGCTTATACTTTATTAAATGAAATCCAGGATACAGCATATCAGATCTGTTGATTTTGAGAGTAGAAGACATTATTTTAAAAACTGTCCAGGCATGGTGGCACATGCCTGCCATCCCAGCATCTCGGGAGGCTAAGGAAAGAGAATCCTAAATTCAAGGCCAACCTCAGCATTTTATGAAGACCCTGTCTCAAAATAAAAAGAGTCAGGCATGTAGCTCAGTGGGAAAGTGCCCCTGATTCAATCCCCAATACCAATAATAGGAACGATAATACACTGAAATGGTACATATTAATCCACTGATATATTAATAATTTTATAATAGATGGCTTTAAACATATGCTATCATAAAAATGCAGCCAGAAGCATTTTTTTTTGGTTGTAGATGGACACAATATCTTTATTTTATTTATTTATATGTGGTGCTGTGGATTGAACCCAAGGCCTCACACGTGCTAGGCCAGCACTCCACCACTGAGCCACAACCCCAGCCCCAGCCTGAAACATCTTAAATGTTCAAAATGGGAACACGAGGTGATTCTTTACGAAGTGGGTGATGACCCATTTGGCTCGGCATCCCAAGCACTTCTGCTTCAAGCAGGGAATCCTACCCGACTCTCTGGTAACGTACTCCTGGCAAGGCCATGTCTGAACTCTGCACATTCTCTTCGGAGAGCCATCCCTCCCACTCCTCACCCAGTGCCTAATTGAGGACTTCCTTTAATGCACTGGGACGATGACTCTGTCTTTTTTTTTTTTTTTTTTTGAGAGAGAGAGAGAGAGAATTTTTTAATATTTATTTTTTAGTTCTCAGCGGACACAGCATCTTTATTTAATTTTTATGTGGTGCTGAGGATCGAACCCAGCGCCGTGCGCATGCCAGGCGAGCGAGCTACCGCTTGAGCCACATCCCCAGCCCATGTCTCTGCCTTTGAGCCAGGGAAGATGAATGACGGAGTTAAACTAGGACTGTGTCCTCTCCTTCCTTATTTGAATCTCTCTCTGAATAGTCATATAATGGACCTGTATTGCTGTAAAATCCTGTGAATGGTGGGTGGATGTCTATAAGTCCCTGTAAATCTCAAGAGGTCCTTCACTTGATTAAGGGGCTGCAGAGACACTCTGAAGAAAGTGTGCCCAGCCCCCCGGGCTCAGGAGGCTGAAGGCAACTGGCAGAAATAGGTATGACTTCAAAGTGACCAGGGGACATTGGGTTCCCCTGAATGGCCGGAGCATCATCAAATTATATTTACTCCTTGTGGGGAGAAGCAAGAAGCAAAGATTGGAATGGGAATTTGGAGACTCTCAAGAATGCAAAGGATTGTGAGGACTTGCTAAGTGGTCATTGACTCAGTCTATCCTTTGGCATTTTACTGAGTCAGTTGGCCGGCACCAAGCACTGGGAAACCAGGTAACTGGAACAGCCCCTGCCCTCCAGGGTCTCACAAACTGTGTGGGAGGAGAAGTGGACAGCCCAGTAATGACCGTGAGATAAAAGTACTATTAGTCACGTAAGCTAGCAGGGCCAGCTCCGTGCACCTGCGAGTGTGGGACCTGAGCCATCCCACAGAGGCCCCACATAGAAGGATCTCCTGACCGGATGGACGCTCTGCGCGTGGGTGTCGCCACCCTTCCGATTCTTCCATTTGTTCCACAAAGGTTTATTGAGTGCCTACTATGTGCGGGGCTCTCCTCTAGGCATGGGGACAGCCAAGCCCCGAATCTGCTAGGTAATAGGCAATAGCTAAGTAAAGTATACCCATGTCAGAGGGAGCGGGTGCCATAGAGGAAAAGGAGGCTGAGCCACCTACTCACTCACTTGTGAAGTCTACAAATGCCCAGTGACCACCCACTGTGTGCCACCACCTTTACAGGCAGTTTGTCTTGTTTAGCAATACTGAGGACTGAACCCAGGGGCACTGTACCACTGAACTGCATCCCTTGTCCTTTTTATTTTATATTTTGAGACAGGGTCTCACTAAGTTGCCCAGGCTGGCCTCAAACTTGAGATCCTCCTGTCTCAGCCTCCCGAGGAGGTGGCACTGTGGTGTGCACCATTAGGCCCAGCTATGTACTGGCTAATTTTGTGTCTCATCGTGGCTTGGCTAGAGTACAGTACACAATCTTTTGGTAGAATATCAGTCTAGGTTTTGCAGTGAGGTATTTTTCAGACTTTTTAAGATGTAATTAATGTCTCAATCAGTGGACTCTTGGTAAAAGAGGTCACTCTCCAGGTAATGGTTTTGGATGTCATATTCAACTCATCCAATGAGTCAAAAGCCTCAAAAGAAAAAAGACTGAGGTCCCCCATGAAAGAAAGAATTCTGCCACCACACGACCTTTGGACTCAGGACACCAGACATCAGCTCTTCCCTGGGGCTCTGGCCTGCCAGCACGCTCTGAAACATGCCAGCCCCATGGCCATCTAAGCCAATTCCTTAAATTCTCCTTCGCTCTCCCTCCCCGACTAATACAGCGGGAGGAGGTGCAGTCACTGGATTGGCCATCCTCCCTGGTCCCAAATCATGGCTAGGTCTAGATGCAGAGGAGGGGACCCAGTGAGCCCAGGACGCTGCACCTGCCTGTGCCAGCTGTCTGTACACGGGTACCTTCTCTTTCGCCTCTTTCGAGAGCTCCCTGTGTAAGATCCCCTCCCCCTGAGCCTTGCTAACGTCTGCTGGGGTGCGTGGTGTGGAAGGCGCTCACTCCCTCTCTGGCTGTTACTGTGCTGTGGTCTAAGTGGGACCCTAGGATGGAGGCACTTTGTGGTAGATCAGACCCTTAAATCAAGCCCAGCAAAACCTGCTAATCACCCCCCTGTAAGACGTGCACCCGGCCGTGTGCAGTGTTCACAGGAACACTACAAAGGGACCGTGGCCTGCCAGGTGGTGGAGGATGTCATCGCAGCCACTGGAGCAATGCACATAACAAGGTCTCTTAGTGATAAGCACCGGATTCTCCAAAGAGAATCTTGCTGAAATGTCAGACTCTGACTTTTTTTTTTTTTTTTTTTTTGTACTTCGAAACACGTGTCGCTGCTGCAGGACTGTGCCGTCCTCTGGGAACGAACACAGGCCCATTGTTTGTGCTGCCAATTAGGAACCATGCTTGACCCTAACACACAAAGGCCCAGTTGTGCCCAGCGCACAGGGGACTGTGTAGGATCTCTCCGCACAGGTCTTCAGACACAGAGACCTTGGTGAGCCACTGGCGGGGTTTGGCAAAGCCCCTTTCTCCTGCTCTCTGAGCTGCTGATAGTGGTACCATTCTTAAGGCCAGTTCCGGTGGCATGGCTCTGCCACAGCGGCCATGTCAGGATGGATGTTCAAGGCACACCCACTTCCTTGGGGTGTGCTGTCCCTGAGGTCTAGTGGTGTCTCCTCCAACAGAGCTGGAGAAGGAAGTGGGGTTTTGAAGGGGCAGCAGGGAAACTAGCCTGCCCGGGCAATATGTCATGCTTGTGACCAACGGGACTCTATTGCTGGCCCGAGGCCTGCCACAGAGGGGACACGTGTCCTCCAAGGCTCAGGGCCCAGGGACCCCAGAAGAGAGCTCTGCTCCATGGCAGAGGCCCCCAAAGGTAACAGTGGAACTGCTTTCTTTTGACTTCTCTGAAGAAAGCTGATTCACTCATTCTGTCTGCATTAAAAAAAAATGGGACTAATAGTGATAAGATTTTCCCAAATAGATGGCAGCATTATTCAGAAGGGAAATTTACCCCTGCTCCTCAGGGATAAGTTTCAGTTATTAAATGGTGGGGAGAAGGCAAGGGGAGATGTTCTCCTGAACATATTTGTGGTATAACGGTGCTGACCACCTGTTGCTATTCCTGCCACGGTCACCAGCACCACGGCCTGAAATCCATCCTCTCAAGAAGTCGGTGTGATGGCAAACATTGCAATCCCAGCTGCTCGGAAATTTGAAGTAGAAGGATCACAAGTTCTAGGCCGGCCTGGACGATTTAGCGAGACCCTTTCTCAAAAATAAGTTAACGAAAGGGCTCGGGATGCAGCTCAGTGGTAGAGCGCTTGCCTAGCATGGGGAGGACCCTGAGTTCCACCCAAAGTATGACAACAAATAAATAAATAAGTAAAGTTACTTTAATACATGAAAAACTTAAATGTAAAAATGTGTCTTACTCCTAAGCTAAACATGTTTCTCTTTTCCTCCCAGAATATTCAAAACAACTTGGAACATGAGCATAGCTAGGTTTTTTGTTGTGGTTGTTGTTTGGTTGGTTGGTTTTGTTTGGTACTGGAGATGGGACCCAGGGACACTCAATCACTGAACCTCATCTCCAGCTTTTTTTATTTCTTATTTTGAGACAGGTTTTCACTCAGTGGCTTAGGGCCTCACTAAGTTACTGAGGATGACCTCAAACTTGTGATCCTCCTGCCTCAGCCTTCTGAGTTGCTGGGATTACAGGTGTGCGCCACCTCACCCCGCCGTATCTATGATTTTGAAAACCTTGCCGAGGCCCGAGTCTGGAAGGGAGTGCTCTTCAGTGTTCACATAGGCCTAGGCCTCTCCCGGACGAGGACAAGGTACCATTGTTCTTCTTTCCATATTTTTGACATTATTTCATAAAGAGTGGGTGTAGTATTTTATAGCTGGGAAGAATAAAATAAACAAAAATCAACAAACAAGCGGTTGCCACGGTGAGAAGAAAGTGGGGAGACTTCATTATCTAGCCACTCCCTTGTCCCAGTGTCACATTAGACTCATGGTCTGACAACTGGCGCTGGGAACCCTGCCCGGGCTACTTGAGATGAACGTCCAGGACCTTTGGTCAACTCCAGACCCCACCTGATGCCAAACTGAGAGGTCTGGCAACCTCTGAAGGTCACCCGGTCTGGGATTTTTCTTTCCTTGTTCCTCTGGCTGTAGCTCTGCATGCGTGTGCACTGGAAAGTACACATTTTGGTGGCTGAGGATCAACATGGGGGGCACCCTGCAAGGAGCAAGTTTACGGAGATCATAACACGGTCTCCTTGAAAGAAGATGGGCCCATTCTGTTCTTCTCCAAGACGCCCTGACCCTGTAAATGAGACAGATTTCAGTGGTAATTCCCAGAGTTCAGCTTTCCAAGGCAGAAACCATGCACCAGAGACCACATAGGTCACCTCCCTGTGGATCTGGGGTCAGAGCCCGTCCCTTGGAAGGGAGCACACATTCACGTCCCAGGAGATTGACACAGACCAGGACTGGCTCCAGGTGAGTCGCCCACATTCCCAGTGCATCGACTGGTTGAAGTTTGGGGCCGCTGTGCTTACCCAGTGGATTTATGTCTTTGGTCCTGCATTTCTAATTATTCACCTTGTTAGTTTTAGCCAGAATTGCAGCCAAGTGTCTGAATTGTTTCTATTCTCCCAAACTGCCAAGTGGAATCTGCTTTTATTAACTGAACTGGCCTCTCCATCCTTAATACATGAACCCCTGAGCCTAGAATGCGGATCCCTGCCTGTTCCACTGACACATGCCCCCTCTTCAGGTTTAGTGTCTCCCTGATGAAGCTTCCCCGACACCCTGGGCAGAAGTGAGCCAGTAATGCCCGGCATAGGGAATGCTATTTGTTGAGCACCGTTATGCACCGCACACTGGGGAATCCAACAGGCAGCCAGTTAGACATGGCTCTCTCATGTGGAATCAGCTGGACACTCCATACTACAGCCACGACAGCCATGGGAAAACCAGTGGGAATGAGCTCCCCTGCCGGACCACAGCAGCAGCAGAGCTGACTGCCACACCACCAGGGTGGCAAAGACAGGAAATATCTTGGTTAAAAGTGGGTTGAGGCTCCCTTGGGGGACTGTAGGAAGAGTAGTGTGTGCTTTCTTTAATCTGATATTCCTAAGGATGAACTATCATCAGAATGTGCACCAAGCCTCCGACTGCTGCTCCCGGAACCAATATCCACAAGGACGCCTCATCAGGAGTCACCATGACCCCCCAACGTCCTGTCCTTCATTTAGTGGCCAAGGCCAGTTCTCTCTAAAATGCCTCCAATTCTTTGACCACAGCTATCACCCTATGTCTGCATTGCCAACATTTGTCTTTCCTCCCTTCAACAGATACTTATTAAATACCTACTGTATATATGCCAGATAGTGTGCCAGTGGTGGGCTAGAACATCAGTCAGAAGGGCAAGGGTGTGGCACAGACCAGCAGGAAAGAGGCAGTACCCAAGGCTGATATCAAAATGGAATCGAGAGAGTGGGTAGAATAAATGAATAGATGGATGAACGAATGACCAGCTCTTTACACTACCATATGATCCTGTCCATAGTGTGGCTGGAAACCAGCCCCTGTCCAGACACCCCTCTTTCTACCTGAACTTTAAGTGGCTTCCTACTGTGCGCTGGGTTAGGTTCTGTCTTCCTGGCTGCCTCTCTTCTGTTCTTCTTCTGACTTTCTTCCCCCTACACTGGGGATTGAACGCAGGGCTTCATGCATGCTAGGTAAGTGCTCTGCCACTGAGCCGCCCCGGCCCGTCCTGGTGGCTCTCCTTGCTCTGGTGCCAACCTACCTTTCTAGCTTTATTTCCTTCCAACCCTCTAAGGAGAGCCCGTGGATTATGCTGACTATTGCTATGTGTGTTTATTTTACCTGTCTAGAAAATTCACCCCTAAATCTGATACTGCAACTGTATCCATGGGAGGGAGGGAAGGGGCGAAGGCTAGTGGGAAATGGGGTACAAGAGCCAGTTGAAAGCCCTGATGTTAGAAGAGAAAAATCAAGAAGGAAGAGAATAAAAATTTTATTTACAAACACAAAGGGAAATAGGAGAAGGACTTGAAAGTGATTGCCTTTGGGGTTACAAATCAAGATCAAGGGGGCAGAGGGGTGTGTGGTGCACATCTGTGATTTCAGCCACTCAGGAGGCTGAAAGGCCAGCCTCAGCAACTTAGGGAGGCTGTAAGCAACTTAGCAAGACACTGTCTCAAAGTAAAGTGCTTAAGTACCCCTGGATTCAACCCCTGGTACTAAAAACAAAGCAAGGAGTAGGGCATGAGACTGTGTTTGTTTGTTTTAAGACTAATAGTGTGTCCTTGCCTGTTTGTGGGGAGCGGGGGTGTTACCGGGAGTGGAACCCAGGGGCGCTTAACCACTGAGCCACATCCCCAGCCCTTTTTACATTTTATTTAGAGAGAGGGTTTCGCTAAGTTGCTAAGGCTGGCTTGAATTCATGATCCTCCTACCTCAGCCTCCCGAGTCGCTGGGATCACAGGCATTCGCCACTGTGCCTGGCTTGCAATTGCCTACCACATACCTAGATTACTTTTTTTTTTTAATATAAACAAACCTTATTTGTTTATTTTATCTCAATAAAGCTAACAAAATGCAGATATGATGGATCCCAAAATTTATGCTTGTTTTAGGTGGATTGAAATTGTTTTAATCATAAATAAAAAAATAAGTAGTATCTATTTTGGGGGTGCGGGGAATTGAACCCAACACCTCAAGCATGCTCTGCCACTGAGCCACACCTTATCCCCTTAAAATTGTTTTTAATATGTACAATGCAACAAGATTTCAACAAGAAGTAAAGAACACTAACTGAGGTGATGTGTATGAAGTGCATGCACCTGGCATGTAAGAGGCAGAGAATAAAAGGCCAGCATCACTTTGGGGTTTCATTTATGAGCCTTGCCATGAAGCAGACACAGAGAAAGAGATGCCGAGCTTCCCCACATTTCATCATGTCATGAGCCCTGCCACACCCAGCTTTCTAGTTTCTTTGCCTTCAGTGGCTCCTCTACAACATCATTCCCTCTGTGGCATATGCGTTATCCTAGGATGACCTTTCTTTTGGATCCCCCAAAGTTTTTCTATTGTGGGTTAGGGTAGTAGCAGCTGCTATAACAAATGGACCCTAAACTCTCAATGGTGTCACCCGAGGCAAGTACATTTTCCCCTCATCCCGAGTTCCTGGACTGGAGACCATTTTCCTTCCCTTGATAGCTTAGGAGCACGGGCCCTTTTCTTTTCCTTTCTTTGTCTTTTCCTTCTTCCTTTCTTTCTTTTTTAGTGGTGGTAGGGATAAAACACAGGGCCTTGCACACATTAAGCTTGCACCCTACCACTGAGTCACACTCCAGCCCGACTCTCTTGCTCCTACAGCTCTTCCATCCCCTGGGTCGTCTGCATGAGGGGAAAGAGCCAGAAGAGAAGGCCCAACCCCAGTGGCCTTCGTGTAGGTGTGAATCCCATCGCCTCTGCCCATGCTGCATTGTCCAGCTAGAGAAGGGGTTTCTGGGGAATATACGTGGATGGACAGCCTCTTTCAGTGAAAACTCAACTCTGTGGAGAGCAATATAGATTCTGGAGGAGACATCGTGCCCCACTCACTGCAGGGCCATGCCCCACGGTTCACTTGTCCAGCCTGCTTCGTTTCTACCTCCCAAACAGGAGCCCTCTGCATTCCCAGCCTCAGACCACCATCATCTTCCCCACTCCGCTCTCTGATTTGAGGGGACGTATTCCATCCGTCTAAACACTGTGGGCTTTTCCAGGCACAAATGCATCTCCTCTTTGAAGACGTCTCCATTTCTAGAGCCAGCCAGCCACTGACTCAACACAGAAACTGAATTTCTGAGTCGTGGAGTCTGAGAGTTGGATGGTCCCTTAACGATATGGCTCAATCCCATTGGTGTAGGGGAAATAGGCTCAGGAAAGAGAGAGTCCCCAGACCCTGGCAGTCACGGCATACCTGTGTCCCCTGCTTGCCAAAAATTTAGCAAGAATCTCAAAGGCCATGACCGGTCACGATCTGGATTTTGCTGTGCCACGAACTTGAACTGTATGTGTTGGGACTGTGGGTTTGTTGTGATGGTGACCCCAATGAGCTCCACCTCCAGGCATCCACACCCTGTGTCGTCCCCTCCCACTCTGGGCCAGAATTGGTCCACATGACCAACAACACAGCCAAAGCATAGGAGTGATAGGATGTTTCCTCTGACATCAAACCCTATTCACTTAACTTTAAAAAATCCTGGTCCTCACTATAGTAACGCAGCCACATCAATGATCACAGCAGCTCAATTCACAATAGCTAAACTGTAGAAGCTAGATGCCTTCAATAGATGAATAGATAAAGAAACTGTTGTACATACATACAATGGAATATTATTCAGCTTTAAAAGAGAATAAAATTATGGCATTTGCAGGTAAATGGATGGAATTGGAGAATATCATGCTAAGCGAAGTAAGCCAATCCCCAAAAAACAAAGGCGGAATGTTCTCTCTGATAAGCAGATGCTGATCCATAACAGGGAGGGGGAAGCATGGGAAAAATGGAGGAACTTTCACTGGGCAAAGGGGAGGAAAAGGAGGGAGGGTACATGGGGGCAGGAAAGATAGTGGAATGAGATGGACATCATTACCCTAGGTACATGTATGACTGCACGTATGGTGTGACACTACATTGTGTACAACCAGAGAAATGTAAAGTTGTGCTGAAATTGGGTACAAAAAATCAAAATGCATTCTGTTATATAAACCTAATTAAAATAAATTAATTAATTTTTATAAATGCTGGTCTTCCTCTGTCACGCACTCCACATATATTCCCCATGTAATTTTACTACATTCTCAAGTAATTTTACTACATTTTGGAAAAATCTCTCTCATTTGATATTTAGGTTGATGTTTTGTTTGTTTGTTTGTTTTCTCTCTTTTTGGGGGGTGGGGGGTGGGGGTGGGGAGGGAATACTGGGGATTGAACCCAGTACCACTGAGCTGCATCCCCAGTCCTTTTTATTTTATTCTATTTTATTTTGAGACAGGGTCTCACTAATTGCCCAGGCTAGCCTCAAATTTGTGATCCTCCTGCCTCAACCTCCGAGTAACTGAGATGACAGTCATGCACCACCATGCTTGGTCACATCATGAAGGACTTTGGCTTCTGTTTCATGTCCTGGATGGCTGACTCAATTTGGGGTGAGCCATGTTACCACAGCCCTGCAGAGAGGTGCAGATGGCAAGCAACTGAGCCCACTGCCTCAGTCATGTGAGGCCATTGGGAGAGAATTTTCCAGCCCCAGTTGGATCTCCAGAGACCATAGACGTGGCCTGACCACAGCCACTGGGAGACGCACCCAGCTGGGCTCCTCCTGAGTTCCTGACTCTAGCAATTGTGTGGTTACCCATGTTTAGTGTTTTAAAATTCTAAATGTTGGGTTAATTTGTTTCTCAGCAACAGGTAAGTAAAACGGTCTTTTTCATTGTCTACTCAGGATAATGTATGCATTCATTTACTTGGCAGGGGGAGAAAATTAATTATACATTAAAGTTTAAATTTTTATTTTTTAGGGGGTACCAGGAATTGAACTCAGGGGCACTCAACCACTGAGCCACATCCCCAGCCCTATTTTGTATTTTATTTAGAGACAGGGTCTCACAGAGTTGCTTAGCGCCTCGTCCTTGCTGAGGCTGGCTTTGAACTTATGATCCTCCTGTCTCAGCCTCCTGAACCACTGGGATTACAAGCATGCACCACCGCTCCTGGACCTACATTAAAGTTTTGTTTTGTTGGTTTTTTTTAATCAGACTCTACAAAGGTCTCAGGAAATATCCGCTGTAAACATCAAACATTCTGGTATGTCTCTTAAGTCTCCAAATAATTGGTACACTATTAAGGAAAAAGAGAGAAAGAGGAAGTAAGGGAAGGAGGGAGGAAGGAAAGGATGACCCTATCCATCGTTTTAAAGAAATCTCGAATCCCATATTTTTATGAAGCATTCCCTGATCCACCCCTTACACCTAATATCCAACTGTGATTTCTTCTACAGTTGATGTTAATGTTCTCACGACACTTATCATAGTTTGTCTTAATGTGGTAGTTCAACAAAGAAAATCTATTGGACACCGAGTGCCAGATGTGTGGCAGGCGCTTTGACACATCAGTCACACAGAACGCACAGAGACCTTGTACGGGGCAGCTTACATTCTAGTTGGTATAGAAACGAGTACAATGCGATGGCACAGAGAAAAGAAAAACTGGAACAGAATGGCAAAATCACGTATGTCTTTATTTATTTATTTGGTACTGGGGATTGAACCCAGGGACACTTAACCACTGAGCCACATCCGCAGGCCTCTTTTGTATTTTATTTAGAGACAGGGTCTTGCTAAGTTGCTTAGGGCCTCACTAAGTTGCTGAGGCTGGCTTTGAACTAGAGATCCTCCTGCCTCAGTCTCCCAAGCCACTGGGATTAGGCAAATGACCCCTTCCCTGCTGCTTATATCTTTATCATGTCCTGGTGAAACTGTCAGGAGCTCAGGAGGATGGACAGGGCAGTGGGCAGGTGATCTTGGGATGACTGTGGGGTATTGCCTATTCTGGGGCTTGGAAATATTTGCTTAATCAAAGCAACTATGAAGGAGCTGGCCCTAAAATGATGGAGTTCCCTCAGGCGGCAAATCCCAGAGTTATTGGATGCTGACACAAAGCCCCACTCACTCCTGGTTGATCACCAGATTTGTCAGCAGAACTGAGACTACAGAGAACCCATCTGGGTGAAAGACTGAGAGTGATCCTCCCTCCTCCTCCCAAATGAAACTCTGCAACCTGAGCCCCTTATCTCTCTGTTACATCACTTTGCCGATCTGGGCAGAATTGGATCAAAGAAACTGCAGTGTCCCTAAAGCCATCCACCCAGCATCACAGGACTCAGATAAGTGAGGCTATTTTAAGTACCTGAGACCCCTGTCCAGTCGATACCATCGGCATGACTTCATTGGTCATCTTCTGCTCTGGGCCCAGAGGCCCTGCAAGGTTTTTCTCCCCAACTCTCATAAGATCCACCCACATACACCTAAGGCCTCTGGCTCAACCTTCTCCTGTAGTAGGGCTACCACTCACTAGGCAAGAAAACCTGGCCGTATCCTTCACCATTTCCCTTACTCTCCACGTGTAACAGTCCTCAACTCCCCCAGAGTCCACCTTAAAACCATCTTGGTGTGACGACTATTGCCACTCCAGGTACTTCCATCCCTTCTAATTTCCTGCCTGGGTGACTTCACAGGGCTCCCACCCCAGGCCATCGCCCCAACCTGTGCCAGCCTGTTGCACCCTTCTCCATGTCAACTGTCACTGTTTCCAGAGAGCTCTCTGACGACCAAGCGTAATAATGTTTCAAATCACTTAAGGGTTCTACATTCAGGATAAGTCCACACATCTCAGCGTGATATGAGATGCACCTTGGAATCTGGCCCCAGCTCAACTCTCTCTTCACCTTGAGCTATTGCACCGTGTGGACGACATCACTCACAGTTTCAGAGGTCTCAGTCCAAAAATGGCCGACTCCATTGTTCTGGGCCTAAGGTGAGTCAGAACATCATGGGGGGGAGGATGGGGCAAAGGAAAACAGCTCAGGACATGACAGTGAGAGAGGGGGCGGAGAGAGAAGGAGGCGGAGAGAGACGGAGAGATCGATCCATCTAGATCTGCACACCAAGGACAAAATATAAACCCCCAAAGGCACAACCCCAGTGACCCACCTCCTCCAGCCACTCCCCACCTGCCTGCAGTTACCGCCCAGTTAATCCACATCAGCAGATTAATGCACTGACCGGGTTAAAGCTCTCCTAGCCCAATCATTTCACCTCTAAACTTTCTTGCATTGTTTCACCCGTGAGCTTTTGGGGGTCACCTCATTCCTAATTCATAATACTGGCTGTTCCCTCTTTCTTCAATATCCTTTCATCAGCTTCTGACCATTACTGCTTCCCTTGCATCCTTCAAGGCTCAGAGGCTCTCTGGAAAGATGCCCTAAGCCCTCCAAAGTGCTCTAGGACCCTACCACCTCCCTCAGGACCTTGCATGTGAGGCATTCATCTCATAACCACCGCATGCTGCTCCCCTGGCCCTTGTATTAGAGATTGAACCCAGGGGTGCTCTACCACTGAGCTACATTCCCAGCCCTTTTTATTTTTATTTTGAGATAGGGTCTCATTAAGTCATCCAGACTGGCCTCAACCTCAAACCTACAATCCTCCTGCCTCAGCCTCACAAATTGCTGGGATTACAGGTGTGCACCACCATGCCTGGTTTGTCCTGTAGCTTTAAATCCCCAGCATCTAGTCCGCAGCCTGGCATATAATATGTGTTCAACAAAGGTTCAGTGACTATCTTCAACTCAAGAAGGCCTGTAAAGAATTCTGAGACCCAGTAGATTGCTAAGGTCTAACAACTCCTGAGTTGAGCAAGCCGTACCCTTACTCTACTTTTAGGGCTCTTTTCTCTATTCCAGGATTATTCTCAGCAAAGTGGGAGGAGAAATGCATCAGAATTCCCTAGGGGGCTGGTTAGACATGCAGATTCACAGGCCTCACCTGGACCTATGATGAATCTCTATTTTGGACAAGCTACCTTGGTGAGTCTTCTAAACAGAAAGTTTGAGAACCACGTCAGCTGTCTGGCTGCCTGACTGAATGGCCTTTGTAAGCTGCTATATACTGGTGACACACCGGAGAACCAAGCCTCACTTCATTACATTTTCACTGAAGAGCAATCATTTGAGTCGTAAAGCTTTTCTCTTTAGGAGGCCACCAGTAGGCCTGGGGTGTGGCTCAGCAGTAGAGCGATCGCTAACACATGCGAGGCCCTGGGTTCGATCCTCAGCACCACATAAAAATAAATAAATAAAATAAAGGTACTGTGTCCAACTACAACTAAAACATAAATCTTAAAATAAACAAAAAAGAGGCCACCATTAGAGTGCAGACTATACTTGTAGAATTGACAGGGATGAAAGCAGGGACCTGGAGAAGAAGCAAGACAACCTTACAGAGTAGGAAGGGCCTGGAAGTGGAGGGGAGGTTAAGTATCAAACATTAAAAATCCCAAGGTGGCCTTTGTTTTTATTCTTATACCTTACTGCATCTCAAAATCACCTGGGGAACTTTATTCTTTCCAGCCACAAATGAGGGTACCTGACTCAGTGCGTCTGGCAGGGGGTCCCAGAAGTTTGTCTTCTAACAAGCTCCCAGGTGCTGCTGCTGCTGCTGGTCCAAGCAGCATGCTTTGGGAGACTCTTGAGCTGGTCAATAATTCTGTTCAATGCAATAATCTGTTTTGCGATATCCACAAAGAAATCCCATCTCCCTGTTTTTCTGCTTAAACTCTTCCACAGATGTGGATCTTTTTTTTTTTTTAATATTTATTTTTCAGTTTTTGGCGGACACAACATCTTTGTTTGTATGTGGTGCTGAGGATCGAACCCGGGCCGCACTCATGCCTGGCGAGCGCTCTACCGCTTGAGCCACATCCCCAGCCCCAGATGTGGATCTTGTTACATTTTGAAATGGGATTTTTCATGGATAACTCTCCACGTTCTTTTTTGTGCTGAACCAAAATTTGCCTTGAATACTTTTCACTCATGATCCCAGGTCTGCCCCCTAGGTTCTCAAAGAATACATCTGCACCTATTTGTATATGGGAATTTTAAAAAATGTTTGAAGATCAACACATGACCTATCTGTTTCTTCTTCCCTACACAAATATTTTCTGCTTCTTCAGTCATTGCTCAGATTGGAGGACTTTCATCAACAATCAATCAGATCCCTGAGAACCTCTGTCAACTTTTTTCTTACACCTGGTGCTCAGAACTGGCACAGTACTCCATTTGGGATCTGACCAGCTCAGAGCAGTCTCTTGAACTGCACGCTATTTTAGAGTAGGCTTGTTTTGTTTTGGTACTACTGATGGAACCCAGGGCCTCACAATTGCTAGGTAAGGTAAGTGCTCTATCATTGAGCTACATCCCCAGTCCTTTTTTATTTTGAGACAGGGTCAAAATTGCTTAGGCTGGCTAAGAACATGGGATACTCCTGCCTCAGCCTCTGAGTAGCTGGTATTTCAGCCATGCACCTCCATGCCCAGCTGACTGTATATTAAAAAACAACCCCTCACCAAACAAACAAACAAAAATATTTCATACATTTAGGCTTGTTGAACATGGGGGCACCTAGAACTTAATTTTTTACATGTACTAGTATCCACTCAGGAATTGTCCATCTGTCCTTAATTAGTTGACTTTTTAAGGGTTACATTTAGCATTTACTCCTCTTATATGTGATTTTGTTGGTTTTCTCCATTTAAAAAAAATAAACATTAACTCATACCTAAGTTATGAGGTGGTCATGGCAGTATGATAAGAGGTTGACAAATCCCAAGTATGAAATTGCCGATTTTACAACTTTGCTTGGGCTCCTAATTCATACTTAATTCTTTCCAGCCACAAATAACACTGTGATCTGCAATCTCCAGGATCATGCAGACAAAACTCCTCATTTTTTGGTCAACCCTGATCTGAATATTCTTTCTATTGCCACAGGTCCGCATGCCAAACTCTGACTTAGTTTTGGGTTCAGAAAGGACAGCCTGCCTTTCTTCCAGGTGTTTACAGTCTAAGAGAGAACTATTTTGCCTGGTTAAGATGATGAAGGGGAATAATGAAGGGAATCAAACAGAAGGGAATTGAAAAGCCATAGTTACAAAACCAACATCAAAGTCAAATATTAAATAATGACATTTTGGTTCAATAATTCAAAAAGTGAAGTTGTGCTTATTACAATGTCGGTCCACCCATATACTTGGACTCATTGATTTATCAGCCTACCCAGTGGGTGCTGTATATTTGCAAGATGTTATTTTGGTTCCCTCCTGATAGTGTGATAATGCCTCTACCTTTGAGAAATAGAAAAGACGCTGGTTCTCCGCAATTAATGTAAATTAAAAAAAAAAAAACTGAATAAAAAGGGCAGACTTCTCCATGCAAGCTTAGACTGCCTTCGGATCCATGTATGGGATGTGGGTTTTCGGAAGGGGGAATACACAGCATTACATTTGAAAACGACTTTAGAGAGTGACTTGTGAACGAGACTACCTGAGGGCTTAAAATATGGCAGAAAAAAGAAAGCAGCGTAGGCAGCTTCTGGGACCCTGAAGGGAAACGAGAGCGGGGAATTTGTTGTCTCTTTCATCCTTAGAGGTTTCAAAGCGCGACACTTGCGGTAACAAAATTGCATTGCGAAAGTATCCGTGCGTTATTATCTCCCGTTCTTGATGGTGACACGTAGACAGGGGATGGCCTCTTAGAGCACCAGCAACTTTCCGTAATAGCACCGCCGAATCTTCATGGTGCCACGGAGAAGAAAGCCGGCTTTCTTCCACGTCCTTTCATGAAAATGGAGAAAAACCTGGTTTCAAAATCTTCTCGTGGCTTGAACCGAAAGTTAAAAGGGATTCTTCAGATTGCACATTGGGTCTGACCTTGCCTACCATGAACGAATCATGTATACCGAAGAGAAGCGGCAGAATGGAGGATCGCGGCGGGTGACCCAACGCCAGGAAGGAACCGTGGGGTGTGTAGGAGACCGAGCACCCGGGTCCGGTCCGGACCGGCTGTGTGCACGGCGGGGTGGGGGTGTTCGCTCCAAGGGGAAGGGACAGCTTCCCGGGACGGGGGGTTGGGAGGGGCGAGCATGGTTGTGTGCCTTGCTGTGGAACGCTCCCCCGGGAGCTGGGCCGCGCAGAGGCGGGCTCTGAGGCGCGAGGAGAGCGGGATGCTTCCCGGTCCCCAGCCGGCGCGTGTACGTGTCTGCACGGCACGGGCCGGACGCGCGCCAGTGCAAGCTCCAGGACTTGGTGGCCGCTGCATAGAGAGCCAGCGCCGCCGGGCGAAAATATCGCGTAAAGTCTGGGCGGGGGCCCCGAGGAGCGCCGTCCGGGAGAACCCAGTGGATGAGCAAACCTGGGTCGGCGCCCCTCGAGCCAGCGCACTTATGTGAAGCCACAGTACTCAAGAGGCGGGAGGGCAGGCAATGATGGGGAAGGCCACAGCTCAGCTTTCCAAGCATCCCCGGGAAGAGAGCGAGCTCCCAGAACCAGCGCGCGTACGAGCAGCCAGAGTACGCGCCGCTCGTGACCTGGCGCGCTCCCCGCGCGGTCTGGACAACTATCGCGCGGGAGGGTATTAAGGGGGAAGGGGGAGGCGTGGCTTGTACAGAGAAGCCAATGGGCCACGGAGGGGCGCGCGGGGGCGGAGCTGGGGCGTAGAGCGCCGATTGGCCAGCCCGCCCTCCGGTATGCAGATGCAGGGTGGTCACGTGCCAGGGGCCGGGACGACTTCCTGTTGGAGGCCGACGCGGGGCGGGGAAGGGGGCGCGAGCGCCCCGTCTGGCTGAAGTGGGGGGAGGGGGGTTCTTGTCAGTTAGAGCAACAAGATGGCCGCGGTGGCAGCTCCGCACCTTTGCGCGACGGCCTCCGGAGCCGCAGCCGCCGCCGCCGGCCGTGCCGCCGCGCTGCCCTGAGTGCCGCCGGTCCCTCCCCGCCGCCCCGTGACAGGCCGCCCCGCGCCTCCGCGCTCCCACCACCGCCGCCACAGGCCCGCCGGAGCCGGAGCCGGAGGCGGAGGGAGCGGAGCGGCCCCGCGCCCCGACCGCCGCCGCCGGCGCCTCGGACCCGGGCCGCGCCGAAGCCGCGTCCCGCCGGGCGCGAGGAGGAGGGCGCGTCGCGGCGTCGCCGGCGCGGGACCTGGACCTGCCGGGACGCGCCGCCGCCCACCCGTCCGCGCCGCCCGCGCCGGGAGCCGAGTCCGCGGCGCCGGCGCTGAGCGGGCCCCCGCCGCTCGAGCGCCCCCGAGGTCCCTGGGCGGCCGAGTGCGCTTTCGCCGCCGCCAGGCCCGCACCGCCGGAGCCCCGCGGAGCCGCCGCCGGGGACGGAGCCCAGGTGAGCGCGCCGCCGCCCCGAGGTCCGCCGCCCTTTGTTCGGCCGGGCCGAGCCGGAGCCGTGCCCCGTGCGACCCGCGTGGGGCGCCGGCCCGGGCCGGCGGGAGGGAGCCCGCGAGCGCGGGGCCGCGGGAAGAGGTGTGCGGACCTCCTGTGTGCCCTGCGGCGGACGTGGTGGGGAGCGTGGGTCGCGAGCATCGCGGTCCCCTCGTATCTGAAACGAGGGCGGTGAGTGAGATCCGGCCCTGAGCCGACAGGCACACGCAGGTTGTGCGTTCCCGCTGGATGGCATGCGGGGGTCCGCAGTGTGCGGGTTCGGGACCCCCGCGGCGTTGTTTGGGTGAGCAGAACGGGACCCGGGGGCGCCGTGCGGGTCTGAAATCAGGTGGATTCGTAACGGTGTTGCGGACTGCGGAGTAATGCGTCCGAGGAGAACGAGCCGCACAACATCTGCAGCGTTATCAGATAACGAAATCCGAGCGCGTCGTCGCCACCTCTGCTTTTAGGGATGCCTTATTTGCACCTTTGCTTCGTGGACGAGATTTAATTAATAGATTTGCATCTGTTAAAGTGTGCAGATGAGAATATACGGGGTCCCTGTGCGTTAACCTGGTCAAGAGACTGTTGGCGCGCAAGCTGGCCAGGGATTTAGAAATCCTGGCGAAGATGAAGGATTGTGCTGGGATGCTGTGCGGGAGCTGGGGGAGGAGGAGCCGCTGGGTCTCGGCTGCACCTATTGCGTTCCAAGGTATCTGACAGTACGCAGTTAGTTGTCTCAGAGCTTTGCCAGATGAAACCTCCATTTGAGTGGTCTGCTCGCTGATTTCTGGGCGTGAAGTGCAGGTTCTGAACTCAAAATGGTGCTCTGTGGATGTCCAAGTAGAATGTGGAGTTGCAAGTTGGAGCCTCCTGGCTGGTTTAATCCATTGTGTTGCTGAGATGGTTTTTCTCAGTAGCTGGTGTTCAGTTGATGTCCTGGGCCAGTATAGGTGGCCCGTCAGTTTATGATCATCACTGAGAGAGGTTTGTACATCTCAGAATGTAATCTGACCCAGCACAAAGCTTATTTTGTGTGAGTTATTTCATACATTTAGACTGGGGTAACTGAATGGATACGCTGGAATGTGGCCTAAATGATTTCAGAGGACAGCGATGGCCGTTTTAAACTGTGTGGGAAGTGCTATTATATATCCTTTCCAGACTTCCTTCGGTACTAAGTGAAAGGATAAATGATAAAACTTAGCCCTAGGTCAGATGAACTTGATAGGCAGAGGGCACCTTGAAGAAATTTACATTATTCCAGAACAACAGAGGTAGTGATGGGCTTTGAACACTTCAGTGTGGCATCTTTAGGATGCTGTTATTGGGGAATATAATACAAAGTAAGGTTTTAAAAATTAGTTGTATTATCTGAATTAATTTTATTGTGTTTAAAGAGCAAAATGTGGTCTGACTAGTTGAAACTTTGTTTATGTGTACTGAAAGGGTCTTTTTCTAAATAAAGCTTTAGTATTTGTATTTGCAAAAGAATAGATATTCTTATAATCTTTTTTTCTCTCACATTGAGTCATAAGAAATTGATAATTAAGCAAATAATAATTGTTTCATTGATTTTTTTTTTTAATTTTTCTGTTTTCAGTTTCACTAATTGCTGCTTTTTTTTTTTTTCTTTTGGTACTGGGGAGCAAATGATAATGGTAAAATAAGTACATCACACATAGACACACTCTTGATTTAATTATATGATATGTCAAGAGCTTTGTAAAAAATAAATAAATAAATCCCCCCCCCCCCCCCCAAAAAAAAAAAGAATCTGATTTTGAACTCTACTTCCATGCTTCTTGTCCAAACCAATTTGACCATTGCCTTGGTTTTACTATTAGAGTGTGAAATTAAGTAAGAATTGACACTGGTCTGTCATAGGACTTAATTTCATTTTGGTATTTAAATGTTCTGATAGTAGTTTGGGATACATGTGAATGTTGGTTTTAGATTTTCTTCTTTACAATGTTTATTATTGTATTTTTTCCCCTAAGTGGCATGTATTTTAACACTTTAACAAAGATTATTTTGTAACAGGTTTGTATTTGTACTTAGTTGGCTCAGGAGTTCTGGAATAAGTAGTTGCCATTAGAGTCCTGATTATGAGGAACAGGGAAGGGGAATGGATTGTTTCATTTGATGTTCTGATGTGGAAGATTAAAAAATAAGTCATATAGGGAGTATACGAGACTTTAAATTATAGGATCTCTCACCAATACCACCTTTTTAGTTTAACAAAAAGCTTTACTGAGATAAATTTTGTGCTTTTCCAAATGTTGTCATCTGGCTCATTTCCAAAACCAAGCCTGTGGATGGGGAAGTCAGAACTGGAGTTGGGCAGCTTTTTTCCATAGTGAAGACAGCTTTTGGTTGGGAAGACCTGAAGGATAAAATTCCTGCAGTGTTGTCTGTTTTTATCACCTCCTCAACAGCAAGGAAGGGTAGGTGGTCCTGAATGTAAACTTGCTCTCTTGGAACCCAGGAAAAAGATGCTAAATTGACTTAAAGGGAAAAAAAAGACCAAGTTAATTTATTTGTCCATTATTTTATTTGAGTTGATAGAGTGTCTTTGGCGTTATACAAGTTCCCTAATAGTTTAACATTTTAAGGTTAAAGAGGCTTTTATATAGATCTTTGTGGTCTTCCCCAGTAGGAATTGGATCCATTAGGTTGCAGATGTATGTTTTAGAAAACTATTTACCACTTAGGGTTTATTGTGCAAAGGTGCTATTTGAGAAGATTTATAAGAAAGAAAATAGGTTGGCTGTGAGTCTGAGGCTCATCCACATATCAGGATAGTGTCTGAGACAGTAATGATCCGGGAATGGAGCAAGGAAAAACCACTCAGAACTAAAGCTTGTAAAGAAGCATGAGAAACGGAGAAGGAGGCAGGGACAGATTTATGGACACCCTGGAGAAAGATGAGTGGAGGGGGCAGGAAGCAGCTGGAGCCCCCAACAGGCTAGTAAGAAGGGTTCTGAGGAAGCAGGAAGAGCCAGGTGACTGTTTTTATCTGTTTGGTTTGGGTTGTTTTTGTTTCTTTTGAAAGTGCTTTGGCTTCTTTCTTGCAGTTTTGTGACAATTAAATGTTTGTTGTTGTAGTTGTTGTTGTTTTTGCCTTTTTTCAAACTCTGTGGCAGAGGGTCTTCCCATATTTTAGATGAGCAGTGGTGAAATATCTTAAAAGTACAGGTGATACAGTCTCTCACACCACAGCTGTCTTCACAGCAAAGGTGATTGGATTTTAGTTTTTCAGTAAAGATACTTAACATCTTAATCATTTTGGTCTGAAAATGCCAGAGATTGCAATAGGGAGAGCAAAATGTCAAATGAAAACTGGCCAATCGTTTTGTGGAAAGTAGGTCTTGGATTTTGTCTAACTATGACTATCTAAATTTTTACAAACTAGCTTTTAAATAATTGTGCAGTTGTGAGGACAGCATTTTTTTAAGCAAAATAATACACAGTAAGCTTCCTTGAAGTAGACTTTAATGTAATAAATGTGTTTCTATTTACAGATTTTCAGCTTATACACAACTTTTTCAGGAATTGAATTATTAAAAATATAAAGATTATGTGCCAGAAATAACTGTCTAACCTTGGGTAGAGTGTGTGTGATGTTGAAACCAAGCAATGTGTAACCCTTACCCAGAGAATGCATTGAGTACCTCTTTAAAATAGTCATACAAGGTTTCTGTTGCATCTAAGCTGTTTACTTGTCTAATGAAAAGTAGAATGTGTGTTTTTAAATTCTCCAGTTGCAGTATAAGAAGGTTATACATGTTAAAAAATGATTAAGTCTATACCCTTAGTGTCATTTTTAGAATTATACTGAAAATAAATTATTTTCTTGGCATCAGATGTTTTCAGTGAATGAAGAAGCTGTTGCAGGGATGGAGAACTATTTGTTAAGAATGCATTCCTCCCATGCAACCCTCAAAAAACTACAGAGATGTGTGCAGAGCTGGACAATCTGGATATCCAGCCATGAAACATCCCTGCTACAGCACAGATAGTGTGGTGCACTCTCCTGAGCTGTGAACCTCACTCAACAAGAGGGGCAGATTTGGGAAAGCAACCTTCACTGCTGTTTTCAACTCTTAATATTCTTGATGGCCCTCTGAGTCCCAGCTGTGTGTTCGGACTTTGATTTTCTATGATATATAAAATGGACAAAAATACAGCTTCTAAATATATGCCTCTTGTGGGCCATTGAATTTTAAGTATTTGTTCCAAGGAGTGTTGAGTTGCCTGTCTCACCGCCTACCTTCCTCTTTTTTTGCTTGTTTGCTGCAACACATCTTTCCTGTTGGAGACAACAGGAAACATACATGATCATGAGCCACATGGCTCAAGGAGTCTCAAAGCTGGCTTCCAGAGAGCTGCAGGATGGATTGGTCTGACGGGGCATAGTTTTTACTTTACTTCTTCATAAACCTTTCTGAGACAACAAAAAGTTTCAATTTTTATTTCACACGTATGAAAGTGAAATACAGTGTACAATTATGTCAGCTTGCTGTCATCATAAGTATTTTTTGTGACCACCAGCTCTCTGTATGATTACAAACGGTTCCTGTGATCCTCTAGGATACAAATATTTGAACAGCTCTTTTTTTCTTTACTTTAAAGCCTTTATTTTCCTTCTTTGGACCTTTTAGAAGTGAATCCTCTTTATACCTTTGTAACATCTATCCTCTGACTGCAGGCCTGTGATTCAAAACATCAAGTCATTTTCCTCAGCAGTTGGATAACTTCTGTCTATAATTGACTCCTTTACCAACATGCAGACTGTCTTTTGACATTACCGACTGATGCCAAATGCGAATTTATGGCAAAATGGTTATTGAGAATGGGTATCATTTGAATTCATTTTATGTGTACAGTCTAGCTATTAACACTAAGATCTCTCTCAGCTAAAATCATTTGCTTGGCTTGAGCCTGGCAAAGGTATTGTTTACTTTTTATTCCCAAAGATAATTTATTTTTAATTGCTCTTTTAATAAGCCAGGAAAACCTAAGTTAAAATAGCAACTGGGAATTAAACTAAGATCTGAAATTGGGAAATGGCAGCGCAGGCACAGCCTATGCCTTTGCAACCATTCTTGCCTGGAAACAATGTCAACAAGGGTCGTTCAGAAATTAAGAGAGAGGGGATGTGATGCTGGGGTTGGGGCTCAGCAGTACTCCGCTAACACGTGCGAGGCCGTGCGATCCTCAGCACCACATAAAAATAAATAAAGGTATTGTGTCCAACTACAACTAAAAAATAAATATTTAAAAAAAATAGAAAAGAGAGGGGATGCAAAATTATTCTTGGGTTGCATTATGTTCTCTCACACTGCATAGGAAATATAAAAAACTGAGAGCAAGGAGAGAGTGTGCAGTGGGGGAAACTCAACAGGCTGCTCTTCAGGAGGCTGTGGGCTAATGCTTTGGACAGGGTTTCTTTTGGTAGGGGTCGCAGCAGGGGAAGAAGGTGATCATCATGTGGGAGCAAGTGCATTTGCAAGGTTGGGTGAGAGTATTTAATATTTTCTCAGGCAACCAGATTTGTTTTAAAATAATCCTCAAATAGGTACAACTAATATTTGGGCATTTATTGTGTGCCAAGAACATGGGTATTATTTAATCCTTACAGCACTCCTCTAAAGTGGTTGCTTTTATTATTCCCGTTTTGTAGATGAGCAGGTAGAGACACAAAAAAGGAAGTAATTTCCATTTACAGCTTGTAGGAGGTGATGCCAAAATTTAAACTCAGTATATGTCAAAGCCCTCATACATAGAAATAGCTTTGTTTATTTTAATAACCTCTTAGTTAATCTTTCTTCTTTTCCACTGTGTCCCACCAATCTAACTGCTAGTATTATCTAAATGCTTTCTGAGCATCTTCTGTGTGTTAGCTCATCCAATCCTCAGCAGCATTTTGTAAGGTGTAGGTACTGGTATTCTGTTCATTTTATATACAGGGAAGTTGTGACTGATGAGGTTGAATAATTGCCCAAAGGTGGAGCCTTGATAAGTGTGTCTAGGTCCTCTGATGCCAGAGCCTGAGCTCCTCCTCATTCCACTGTTCTGCCTTCTAAAGCCCAAGCCTGGTCCCATTCCTTCCTTTATTCCACGAAAACTACATGCCTTCTTCCTGCAGCAGCCACAGTGAAGGAAATGCACTTTCCCTGTTCTCCTGGAGTTGTTCTGCTAGTGATGCTGAGAGAGAGGGGCACTACACAAGTTTTTTGTTTTGTTTTTTTTCCCCTGTAGTTGTAGACAGAATGCCTTTATTTTGTTTCTCTTTATGTGGTGCTAAGGATCACCTGACACGTGCTAGGCAAGCACTCTGCCATTGAGCTACAGCCCCAGCCCTAAATAAGCTTTTTAAAACAAGGTTTAAAAAGAGAGCCAGCAGTAAATGTTTGAAAAAGCCACATACACATTCAACAAAAATCTAGGTAGTATGTAATGGCACAGCCTCCCACTTGAGGATGCAAATCAAAATATTAGACACTTGGGAAGTCTAGCTGAAAAGGAAATATGCTAATAAAGGTAACTTTATTAATTCAGTATTTCTCAAACTTGTATGACCACTGAGCATGGTTTTCCCTCATACCTTTTGGCTCAGGAGAACTAAAAGTTCCATTTAAAACAAAACTAAATGGGAAATGCAGGGAGAGAGTGTTCAGTTAGTCATTTAGAATAGAGGATCTGTGGGTCAGTGTGACAGACAAGACTTGGCTTGAAATGAATGGGTCCTGAGAGACTGAAAGCATTTGCTTGGATGAAAAGGATATTCTACAAGGAGATAAATGGGCAAGCCACATTTGGGGGCTATCTTAGAACATGTCTAACACAATGGCTGGGACATAGTATGGGCCAGTACATTTATTGAGTAAATCAGCACTGAGGACTCACAGTAAGGGAGGGTTTTGTATTGGAGTGAGGTTTATTTAGAAGGGGCTGCATTGGGTAGGACCTCCATAGTTTGGTGGGGAACTGTGAATGGCTGTTGATGGGCTTGATGGACTTCTCAAATGGTAGATAGGAAACTCCCTTTGAGTGGAGGTACAGCATTGAAACTATGTCTGTTATAGCTGTCTGTGAAGTGGTGCAAGCTTGGACAAGCATAATGGTGGGGTGAAACTGAAAAAGTGTTAGGAAGACTCTCCAGGACAAAATAATATACAGTGGTTGGTGTCAGTTGTTGGAAGGATTGGGTTCTAAGAGGTGAGGCAGCTAGTGCTTGCTTTTTTTCTTAGACTGGGCCAGACTTTGAATTAAGTCCTTCTTAATGCTGGGCTGGAGATGTGGCTCAGTGGTAGAGCACTTGTTTAGTGGGCCCTGGATTCAGTCTCTAGCAAGGCAAAAACAAAAAATCCTAATATTAGATACTAACTAGGGAAAGATGACACATTAGATAGCAGTTTTAGGAGAGTTTATTGTATGAGATTGCATTCCTAGTAGAGATTTGAGTCAACAGCGTAAATCCAAGCATGTAATGAGGCATGTAATAATAGGACTATGCTATGAATTATGGTGAATACTTTCAATGAAATTAAATTTTCTTAGTATCATACTCATAAAAAATTCTTAACCCAGACTTTATATAACAGTCCCACATTTACAGTAAACTTCATGGATATGGAATAATGACAGAAAAAAAAAATCTTCACAGAGTTGCAAGGAAATGTAAGATTGAACTATAACTGGAGCATCACCAGTAACAGCTGTGTTGAAGTTACTAGTACTTTTTAAAGATTTGATAAATTTAATATACTCTTTAAACTTGAAGAGTAGATTTTTTTTTTTTTTTTTTTTTACCCCAGTGCTGAGGATCAAATTTTGCCTCATGCAAGCTAAAAAAGTTCACTACCATTGAACTACACTCCCAGCCAGGAATAATAAATTATCTTTTCACAAAGAAAAAAATTAAAACAACTAAGTGGACCTTTCTTTTTTACTCCTTTGGAGTGGGGTAGGAAAGCTTTCAAATGGATAAAATAGTTTTTTATCTTCCCACAGTCGGGTAGTAAGATTTTAGCCACTGTTGTGCTTTTGTATATGAGTTTTTTTAATATATTTTAATTTTTTGTAGGTGTAGATGGACACAACACAATGCCTTTATTTTTAATGTGGTGCTGAGGATTGAACCCGAGTCTGCCCGTGTTAGAGGAGTGCTCTACTGCTGAGCCACAATCCCAGCCCATGTGAATAAGTTTTTATTTAATTAACGTGAGGATTATTATTTATCTTTCCTATTCACCTTAGATTTTAAACCCCAGCATAGTCCCTTGCAGATTAATGCAAAACATCTTCACTGTTTTGGTTTTTTTTTATTAGATTGAGTTACTTGTTAACAGGGATAATATGTTCGTTTTGTAATCCCTATATAATCTATATATTTTGTGGCTATTAAAATAAAATTCTTCAGTTTTGAGCCATCTGTTTCTTCAGAGATGTTGCTTCCACAAATGATCATGGGGACAGGAGCTTGATCATCTGATGCTTTTTCTGTTTTTAGTCCCTTGGAATAATGACCCAACCATGATTCAGTGTGTGAGGCTGCTGCAGCTTAGAGGAATTAGTCCATCTTAGTCTCCTGGGGATCCTTGTGCAGCTTTTGTAAGGTTACCTGGAGGGTTGGGCAGAAATGACGTATGACATTTCTTACACATTACAACTTTAGGTTTGAATTGTCTGGTTAGCATAAACTCATTTTTCTATTATTTAGGAAGGATTGTGGAAGTAAGGGTATTTTTAAAAGATATTATCACAATTCCTTTTCTTAAAATCACTTCATGTTGATTTATGATGTTTATTTATTTATTTATGGTGCTGGGGATCCAGCTGCGGGCTTCATGCTTGCTAAGCAAGCTCTCTGCTACTGCGATGAACCCCAGCTTATAGATGTAGTTATTAAGTAGCTTACACATATGCCTATTTAATTAGGTGGCAAAACTTTGATTAGGTAGGTCCTAGAGCCTAAGAAAATGTTTTCTTTTAACTTGTGATTTGCGAACTAAATCTTAAATCAGTGAACATCAATTTCAGTATTCTGCTAGCAGGAACACCAAAAAAAAAAAAAAAAAAGCCATTAGTTTCTCTTGCTTTTTATTTATCTTTCCCACATCCTTCCCCCTTGTTTCCATTTGTTCTCCTGAAGCTTTTTGCTTTAGAGATGGGAATAAATGCCTGGTTTGCAGCCATAGAGTGAACAGGGTGCTCTCCTCTCTTCTGTGTTGTATGCTGCTAAGTCTGTTGGTTGAAGATTTCAGTCCACAGCTGCTGTACCACCATGTTCAGACTGATTTTAATTACCTTTAAAAATCTGAGAAGTCTTTGGGGCCCCAAATTTGATCTGTAGTATTTGAACTGTTCATAAAAACCTTTTATCAGATGTTACATATTTCTAATGGTTTGGAAGTTTACCGCCTAGATAGTATCATTTGAGGCCCTAAAGAAATGTTAAGAGAACACTACTTTGATTTGTCTACAAGAAACATTATTTATATTTGAAAACCCCCACCCCCATTTCTGACTCTGGCATTAGGAATGCAGCTTAGGCAGGAGTGTGCCTGGAAGACAAACAGAACTCATGGATTGGTTTTTTGTTTTTTCTGCCACAGTAGCAAGTTTTTCTTGGAGCATTACTTGAAAATTAACATTACTGAAAATTTTAAGCCCATTTAAAGGGATTCTAGTTTTGATCCAAGTTATAAAAAGAGAGAAGACATTTCTGTAAAAAAAATCTGTGTCACCTTGAAACTAGAGTGCTTTAGTTAATGGGGTAAGCTGGAAGGAAGCCGCCTTTGATATATAAGAGCAGCATGTGAATGGGTGATAGCAGCCTTTCTTCTAATTCATCCACTTCCTATTCAATCTCAAATCTCAGTTGGAAAGCAATTTCCCTCATTTGACCCATTTTTCTTCTGCACTATATCTTTCTTCTGGTTCTTCAACACAAAAAGTTTGCAGGAACCATGTGTCTGCCTTAAAGACTCACTAAACATGGAGATTCAGGTACCTGGTTTTGCATAAGCATATTATCTTTTGATTCATTATTTGGCTGCCTGGGTTGGAAGTGATTTTATTAAATTTTATATCATAGTTTTCAGAAGAGATACATGTTAAGTGACAGAGTAGTAGAGAGGCTTATGGATATAGAAAAAAATAGGAGACATGGAATGTAGCTCTAATTTTAGCAGGAGAAAATTTAAGGATCTTGTAAGTTTAAAAACATAGATAGAATAAGACTAATGTGAATATGTCCATATTGTAAATGTCTCTTTACCTGGAGACCTAGGTCTTTTGAATTTGTTCTCTAAGTTAATCTGTTAGTGATATCATTAACATATCCAGTGGTCACAATTTTGACATGCTGTCATGTGATAACATTTATTTCACATCTTTGGCTTATACAGTGCTTAAATTGACTTCTATTCTTTTCAAATTCTAAATTTCCTAAAATTCCTAACATTTGAGCCAATCATCTTTATGAAAGCTTCTCCTAACTTTACTCCTAGTCTAGTAAGTTTTCCCTTTTCTGCTCCTTTGGTGATCTCATTCAATCCTGTGACTAAACATGCATACCCACTGAAGATTCTCAAGTTTAATATCACCAGCCTAAACTACTCAAGCCCATCTTGATAAAAAAGGCATATGTAAAAAAAAGTACAAACTACAGCAAGTTAACATCATACTGAAGGGGGCAAATGACTGAAAGCTTTCTTCCTAAAATTGGGACCAAGAAAAAAACATCAATTCTCTTCACGTCTTTTCAACATTATACTGGAAATTATAGCTGTGCTATAACAAAAAAAGTCCCTAGAGAAAAGAAGTAAACTGTCCTTACTTACACATGGCGTGGTCCAGCATGTAAGAAAAACCCTAAGGAATCCACAAAAAAGTTACCAGAACTAGTAAATAATCCCCAACACTAAAAATAAAAAAAGTTAAATATAAATTCATCATACGATCCAATAAGTTCCTCTGCTCCTTCTCTAACCTAAGACAGATAACCACGTGTCTACAGAGAGCACAAACATGGATGACATTCATAGAACCCAACAAGTGGAAAGAGTCCAAATGGCACCTGCTGGTGAATGGATAAAGGAGGTGTCGTCATATGTGTGTACAGTGGAAAGATGAACCTCAAAGATATATTAAGTGAAAGAAACCAGATTTTATTTATGGAATAGTTTCAGAAAAAAACAAATCTATAAGGATCTAAAAGTATATTGGTTGTGTTTTAGGACTGACAATAAAGGGGATTGGCTACAAATGGGATGAGTAATATTTGGGGAGTAATGAAAATGTTCTGAACCTGGATGCTGAATGATGATTATTATGACCACATAACTCTGTAAATTCACTATAATTTTTTTTTTTTTTGTATCAGGTATTAAGCTCAGAGGTGCTTAACCACTGAGTAACATCCCTACCCCTTTTGTTCTTAATTTTGAGACATGGTCTCACCAGGCTGTTTAGGGCCTTACTAAATTGCCGAGGCTGGCTTTGAACTTGGAATCCTCCTGCCTTGCCTCCTGTGCTGCTGCGAGTACAGGTGTGTAGCACTGTACCCAGCTATAATTTTTTTTTTTTTTAAAGGAAGAATAAAGCCTTTATCTTAAGGTGTAATTGGTGTGATCTGAAAGTGCACATTCAAATGGACATACTTGGGCTGGGGATCTAGCTCAGTTGGTAGAGTGCTTGCCTTGCATGCACAAAGCCCTGGGTTCAATCCCAGCACCACCACCACACACACAAAAAAAATTGGATATACTTATTAAACATTTTAACTTTATTTTTTATTAAAAATGGGAAGGTGTCTGTTTGCTTGATCTTGGCGGGGGTTCATATTAGACTGCTACATCCTGTCTGGATAATGGTGATAATGGGTTGCAGTAACAATATTATTAATAAGCATAGTATTCTGCTTATCAGCTATTTCCAAGAATAAGTCTTAACTAAAACAATTTCAAGTTCATAGTTCTGAGTTGTTTGTTTTGTTTTTATAAAATATGTAGGAACAAAAAAGTTCATAATTCTAGGATGAGGGTATTTGTTGCTTAGTAGAAGAGTACTTGGCTAGCATGCAGGAGGCCACAGATTTGATACCAGCAAGGGGGAAGTGGATTGTGTAGTAGGGAGTCTACAGAAGAGAAAACTGAGACCCAGAGAGGTATATATGACTTGCTGAGATCAGAGAGCCGCATCTTGCAGAAAACTAGTTCTATGCCTTTTTAGCATAGGTAAATGAGAAAGACAATTTGTAAAATAGCAAACTTTTATTTAAAGTTCATGTTGCAAATAACACAAGAAAGGCAATTCAAGAAATCAGGATTTGTAAAAACTTAACCCAGTTAATACAATTTAAATATGACACTAAGGAGGATTAGAAAGAAAGTCTCCCAGCCGGACACAGTGGTGCATGCCTGTAATCCCAGTTGCTGGGGAAGCTGAGACAGGAGGATTTTGAGTTCAAAGCCAGCCTCAGCAACAGCGAGGCACTAAGCAACTCAGTGAGACTCTGTCTCTAAATAAAATACAAAATGGGACTGGGGATGTGGCTCTGAGTTCAATCCCTAGTACCAAAAAAAGAAAAAGACAAGAAAGAAAATTCTTCTAGTCAGTTGTTTGATGCCCAGATATCTTATTACCCCTAGTAAAGTTTTTTAAAAAGCATATTTTATATTAAAGTTTATTTCCTACATAAATTAATCTGCATGTATTTACAATATACCTTTCACTAAATTTTTCTCCTCCTTTTGCATTGCAAGGGTTTGAATCCAAATGTGTTCCACCACTGAGCTGCATTCCCAGCCTTTTTTATTTTTTATCTTGAAACAGGGAATCTCTGAGTTGCCTGGGATGGCCTCAAACTTGGGATCTTCCTGCCTCAGCTTCCCAAGTCTCTGGGATTAAGGCATGTGCTATCATGCCCAGCTCAATAAAACCTTCATATATGTATACACTTGTGAAACCTTCACCACATGAACATATCTGTCAAGGTTAAGTTTTGAAGTATGTTGGTGAGAGGGGATGTGAGGAACTATGGTTGAGGGGAACAGAAACAACATTTTAAAAATTGGGTATCACTGGAAAGATGATGGTGGGAACGTTGTGCCTTTCATGAGTTTGCCTATAAATGCAGCTACACATGGCAGTTTTCAAAATATTTGTCATTCTTATAAGAAGGTAATTTTTTGTTGTTTAGTATTATTTAATCAAACTTTTTTCTTTTTGGGATAAAAATCTGTTCTTTTCAAAATGTAGGAAAGCATGATAGCCAGTGCAATGGCCCACATTTGCAATCCCAGATACTTGGGAGGTTGGGGCAAGAAGAAATTCAAGTTTGAATCCAGCCTGGGAAACTTAGCCAGATCCTGTATCAAAATAAAAACAAAAAGTGCTGGGGATGCTCATTGTTAGAGTGCCCTTGGGCTAAGTTCCTAGAACCATAGGAAGGGAGGGAGGGAGAGAAGTAGGGTTGTCATTAGACTTTGGAATTTCATATACAAGTAAAATTTTAACAATAAAAATAGTAACCAACATATGGTGGCCATCTTTTTTAGTCTTGGCATATAAGACACTTGAATAAAAAACTGCCACCAGTAAATGTTATTATAGAAAGGATGTCATCTTACAGAAGAGTCCTATAAATTAAGTAAATGTACCTATGAAAGTTTACCTCATCATCCTTACTTTTCTCATTCTGTGCAATCATAAAACTTTCTCACTTGCCAGTAACCAGTATTTGAGGACCACTGTGGCAGTGTGGTGTTGGGAGTTGTCAATTCTAGGTTATATTTCTAGGAATGCCACTAATCGGCTAGATGACTTCAGGGTTGTTTTTGTTTTCCATGACCTTCATTTACTTAGCTGGAAGAGGTTGTTGGGCACCGTCACAGGTTGTTGTCAGGACTAGGCAAAAGAGTGTGAGAGCCTTGGTTTGTGGGTGTGCCCACAGAAGGTATGCAGTCTGCTCCTCACTGTCACACTTTGTGCTTCCTTGTGCTTTCATGACTATAACTTAAAAAAACATGTTTTTTAACCCTATCATGAACATGACCATATAATCAATTTGATATAATTTGTAAGGTGGGGAGGATGTTTTAGCCTGAAAATATCCACAAGTACTGGATTATAAAATTATTATTTGAAACCAGGCATGGTGGTGTGTGTCTGTAATCCCAGTGGCTGAGGAGGCTAAAGCAGGAGGATCACAGATTGGAGACCAGCCTGGGTAGCTTAGTGAGATGCTGTCTGAAAATAAAAAATAAAAAAGCTGGGGTCAGTGGTAAAGTGCCCCGGGTTTAATCTCCTAGTACCGCAAAGAAAGGCGGATGGATGGATGGATGGACGGACAGATGGATGGATGCATAGATAGATAAAAAATAATTGAGAAAAGATGAGGGATAGAGATCAAATTTATATTCTTTAAGAATATCAGGATATCTTCTTGTGATCACATTGTCAATTTATTTCATACAGAGAAGCCAGTCAAGTTTCCAGAAATACTTATAAAAATATCTCCCTTGGCATTTAATAATCATAATGTGGTAATGTTGGTTCTTTGTTGATGAATTTATTCTGTAGGATCAGATGCATAAGATACATAGTCACTTATAGCTTGATTTTCACCTTCATTTTAGAGTTAGGTTAAAGAGGAAGAAGTAAAATAGAATGCTTAACATTGCTACTCAGAATACAGAGTGTATGAATCATATGGCAAATGTTTCTAGGTAGCGTCTTTCTTGTAGTACTTAGACCTTCAACACTTTATGATGATTATATTTGTATAGATTTTCTTCCTTCTTCTAGATGATAAACTCCTTGAAAGCAGGATTCATGTTTAATGTAGTTTTGATAAAACTTAGCTTATTGATTGATACCTAGTAGATATGCAGTAAATATTGCATAAATGATTGATTACCTATACTATCTTCTGATATCAAGTTTCTCTTCAAAGTTTGATGAGTTAGAGTGATTAAATTGTAGTGAATAAAAATACCTCATTTTCAATTCTATTAACAACTTTTCTACCTTTCTAACCTCCAGTAATTCTAAAGTTTTGGGTAATAAAAAGGAACTCCCCATCTCCGAAACAAAATATGTTTTATAACATAGTGAAAAACAAAAAGCAGGGTTTTTGTTGTTGTTGTTTTGTTGTTGTTGTTATTGTTGTTTTTTAAGTTAAAAGGAAACCAATATTTATTGAGCTCTAGCTTTGTGCTAGGACCGGATCTTAACTTTAAAAATAGTCATACTTCCCTTAAGAATACAGAAAAACCCACGTAGAACCAGGACAAAATTTTAATTATAAAATAATTTATCTCCTAGGATGTGAGGGTGCAGGTCAGTAGTAGAGCTTGTGCTCAACATGTGTGAGACCCTGGGGTCTATTCCCAGCACCATGAAAAAGAAAAAAGAAAAGAATGTATCTCCTAAGAGTTTCTCCTTTTCAGATGTTCATACGTTTTGTAGTTACTTTTAAATTGTCTTGGAATTTAGAGGGATAATTATCCAGTTTATTTAATGAATCTAGCTTAATTGTGATATTAAAAAATGAAAAATGGTCGCCAAAACTCTAACTTTGGGTTTGTTTTTGAGATTAATATAATTTTTCAGAAAATATAATTCATCAGTATTTCTTTAAAATATCCTCTAAAGAGATAAATTCAACATTAAAAATATAATATTAACATCGGGCTGGGGATGTGGCTCAAGTGGTAGCACGCTCGCCTAGCATGCGTGAGGCACTGGGTTCGATTCTCAGCACCACATTAAAATAAAGTAAAGATATTGTGTCCACCTAAAACTAAAAATAAATATTAAAAAAAAAAAGGTCAAGTAAGGGTTGTCTTTTGGTATGCACAGAACTCTGCTGATATTCTTCTACAGCCATAGATAAAGAAATCTGTAAGGTTGTCCCACTGCTTCCTAGAGAGGTGTTCACTAAGTCAGCCTCTGTTTAGATGTCTGCTTGTGGCCAAGGCAGTCCAGCTGTGGCTGCCCAATCTGTTGCCGAGAACTAAAAAGAGAACTGACACCTGTGAGAAGGCACTGGACAGTCCAGTACATCAGGGACTTTTGAGAGAAGGGAGACCTACAAGACAGAGTGATCATGTTTGGTGCCACATGATCCTCCCAGGGCTTTTATTTGCCTCCCCAAAGTTGACTGAAAAGCTGAACAGAAAGCTGAGATTTCAGCAGGTGCATAAGGCTCAAAGCCACACTTGGAGATGAGGAAGGACTTTGGCATACATTCCAGATTTCAGTTGGAACAACCCACCCCTCCATAAAGCAACTTACCCTCAGAGTTGGAGGAATTTAAAAATGATCCTGAAACCGTTGAATCCGCTGGAAGAGACTAAAGCAAATGGTCCCTACTCTTAAGTATTCTTAGAAGCAAAACTCAGTTCTGTATAGAGGATGGTAACGTTGTCCAGAACCTCACACTGTCTACACAATGTTTCACATGCAAGATCAACAGTCAATCGAATAATAGGAATGTAGAAAGATTAAGCATGAAGAAAAAGACAGTAAGGTCATCTACAGGAGATAACAGATATTAGGGTCATCGGATGTGGAGCTTAAGGGAATGTTGAATTATTTATGGTCACTAAATTAGATGACAAATGGAGAATTTGAGCTGGAAACTGTAAAAATACTTAATGGAAATTTTATAATGAAAAGTATCATAGCTCAAAATAGAAATTCAACAGGAAAGTGTATAGTTAGAATACTCATAGTGGAAGGAAGAATTAGTGAACAGGAAGATAGACTACAAAAGGACATCCATGCCAAGCACAGGGACAAAAGAATGGAAAGTAAAAATAAAAGGAAAACAAAGATATTCAAGAAAACAAATAGGATCTGTTACAAGTCTGAAATACTTACAGTTGGAATCTCAGGAGAGCAGAAAGAATAGATCGGAAGCAATATTTAAAGAGATACTGATTGAGAATCTTATAATAAAAGAGGGAGAAGGAAAGAAAGAAAGAATAAAGAGAAAATTGCTAAAACAAAAAACCCAAATCCTAAAATCAGCCAAAGGCATAAACCTGACATAGTGGAATGTGCCCATAGTCCCAGCCAGTGGCTGAAGCAAAAGGTATGCTGGAGGCCAGGAACTCGAGGCCTGTGTGGGTAAGATAGAGAGACTAGGTCTCAACAGATAAAAGGAAAAGTCAGGTGAAAGAGAAAGACCCATTATCTTTACAGGAGCCACAATAAAGACTGATGATCTGTTCTTCAGAGGAAATGGAAATCAGAACGTGGAAGAAATAGCTGCCAACTGGAAATATATATCAAGCAAAGATATCATTCAAAAATGAAAGTAGAATATAGACGTTCTCAGACAGAAAAACAAAAGTTTGAGAGATTTCTCACCAGCAAATCAACAGTAAAGGAACTGTAAAGAAGTTCTTCCAGGGCTGGAGTTATGGCTCGGTGGTAGAGCACTCCTAGCTTGAGTGAGGCACTGGGTTTGATCCTCAGCACCACATAAAAATAAATAAATATAGGTATTGTGTCCATCTACAACTAAAACATATTTTTACAAAGAAGAAGAAGTTCTTCCAGTAAAAGGAAGATTATCCCAGATAGAAGTTGGAGATGCAAGAAAGAATGAAGAGCACTGGGAAGGATAAATCAATTAATAAATCTAATGTAGTATTAACTTCTAAAACAGTAAAACTGGCAAATGATAGCAGCACAAAAAGCTGAAAGAGGTAAAATACAATTTAGATGTCCCAAGGTCCTTACAGTTTGTACTAAATTTCAGTGAGTCGTGGGTAAATAATGTCATATCTAAAGCAATCCTTCCCACTCAGTTTAGTGACAGAATCACATCCTTATTTCGAAGACATAACTCAGCAAACTTCAAGCCCTGAACCAAGTCTAGCCTGTTATTTACTTTACTCAATTATGATTTCTGGGGTGTCATGCTCATTAATCCACAGACTCTCCATGGCTGCTTTCATACTTCAACTCCAGAACTGAGTAGGTGGAGCAGAGACCGAATGGCCTACAAAGCTCAAAATTATTTACTGTCTACCCTTAATAGAGTTTTCTATCTCCTAGGTCTTGTGGACTGAATGTTTTTGTCTCCCCCTGTTCCTATGTTGAAATCTTAACCTCCAGTGTTATGACATTAGGAGATAGGGCCTTTGGGAGGTATCAGGTCCTGATGGTGGAGCCCTCCTAAGTGGAAATTGTATTCTTGTTAGGAATAGACACAAGAGAGCTTCCTTCTTGCCTATGTTCTCCCCCATGTAGGCACACAGAAGACAGCCATCCCACAAGCCAAGAGAAGGGCCCTTAAATGATCATAGACTTCCCGGTCTGCAGAACTGTGAGAAGTTCATGTTGTTTAAGGTACCAATCTACAGTGCTTTTGTTAGTAGGATCTAGCATATCTGTGTTAGTAGAACTAGCATATCTGTGCTAGGACATCCATTGTCTATAATGAATTACCTTCTTTGCTTGTAGGATGGTGAAAAGACTATTAAAAATAGTCACCTGGAGCATTATTCTGTGGTGGAACTCAAGTTGAGGAAAGGTCCTCTAGAGTAAAAGAATAGAATTTGTAAATTTGTATAGTACTAAACTAATAAAGGAGAGGGTGTGTGTGTGTGTGTGTGTGTGTGTGTGTGTGTGTTTAAGGACCATCAGGATATCAGTATGGCATAAATTCATAGACCAACTTTCCAGTATCATACTTAATGGTAAAAACTTGAAAGTAGTCTCACTACCAAGTATTGTTTCTTGGAATACATTTTTCCATTGAGCTGCATCCCCAGCCTTTTTATTTTTTAATTTTTTAAATTTTGAAACAGGGTTTTACTAAGTTGCAGAGGCTGGCTTTGAATTTGCCATCCTTTTGCCTCAGTCTCCTATGATTACAGGTGTGTGCCACTATGCTCATCTGAGTCATTGTGATTATACCTAATAACCCCCTCCCAGAATTTCAGCTAAACATTCTAGCAGCTTTGAACTCCCAGGGATTTGGAGTTCTCACTTTCCAAGCAGAGAATGTCTCTACTGGGGATGCTGAGTGGTTCTGTTGAGTAGAAAGGTGAGGCTGCCTCCCATGTGGAGCTCTGTAAGCCACTGTACCAACAGAGCCGCTGTGTTGCCTGGAGTATTTATTTAGTTGTGATTCCTGGGAGAAACAGGGTCACAGTGTACCAAAGGGCAAGGAAGGCTAACTCATGTTTGGAGTGTCTCATGGAACTTCTGGGCACACTGTTAAAGAGTAAAGAAAAAGGTCTGTTGAGTCACTTGCTTCAGGGAGGACAGTTTGGGTCATCTTGCCAGGTTGAGAACACTGGCTAGCTGAGGTTCTGGTCAAGAACAAAGGAACCGTTGGGTGGACAGTGCAGGAGAAAGTCAGAAACACTATCCATGGCCCAGAAACAAAGACTAACAAACACTTCTTTCTCTTCTTCCCTTATTGTATGTACAAATATATGGTAGTTAATTTTGCAGTTTTCTTCAGAGAGCAGAATATTTAGCGGAGATTGAACTATAATTAATATTTCTAGTGATTTGGGGGACTGTGGCTCCTCATTTGGGGAAGCAGGTGAAAACATCTTCATTTATAGGAAGATAGCTGCATGTCATTGGGCAGAAACGGTAGATAGGCTGCTTCATGTAAATTTAGGTGTAAAGGGTGTCTTCCCAGTCTGTGTAAATCCATCTGTGCTGTGCCTTTGATACTGGAGCTGGGCACTGCAGACATTTCCCTGTAGCTTGCTGGCTTTGTGTTGGGCCTTGTCAGCACAAGGCACTGGAGGATCAGTGGAAGGAGGAAGAGTGGGATGAAGGGGACTTCTCCGCCTGCCTCCAGTATGCTTGCTTCTGGTGCAGCAGTCAGCAGAGTGGCCTCAGGGAGTCCTGGGAGTATTCACCTCTGGTGCTTATGAAGCACCATGGTCAATCCATGCCCTCAAGGAAATTTCTGCCTGCAGAAAGGCCTTCATATGGACCTGTGCCCTCCTAGATCCCTTCACTCCTGTCTAGCTGTGTCATGGTGGCCACACCCTCTTGAGTCCTGCATGGAGGAATCCTAAACTCAGCCCTGTCTTTATTCATACACATACCTTGAACTAGTATATGTCCAGGTCCTGCATTTGTTCCTTGTGGGCCCCTTAAAGACCTGTTTTTATTTCTCTTTAAACTTGCCCACTTTTTTCTAGTTAACACATCTTTTTTTTTTTTTTTTAGTTTTTAGTTTTAGGTGGACACAATATCTCTATCTTATTTTTATGTGGTGCTGAGGATCAAACCCATTGCCTCATGCATATTAGGCAAGCACCACTATACCACTGAGCCACAATCCCAGCCGCATAGTAAGCACATCTTTATATTAAATCTACCCTGTTGAATCACTGGTGTAATCTCTGACTTCTGACTATTCCAGTGTTAAGATTCCATAACATTACTATTTAAGTCCAGACCAATTAAGTAAGCCATTGGTTTTCAGTTACTGTGAAACAGATTATCACAAACTTAGAGGTTTAAAGAACTGTCTATGTATTAGGTCAGAGATCTTAGATCAGAGATCTAGTAGGGTTTTTTTTTGTTGTTGTTGTTGTTGTTTTTTGTAGTGGGGATTGAACCTCAGTGGGGCATGCTAAATTGCTGAGGATCTCAAAAAGTTGCTGAGAATGACCTCAAACTTGCAATCCTTCTGCCTCAGCCTCCCCAGTTGCTGGGAGCCATAGGGGCTCATTCTTAAAAGGCTGAGATCAAGGTGGTGGCCAGACTAAGTGCCCTGATGAGGATTTGAGTTGGAAGCTGCTTCCATTCTTGGCTGCTGGAAGAATTTGGCTCCTTGCAGTTGTAGGATTGAGGTCCTTGTTGTCCTTGGGGACTGGCATTGGAGCTGCTCCTTGCCTTCCTCTGTCTCTGATCTCTAATTTCAAATTTAAAGGGTTCCTATGATTAGGTCAGGCCCACCTAGATAGACTTCTAGACTTAAGGTCATCTGATTTGGGACTGCAAAATTACATCTGCAAACTCCCTTCAAAATGGTACCTAGATTGGTGGTGGTTAGAATAACCGGGACAAGGTACATGGATATCAGGGGCCAAGATCCTTGGGGCAGTCTTCTGTCTACCACAAATACAAATAGAAATGAGGAGGAGAAAAGTTAGTTGTGATGTATAGGTTTTTGTACCCAGAAAGCTCGGGATGATTAGCTAAAAATTTATGTATGCCATGTAGATGAATCAGTAACTTTACTTAACATCTGCCATCACTCAACATTTAGGCAATACATAGACTATCTGGTCTTTTACATCATAAAATACCAAGGTGTGAACTGAATGTGTATAAAAAGTAAACATGAAGAAAATGAGCAAGGGAGTAGATTAATATTGGAGCATGTGTTCAGCCCTGTGGAAAGCCTGGGTTCTTCCCCCAGCACTTTACATAAATCAGCAAACAAGAAAACAATGGTGTCTTCTGGAGGCATGGTGGCCCATGCCTGAATTCCCAGCAGTTTGGGGCTGAGGCAAGAGGATCACTAGTTCAAAGCCAGCCTCAACAATTTAGCCCTAAGTAACTCAGGGGAGACCCTGTCTCTAAATAAAATATAAAAAAAGGGTTTGGGATGTGGCTCAGTGGTTTAAGTGCCCCTGAGTTCAATCCCCAGTACCAAAAAGAAAAGGAAAGGAAAAGAAAAAACAATGATATCACTGAAGGGGAAAAACAAATGAGAGGTATTCTCAAATGGGAAAATAAAATCCTGAAGGCTTTAAATTTAATTAATTTATTGGTTTAAAACAGTTCTAATTTTTAAAAAAATCTATAATATTTTTCTTTTTGAATATGACAAAATGATCATAAATTGCATCTGAAGGATGAAAGAATAAACAGTTTTTAAAGGTGTAGTGAATGGAAGCTAGCGGTAGCAGATAACAAAATTTTATGAAACTGGAATGATGAGAATTTTGTGGTCCTTGCAGAAATGTACAACTCTTCATGGAGCAGAATGATCTTCAGGCCCATCTGTTGAATATGACTTTGATACACAAAGAGTCAGTGTCACAAATCAGTAGAGAGAGGAAGGATTGTTTAGTCCTGAACAATAAATGACACTCAGCCACTCAGAGTAAACTGTTTAAGAAAGAAAGCAAGGTAGAACCTAGTGTTGACCAAACACCTAAATTAATTTTAAATAAAGTGTTAACCATATAAAATTTAAAAATTGAAGAAATCTAGAAAATAAAAACAGCAACTTTGAGTAGCTTCTGCACATAAAAGTGAAATTTTATTTTTTGTATAATTTTTGCCTTTGTTAAAAACAAAGCAAGAGGCTGGGGCTGTAGATCAGTGGCAGAGCACTTGCCTAGCACAAGTGAGGCACTGGGTTCCATCCTTAGCACCGCATAAAAAATAAAGGCATGTTACCCATCTACAACTTAAAAAAAAAATTAAAAAACAAAGCAAACTGAAAATGAGGAAATGGTTATGACCACATGGTAAAAGGTTAACCAGTTTATAAAAATGGGTAGAGAAAAAAAAAAAAATCACTAAGAACTCAAAGGATGAGTCAGGAGATAAATAGGTGGTTCTCAGAAAATAAATTCTTGTTGGTTAACAAATATGAGGAAGTATGTTAATTAGTAATCAGAGAATTATAACTTAAGACCATTAAGATGCTTTTTCTATCAGATTAGCAAAGATTAAAACTTATATTTAGTGCTTGTAAGGGTGTTTTGAAACCACACTTGTACTCGGCTAATAAAAATCCTTTAATTAGATTATTAAAAGGTTTTGGGATAACAGTTTGGTAATAAGTGCCGAAACCTTTAATTATACTCTTTTGTTTTCAAAAGTCTGCTTCTGGAAACATCTCTGCAGACAATAATTGCAAATGCAGAACAGACTACAAGCTAAAGGGCTCAGTGATTAAAAAAGAGTTCAGTGGAGACACCAGAATGAAATAGCAGGGGCTTTCAGTAAATGGTGGTCCATCTTCACAATGAAAGTGTATTAAAAATTAGTTGAGCTGGATGCAGTGGTGCATGTCTGTATTCCCAGCTGCTTAGCAGGCTGAGACAGGAGGATCACAAGTTCAAAATCAGCCTCAGCAAGTTAACAAGGCCCTAAACAGTTTAGTGAGACCCTGTCTCAAAATTTAAAATATTTAAAAAAAAAAAAAGCTAGGGATATGGGTCCGTGGTTAAGTGCCCCTGGGTTCAATCCCCAGTACCAAAAATAAAAAGAGAATGCTTTAAATCTGAAAAAGCAGAATATGAAATTTTATGTAAAGAATTATGTCAACCAGCCAGTCGACATACTGGTGCATACCTGCAATCCCAAATACTCAGGAGGCTGAGCAGGAGGATCACAAGTTCAAGGCCAGTGAGAAGCTTTCCAGACCCTGTCTCATAATAATAAAAAATAATGAAAGGGGCTGCATTGGAGGAGCTCTGGGGTGGAGCACCCTTTGATTCAATCCCACTACTACAAAAGAAAAATATGCCAACTATATGTTTTTGTTTTAAGTTTAGAAAACTCTCTAGACTTAACTAAGCATTGTGTGTGTGTGTGTGTGTGTGTGTGTGTGTGTGTGTGTGTGTTTTATATTTTATTTTGAGACAGGGTCTCACTAAGTTGCTAATAATTCTAGCTGGGATTACAGGTGTCAGCTACCACCCAGTTTACGTAAGCATTCTTGAGAGTGTAAATTAGGATGGTGGTTAACTATACTAAGAGTCTTGTGCCAGGAAGGAATCTTTCACTGCATCCTCCTCTCAGTATCTGTTTCTTCTCTGCACCTGCCCTGAAGTCAAGTCTCTCTCAAAAGGTTGCTGTCCCATTACAACTCCATCCCCCTTTGCTCCTCTTCTCTTATTTTGTGAGCACATTTTTAGGATCCAAAGTTTCCGTTATAATTAGCATCTTTCCCAGTCTGTATTTCAGACTGTAAACAACCAAATCAGTGGGGTTTGAAAACAGTTTCCTTTTCAGTGCTGGACCTCGCTTGTTGCTTGCTGACTGTTGAAATTCTGTGTAATGGGGCATGTACCCAGAGATGAATAAGGTAGTGGGAAAATAATATCAGTTTTCAAGGAAACTTTTTAAACTTAAGAGGTGCAAGGATATATAGATTTAAAATATAAGAGCCCCATTCTAGATCACCTGTGTTTTCTGTAGAACTTTGTATGGTACATGGTACACTAAGTACACTCCAAATGAAAGATTATGTTTCCAGTTCCGACAAGTTTCTACAATTGAAACTCATTCATGTGGAGACCTGAGGAGCACCTCTGTCCCCACAATCTGTCTTGAGCACAGTGCTAGCCTGTTGCCTTACAGGTCATTGACCAGCAAGCCCCTCGGTAAGCATTTGGAAAGGTACAAGTGTGTTCAGGATGTCACATGGTTGGGGTAGTGTGGGAGTCAGGGATCCTGGATGTTGTACAGTGCCTAGGACTGGCACTGGTATGACATGCAGTATACCTCTTACTGCACACTTCACAGCTGTTGAATAGTCCTCTGGATATTTGTGTGAGAGACTCATTTATTTGAGCTCAGAACCCATTTCATGTGGATACAGTTTCTTTGTGTGCTGCTGTAATGTATGCTTCCTTTTTCAGGAAAGCAATTTTCGTACACATCCAGGGAAGATTGGACTTTATCTAGAACTTTCTCAGTGGTTAGTCATCAGTTTAGATATCTCATTGATATCAGTGCCACTTGTGGATTTGAGTTACAATGTCAATTTTATGTTCTTGATTAATACTCATCACAACCTGAAATCACCTTGTTTATTCATTTATGTTTTTTATTTATGTACCTGCTAAATTGTAAGCTCTTGAAAATAGCAATCTTACGTATCTGGTCACTGAATATCCCTGTTCCTCAAAGTCTGGTACATTGCGGCCAGTTATTAATAAATAATTGATGCATAAATTATGGATGGATGTTTGAATGAATGAACTGTCCTCCTGACCTTCTGACCTTCAAGGGCTGATGTTCCTGAAGCCTTGGTCCCTGCCCCACTTTTGTATGCACTCTGAAACTCCCTTCCTTCCTAAACTCAGCTACAACCCTAGCTTCAATTTATATCTCTACATTGATAATCCCAAGGTTTTTATCCAGTGTAGATCTTTCCTTTGAACTTGAGAATTATAAATCCGGTTCCCAGTCCTTCCCCAGTTTATTGCCTCAGTCATCTCAAATTCGTCATGTCCCTCTCCAGGGTTTGCCTTAGTGGCAGATTCTGCCATGCACTTGGGCATGTTGGAGAGAGACCTAGTGGCTGTGCTTGATGCTTTCCTCACCATTTATGCCCATATTCAATTCCTCACCAAGTCCTGTTCACTTTGCTTCCCAAATAATCTTCAAACCCAGATTCTCTACTGCTCCCAAAACCTAGAGTTTCAACTCTTTTTGGCTGCAGTAGCCTGCCTGTTCATGGGTTCCACTAGTCCATACCAGCCTTCCCATAATCCAGTTTCCACAGGGTAGCTAGAACAAGCTCCTAAAAACACAAATACAGTTGCTAATCTCTTGCTTATTTCATTGCTCTGAGGATAAAGACAAAATCTAACCTAAGTCCTCCTCGCCTGCCAGAGTTGCTCTAGCTATTTCTTCCATTGCTCCCCATCCCGTAGGCGTACCTGTCATCTTATTGTTTTTTCTTTTTCTTTTTTTTCCTTCTTGGCAGTGCTAGGGATTGGACCTAGGGCTTCACAGGTTAGGCAAGTTCTCTATTCCTGAGGTTGCACCCTGAAGCCCTTTTGCTGATTATTAAACATGCTCTGTGCTTTTCCCCATAGAGGTTTCATGCATGATGTCATCCAGTCAGCTCTCCTTCCAAATTTAAGGTCACTGCCATAGGACCATCCATGACCTCCTGACCGATCAAGCCCCTCCCCTATGTTGTGCTCATAGCACCCTGCACTTCAGAGAACCTTGTAATTATTGGATCATGATGGGAATTGTATCTCTTTCCCATATGAGTGCATGTGTAACTTATGAATGTAGGTATGGTTTTGGTATATTTATTTATGTTATCACCATAAAGAATGGCTTGATAGCAACTACAATAATTTGTCTTCCAAAATTGAGTTGATTTTTATCCAGTAATTTCATGGGGTAGATCAGTTTGACTTGTTACTTCAAAAGGACAGTATTTCATTTGTTCTAAGAAATTCATTTCACCTATTGTAACATATCTTGAGATTGGCACGGGGTTATAGTCAGTGGCATGTTTGTTCTGGTGTAATTGTCAATTTTTTCTTTCTTAGTACATAAGATAACTATGTTTTATAGTTAAAAGTAACTTAGTTTATATAACATCTGGTACTTTGTAACAAATTCATTCTAAGAACCTGTGTTGCTTGGTCATTCTGTGGAAGCATTAATAAATTTTCTGTAACTAGAGCATATAAGGGATGACATCTTGCTCTCTTGGGAAATTTCTGACTAAAATTCTTTTTATCATATCTATAGAGTTGAAAGTTGGGGGCTTGATTTGTATATTGTAGACATAAACTTAAGTTGTGTCTATGTGTACATATCTGTTTTGTTTTAGAAAAATTATCGTTTGTAAAAAATTGGCAGGCTATCCATCAGTTCTAGAGACTGTTAATTAGACTCAGACTCTGAGTATATTCTCCCTATTTTTTCTTTCTTTCTTTCTTTTTTCTTTTTTTTTCTCCCTGTGGTACTGGAATTGAACCCAAGGTTTACACATGCTAGGCAAGTGCTGTATCTCAGAACTGCGTCCCTGGCCTGTCCTCTTTTGCAAGAAGTTTTGGATGAAGTATCTGCAGACGTTTTCCCCAGCCTAGATCTGAGCAAGTTCTGGTCAATTGGATATGAATGGAAATAACATGTAAAATTCCAGGACATGAACCAAAATGGACATGATTTGCTCTCCAATTCCTCTTTTTCCTCCTCTAGTGAATAAAAAGAACTTAAGTCCCAAGATGACCTCAAAATGGAATAAAGGTACCTGGCCAGCCTCTGGACTATGGAAGGGACATCTTGAAGATGTTGTATTTTGGAGTCTCTCTTTCATAGCAGCTTTGCCTGTATTCTAACTAATGACCATCCAAGAGATGGTATTGATTAGGGTCTTCAGTTTCCAACTCATGAGATTCACCTTCCTGTCGGTTCAAGTCTGAAGCATATGGTTCTCACTTTGGACTATAATAAAGAATATATTCTCTTTTGGGGATATAGTGTGGGGTGATGCATGCAGTGTATGCTTGGGACTCACTCAATCAGCCCTCAGCTTGAATGGCAGCTCTGCAGGTTACTGTCAGTGTCCGTGCATTGAACTGCTCACCAATATCCTCCCAACTTCAGACTCCTCTGCTTTAAGACGTTGGTGATACCTATTTCAACAGGAATGTTTTAAGGATTAGATGAGATCTTCCCAGTGCTTAACAAATGGCAGCTCTTGTTATTGCAAGTTTGAAGAACTATAACCTCAAACTGTCCACCACCCTAGTATTTTTTTCATATGAAACTTGGTGATTTGGAGGATAGTTTGATTTTCAAAGTTTTATCTTTGGACTAAGCACAACATGCATCAGAAACATGGACATATTGTCTGGACTTCCTAGACACTTGCTGACTTTTTGAGCATTCTGAGTTTTCCCATTATGCATGTTGGCTGTTAAGAGCCTGTAAGAGATGGTTTAAGGAAGCCCATACTTCACACACTCTGGTGATCAAAAGAAGCTGTCCAGTGCATGATGTTCCCCTTTATGAGGTACACCCTCTGGAAATTTTATTTTTGGACCTGACAGCTAGGAAACTTTTATTTCCACTACAGAATAATTGTGTTTTCATGCTTAATGAGAATCCACAAAGGACAGAGGAACTAAATCATAAATGGTAAAATAATTTGGGAAATTGTCACTACAGGGCAAATTGTAGGTTAGCCCTGAGTATCTATTAATCTGTTACTAGGTGTAGTTCCATTAAAGCCCTCAGAGGAGGTAAGCTGTAGGCTCCTTCCTTCCTCCCTTCCTCCCTCCCTCCCTCCCTCCCGAAGGCCAAATTAGTGGCAACTAGCAGTACTTTGTTTTTTTTAGGGCAGTGGGAAATGTTGCCTTTTCAAATGGGCATTTAAAGTTTAGAATAGCGTAGTATTAGACACATGGCTCCTACAAGTTTACATACTCTGAATACTAGAGTTGGGATGTAAGACAGTAATTTCCAGATAGTTGTCAGGTGCAGAAACAATAGCCTGTGGCCAGAAAACACTTGCTAGCATTCAGTAGGGGGACTCTAGGCCAGGGCTCTGGTGTGAGCTCAGTTGGTCCAGTGAGCAGTACGCTGCTTTGTGCTGCTTGAACAAATGACTAACAGCTAAGCTTCATTTTTTCTTAGATAGTTTCTCTAAGGTCTCTATTTAGGCTCTTTTCCCCTCCCCATCTGAACCTGCCATGTGCTTGAAAACAAAATAGAAAATTAAATTTCTTCTATAACTGATATTTTTTCAGATGTTTTCTTCCTCATTGTTTCCTATACATTTCCAAAAACCTGTGGGCTTTTTTTTTTTTCTGCACAGATATAACTTAGTCACATAATTTTTTTTTCTACTTAAGTTTCATTATAGAAACTGTTAGGCAGATACTCTGCTCCTTTATCAGCATATTGCTATAGCACATACCTCTGAAAGCCTCTCTCCTGCGTCTTCCCATACTATCCCTGAGCTTCAGATGTTTCTGGATCAAGGGACTGGGTAGATTGTGGCATCATCTTTTCTTATTTGATTTTTCCCTTGCACAGTTTGTCATCAGGCTATTTCTGCCTAGGTTTGTACGCCTGCCTGCTCTCCCAAATTAGAATCCAGCTTTGAGCACAAGTTAATTTAGTGGCTCCTGAAGCCAAATCTATTCAGTTAACAGCCCTGTTAGCTCACAGAATTGCCAGGTTTTTGAACAGGACAGGCTCCTAGAGTTCACCTACAGTCCATTGCCCTGCCTTCTTTCATTGCTTCAGACACTGCCTGTGGCCCCCTCCACCCCATTTCCATGGTGCTGGGGCTTCATCCTTTCCTGTTTCATAGTAATGAAGAGTCCCTTTTATAAACCTGCCAAATGTAACACAAGTTTTGGAATACTGACATCATGGAGATTTAAAAAAAAAAAAAAAACACAGTGGGCTAGTGATACTAGCAAATTCAGGCAGAAGAGCTCTTGTACTCTCAGGTTTGGTATTTCAGGTCTGTGTGCTCTTAGTTAAATTCATCATTTAGGCACAACTATGATGACGTGACAGTATAAAAAGGTATCCAGTTGGGGCTGGGGTTGTAGCTCAGCGGTAGAGCACTCGCCTAGCACGTGCAAGGCCCTGGGTTCGATCCTCAGTTCCACATACAATAAATAAATAAAATAAAGGTATTGTGTCCAACTACAACCAAAAAATAAATATTAAAAAAAAAGGTCTCCAGTTACGTGGCAGGATTGAAATAGGCTCTCGTTTTAAGGGTTTCTCTTATCTGTCACGAGAGAGAAACCATATGGCATTGTAAATGGGGAACGTTTACTATAACGAATAGTTACTAGTAGCAGGGATTAGAATGAAGAGGGATTGAAGGTCAGGAGGAAAAAAAAGTCTTTTGAGAGTATAGAACAGCGGATTGAAGGGCTAAGATGGAGGACCCGGTAAAAGCCCACAGGACTGAGGCCCAGGCTCACCGGAGAGGCCAAAATCGTGGTTCAGGGCATGGCAGAGAAGTTGCTGTGATGCCGTGTGCATGGAAGTTTGTCATCTGCTGTGAAAGCAGTCATGGGAAAGGCCTCTCACCAGAGGTACTATGCTGGCAGCACCCAGCCTACAGCAGAACTCGCCTCACACTGTCTCTCTGGCGCCCTCTACCAGAAAAGCTGGATACCTGACCAGCTGGCAAAGGAAAAGTAAAGGCCACAGATCCATTTTCACAGAGCAGGCAAAATTCCTGACCTCCAGACTCCTCAGCAGTTGGAATTGGACACTTCTGGGTATGGTTTTATGCTTTTCACAGGTTACAGAGTACATATATTTTTTAAATTTTCTAGCAAACAATGAAATTCTGATTATGTCAGTAACTACTCTGTAGCTTGCGCACCAGGCCATACCAGCAAGTTCTACTGTCTCTGAAACTGGTTGGAGATTTTTTTTTCCTATTTCTTTAAGTATGTTCAGCAACAACAACAAAAATATTTGTGTGTGTGTGTTTGTGTAAAATTGACTATGAAAATGGAATGTCATTAAAATTATACTGCTATTTTAAAATTTTGAGGCTATTTTAAACTCAGATAAAGGTATTCAAAAAATAAAAGGGTATCTGTAATTTCTCTAATTGTAATGGACATGCTAACACAATAATACTTACAGAACTTTTATAGTGGTAGAAATGCTTACTGAACATAATCACCATTAAGATCAGTCATAATTAAAAGTGCTGCTTCTGTTCTGTACTCAGTTTTATTGAGCAAGCCCAGGTACTTTTCAGGATTTTTTGGTTACAAGCAATGAAAAGTAACTATAATTTAAGGGAGGAAAAGAACTTTGGACCCATATGAGGTAGTTGACAAAGTTGAAGGAAAAGCTGACAAGCCAGGACAAAGACCAGCCACCTGGAAAGGAGGACAAGCCTTGTATAGGGACAGTAAGTGAGGTGAATCTGCCTCAGCTGTGTGCTGAATGGTGCTCCTTCCATTCCAAGGAGTATCATGATCGGCCCATGCCACTTTCGTGCTCACGCCCTGCTGAGGAACACAGGGCGTTGTGTACCAAGCTGCAGAAACTACTTCTTCCTGGACTCAGGCCACATCTCATAGAGACTCAGCTCTTCTCCCCCTTTTTTTTTTTTTTTTTTTTTTTGGCCTTTTTTCCTTGGTGTGGTGCCCCATTTTCAAGATCTTTGCAATTGAGAGGCAACTTCCACAGCTTCCAACCTCTGGTTCATATCCAGGACCCTCCCTGATTCTAAGTACTGTGGCCCAGGGAATGCACTGTTCTTTGATTAGCCAAACATGGTAGGTTCCTGGAGCCATTGTCCCTAAAAGTCCCTGGATTCAGGTGTGGGAGAAAGAGTCATTCTCTATGGGGAATCAGGGTTCCCAGTTGGGAAAAAGATGCCATGTGGCAAAGTGAAACATACAGGTGACTAACCTTATTTTCCAGAAAAAGCCTACCAATATGAGAAATGACATTTGTTCTGTGATTAAAAAGCATGTGGAAGAAGAAAATAGGAGAATACTGGTGAAACGTGTCAGTGGCCAGGCAACAAGCCCCAGAGGTGTTGGTTTCTGAGGCAAGAAGCAGGCAGTGCTGTTTCTTGAGAAGTCAGGTAAATTCAGGATACAGGAGCTCCGTAGTGAGAGTTGCTAGGGGGTCCTGTATTGTTTTGTTTCAGCCATAATGGTAAATCTTAACTAAATCCTGGGTCTGCAGTCTGTATTAGCGCTAACATGGAAATAATTCAGGATTCCTTTGAAAGCTTGAGGCCAGCTGGTTTTGTTATGCCTCTCAGATCTCTAGAATTCTTACCCTCCAAAGTAAAAGTTGAGACCACAGCAGACCTTACCTCCTGTGGGCAACGGGTCCAGGGCTTCAGTATGTCCCAGGCCTTCACTGTGCTGCTTGGGCCTGGCCCAGGCACATAGCCAGGGGTTAGTCTGAGACTTGGGACAGTGTACGCAGATTTGGTATTTTAGGTCTCACATTATTTGGGGTCAGCAGCACACACGCAGAACCAAGTAGAGTCCACCCAGACAGTGACAGCCCATACCCAGAATTACGGAATTTTCCTTTTCTAGGTGATTCCTCCCTGGGACCCCTTATACCATCTAGCTCCCAGGAGCTCCTTTTTCTAGTCTTCTGTGAGAAAGGTCTCCATTTTAGCAGCCTGTGCCACCCCTGCCACAGCATGGCTTTGTGACTGCAGCTTACACCCTGGTCAAAGCCTCAAGAGAAGAGGGGAAATGAGAAATTCATCCCCCTACTGGTTGGCTTCCTACATTTCAACTCCTCTCCCTAAGCCACTTGCTTGTGTTTACTTTCCTTTATTTGTGTTTTTGTATTGTATTATTCTTTGTCCAGTTGTTTGTTGTGAATCAGCAGAAAAAAACTAGAGTGGGCTTCCCCCTTCTTTGCAGGCCCAGAAATCCTACATCACTGTCTGTATTAGTTTTCTGTGCTGCATAGCAAATCACCATGAACTTGGTGACTTAGAGTAACACATTCTTCTTACTTCAGTTTCCATGGGTCAGGAGGCTGGATGCAGCTAGGGCCTCTTAAGGCCTCAGTCACAATGGGAGCTAAGGATGGGTTGCTTGTTGTCCATGCTTTCTCAAGCCACTGGCAGTATTAGTTCCTTGTTGCGGGATACATAATTGTTTCATTTCTTCACAGCCAGCAATCAAGAGGGAGAATCTAAAACCAGTCTGCTAGAAGAGTCTTCTATCACATAGCAAGGGAATGGAATGGCTTACTCCTCTGCCCTCTGCTGGTTAGAAGCAAGTCACGGTCCCTTCCACACCTAAGGGGAAAGAGTTACATGGTAAACCTCAGAAGATCTGAGAATTCTGTCGGCCACATCACCCAAGGATCCTCCTCTGGTCCTGTACATCAGAGCTACTTGGTGTGTGTTTCTCTTCTTCACCCCTAGTCCTGATATTATGCTAGATGACCAAGTGGTAGTGATGGTAGGGTTATTTTTGTTTGTTTTGTTTTGTTTTGTTTTGTTTTGCAGTACTGGGGATGAACCTAGAGTACTCTATCACTGAGCTATGTCCCCAGCCCTTTTTATTTTAAGCTAAGTTGCCAAGGCTGGCTTTGAGCTTGCAATCCTCCTGCCTCAGCCTCCTGAGTAGCTGTGATTCCAGGTGTGTGCCACTGCGCCCGGCTTAGCTACACCTTTTCACCACCCCCATATGCTCATAATGGAACAGTACAGCAGAACCCCTTCTTGTGACTCTAAATCCCTCTCTGTTTCTCATTACTGTTTCTTTTCATAGTATGTGGAATATTAAATATAACTCAAGCTTTACTGTCTCTTTCCTACTAGATTATATGTCCCAGAGATCTAAGATTACCTTGTCCTCTTATGCTACCTACAGGGTGCAGCAAATATTTCCCATACAAAGCAGGCATTCAGACATGTTGAATAAAATAAAGAACCTTACATATTGCTGTGACAACTGATCAGGGTACCACTTCCTTCCTCTTCTCTCTTTAATTTTGTCTGCTAACATTTTACCAGCCCTTCTTAACTTAAACACCACAAGGACTTATTATTGAATTAGCCAGACTTTTAAAGTAAAAGTCACACATGCGTGCACACGCGTGCACGCACACACACACACACACATACAGCTTCACACAGAATGAACTAGGGAATATTTTGATGAGATGTTCGGAGTGTAACCAGTGTAACTTCAGGGTGTAAGACGTGGTGTATCTTATAGATGGAAACTAAAGATAAGAAACATTTTCAGTTTTGGTTAACTAAACCTCAAGGGCAAAAACAGGTCCCCTTGCTCTTTTACTGAATCTTATTCTTTAACAAATATCCATAGCAGTCAACAGAAAGACTGTAAATTGGAATATTCTCCATTCTTAGTAGTTTTATAGAGGGTGGGGACTGGATTCCCAGTCTGCCTACATAATTTCATCTTTCAAATCATTGTTTCCTTGGGAAAATGTGAGTTTCATGAGGAGCACTGAGTGCATGCTGGTGGGGCCCTGTGGAGAAGCTTTTGTCCCCCACCCTTTCCAGAGCTGCCTGAGACTGTGAGAGCTGCTTTGTTCTCTACCTGTGCCTTCTAATCCCGAGATTGCAGAATTGTTTGAGAATGAAAGATAGTGTGTGTGTGTATAAACTTGGATGATTATCAAAATAAAATTTTTCTTTGGTAAAAAAAACCAGCCAGAGGGGCTCACCACGGGATACCTTGTTGTATAAACGGTAGGTACTTTGTATCGCCTTGGCCCTTCAGACTTGCTCCTGGCCCTGAGGTTTAGGTGTGCAATCAGATTTTCTCCTCGCCTAGTTCCCACTACTACTGAAAATAAGCCATGCTGCCAGTCTAAGCTATGCTGTTTTCTTTCCCAGAATCTGGGGAGGGGAGGGGGAGTTCTTTGTAGGGGCAATAAACTGGAAGTGGAGTGGATGCATATGAATAGAGGAATTTATGATATAAGTATTTTATGACAACATTCATACCATGGTATATTATGGAGCCATTAGAAATAATAGATTGGATCTGTCAGTTGCAGGGTGGGAGGGAGATTCCCTCACCCAAATATATTGAATGAGAAAAGCAAGATGCAAAAAAGCTTATATAGCATTATCCCAGTTTTGCAAAACAATAATCAAATAACACCCCTTGTAAAAATGTATATGTATTTTCATATCATTACATAAGCTTGGACAGAAACAGGTGTATCTGAACTGATTGGTTAACACAGGTTATCTGGTGGTCATGTAACAGTGGACAGTTGATGTGGATGTGGAGAGACATGAGAATTGGGTAAAGGGATACCAAGAAAATCAAACAGAAAAGCAAATATTTTCCTGAGGGGGGAAAAAAATGCCAGGCACAGTGGCACATACCTGTAATCCTAGTGGCTCAGGAGACTGAGACAGGAGGATCATGAGTTTTAAAGCTACCCTCAGCAAAAGTGAGATAGATGCTAAGCAACTCAATGAGACCCTGTCTCTAAATAAATATCAAATACGGCTGGAGATTGGGCTCAGTGGTCAAGTGCCCCTGAGTTCGATCCCCAGTACCCCCAAATAAAGAAAAAAATTACATTTATAAATTTACATTAAATCATGTATATGTAAATGTAATTCTAAGTATACATGATCATATCAGAAAATAAAGTTGGTGTCTTGAAAAGAAAGTTTGCGTTGAGATTTTGTCCTGTGTGGACTTCAGCTGAGATCTTCCCAGACACTAGTAACAAATGCCCTGAATGGTAACAGGTTTTTCTTGGGGCCACAGAGACAGAACAGAATCCTGCCAACAAAGCACTCATAGCCCAAGGACAGAGGAAGCTCATGCTTTCAGTTAGAGCTAGGATATAATGTCTCCTCCCTCTCCAGAAAGATCCTGTGAGAGGAAGCCCAGTTGCTCATCTTGCCATGTGCTGACCCACAGACACACGTCTCTGCAGTGGCCTTGATCATTTGCTGCACTTGCACCATTTATGTGAGTGTCCTTGGGTGTATGTATACATTGCCTTTTTCATGGTTGTAACTCCAGAGCACTTGTAAAGCCATTGCCCAGAAAACACTTGTTAAATGAATCATTCCCTCCCTCCACTCATTCCTGTGAGATTGAACTAGTGGCCATAAGGGATGGTCCTGAGGTTTAGGCTCTCTAGGAAAGTAATTGATGAAAACAATTTAGAAGGAAATGGGAATAGAATAAAAGTCACATCCAAATGTTGGAAAGTGGGATCAAAAATTCCAGCAGTGGAGTAATCTGGATGGTCACTAATACTATAGATAAAGTGCCCTGGTTACCAGGGAAAATGTCATATTTTGGCACTTGAGACTGCTCTGGCAAAATAGCCAGCACCTTGTCTGTTCTCTAAAGCAAAGCCTACCATGAAACAAGTCTACTCATGCATACAAATCCCTGGATTGTTTTTTTTTGTTGCTTCACATTCAGGCCTGAATGGTCAAGCAGGGATTACTAGACAACTAAGGAAATGCTCTCCTGTCAGAGCCCAGAGGAAGAAATCTCCAAAGGAAGAAAACAGACAGTTGTAGGAAATGCAGAAGCCCTTCAGAAAAACCCTGATTCATGTTCACAGCTGGAATAGAGGTGGTTCTCATCCAGAAAACAAGAGTGTGGAAGGTGCTGTGTTAAAGGAACATTCAAGAGAGAAAAAGTTACTAAAAAATTTAAATGACATGAAACAAACTCAGTAGATGGTTTGGAAGATGCAGTTGAGCCAAGAGCCCAGGAAATAGTAATAGTAGCAAAAAAGTATAACATAAAAGGTTAATTACTATTGATCCAAAAGGTTCAGTATGTTATTTAGGTAACCCAAAGAAGATGTTCTCAAGAAAATAGCTGAAGGAAGTGTGTCTTTGTTGAAAGCATCTGCCTAATGCTAAGCAAAAATAAGGGCAGAAAAAATGTGCAGGTATATCATCCTGAAGTTCCAGAACCTGGCAAGTTCAAGGCAAAAGAATAGGTAAAATTGTGACAAGATCAAGAGATTCCAGAAAACCATACACATGGCCAGCAGCTGTGAGAAGTCACGGGAAATGTAGATCAAAACCAAATGAGGTATGTAGTATAGTCAGATTCGCAGAGAAAGTAGAAGGGAGGTTGCCCAAAGCTGAGAGATGGGGAAGTGGAGGTGTTTTGGTAGGGATAGTTTCAGCATTGCAAGGTGGACTTCTGTCCAAGAGTGTAAACAGAGCACTACTGAACTGTGAACTTAAAAGGGAATATTGTGTATATTTTAATATGATTTTTAAAAATTTACAGGGGTTCAACAATAGGTTGTTCTCTCTCACAAGGGGTGCCCCCAACCCAGACAGAGCAGAGTGGAAGGCTCTAGAATTGGGATTTTAGAGGGCCATATTTTAAACTCAGCAGGGGAAAGAATATAAAATCAAAAACATCTTGGGGAGGGGGGTGCAGAGACAATTAGGAACTCTAAACCAGCTCCACAAACTAAAAAGTGGTCACAGTGTATTGCATAGCTCCGCAGCCAACATTTATATATTCTTATAAAGCAAATGCCGTTTATTGATTTAATTGAAAGTAGTGACGAGGGTGATGGAGGAGCCAAATCCATGGCCATATTACAGGAACTAAGCTGTTACCCTCTCAAATTGGTACCTTAAGAAATCACAAGCTGTGCATACCATGTAGAGATGGGAGAGAGCCGAGCCTCCCCACACATTTTGGAGTGGATTAGTAAGTGAAAACAAAATAATGGGGATGGTGTGCTCCCACTTGTGGTGGTGGTGGTTTTAAGATAGGTGTGTAGCCATAGAGAGAGAGCATTTTCTTTTGAGGTGTGTTAACTTGTTTAATTGCTCTGGGACAAGCTGATGCCTGGGCATGTGACAGAGATGTAGGGTATTGGTGCAGCAGGCCTGAGGTACAGTGTGTTGTAGTCGGTAGGGACCATACTATTGGGAAGACCACCAGAGACAAATCTGGGGTGGGTTAGCAGCAAGAGGCTTGGAGCACTATGTCTGTATTGAATAGGTCATGGGAAAGTGACTGTAGATTATGCCAGAGTTGTAGGGTTATTGAGGGGCTGCCTGTGCCAGGGCCCAGGTCTGGAACCATCGCCAGTGACCTCATATCCACATGCTGGTCAGTGTCCCTCAAGTACCCTCTACTAAGAAAACTCCACTTTGTGCTCACTGAAAGGGCAATGCTTCAAGCAGCTCTGTTAGCTATCGCAGCCAGGTGTTGAAGGGTGAATTTGGAGCTGACAGCAATCTGTTGGCCACTGACACCATCCTACGCCAGCCAATTCCTTTCAGCTTTGCAGCCTAGCTCCTAGGCTGCTGTGACTTCTTCCAGGTGTGTTCCTCTATGCTGCATACCCATGTATCTTTACAATAACTTACCATGCCATATGAGACCTGTTTAAGAAAACAGTTGGTTTATCAAACAAGCACGTAATTATAGTATGCTGAGAATCACTTCCAGAGATTTTGGTATGTTGAGCCAGGGTGGAACCTAGGAATCCACTGATTATGATGATGGTGATCCCAGAGGCAACACTTTGAGAAACATTGGTGTGGGGCTACAGGGAAGAGACTCCATGTTGTACCCACATTCCCAATACAATGTTTGGTGGTAGTTTGGTGCCCAGTAAATGTGGACTGAATGAAAGAGACAACTAAGCCAGTAAAAAGATAAGACAGCTTGTTGTAGTAGAAAAGTACACCTAGCAATACAGAATAAATGTCCATTTCTGATGATCTCTGTAAGTGGCCTCCTTTTACCCATATGTGCCTGGCTTAAACTTTCTGCAGTTAATGCTTTTTCCACTTTTTAATTTTAAAATAGCCATTATACTAATACCACTTCTTTTTATTTTTGACAGGGAGAAAGAACAAGAAACACAAGAAGAGGAGCGTTTGATGGAAGAAAAGAAAAAGAAAAAGCAGGAAGAAAAGAAAAAGAAGGAAGGTGCTCAGAAAAAGGTTTGGCCAGAGTTACTAACTTCATTGTCTCTGTGATCATTGTGTCTCGTTCGCATTGTCATAGCCATTCTAGTGCCAAGTTTCATCCTACTACTACTTTAAGTCAATCTGCTAAATCTGTAACCAGCAAGTAGTAGATATCGTGCTAGTGGAATACACACAGAGTGACAGCTGCACAAGTCTCTTTAAAAAAAAATCAGAGCTGTGTTTCAAAAAGTTTGATTTTAGTTGTTTGTGATAAAGAGAACTGTCCAGAACAGCCATCTCTAGGCAATGAGGAAAGGGCCATGAAACTTAATCTTATTAGAAAAGCTAGAAATACTTTTTGCAGTTTTGGAATATGTTCTTTTATAAATCCTAAATATTAGTAAATATTTAATAAATACTAAAAATCAAAAATTCTGCTGTAAACATTAAAGTTGTACTTGAATTTCATGGCATTTAAAATACAAAGTATACCATTTGTCTTCATTCTTGCCCATGTATCTTATAGTTTAAAACCATATGCCTTTTAGACTGTTTTAAAATATAGAGTTCAAGGAGCTTCCATATAGTTTTTTGGGGGTTTGTTTTTGGGTTTTTTTTTTTTTTGCCTTTAGGTTAATATTGGGATGTAATCAATGTAGACAAATACATATTTTTTCCCCTGTAATGAATTATAATAAATTAACTGGACAAAAACTTGCTTTTAAAATTTCCAATACTAAAATTCTGTTGATAAACTTTTATATATGCACACATTCTACACACTATTGTTCCTAAAGAGTTTCTGGTTTTTTTTTTTTTTTTTTTTTTCCAGGCTGCTGATCAAAAAACCAAAGGTAAGTTTGTTTATATTGAGGGGGAGGGGCTTTTTATGGTGGTACTAAACTTTTTATGATGAGGGTGATTTTTAAAAATTTTTAATTGATGTCTAAAAAACAAAGGATGTAAGCCTGTCTGTGATTCTACTTTTTTATTATTCATTGTGAAATTCTTCATTTATCACTGGTTTTTCATCTGCATCTCATTGGCATTTGATTAATCTAAAAATGCCTTAAGAATGTTACATTAGCTTTCTACACAATGCTTTTTAAATTTATTTTGGTTTATTTGCACCAAATAAGGATCAAACTGATTGAGTTGACTGAGTTGAAATAAGAACAACCAAAGATATCTGAATTTTTAAAAAAGCTTCCAGTTCCTCATTGCCAGCTATTCTTTGTAGGTGTAACCTTTTTGTATTTTGTCTTTCTTACTGATACAGAAGAGGTTTCTTTTGTGTCCTCTTAAGTCCTGAGCTTGCTTGCTTGCTGTTGTCTTAAGGGATGTTGGAAACACACACAGTTCTCAGCGAAGCTCCAGCATCCCTGGGGTTGTGTTGGAAATTTAGAATGAACACAAGCAAGCCACACTTTCAGCCTCTTCATTTCATGCTTGATGTGTTTAGGTGATTTCCTGTGGTTAAGGGCATACACTTGGGTCATATACACCAGCTCTGTTTCATTTTGGGCAAGTGACTTTCCTTCTTTAAATCTCGGGTATCTCATATTTAAAATGCGAAAGGTAATGAATTGCCTCATGAAGCTGTTGTAATGACAAAATGGAATCATGCAAGAAAATAGCTCAATGCCTCATGTATAGTTGGTGCTCAGTAAAGGATGTCTCTAATTGTTGTCATTCTTAAGTTCTTATTTTCTGTTGGACCATCACATGTACACAGTTGTATGTACAGACACATGCACTGAGATATTCTTATGAGCATGCTCGCTCAAGCTGCTGTCACTACCAATCCACTCTACTTCAGTTTGGCATTTTATTGTTTTCAAAGAAAAGGTTATGTATGTTATCTCATTGAACTTTATAATTGAGCAGGACAGGAATTCATTTACAGATGATGCTCCTGGTGAGTTAAGTGGCTTGTTCTTGATTGACAGTTGTAAAGATAGGACTGAGGGAGCCCAGGGCATCTGACCCTGGTGCACTCAGCCTCTGTGCCTTAAAATAGAGTCGTATTAAAAGATGAATTTAACATAAAATGAATACTAAAAGGCAGCAAAGTAAAAAAGACATTTTTCTTTCTTCTACTCTTAGAAGCACTGTGAATTTCAGAAGGGCTCAAAAGGGTTGGTACTTTAGTTGTATTTGAACTTATGATCTGAAATAAGAAACAATGGTTTCATTTTAATAATTGTCACTTAAAATACAGAATTATTTTTCTGAATCATTCATTTGCTTTTTTTAACATTGAGAAATTTTTACATTCTGCTTAAATCCTAGCTGTATTCTGTTTTCACTGTCATTGGAATTGTTTCTCCTCAGATAGTAACAGATTGCTTATTTATGTATAGTAATCGTGAATTACAGTTGGCCTGCCACTTTACACAGAGTTAATATTTTCTATTGCTGTGCTGATGAGGATTTTCATTGCTGACTCCACATTCTACTGGGGTTTTTATTTTCTCTAAAATACTGTTCCTTTGGTATAGATTATCAGTAACTACTAACTAGCTTTAGAATGGTTCATAGTAATTATTATTCACATCCTGCTAAATTAAAAAAATGCTTTTTGGCTGTAAAGAATTTTAACAGTGCTACTACTAGGTAATTCACTAAAGAGTATTAGCAGTATTAGGTTCAAATTTACTTTGATTCTCCATTATTACCAGGCCAAATCAAAATTGGCTGCTACAAGTTGAAGGTTCTGACTTTCTGACTGGACCCTAATGTCAGATAACGCAGATTTGGCTCAACTGAACCAGTGAGGTTGTTTTCTTGTTTGTTTTATTGTTGTTGTAGATGAACACAATGCCTTTATTTTATTTGTGTTTTTTTTTAAGAGAGAGAGAATTTTTTAATATTTATTGTTTAGTTTTCGGCAGACACATCTTTATTTGTATGTGGTGCTGAGGATTGAACCCAGCGCCGCGCGCATGCCAGGTGAGCGCGCTACCACTTGAGCCACATCCCCAGCCCTTATTTGTGTACTTTTATGTGGTGCTAAAGATCGAACCCAATGCCTCACATGTGCTAGGCAAGCGCTCATGTACCACTGAGTTATAGTAGCATCTCTGCTCAAACATGAGGTTGATCTGCTTCAAGCCAGCATTCCTGTCTGTGTCCCCTGTTCTAGCCTATAGTCCATAGGGCAAGGGCTCCATTTGCCTGCTCCTTCTTTCCTCCCAGCACCCTCACTCAGAAACTCCTTTCATGCTAGATGCTGTAGTGGGCCCTTTCATTTAGTATTTTGCATTGTTAGTGCATTCTCTCCAAAGGACAAATGACTGGAAGTTTGCTGTGTGTCCCAGTGACTGCAGAGCAAGTAAATGGTGGCTGATGTCCCCAGAATCTTCTGCCATACAGCCTGCAGGAAAAACACGCAACAAACACTCACCCTGCATTGCCTGTGGCAAGGAGGATGCTCAGAGGCCAAGAGCTGACCAAGGACACAGTCAGCAATTGGCAGAGCTTGAGTTAGTTATTAGGTACACTTTGCTCCAGGGCCAAGGTAGCCTGCCTGAAAGAATCACCAGGAGCAGGGAGACCTTGCTGTATTCCAGGCAACACTCTGAAGTCCAGGGCCCAAGTCATTTGAATGTAGGAAGAGTTTAATATTGAATGAGTTCAGGAATTGAATACTCAAGAGAGAAGCTGTACCTATAAAGGAGAATGTGTAATGTGCCAAATCAGTTTTTTTGGATAAGGTTAAATTGTTTTGGTCTTGATAATTACATCAAACTTCATCAAATCAATTACTGATTTTCTTGTTCTGCAGTATTATACATTGTTCAGGGCTAGGGCTATAGCTCAAATGTTAGAGCGCTTGCCTAGGTTGTGTGAGTGTCTCAAAGAAAACCTTTCAGCTAGTAGCATTAGGAAAGCAGTGACTTTGTTACTTGGCATTCATTGCATTTGACTTAATTTTCTCCATAACTGAAACTTGATCTCTTTTTTTTTTTAATATTTATTTTTTAGGTGTAGATGGACACAACACAATGCCTTTATTTTTTATGTGGTGCTGAGAATTGAACCCAGGCCCCGCCCATTTGATCTCTTTTAAGTTTTGATTTCAAAATATTTTTTTAGTTGTAGATAGGCACAATGCCTTTTTATATTTTATTTATTTTTTTTTTTATGTGTGCTGAGGATTGAACCCAGTGCCTCACACATACTCGGCAAATGCTCTACCATTGAGCTACAACTCCAGCCCTTAAATTTTGATTTATTTTAAACATTTTCAGAGAACTTTTTAGAGTGTATTATGTACACACATGTGTCTTCTCCTACCGAATTTTAACTATCTTGGTAGATCAATCTTCAATAGCATATTAAAATTTTTTCACATCTCACTATAACCATTTAACTTGAACTAGGAAGCTTCACTTTGAAGACTAATACTAAAAACATATTTTTTCTGAAAAACATAATCTAATATATAGCATACCCCATCCCACCCCATACATTTGTAAACAAGGTTTTCAGAAAGTCTGCTTTGCAGATTCACAACTAAACAGAAAATTCTCCCTGGCTGTCTTTTCACATCCTGACCTGTGCCTTCTTTGTGGAGGCCATTTTCTTTTAAAGGTTCAGAGCTGCAGAGTCAATGTGTGAAATACCATGCCACCAGTGTTCACACCCTGCATGCTACCCTGCAGCCAGGGGACACACTCACGGTCAGCTCTGGGGACTTTCATTCAGACATTGTGTTCACTGTTGTTCCTCTCCTCTGATTCTCCTCTGATCCTGCAGATCATCACTGAGGTGAATGTCCTACACTCCTGAAAAATCTGAGCATGTTTTATTTTTCTGGAATCCCTTCCCTCCTCCTTTTCCTGCCTCTAGTCTTGTGGTGCTGTTGTAGTTAACCTTTCCTTATTTTTCCTCCTGTGATGAAGAACATAAGTAGTGAATTTTTGTTAAAAATAATTTGATCATTATCTAAAAAGAAATTAAAGTTTACTTGAAATCCCTCTATCCTGAGATATTTACCAGTTAACATTTTGTCAACCATCCTTGAATGCATTTTTCCTTATGAATTCACAAACATAAATATAGGTTTGTATGGACTCTGCTACTTCCCTCCAGTCCATATTCCTCAGGTGCAACCCCTCAAGTACTGCCCTGAGCCATCTGAGAACCTTCCTGTGAGCTGCTCACAAAGAAAATAATCTCTTGTCAATTTTGCATTGGTGCCCAAAGAACAACAGCTGAACACAATCACTGGGTTTGCATTAGTCAGATCCTACGTGCTCTCATAATTGGTGTGAGATCAGATAAAATCCTGCTGTGAAAGGCCATTAACTTGTATGTTACAGCACTGCTGAGGACATACATTTAATTAGTATTCTAATCTTGCTTGAAGGAGTATAATTTAAATTTTGGAATCAGGTATTGAATTTTGGCCATGTTTAGTTTGTAATTGTTAATTTTCAAAAAACCTTTCTGTGCTTTCACCAGGTGCCATGATGCACACCTGTAGTCCTAGTGGCTCAGGAAGCTGAGGCAAGAGGATCACAGATTCAGGGCTATCCTCAGTGACTTAGTGAAGGTCTGAAAATAAAAAGGGCTGGGGATGTAGCTTAGTGGTAAAATGCCCCTGGCTTCCATGCCTAGTACTAAAAAAGAAAAAGAGAAACTTTCTGTGCTTTTGTTAGTGTAAATCACCTAAAATCATATTCTTTCAATAGCCTCACATTGACCGATAAAGTTTTTGGAGTCACAAATTACATGCAGGTTGCTGTACTATTATTAAGACTCATTCTAAAAATACAGAACTTCTTGTACATAAATGAAGAATAGTAAGAATTGAGGTGTAAAGCTTCCCGGTTTCATAGCAGGATTTAGATTATCAGAGAGGAGCATTTACATTCTGCTCTTGACTAAGCAGGTGCACTTCTGCTTTCCTGTGGGGGGGAGTGATCACTGTTCGCTCTGTCTTTTAAGGGTCTCAATACAGTAATCAGAAATTAATGTTTATAAAGCGTCAGATCCATGTTTTCCTGTGTTATATAGAGTGGTAAAATTGGCCAGAATCCTGGAATTTACAAGTTTTCACACTCATATTCACATAACTAAACCAAATATCTGAGTGTGCACGTTTCTTCTAAAGGCAGTAGCTAAAAGTCTTCCACATGGTCAGTACTTATGTGGCATTTTATTTGCCTGTCTACAAAATTGATAAAATCTTAGAGCTTGAAGGATCCTTGGAGATTACCCAGTTCCTGTTTCAGATAAGGAATCGAGATCCAAAGAGGGTAAATTATTTGTGCAAAGTTTGACAGCTAGGTAACAGAAGAATTAGAACCCTCATTGTGCAGGTTTTCTTTTACCACCATATAGCAAGATGGGAGACACAGGTGTTATATACCTGTTACTAGTAGACCTAGTCACTCTAGAAGGAACTTCAGATCTTAGGATTCTTCTAAATAAGCTGAAAGAGCCAGGTGCGGTGACACATGCCTGTAATCCCAGCGGCTTGGGAGATTGAGAAAGGAGGATCACGACAAAGCCAGCCTCAATAGCAAGGCGCTGAGCAACTCAGTGAGACCCTCTCTCTAAATAAAATACAAAATAGGGCTGAGGATGTGGCTTCAGTGGTTGAGTGCCCCTGAGTTCAATCCCCGATACCTCCAAAAATAAATTAATTAATGGATAATAAATCCCGTCAAGATTTATTATATGAGGGATATTTAAGGGATGCTATCTTAGGTTTCTAAATATTAGATTTGTCTTTCTGTTTTTAAAGGAATCAATTTGCTGTTAAGTCTTGAGAGGAAGATAATAAATATATTAATTTTATCTCATGGGAACAAAAGTGTTAAGATGAGTTGTTTTAAAATAGATGGGTAATTTAAAAGGATAAAAATGTATTGCCAAACACCAAACTCTAGGCAGGTACAGGTACATGAATGCCTAAGTTCCTGATTAAATTTTAAAAGAAAGGCAGTGACACTGGTGACAACAGGCATCAGGCAAGCATGCTCTGGTTCCTCATTCTAAGTCCAATCACAGCGTCTTCCTGTGATTGCTTCACTGAGTCTCAGATGACATGAAAGTACAGTATAGCCCTAAACTAAAACTTTAAACATAAAGGCAGTTTATAGTTCATAATTCTAAACAGAAAAAAACTGACAGCCTGCATTCTGAGAAATAGGCCCTTGTTAACCTAGGTTGGCTGATGCTTCTTTATTTATATGTGTGTGTGTGTGTGTGTGTAATTTTTTTTTTAAGTTGTAGTAGGACACAATACCTTTATTTTATTTATGTATTTATATGTGGTGCTGAGGATCGAGCCCAGAGCCTCACACATGCTAGGTGAGCGCTCTACCGCTGAGCCACAACCTCAACCCTGGCTTCTTCTTTTTTTAAAACTGCTTTATTGAGTCATTATTGGCTATCGTACACATGGTTAAGTAATACAGATTAACACACGTTGGCATTGATACACCTGTGGAACCATTGCCACAGTCAGTGTAGCACCTGTTATGACAGGTGTATGTTTAATTTACCAAAAAACTGCAAAACTGTTTTCCAGTAATAATACTATTTATTTCACAGTTGTACTTCACAACACAGAGTATAATTTCACTCATTCTAATAGATTTGTGGGGTATCTTATTAAGACTTTAATTTGCATTTTCTTTTTAAAATATTTTTAGTTGTACATGGACACAATAACTATTTATTTGTATGTGCTGCTGAGGATCGAACCCAGTGCCTCACACATGCTAGGCAAGCACTCTGCCACTGAGCCACAACCCCAGACCCCAATTTTCTTAATGACTAATGGTATTGAACGTAATTTTTATATGCTTATTTGTCATCTGCATAACTTCTTTAGTAAAGTTTGCCTGTCTTTATTGAGTTATTTATTTTCTTCTTCCAAATCGATTTGTGACACTCAACTGGCCTCTGGAGTTGGGCAGAGAGATGCCACACCACATGGCTTGACATAGTCCTTCCCTCTCTTTCTGAGTGGGCAGGCACTTGTCATGTGATAATATCAAGAAACATGCACTTTTAAATATGATGGTTCATCTAGGTTTTAGCACACCAAAAATTGCAATGTGTTGGTTATCTAGAGTTGGCTGGTTGGCTGGTTAGTTCATTCATTAAACAGTTAATAAATACCTACTGGTCAGCAAAGATAAGTTTCCTGTTTTTAAAGAGAGATTTTAGTAGGGAAAAAAATATGTGTGTGTGTGTGTGTGTGTGCGCGCACGCGCGTGCATGTGTGCTTGCTCGCGCGCGCGTGCAAGTGAATGCAGTTCAGTTTCTGGGTGCTGCAATTTATTTATCCCACACCTTCTATCTGAAAAAATTTAAATGCTCATCTTTTCATTAAATGTTTATATCTGTATAAAACATAATTACCTACTTTTAAAAATAAATGAGAGGGGCTGGGGTTGTGGCTCAGAGGTAGAGTGCTTGCCTAGCATGTGTGAAGCCCTGGGTTGGATTCTCAGCACCACATATAAATAAATAAAATAAAGGTCCATCAACAACTAAAAAATATTTTTAAATAAGTAAAAATAAATGAGAGAATGGGAAAGGAAAATACTGACAAGAGTGAGATAAATGCATGCTAGAGCTGGCCACTTACCCAGTTGTGCCTTGAGTTTGCTAAGAAAGCAAGGAAAAAGAGACACACCTTTTCCAGGTCATCCCAAGCCCAGCCATCGGGCCATTAGAATTGAGCTTTCAACAGCCTATCCGACTCAGAAAAGGAGTTGAAACTAGGGAATTCAGATATGATTTTCTAAACCAAAGAAAGCCATTGAAGTGTTCCAAGTGGGAGAAGGACATCATGAGATGTATATTTTAGAAAACCCACTGGCATGTCCAGGGTTAAAACTGAACTAAACTGATTTAGTGGGGAGGGGCAGAAGGCAGTGGGTGTGGGTACAATTAGAACAATGCATAGTGCAGGCTGCAGGTGAAAGGGGAAGGCTAATATAGATTAGTTTCTGGTTCTGTCTTTACTGTTATGCAGCAGATATTTATTGAACACCTGCTATTTGCTTGATAATGTGCTGGTTGCTATGGGGAGAAAATTATTTAAAAATATATATGCTTTCCATCCTGTGGGTCTTAGAGTTTTATAGGGAATAGATATAAGTCACAGTGCTACCTGTATCATTGCCAGCTGCCATGGCCACTGTGCAGGAAGGGAACTTGGTAGAATGAGAGCATAAGATCAGAGGACCTGAGAATTACAGATGGCATCTATAGATAATGCTGACTAAGATATCTAAACAGTGACCAGAACACTGGTAAACCCGGGAAAGGAAAGAGGTAGATAAGGACCTCCACCTACAGAGGAACAAGCTTTTGCAGGCCTCAAAGGCTGGAGGAGTGTAGCATTTTCCAGGGGCTAGGCAAACAAAAGGCTGGCAGGGCAGGTGACACCCCATGTGCTGCCACACAGCAGAGGTGTTAGAGAATAGGAAGGCTTTTCAACCCACTTGCAACAGGGTCAGTTTTCCTTCTCCCTCACCAGTCTTCCCACTGGTGTTGCAGTGCTTTGACGTGGGTGCCCCCTTCTGGCAGACTGCAGGACTCTGCACTCTTTGGGGGGGAATATGCTAGGATTAATACTTCGCAATGTATCAATTTAATATATTAAAGAAAACACACTAAGTTCCAGAGAAGAAAATATTCATGTCCTAGAACACCCTTGAGACATGATTCCATTTAACATTGTGTTTTTTGAGCTGTAGGATTTGCTGTCTGCTGAGAACTCGGTCAGTTCAGGGTAATTTAGGAGAGGAGGTCAGGAGGGGTTGGAAGAATGGCCCGCTGCATGTTTGATGGACTTTCTTCACCCCAATGTCTGGTCCAGTGTGTTGCCTCTCTTGTATGGGGAGTGTTTCAATTGAAATTAGATACAAGAAAGATTGTAGAAAAGCCAGTACATTTTTTGATTGTTTTTGATATTGGGGATTGAACCTAGGGACACTTAAGCACTAAGCCATGTCCCCAACCCCTTTTATATTTTCTTTTGAGACAGGGTCTCCCTAAGTTGCTTTGGGAGCAGTATGTTTTAATGCTGTATTGGTAGGTGACTTTAACAGATGCTGTTACTAACATTTTCTAGTTAGGTCTTCTAAATCAGCCTGCTATTATTTTAAAAGAATTCAGAAATACTTGCCTATACCATAAATATTACATTTTCTTAGAGTAGAAGAATTCAAGGGCCAAAGTAACCTTTTAATTAAATGAGTCATACTGTTAGTAGTCATTACTAAAATAGTCTTACTTTCTTTTAACATTGATGTTATCTGATCTGAAATATTAAGCGTAGCATTAATTTAATTTTAATACCTCTTAGAGATCGCCATAATACATTAGAATAGAAAATACCTCTAAATAGCATTTCTCATTGGCAAAATAGACACTTAGTTAATGTAGTTTGTTGTTAATGGGTTTGTGCTCATTTTGAATTGGGCTCCAAATGTTACCATGGTGATAGACGAGCCAGAAGCTGTCAACTGAACAAACAGAAGGCCAGCGCTTTGAATCCCACTGGTATTGCTGATAAACACAACAGATGGACCCTCTTTACTCAGAGCTGTCTCCTACTTCTCCCCACAATGTGAGTTGCTGTATAGGTTTCAGGAGAAATTGTAATCATGAAAACATTTCTTGGAATCTGATTATTTTAGCATATGAGAATACTTCTGTCATATAGTCACACTTGCAAACATTAATCATATATATTTGAGCAAATTTAAATGTAAAATGTTTTTTAAAACTCTGAATCTTGGGCTGGGGATGTGGCTCAAGCGGTAGCGTGCTCGCCCGGCATGCGTGCGGCCCAGGTTCGATCCTCAGCACCACATACAAACAAAGACGTTGTGTCCGCCGAAAACTAAAAAAAAATAAAATATTAAAATATTCTCTCTCTCTCTCATATCTCTCTATCTTTAAAAAAAATAAATAAAACTCTGAATCTTTGAATATATATTCTGTTTTGTTTTGGTACGAGGGACTGAACCCAGGGACAGTCAACCACTGAGTACATTCCCAGCCTATTTTTATTTTTTTATTTTGAGACAGGGTCTTGCCAGGTAGCTTAGGGCTTCATTAAGATACTGAGGCTGGCCTCAAACTTGCAATTCTAATGCATGATATTTTAGTATTTTTATTTTTTGTCATTGTGTAGTACCTATGCATGAGAGAAGTTTCTTTGCTGTATCATACAAAAACTTGTTTCTGAAATTCTGAGATGCTATCTGTGTAAAAAGATGAATACAAACTCAGTTTCTCCTACTATATGCTCAACACAAATGGTTTCTATGATCCCAAAAGGTTTTGGAGGTTTCTCCCCATAGCAGCAAGCAAGCAAGCAATTCTGCAGTGGTCACCAGCTGCAAGTCCTCCAGTTCACTTCAGTTCTGGGACAATGTAAGACCCCAAAGGTTGAGAGCTCTGCCCCACTTCAGACCCGGGCACAAGTCGGGACCTTCTGAACTTCCCAGTGACCAGTTACAATTTGGAGCTCCCATAATCCCTCTTTAATCTTGATTGATTTGCTGGAGCTGCTCTCAGAACTCAAGCAAGTTTACTGGTTTATTATGTTGGGTATTTTAAATGGTTCGAATAAGCAGCCAGTTGAGGTGAACAGGATAAGGTCTGGAAGGATCCCGAGCGCCCCACCCTCCTGCAGGTGATGTATTCTTGTTCAGCTTCCTACAGAAGCTCCCCAAATCCTGGCCTTCTGGGGTTTTGTAGAGGCTCAGGCATGATTGGGGCACTGATGACTGTGTGGAAGGTGACAGGACACCAGGGCTAATAGGTCAGCAGGGAAACCCAGTGAGGCCTGTGTGTGCAGACTCTTCTTGCCCCCTCACATTCCTTCCTCTTGAGTCTAAGGAAGGACCCCCTCCGAAACGGGGAGTCTTGGGATCTGCTACTATCCGACAAGGCAGGACAGAGAATTCTGTGTGACCAGCTCTAAGACAGAAAGGTGGAGAAGATGAAGTCTCTTTAGCTTCTGTGAGCCACCTTGGGAAAGAGGAATTCTGGTTTCTGTGGCCTGCCTGGAGGAGAACAAGGAGCAGGCGGAAGGAGAGCAGAAGAAGGCAGAGAGGGAGAGGTTGTGCTCCCTGAGGCCAGAGGCAGCCCGGCCACTGAAGCAGGAGATTGTCTTCTACCTTAGCACTCTACAACTGTTTTTGAGCTGCTTTGGGAACCAAGGACAACAGGCCAGACACTTTAACAGAAGATTTGCCGGGGGGTGTGCGGGGCGCTAGGGTTGTGGCTCAGTGGTAGAGCACTCGCCTAGCACATGCCAGGCTCTGGGTTGGATCCTCAGCACCACATATAAATAAATAAAGTTATTGTGTTCAACTACAACTAAAATATATATATTTAAAAACAAAGATATGCTTGTTGTTCTAGTCACTAAGGACGTAACAAGGGCTATCTATGAGAGTTATGAGCCAGGAACTGTAGATGAAAACCAAAAAATGTATTTATCGTATTGTTGATTAAATGTCTTTCTGGTGGAGTTGGAGGATGAATTAGGAAACCATGTTAAATGTATTCAGTCATGTAAAGTACATCTAGATTCTAGAAATAAGATGTGCTAAAATGTGTGGATTAAAACATCCCTGTAGGTCAGCATTTACCTATAAAAAGCAACTTTTAAAACATACCACTTTACCCTGTCAGTGTACTTGAGGAAACTAAGGGTGGCCCAGGAGATTGTAACTCGAGTTGCCTTTGAGATACTTCCATCAGAAGGAAGCATTTGCATGTCTTGCCCACACCAGAGGCCATAGTGTTGTTGAAAAGACTCAAGTGTCCTGCTTACTACTTAACTACTTAAAACAGAAACAGACTGAGGACAGGGGATGAAGTGCCTATGAAATCATGGAAAGGGTTGAGGAGGACTGAGCAGTCTCCAGAAACAACTCCCCCAACAGGAGCTGAGGAGCTGAGACCTGGGAAAAGAGTCGGGAGCCCTGCTGCCTGTTGCTTCCAGGCACGGTGCCTGCTGCAGCATCAGCCTGGTCTTTACAGCTGCACGCACAGCCAACTAGCCTGCCAGGGTGTACTCACAGGCCAATCCCCAGCAGCTGGGTACAGTTTTGCTGTTTGTTGAATGAAGGAGTAAATGAGTACCTACCTCAGTAAACCAGACAGAAGACAAGGGCCTAGATTGAAAGAGGGAGGGAGCTGGGGTATCTGAATTTCAAAGAGTATAGGATATCCTATAATGTTTTAGACAAATACAGTAGAGGGATTTGGGCAGTCCACATTAGATTAAAGAGAATTCTTCACTGTATTGGGGCTTATGATGGAATAAGTAGACAGTCATGCCTTCCCTGTGGCAGGGCCAAGCAGTTGGGAAACCAGAGTGAAGGCTGGGCTAAATGTACAGGAGCATGATACCCGATCACGGGAAGAAAAGTCAGGAGCCTTGGATGCTGCTCGTGGTATCAAAGTGACACCATAAAGCTCAGTTCAGGCAAATGCTGGGAAGGGGAAAGGTTGGACTGTGACCAGCAGTTGGGGAGGCTGCAAAGTAACTACTAGAGGGGCAGGAATCAGTGAGGCCCACTCCTGTGGTCTTTTAGAGATGATGTGTACAAGTTTGAAAAGGAGCTCCTAAATGAAGTCCACCAGAGCCCCACAGGGACAGTCTGGACTTCCTGTCCATGCTGTCATCTGGGGTTTTGGAAAATCAGTAGCAGTTTATAATATAGACTATTTGGCCTTATTATGACAATGTACCTGAAAATTTTAGCTGAAAGCAAAATATTCTTAAAATAAAGAGTTAATACCTGCCTTTTTTTTTTTTTTTTTTTTTTACCAGCAGGTGTTGCCCTCATTTAAAAAAAAAAAAAAAAGTAAAAACTTAGGCAAAGCAGACTAAACAAAACTTCCAGCTCTCTGAAACTTTTTTGAACTCTTTAGTTAGTAAATGGTTTTGATCTTAATTTTTATTGTTTTAAATATTTATTCATTTTTAAGTTTTAGGTGGACACAGTATCTTTATTTTACATTTATATGGTGCTGAGGATCGAATCCAGTGCCTCGTGCATGCTAGGCGAGCACTCTACCACTGAGCCACAACCCCATCCCCTAATTTTTACTAAGTAAAACAAATGATTGTTGACCATCCATAAACCCAGTCAAGTTAAACTGATTCCCACAGCTTTGCTGTGTTTTGCTGCATGGAAACACTGATGTGTAGAAAGATAGTTACATTGAAGCATGGCTTTAGATCCAGGTTTGTGTGAAGAAGAGAAACATTAGGATTGCTTGGATACCCCATTTCTTCTTGTTTTTAAATTTTATTATAGGTTATCTTATTTATTTGGGCAGGAATAGATTCAGAAATTTGGATCCAGAAAGAGTATGTGTCTAATCCAAAATCACTCATTTGATTTATCTGCATTATGAGAATAGACCCAAATTTTGAGATGCTTCACTTTTCATTTGAGATGTGCTAGGTGGCTTCTAGTTTCAAAGGTCTGAAAAGTACTGGCTTAAATTACAGCAGGTATATAACTTCATCACCTAGAAGAGACCCCCAGAAGGGGGTGGGGTTGTGGCTCAGTGGTAGAGTGCTCACCTAGCATGTATGAGGCCCTTGGGTTTAATCCTCAGCACCACATAAAAATAAATAAATAAAATAAAGGTACTGTGTCCAACTCCAACTAAAAAATAGACATAAAAAAAAAAGAAGAAGAAGAAGAAGAGACCCCAAAAGTACAGCTCAACCAGGTCAGGATTCATGGTTCCTGCTCACTGCTTTGCTGTGTGAGAGGTCTGTTCCCTTTCCTCAGGGCCCAAGAGGACCTCTGTACTCCCAGCCTGGAGCCCTGGCACTCGGGCAGCTGGAGACACTATGAGGTGGTATGAGGGAGACTCGGCATACTGGGCTTGTGTTGTGCTCCAGGGGCCCTTGGTCTTTTTGTTAATTTAACAAATGATATTCTTCTCTTTGTGAGACAATATGCAGTGCTTGGTGTGGCATGTAGAGCTGTAAGGGAAAAACCTCTCACCTTACACAGTGTGATTATTCACAGCTGCTGTATTCTGAGTCTCTGCTTCAATTGCAACCTTTAGAAAAACAGAATTATTTAAATATAACATATTTCTAAGAAACTAGCTTAATTGATCTCTTTCAGGAAGACCTTGCTGCCAGGCATGGTATCGCTCTCCTATAATCTCAGACACAGGAGGGATTCTGAGTTGAAGGCCAGCCTGGACAATTTAATGAGACTGTCTCAAAATAAAAAGAGATGCAACTCAGTGGTAGAACTTCCATGGGTTCAATCCCCAGTACCAAAAGAAAAAAAAAAAAAAATTCCAGCTGTCATTTCTGGAGCAACAGTGTCTAACAGAAATTATAATATGAGGGCCTAAAAGGAAGCTGAGTGGTAGAGTGCATTTTTAGCATGTGCAAGGTCCTGGTTTTAATCCCTAGCACTACAAAGAAGAAAACAGAAAAGAAATTCTGTTTAGGCTGGGTGCTATGGCGCACACCTCTAATCCTAGCTATTTGGGAGGCTGAGGCTGGAGGATCATTTGAGCCCAGGAGAGTTCAGCACCAGCCTGAGCAACATAACAAGACCCCATCTCACCAAAAAAAAAAAAAAAAAAAAAAAGTGAGCCAGGTGAGTCTAGTAGTAGCATCATTAAAAAATAACAGGTGAAGTGATTTTTTACAGTTCTGGGGATTAAGCCTAAGACACTTAAGCCTTGCACATGCACCCTGCCACTGAGGGACTAAAGTTACTTTTAATATAAATGTGTTTTTATATCAGTATATCCACAGTACACCATTTAAGCATTAAATCAATATGAAAAATATTTTTATGCATTTTATATTTCATATTTATTTGTATATTCAATATTTTTCTTTTCTTTTTTTTTTTTTTGTCTTAAGTCTTCAAAATCCAGTGTGTATTTCATACTTGCAGCACATCTCAATGTGGACATCCAGCACTGTTAGTAGCCATGTGTGGTTAAAGACCACCACATGGTCATCTTTCCTCTCCATCCTTGTCTTAAGATTTCCACTCAGTCATCCATGTTTGGAAAACTACGTGTCTTTTAGTACATATCAATTAATTTCCCAATTAACAGTTGGTGTATTTAGGTGAGAAGCCATCGCTCATGCTTCAGTACCTTCCTACAGCAACCAGCATGGGCCTGGCTTAGTGCCAGGACATTCTCGTTCAATCTCATTAGGTTTGGTTTGAAGAGAGACACTTCTAAGCAGCCCTGGAGACTGGACTTAGAGAGGGAGACAACTCTGGGGCAGTATGTGGGCTTCAGTGGCACATAGAGGAGGGTGAGAGCCATGAGCATGGATGCCCACTCCTGAGTCACCCCAGGCAGGGATGAGAACAAAGGTGGCAGGGCCAGTGAAGCAAAAGGAGTCTTTGAAGGACATAGGAAGGGGTGGGCAGACCTGTCTGAAATAAAGGTATTCCCTTGTGCATGGGACTCAGTGCTGAGATGGAGTAAAGCACCTGGGTTTCTAGGAGAAGACCTAACATGGCCAAGCTCAGTGGCTCCTGTGTGTTCTTGATGAAGAGGGTTGCCTCCTTCTCTTTTCATTTAGCGATTGTTAAGAACATCCTCACGAGTGCAGAGGGGACATGGAGCTGACAATTATTTTTTCATATTTATTTATTGATCTTGGGGATTGGACCCAGGGACACTCTACCACTGAGCTATATCCCTTTAGCAGGGATTAGATTTGAGCATGTTGAAGTGCTGATGAGAAAGAGCCAGCTGCAGTCGCCAGACAGCCCCCCTCCAGTGAGTGGTAGGAAGTGTGCTTTCCTCCACCCTCCCACACACTCACAGGTGACGGGATTTTTTTTTGTACACATAGTGACATCTCTGTCATATTAAAGCTCTGGCTAGGAAAAAAATATAAAAGCTTATGAAGGAATAAATCCAAGACCCACTCTTGTGCTTTGTTTCTCTGTGTCTGCTCTGGAGGTAGCTGTGAGTTGGATTCTGGAGCACATGTTGCCTCCCTGATCCTAACTGGTTACGAGAGGTACTGGTATCCCATATACCACTAAGAAAGAAGAAAAATGCTGCCAGTGAACTGACACCTCACAGATTGCAGGGCACATCCCAGCATAAGTGATGTGAGTGAAGGAGGAAGTGCTTCAGCTTCCAAGTTGAAGGGGCAGTTGACACTTGGGACTGATATACCGTGGTGGCAGCACTTGAGGAGGTCTTTGCTGGATAGCTGTCTGGCTTCTATAGTGTAAAGTCAGGTTTATCGTGGGGCATGGGAAGAGGCTGGGCAGAGGGGTGGTAAAGGCATGAGAGGCTTGACTGGAAGGGTTTGAATGAATTGTTGACCCAGGAGCATACAGGATTGGGGGGAAGCACAAAAGGCAGGGACCATGCTTTCAGAGCAGCACTGAACTGCCTGGTGGCTGAGCTTTCTTGGAGAGATCTGAATCAGCATAGAGTAGCAGACAGTGACTTCTTTCAGGAGGAAGGACTTGCCAGGCAGTAGTGACAGAAAGGCGGACAAAGGCCTCAAGAACACTGAGAGGCAGTGTAGCAGTCATCTGGTGGACCATGGAGTTCACATTGTGAGACAAAAACTGGAGACTAACCGGAGCTGGTAATATAAAGAAAAACAGTAACTTTTCAGAACCCCCCACTGTGGACTTAAATATTTTTATGTTACTTGTTCATTAAAGATATACACTGAACTATGTATAAACTCATTTTGTACATGAGATTTTATTTTACTCAGCCACACAACCAAGGATGTTTTAGAGGGTGTGGTAGCTCATGCCTGAAGCAGAAAGATCACAAGTTTGCAGCCAGCCTGAGCAACTCCGCAAGACCTTGTCTGAAATTTAAAATAAAGGGCTGGGTGTGTAGATCAGCAATAGAGTGCCTCTGAGTTAACCCCAGGTCTGTTTTTAAAAAAGAACCAAAGACAATAACATGAAAAATGTGATGTCCTGGATAGTAGTGTCGGACATTCAGGAGGAAGGCGGGCCCAACTGTTGGGGCTTAGGTTCTTTTGTGCCTGGCATGGGCATGCAGGTCATTAACCACTACACAATCCAACCTTTGCCTTGGGCATGCTTGTGATTATTAGCATGGTTTGCAAAGTAGCCAACTGTCTCCTTTTCCAGTGAATCTGGCAATGCTGTAGATGGTATTCCCACAAATGCTGACGCTGAAATCCAATGCTGTTCAGCTTTAATTGTTCATATAGCTTAGAATGCACAATAACTTATTCATTATTATTAGAATTAAAACAAAAATAAGTTCAAGGACACCTTGAGGATCCTGTGATTTGTATACACACTGAACTAGCAGTGGTTCTTGAAGGGTTGTCTACGGGCCAGCAGCAGCATCACCTAAGAACTTGCCAGAAGCTCAGGTGCCCAGTTTCTCCCCCTCCTCCAGCCTACTGCATCAGAAGGTCTGTGATGTGGGTAGGGGTAGGAGACAAACTGGCTGGGCTTTAACACCCTCTAGAGGTGATTCTGTTGAAAGCAAGTGTGAGAATTGTGTTTAATCTAACTGTTACCCTCCTTTTACAGATGGGGACACTAAGCCCAGAGCAGCTAGCCCGAGATCTCAAGATGACAGTTCATTTGTAGGAAAACTGGGTTCAAAACTGCAACTGCAGGCTTTAGTCCAGTTCTGTTTCCAAAGCACTGCATTGTCATTTTTTTCCTCTGGTATTTTTTGTTTGTTTTCCTTGGTTTGGGTTGTATTTTAAGAAGATACTATTAAAGCTTTGGGTTCTTTTTCCTTTTGTTCTTTTTAGTGCCAGAACCTACTAAGACCTGTTCAAGCCAGCTCCAACCTGCCGGTACCAGTACCAGTACTTCCACCAGCACTATCTCCAGCAGCAGCAATGGCAAACGTGCATCTGCCGGTGGCCAGCAGCCAGCTGCATCCCGTTACCTGCCTCGAGAGGTGCCTCCACGCTTCCGCCAGCAAGAACAGAAGCAGCTGTTAAAGAGAGGCCAGCCGTTACCTACAGGGACTCTGACCAGTGTGAGCCCAGCACAGGTTGCTGGTTCTGCAGGGACAAGCCCTCCCCCACTCCCTGGAACCGGGTTGCAGCAGCATTCCAGCAAGCTCCAACCAGGTAAAAAGCAAGGGAGTATGAGTTTTTTGTTTTTGCAGACTAAGGATTGAACCCAGGGCCTTGTGTGTGCTAGATACATACTCCACCATTGAGCCACACCCTCAGCCTGAGGCTGCTGCTTTCTTTTTTTTTTTTTTTAAATACCTTTATTTATTTTTACATGGTGCTGAGGATCGAACCCAGTGCCCACACACATTGGGTAAGTGCTGTATCACCGTGCTACAACTCCAGCCCCAAGCCTGAGACTTTTTATGTGAGAACTCTGCTCTGAGAAATAAAAATAGACATATTTTGGTGTATGTTCACTATATACTTAGTAATAGAGATAGACTGATTGATATCAGATTTGAAAGTTTGTATTTACTTCTCTTTATCCTGGTATTTCCTTGTATCTGAAGATATCATTAACTTCTTTGGCTCAACTGCTCTCTCACCAGAAACTAAAGGACCATGTGACCCTATCAAGGCAATGCTGAAAATCTATGCACTGAAAACCTTTCCCTTTGCAGCGAGGCTGTCTCTGAGTATGCACATGCCTGAGCCCTGCGGCCCGGGGTTCTGCTCCAACTACGTCATGCTGCTTCCCTGCCCACGTTGTCTGGCAGCTTTTTCTTGACTCCCAGGAAAAACTGCCATGTGTCCCTTTGCTTTCCTGCTGCCGAGATGTAGCTGTTCCTTGTCTCAGCTCCTGTCTGCTCCTTCTCCAGTCTTCTGCATTTTATGATTTGTACTTTTGAGAAATTTCTTTATTATAGTTTTAGGGAATTTTGGGGAGAGAGCAAAGTATTTAAGTTCAGCTGCCGTGTTTCTCTTTTATTTTCTTAACTTTTTTTAAAAAGTAATTTTAAATGCTAGTTGATGTCCCTTCTATAGTAGATAACACGCTTGCTTATAGTTATGAAATTCAGGTCTGTAATTAGATAAGCAAATAGGCTTTCATGATTGGAGTTTAAAAGAAATGTGTCACAGGTCATATTAATACTTGTTTTCTTTCATGTGCTACCTTTTATAATAGGGAATAATGCCAACATAACCTAAAAGTATTTAGCAGTGTTTTTCAAAACTGTGACTTTGTGGTATGTTTGAAATGAACATTTTAAGATAACTCTGCCATATCTCTTCAAATAGCCTTGACTTTTATCTGCTAAGCATCTGGTAGAGAGGGGAGGTAGACCTATGATTGTCACCAAAAAGCAAGACAATAAAGAAAAAGTATGTTCATTGATCATAGTCCCATCTGTTTAGCTGCAAACACTTAAATCAAACATGCAAATTACTTTCTGAAATGCCATCATCTTCAGGATAATCTTAACCAAGATCTGCAGTCAGATCTAAATAGGTTAGTGAGTTAAGGTGTTTAGTGTGAAAAACTGGACAAGAAATGTAATAACCTTTCTCTGCACCTCACTTGGATGCGCTTACTTGACTATTTTGCATCAGGTTCCTTCTCCTCAGATGCTATTGGTGCAGGATGTTCCTGGTACCTCTTACATAAAAGGTACAGCATCATCAAGGATTAATTCCATAAAATTTTGGTGCAAAAATAATATTCTCTAATAAACTTTTTCAGGACTGAAGAGCACTTGTCTGGCATGTATAAGTCACTGGGTTCCATCCCCAGCATCACAAAAAAAGAAGAAAATGAAGAATTATAAAACAGATTTTTTCTAAACATAATAACTTTATCCAAGAAAACATTTCTAGTTTATAGTCCTTTTAATATATATACACACACTAATTTCCATGCACATATATACTCACATACATATACACATACATGGCTGGAGGTGTAACTCTTTGGTATAGGGCTTGCCTAGGGTGCATAAGACAAGACCCTGTGTTCCCAGCACCACAGCATCACAGCATCACAAAAAAATGAATAAATAAAGATTTGAGAACATAAACCCTTTTTGTGGAGAAAATAAACTGATTCTTGGTCTAAACAAAAGTATTCCTTTTTACACCATCTCTCGTCCCCACACTCTCTGGTGTCAGCATGTAAATCTTCCCCACAGTTCACCTTTCATTGATTTGAGACATTCCCTCAGCACCCTGCCTCTTCCTAATGCACAAACTCTGTTTTCCTGCCCTTGCAGCTTGTCTGATCAGCCCTTCCCTCCTCTTTTCCATGCCCACTTTCTGTCCTAAGCAGACTGTTTGTGGGCAGTGCATGGGGGTTGGTGCTGGCACATCTTCCCCCTGACAAGTTCACTGCCCAGCTTCTTAAGTCTCTGGCCTTCGTGGCTCACCATACTGTATAATCTGCATCTTTTAGTGATTAATTCATTATTCTCACCTCTCCATTAAATCAAAAAGACTCTGTAAAGAAAAGTATCTGAACTTTCCATTGTGTAACTAGCTTAGCAGAGAGAAAAGGCTCTGAACTGTGGGTAAGACCTAGAAGCTAGTACTGGTGATGCCCCCAACTAGTACTTCATGTCTCTTAGGAAAGGTCTGCATCTCTTGTGACCTCTACTCTCTAAGGTCCCTTTCCTTTAAGTTATGACTCAAACACTATTCTGGAGAGCTTATTTGAGGTCTATGGTAGGTATTGCTGGATTGCCATTGCATTGTGGGCTCATCCTGGAGATTGTAGCAGCATGTCAGTGTGCATGGAAGGAGCATGCAGAGTGTTAAGAGACCAAGCACATCCTCTGTGTCACTTTCACTCTCTGAACCCTTCATCTACCCAGTGAAGAGATTACTATTTGGCAGGATTTTAAGATGAGGTATGCATCTCATACTCCATGTAGGGCCTTGCCTATTGAGTTATTCAGTAAATGCAGCTGAGACTTGGGACTAGTGACACTTTGAGATGTGAAGCAAGCACATACCATCTTGGAAGTGACTACATTCTAAAATACTGTAGTAAAAAGAAAAA